>NW_028230449.1:16645404-17296346 GCF_043228905.1 Azolla caroliniana
TGATACATAACTCTTGATAGAAGTAAGCATGTTAACATATGAATAAATCTTTCGAGCGAGCGAACCTTTTGTACAAATACCTTCAAAGCTTCGAGACTTGTCAGAATTGTCATATTTTGAATTATGTCAATCTTTGCTTTATCAACATGACTTTCTTCTTGGCACACCACATTCTCCACATTACCTTGTTTTTTATGTATGACCATTTCATCTAGAATCTCATCTCGAAAAGGAAGCAAAAATAAATCTCGTTTGGTTGAATCATTCAAGGATTGGAAGTTGACGTCTTTCTCCTTTGGAACAACCACAATAAGTGAGACAAACTTCAAATTCTCCATATGATAAATGAAACTCTCTTGTAACAATGCTTTATGATCTTTCTTTTGCACAACCTTAGATTCTTGAAGAGTTTGGGCAATTGGTACCTTCAATTTGATAAGGTCTTTGAAGCAACCTTCTCCTTTTATATGTGAATAGACATTTATGAGTAATTTTGGAAACTCAAAAAGAAAAGAACTAAACCTTAGATGCTCTTCTCCTTGGATGTAGCTTGAAATCATCTTCTCCAAGGTGATAATGCTTTTCTCTTCAATGACTTCTTCTTCCTCCTTAGACACCATGTGGAATGATTTGTTTTCCCTATCCCACGAATATTCATCAATTGTTATGCTTTCCTCTTCTTGCTTGCCAATGTCGATAGATGATTCCTTCTCCTTTATACATTTGATTAGTTGTGGTGGATCCTTTGATGGTGATAAGTTAATGATACTCCAATCATGCATTACAAGTAAATCTCTTGGCTCTTGGTCAAATTGTTGTTGAAGAGTTGATGCCCACATAACTTTGTTGCCACTCAATGCAAATCCAAAACACAAATCTTGCACGAACACCTTCATACACTGCAACTTGGCACTTACCAATGCTTCCTTACACGCATTGATCTCCAAAAGCCAATCTCCAGCTATCACTTCTAGGTTACCTTCTTCATCTTGCAACTTCGTTGTGGGTACTTCACCATCAACAACTTCTTTTGTCATATCTTCCATTTCATCTCGCACATATTCATCATCAACCACCATATCGCTTGTTGTATCAATAATGTCCTCAACATGATGTACATTGGCATCACCATCCATAACATCGCTTCTCATAACAATCTCCTTAGATTCGTCTTTCACATCATCATTCTTTATATCATGGTTGTCCTCATGAACTAGATGGGGGGACTCCACATTCATCACCTCTTCTTCATTGTCTCTGGAATCACCTTCATAGACATCATTATAACTCCAAAAATTAGAATAATGATATGAGGGAACCTGTTGAATCGGACATTGCAAGTAGGCTGGTTGTTGGCTCATGACCGATCCACAATTATTATAGCTTGGATTTATGGTATATGATGCCGATATTCCATATGCTTCACCGAATAACAACTTCTTCAATTGTTGATCATAACTTTGACATACTCGAATCAAATCATGGAAAGACCTTGGGTACTTCATATGCACTTCATATTGAAAATATGGATCTAGCCCTGCTTTGAATCTTTCCATCTTGAAGTATACATCTTCAACGCCTCCAACAAGTCCAATCCAAGTGGACCATATATCCAAAAACGTCTTCTCATACTCGAGGTAGCACATTGGTGAAACCATACGCAATTGGAAAAGTTCTCTTCGTAGATCTGTCGCATCGCGAATTCCATATCTTGCCATTAGTTTGATGATGAATCGGTAGATACAACCATCAATTAGTGGACAACCGTTCCTCCCGTTATACGGAAAGGATCGACCCTCCCTGGAGCGCCAAAAATGAAAAGAGAGATGATGATAGAAAAGAGAGAAGGAAGATATAGAAACCCAAATCTACAAAGATATATTAATAAGGAGTGATGATCATAGAAACAAGAGAAAGAAGATACATAAACTCAAGCCTACAAGGATGAATTGATCACAACTCCACCAACACTACGTGAATAGGCAAGAAAAACAACACAAGAAAAAAGCTCTCCCTCACCACCTCACTCTTCTTGCTTTATATGAAGTTCTCCTCTAGTAGATAAGTTTCGCTTGCTTTCTTTTCCACGCTTTTTTTAGAGCTGTTCCATCTCCTATTCTTAGCTATGACACAACGATCTTCTAATCGTCATATCTCCCTCATCCATTCTCCAAATTTAGAGTTTTAAAAAGCTGCGGATAGCCCTCGTCATAAGCTTTCTAACCCATATTTGCACATTATATTTGGCTTCCAAACGAATGAGTTATGGGCGTTCGTTGAAGACTGTATTTTGGTGCCCGCTTTTTTCTTCTTTTACTTTTCTCCACGTGACTTGCTTTTTGTTTGACTTATCCTCAAGACCTTAGCTCGTGATCTTGCCCTCCGGATGTGAACGCGCCATACCTTATATTCTTGTAGACTTCAATACCTTGAATTCTAAAAACACTTTCACACCGACTGCCGAAGTCTCTAGAACCGGTGTGAAGGATCCTCCGTAGACCGCCCATCCGTAGCCCTTGCCTTCGTCACCTCGCCGCCACCATCAGTATCTTGGTCTTACGTCAACCGCGTTGCCGACTGCCGAAGGCTCTAGAACCGGTGTGAAGGATCCTACGTAGACCGCCCATCCGTAGCCCTTGCCTTCGTCACCTCGCCGCCACCATCAGTATCTTGGTCTTACGTTGACCACGTTGCCGACTGCCGAAGTCTCTAGAACCGGCGTGAAGGATCCTCCGTAGACCGCTTATCCGTAGCCCTTGCCTTCTTCACCTCGCCGCCATCGTCAGTATCTTGGTCTTACGTCGACCACGTTTCCGACTGCCGAAGTCTTTAGAACCGGTGTGAAGGATCCTCCGTAGACCTTCGTCGCCTTCTTGACCCTGTCCCGGGTCGCCCTTTTCCGCATGCCGAGAGGGCGGTTTACTCCACACCCTCTCCCGTGGTACCGACGTACCGTGTCCTCGGCCTCTTCGTAGGCTTGCTCTCTTCCTCCCTCCCGGAATGGTCATCCGGGAGTCCGCTCCGTCCGTTTCTTGTTCAGGTCCATTCGTCCTTCTCCGGATTGCCGAGTCCTGTTCTCCTATCGCCACCGATCTCTCTTGTAGGACTTACACCGGCACTCGGGCCCGCAGCCGAATCAGTGTAAGGAATCCCATAGGACCGACTTTCATTCTCTTTCCTTCTCTCGACCTTCGCCCGGTCGGTCTTTCTCCCCATGTAAAAGAGGGCGGCTCGTCCCGCACCCCCTTCCATATCGGCACCTTTATGCCGAGTCCGGCCTCGATCGAACGACCCACGACCGGATCACGCTCCACCCGTATCGGAATGCCGATCTCCTCGTGCCGTGTCCGTCCTCGGCCTTCTCGTAGGCCGCCTGCCATCCTTCTTCGCTGGCATCGTGCCAGGACTCCTCGGAACCGCCATCCATCTCCTCGGTCTTACATGGGCATACGGGCCCAATTGCCGAGTTCTCCGGAATCGGGTCCGTGGGCTTTCGTCCGCTCCTTCCCCGTATCGTCTCGCCGGTGATTCTCGCCCTTTCACCGCCACCTTCCTCCGCTTGGGACTCACGTGGGCACTCGGGCCCGACCGCCATCGTCTCGGGAGCAAGTGTGGGAAGACACAAAGAATCACCCGTCCGTTTCACGCCCTTGTCTGTAGCCACCGACTCTTCGTGGTCGGCGGTCGTCTTCTTACCGATCGCGCAAGCCCTGTCTGGGCTCGCTTCTCTAATGACCGGGACCTCGGGCTGACACACCCGAAACCATTGGTCCCAATGATCCGGTCTCGCGATCTGCATCTCGGCCTCGTCCTTGGCCGTTCTATCCCCGCAAGTCGAGAGAGCGTTTTGTTCCGCACCCTCTCCCGTGGTACCGTGGTACCGATCTTCCGCCGTCGCGTGGGGCAAGTCCGTCTCCTTGGTCTCGGCTTCCGGCCTTGATCTTCCCTCTTCCTCGAGCATCGCTTTAAGAGCTGCGTACGCCTCCGCAATCCTGGCCCCAACGCCGACCTTTGCCGACTCTCTTTGCCGTTCGGCCTCTTCCCGCCGTGATGGCACGCCATCGCGTCCCTTCCTCTTAGCCTTCTCGGCTCGCTCATCATCTAGCCGTTGGCACACCCTTCCGACCTTCGACCAGTCCTCCGTAAGCCCATTCGCTCCATCATCGTCTTCGAGCTCAATCCCGATGGATTCCCGTTCCGCTCGGTCGATCGACCTGACGAACAAAACGACTTTGTCCGCCCCCACCAAACCTTGTTCTCGCTCCGGGAGCCGAGCAAGCCGTCGCTCGAACTCTAGGAACGCCTTCGTTGCACCCCGGTGGGTTTTTGTCGTTGCTACCCACTGGTCGAAATCGTGTCGTCCCCGGCTCTTTCGCCGTCCTCCGTATGCCTTCAAGAGCGCCTCTTCGAAGGCCTCCCATGAACTATGAGCCTCACGGAGCTCCTTTACTTCCGCATGCATCCGGACAGCTACGACCCGACGGAAGAACTCCAGCCTCAACGCCTCGTCTACGCCACGCTCCTCCATTTCCGCGTTGTAGGCTTCCAGGTACGATGGGACATTGTCCCCGTTGAAACGGCCGACTCTTTCGACCACTCGCTCAACCGCTTGTTGCGCTGCTTCTCGCCTCATCACCACTCGTGCCGACTCCAACACCACATCGGCCACCATCTCCGCAAGGTCGTCGTCTTCCGACTCCATCCTCCCTTGCCGCCTTTCACGTCGGGTTCACCAAAGATGTCGCGTTGTTACGCGCGTGCGTGGAGAAAGGCGGGACCACGGGGGTCTTGGACTAGAGAGTGATGGAGCGTAGGAAGTCGTGCTTCACTGTTCCTGGGGCATCCCAGAAACACACCGGAAGCAACCGAAGGGAGAGAGAGAGAGAGAGCATGCTTAACACCGACTCACGCGCACACACACACGCACGCACACACAGCCCAACTCGACTCACGCCTTATGTACAGAAACGCAGGAGAGGGTAAGCACCCGACGCCAACAACGACGCGAATATACACAAACAAATATATATATATATATATATATATATATATATATATATATATATAAAAGGAAGAATACATTCCCGGCGTCGAGCCGGACTGAGATAGGTTACAGTAGTCGTCTGCTGTCAAGCCGCCGTCGGGGAGCTCTCAGCTCGTCGTGCCGAGCGGGGTCTTGCACGGGAGGCCGAACCAAAGAAAACCCTAAGCAAACATGCAGAAGGAGAAGAAGAAGAACCTAACTCTAAACCTAACGGTATACCCTCTAATGCAAAATGGGCAAGCCTTTTACAAAGGGCGTTCCCTTCCTTTTATAGAACAAGGAAAGGGATGCGTTACAACGTGGGACAAATCCCGACTTACATGGGATCGTCTGCCCCGACTTGACTACTCTTCGGCGCCATAAAGGCGCCCTCGATATTCACACCAAATGTACATGGGTGCGTACACACGCTGCACCCCGCCGATGTAGACAATGTTTCCCGGTTTCCACCTCTAGCCGAAATTCTTCACGACACCGTCCAAATAGACGACATTCTTGCGAATCGCGTCTTGGAAGTCAGTGCACTCCCTTCGTGAGTGCTCGAAGCTGTCGCACCACACACATCTATATGCTTCTTTTCCCTTTGGTCCACGTCGACCTAAGTTGGCCAACGATACCGCTTCAAACTTCTTGGAGAGCTCTTCGATTATAGATTCCTCCATCGCTTTCTTGTCGAAATTGTTGATCGGCTTGTTAGACTCAATCGTCACAGGTGCATTTCTCCTCCACGATTGTGGATTCTCCATATAAGTTTCCTCTTGCCATTGTCGACGCTTATCAAGATGGCTACAAGCCTTCTTCACCGCCGCCCAGTCCGCCACCAAGCCATTTGGTTGTGTTTCATCCTCCAAAAAGTTACCCAATTCACACCGATCTTTGGCATCCACTGCCTTCAGGAATAGTAGGACTTTATCTCCATCGAGAACTCGTTGATCAACACTCGGAAGTTGGTTATACTTCTAGTCGAATTCGGCATATACTCCAGACGCACACATATTCTTCCCTTTCTTCTCGATCCAAGACATTAGCGTATGTCGAGTCATCCGCGATGCGTCTTCAAGCATGTATTCGGCGAGAAGCGCCTTTTCGAACTCTACCCAAGTTGCATGCTCACTTTGGATCTCCATGATGCGCACGCGGATCTATGGTTCCACCACACGTTTGAAGCTAGAAATTTGTTTGAGATCGTTGACATCCCTTTGTTGCATCTCGTTCCGATAGGTAATAAGAAGATCCGTGATGTTCTTGCCACCAAATTGTCCAGCTATCTCGACCGTACGATCAACAACTTTGTCGATTAAAGCTTCTCGATCTCTCACCTTCAGCATGTATTCCACTATGGACACCATACCTTTCGTTAATTCCTCACCTTGAGTTGCACTTGATATCCTTCCTACCGCCTCTTTCACGTTGGGTTCACCACTTAATTATGTCGTGAAAATCCGTCATTATGTGCAGATCGTGAGACAGAACCGCTGCAGTTTTGGACTAGAAGGATTTAGAGCAACATGAACAACACAAGCAAGTTTTAAGCATGAGACAAGAGGGAGAGACAAATCATTCATTTATTGCAAAAGAAAATCAATTCTTTATAATTTCAGAATTGTGTTACAATGGGTTGGGTATGGAAATGAGAGATTTGTTTCCAAAGAAAGGAGCCAACAACCATGCAAGGAGTGGTCCGATATGAATCCCAGAGATAATCTTTTACAAGAAAGCTCAAGTCCACAAAACTAAGAGTTTGATATCAATATGTGAGATAATTTTCTTCTCGAATCGGAGAGGGAAGAAGAAAGAAGGGGAAAAAAGAAGAAGAAAAAAAAACTAGGAGGGAAAAAAAATGGGACATATCTCGAGCTCCTCATTGATCCTCCTCCCCAATGTTACTTTTCATGCCCACTTTTAGTCGGATGGCCTCTATTTTTAGTTGCATGGCCTCTGCTTTTAGTCGCATGCTTCCATTTTCAGATGCATGCCTTTTTACTTTTAGTTGCATGGCCTTGGCTTTTGGTTGCATGCGATTGTCCGTATAATTCGGCCAAATGACACAATCATCCATAAAGTTTAGCCCGTGCGCAATCCGTATGTGCGTCGCAACCAAACTGTAGATGCGTCAGCGTGCAAAAGTCTCGACCACGTAGTAGTGTACGCATCCACGCATGCGCACGTCCCGACTGCGCCGTAGTGTACGCATCCACGCGCGCGCGCGCATCCAACCCGCATTGTATACGCATCCGCGCACAAAAGTCTTGTCCGCGCCGTAGTGTACGCATCCACGCATGCGCGCGTGCGCACACACGCGTCCACGCCGCACATACGCGTCCACCCGAAACTTGCACACGTGCATACATCCGAAGACGTCCATGCGCGCGTACTTCCGAAAACGTCCACGCGGCCATTTAAACGCGCGTACACCCGAAGCATGCACACGACATATTGTAGCCCAAGTCACCTTGAACATCCTATGCTCCACACATTGATAGAACGAATATGTTTTGGTTTCCCTTATATATTCTGGGTTCCAATGTTGTCCTATCTATGTGGGATAGCTCACAATTTTGTCTTTTCTTTTCTTTTCTTTTCTTCAAACTTCACACTCACATAACTTGATACTTGTTTATCTGTTTTATGCGTAGTAAAATACGCTATGAAGCTCTTTAACACATCTATCTTTCCATATCAATATATTAAGCTAATCGTAAATAGTTATTTTACTAGTTTTCATATCATGTGTGAAAACCCACACGACAGTGTAACATAGCGACATATTTGGTGAACCCAACGTGAACGGGGCGGCAAAGGAGTCGAAAGATGAGGGGATCGGAGCTAGCAGAGGCAATGGCGGTGGCCATCGACCGGCTGGTGAGCACTCGTGAGGGGACGGGTACCCTCTGTTGGTAACTCGACATTCCTTATGTTCGACGCTCGGCCACAACCGAGATTCTTTTCATACACAGAAAACAGGTAATGAAACGCGACACAAAAGGAAGAGAAGAAGAAGAGAAATGGTACACGGGAGGTATACGTGGAAAACCCCTCTATAGGGGAAAAACCACGGCAGCCCACAAGCTGCAAACTGTCACTATGCAGAAATATACAACAGTGAGATCACTGAGGCAACGACCTCGTGTTCTCAGATCTTCGCCACAGGCGGCGGTTACAACAGAGGCAACGACCTCGTCTCTCTCTCTCTCTCTCTCTCTGTATAGTTACGCGCTCTGATTTCTTCTTGCACCAACAAGAAGGAATGACAACTAGAATGACAACAGTAACCAAAAGTTTGCCCTAAGTCATATTTATATTAATATGACTTTTCGGCTATTTACAACTGTAGCCTCGATGGGCTCCATCCGGCTCTCCGCAGTCGGGTACTCCTTATCCGGTTCATACCGGGCCTACACCATCCGACTCTCCGAAGTCGGGTTCTCCTCATCCGGTTCATACCGGGCCTACACCATCCGACTCTCCGAAGTCGGGTTCTCCCTATTCGGTTCATACCGTTTCGGCTGAGGCCTATCGGCCTCGGCCGAGTTTGTTCGTCGGCACTGTTCTTCTCCCCCTTCCCATCCGGAGGGACCTGTCTACTAACACCCTCGACAGAGCCATTGAATCGATCGTCGGCTCTATAGGCCGTTTCGAAGGGAAAGACGCCACAAGTTATTTGGAGTCTTATCGGGCCGAAATGATCATGAGGGATATCCCGGTGGACATGCGGCTGTCCGGATTCCCTTGGGTGGTGACGCCGGGCATCCACGCGGAGGTGCTCGAGGTGTTGGCCGGATGCCAGACTTGGGAGGAGTTCGAGCTGCAGCTCCTCGAGAAGTACAGGTTTGACGACTCGCTTCGGTTGTCAAGGCGGGACTTCATGACGTGGGTGGAAAGCCCCAGAAAGGGGAGGAACACGTTGGTGCTCCTCCAAGAGTTCGAAAAACGGTTCGCGCGGCTGTCGACGTTGGACCGGACGGTGCTCGAAACAAGTCGAGCACTACTGTTTGTCAAGTCGGTGGACACGCTCGAGAGGGAAAAGGTGGGTCCCCTATTGGAAACGGACGAAGGCCTCACGACAGACTGGGCCGTGGTAAAACGGGTCTGCAGCCGTTTCGACAAATGGCGCGATTGGAGCGACGGAAGCTCGTCGGGGTCGGGGCCGGTCCCGGGGTGGAGGCTCGAGGAGTCGGTATCAGTGCCGGCCGGTAGGAAGGAAGAGACCCGAATCTAGCCGGAGTCGGGGTCGGCATCGAACGACGTGGTCAGAGGCCCATCTGGAGGAGCTGACACAAATGGTGCGTGACCTCTGGATCGCACAGGCCCAAAGAGACAACGGCGAACAACCTCGCGACCGGAGGCTGCCGGCTGGGCAGCGGTGCATGTGGTGTGACGGGATCGGTCACATTCGGAAGGATTGCGCGGATTTCGCCGACACGCTCAGGACCAATGTGGTGTACCTCTGGAACGGGCGGGTGCACGCGAGCGAGACCTGGAGAGCCCTAGAACTGAATACGGGGCGTGACGGAATGAAGAGGTTGATGGAAGAGGCCACGGCACGGCACGTCGAAGCTGTTAACTACTCAGTGTTGGCGGGAATTTGGGTCGGGGGTGATGAGACCCGAAAGGCGAAGGACTCTGGATTCTGGCCGCTAGTGCTAGAAGGCCTCTCCGGAGTTCGGCTGAAGAAGGAAGAGGCAGACCGCGCGGAACAGAAGAGAAGACGGGCTTCGTAGAAGCCGCTTGCCAAAACTACGAGGTTCTGGTGGAAGACAAACGGGCAGGAAAGGCCGGAGGGGTCGGTCCCCCGCAGAGGTACGAGACCCGGTTCGGACCGAAACCAGCCGGTGCCGACAACCCATGCGTGCCGGATGGGAAGAAGCAGGTGGGGTTTCGGTTGAGCACCGAAATCGAGAGAGCAACGGACCTACGGAAGGTCCTTGAAGAGCGGATCCTCGATAGTAAAGTGGAGTTGTCGTTGCGGGAGGTGCTGGGAATCGCCAAGAGGGAGTTCCATGACTCTATCGTAGACTTGGTGAAGCGGAAGAGGCTCTCGATGGAGCCAGAACTGGAGAAGCCGGTGGATGTGCGGACCACGCACTTGGAAGACGAAGCCCTAGAAGACGAGTTGGCGGGAAGCCACTACACAAAGCCGCATTGGGCCAAGGCAACTACGGAAACCCTTGTATGGATCGGCAATGTCCTGGAACCGGTGGTGGTGTTGGTAGACCATGGGTCCGAAATCAACCTGATGTCTATGGATTTCTACAAGAAGGGTAAATGGCCGATCAACACCAAGCACGGCTGGAAGATACGGGCGGCGACGCGCGCCACGGAAGAACTACATGGGGCCTGTCCGAACGTACGGGTGAAAATTGGCGACGTCGAGATCGACCAACACTTCTTCGTGCAGGAGACGTCCTCACATCCGGTTATACTAGGAGAGCCATACATCACGGCGGCACAGATGGAGACCAAGGTGTTGGACAACGGTTTAGCCTATGCAAGAGTCAAGAGCCAGGACGAGCGTCACTTGGTCCAGTTCCTAACGGTGCGACCAAACCACGAGCGTAACCACGAGGCCCTCGGCGGCGAAACCCGAGGGGATTTTTAGAGAGGGCTATCGAGGCGTGGGGTCGCGATAGTCCGGACACCCGGGAAGAACCCCACAAATGTAAAGTACGGAAGCAAACTTGTACCGTAGGTAGGAAATTTTGGTTCTCCGACAACGGAGGTTGTACTATAACCGGCGTCAGCGGCCGAGAGAGGAAGCGAGCGGAGGAGCGGCTCAGCGGATGCAGAGTCCTCTTCCCCGACGAAGACATCAGCGACGCCGTGGAGGTGGTCTCTTTTGACGACACCTTGGGCGAACTGCGAAAGGTGATCGGTGAAGACCTTAGAGAAGACCGGACCGTTCCGGTAGGGTCAATGGGAACGTACGAAGTCATCGCGGACTTCGGGGAAAGGATCGGGTCGGATCGGACGGCCCGCGTGGATACAAAGTACAAGACTGTGGACTGGAAAGTGAGGCCAATCGCAACACCCTTGTCGGAGGGCAGCGAGGAGCGGATAAAAGGGGTCGCGTCGGACCCAAGTTTACGAAATCCGGCTGGCAAAGGGCACCGGTTCACCGACATAACGCTACGGGAGCTCAAGGTCGGTGGGGGCGGCTTTCTACTGCCGGCGGAAGAGGACCGGTTTCGGAGAATGCTCGGGAGGCACGGGAAGCCTTTCGCATTCTCACCGGAGGAGATCGGGTGCGTAGACCCGACAATTGTCGAACTGATGGTGATCTTCACGGTACCGCATGTACCGTGGAATCTCAAGCTGATTCCGGTGCCGAGAGCTCACATCCTGAAGTTGATGGAGCTCCTGAAGCAAAAGGTGGAGATGGGCATCCTCGAACCGTCGAGTGTCCCATATTCGAATCGGTGGTTTACGGTGCCGAAGAAGAACGGCACGCTGCGCTTCATTCAGGACATGCAACCGGTCAACAAGGTGACCATCTGTAATGCAGGAATCAGACCGACCATAGAGGAGTTCGCGGAGGCCTTCGCTGGAAGGTCGATCTATTCTGTCGGTGATCTGTACTCGGGGTACGATCAGTTCCAACTAGCCGTGGAGAGCAGAGACATTACGACGATGCGGACTCCTCTCGGCCTAGTGCGGATGTGTCCCTGCCACAAGGAGGGACGAACTCAGTGGCTCACATGGTGAACGCGATGAACAATGTGCTCCGGGATTGTATCCCGGACATCACCATGCCATTCTTAGACGACATCCCGATCAGGGGATGCCCGGTGGAGAAAAAGGACGAGGCAATCGAGCCAGACGGATGTCGGAATTTCGTGGCGTCCCACATCGATGACTGCGAGAAGGTGCTGCAGAGACTAGAATGCACGAGGCTCACCTTCTCCGGGGAAAAGCCGGCCTTCGGGCAATCAGAGATCATGGTCGTCGGGCACCTATGTGGACCATACGGTTGGAAACCGTCTTCGGCCAAGGTGGAAGCCATCTCCGCGATGAAACACGACTGCAATTCGGTCACAGAGGTCCGCAGATTCTTGGGAGCATGCACGTTCTACCACATCTGGATCCCGCACTATGCACATGTCGCGGAACCCCTCTACGGACTATTGAAAAAAGGGTGTAGCTTTGAGTGGAGGACGGAGCACACGGAGTCGGTATGGAGACTAAAGGAGGCGCTTACGATGGCGCCGGCTCTCCGTAAAGCGGTTTACGGCAAGGATGTTCCCATCTGTGTGACGGTGGACACCAGGCGGACCGGGATCGGGTGGGTAATTAGTCAGGAGGACAAGGACGGCGTACGATTCCCGATCCGGTTCGGGGCGAAGGTATTGAGCGAGCGGCAACGAGGATACACCCAAGTTAAGCGCGAGCTTTGGGGTGTCATTTCGGCAGTCCGGGCCGACAAGGATTATCTGATCGAGATGGAGGTGATCATCGAGACGGACTGCCTGCCGATACTCGGCATGGTTTCCGAATTTCATGACGCCGGACCTAGCAATGTTCCGGTGGATAGCATACATTAAGTGCCTATGGCACATCTCCGGAAAGGACAACGCCATGGCCGACATGCTTTCAAGGGCAAGGTTCAACGACGAAGAAGTCGGCAAGGATTTCTTCGAGTCGGCTATCGTAACGACGAGGAAAAGGAACACTCCAGCGCTTAACGAATTTGACGAAAGCAAGTACGACAGGGAGTGGCTCCAAATCAGGAGGTTCCTACAGATGATGATGCCGAACGCAGCATGGGCGAGAAAGGAAGCGAGCCGGGTACGGAAGAAGGCGTACCGATTCTTCCTGTAGGACGGGTGCATATGGAGGCACCCAAAGAAGAGAAGCGGCATCCCACTTGTTCTCCGTCGGAATAGTAACCGACGGCCAAAAGCGTAGGAATAAGAAACTATATAAGAGCATAACGCATGTAACGGTTCACGCAGGAAGCGTGAACGGCTAATTAGACCCTGCATATATAAAGGATAGAAAACCTCTTATGGAGGTGCGTGTAATTTTTGAAATGTAAAGAACGCCTGATAATAGAATTCTATCTTCTCTGAGTTTCTGTGTATAACTGCGGCTAATTCAGTGTCGGTGTCTCGAATACTTAAGCGTAGTAGTACATAAGTGTAACCTGTGATAGGGATTCAGTTGTAGCCGTCTTCCCTTATACGCGGAGGAATTACAGAGGTTCTCCCCTTACGCATTACGCTTAAACCCTGTTTGTTGTTCCACACCCACCTTGGGGTCTAGGTCGAAGGACTGACCACGGACCGTGTTCCTAAAAGGCAACACTTTTGGCACGCTTGGTGATCTGTGTTTCCTCACAGACGAGCAACAACGAATGGATGTTTAGCCGCAGACGACCCAGAGAACCAACAAGACAAGACCGGCCAATCACAAGGTCTGTCACACGCTAGGCAAAAGAACGCGCTAGGCAAAAGCCGCGCATCAACGACCTCAGTACTACCTGCCGGGACTGCAAAGGGGATTCTTTGCTCCCCAAATACCTCGACGAGACACGGGGACCACGCTCACCGCAGCCACCCTGTGACCTTTTCCGATCCGCCGTAGCTCTCACTATGGCCTTTGCCCACCCCCGTTTTAACGGCGAAACCGACGCCGCAACTCATATTCGCATGTTCTTGAATGTTTGGAATGCGAACCACATGGCGCAGAATCTCTTCGAGACGGTGGCACACCAGTCGAAAATGACAGAGTTCGGATTAACATTAGATGGGCGTGCGGCGTTCCGGCATTCATAGATGGACTTACCAGCCATAACAACCTTCGATCAGTTCCAGTCCGCTTTCTTGCGATTCTTCCATCGGAGGGTTCCACAATGCGAGATTCTCGGGCAGTTTTATACAATTAAGCAGCTACCGATCGAGACGATAGCAGACTTTAGCTTACGTTTCCAAAATTTACGACAGAAACTGGAATGAAGCCCCGCGGAGGAGGAGGCTCGGGAGACATTTCTAGCAGCGTTACGCCAGCCTATCCAGGCAACGCTCAACAACAATAGCGTAAAAGGGGAAACGGTGGATATGGTGATTGAACGAGCGTTACAACTCGAGTTGGATGACGAGGAGGAGAGGTTTTCGATGTCATCCTTACGACAAGCGTTACCTCAGGATGAGGAACGCCAATTTCGTCAAGCAATCCATGGCACGATTTGCTTGAACTCGGGGCATTCCACGGTAGAGTGCAATATGCGAATCCACTGCCCAATCTGCCACTTGAAGGTTCACACAGTTGACCAATGCGAGTACAATATGTTAAACAGAGCCACTCCCTCGGTCCATAGAATGGATATACAGCGTCAACCGCACCGGGCGGAACAAAGGAGGCAAGAAGACCGACCCCGGTATAATGATTGCAACCCGCGGGAGGACTGGTACAACCGGAATCACCGGAATCACAACGAGTCCAAGGAGGACACCCAGAGGACGAGGATTATCGTGGACATCCGAGTTACGCCAAAGGGGGACGACGATACGAACATCAACGCCCGACAAACAAACGGGGCAGCTTCAATGGCTATCAGGGTAAGCCTCGGGAATATAGGGATCACCGGCATTATGACGAAAGCTCGGGGGATGAGCGGCACCAGGAACAACGACGGGACCAACAGTAGCCACCGCGTACGTTCCGACAAACGAGGCCGGACCGCGAAGAGCAAGTAGCGCCCGGAGAGCGGCACGCAACACCTAGGGCTGAGAAGGGAGAATCAAGCATCCATTGTTTTATTTGTGAGCAACCCGGACACTATGCCACGCAATGCCCAACACGCAAGGGAAAGGGGCCCGCCGTCAATACGATTACGGCGGAGGTGCAACAAGTCACAACACGCCAGCAAACAAAAACGGCGGATTGGGCTGCGTAGGACGAGGTACGACGACAAGCCCAAGCCTGGGTGGAAAAAGCAAACACGACCAATACGGAACGTATGCGGCAAGAGTCCGCGAACACAATGGAGAGAATAGAGAACGAAAGACCGGGGCCGGACCCCATTCAGCAAGTGTTAGCAGGCTGTGAAATCACGTTAACTATGGAAAAACTGCTACAGCTAGTTCCACGTTTCCGCCAGACCATGGAAGCACAGGTGGCAGGCATGCCCGGGGCGAGCGTTGCCACAAACTTGATAGACGTCAGCGATGGACCACTGGTGGTGGATCAACACAACCCGGCTATTACAGTGATATTGCACGGACAGGAAGTTCCTGGATGCATAATCGACGACGGCTCAGGCGTCAATGTGATTAGCGCGAAAACTTGCGAACAATTAGGCATTTCCGAATGGGATGCGTGTCCATTCTAGCTCCGCATGGCACATACCGGCTCAGTGCGACCGTTGGGGTTAATTCGCAAAATAGTCATCATCGTGGGAGGACACTGCTTCGACATCTCGGCGGTCGTCCTCGCTTTGGATGCCCTAGGAGCGTACCTAGTGCTTATGGGCAGACCATGGCTTCGGACAACAAATATCAAGTAGAGCTGGCAACACGAGTGTATCAGTTTCCGGCATGGACGCACCAAGGTTCGCGTACCTACGGAAGGCAACATGCCACAACCTAAGGGTATAACACCGTTATACGCGGAAGACATAAATATGTTGGCTGGGGTGGAGGATGCCGAATTGAAAGCGTACCTTGACGAACATCCTCGGATTATTCCGCTCTTCGAAATAGATGTCGCCGCAACTGCGGCAGAATATACCAAACCAAACCCAGAGTCCATATTGGAACTCAGCAGAGCACGGGTGGCATTCGAAAGGGAAATGGAGATTTCACGACGAGTCACCGCTTCCGCTCTCGACGAAGTGAATGTGGGTACGGAATCGGAGCCCCGGTTCCTCTCCATAGCAAAGGAATTAAGGCCGGACCAGAGAATCACAATGATCGCACTACTCACGGAATATAAAGATGTGTTCGCTTGGGTTCACGAGGACATGAAGGGGTTAGATCCCAAGTTATACCAACATAAGATCAATTTAGCAACTGATGCGAAACCTGTCTAGCAGCGCCGCTACCGCATGAACCGCAATTACCGACCCGCATGAAAGAAGAAATTGACAAGCTGCTGAGGGCGGGGTTCATACGACCAGTTAAACAAGCGACATGGCTAAGCTCGATAGTGGTTGTCCCAAAGAAAAACGGCAAAATACGGGTATGCGTAGATTACCGAAAATTAAACGCCGTAACCATTACGAACGCATTTCCCTTACCCTTCACCGATAGCGTGCTAGACGCCGTCGCAGGCCATGAGATGTACAGTTTCTTAGATGGCTTCAGTGGCTATAACCAAGTATGCATGCACCCCGAGGACCAGGAGAAGACGGCGTTTGTCACGGTGTCGTGAAGAAAACCGTCCACGAGTGGAATCGGTGTACTGGAGCGTAGAAACCGACTCTTCATGCACGTGCGCCTTAAGGAAATCCTAGGTAGATTCGGTAGGTAGGGAGTAAAGGGGAAACGGCTCCTTCCTTGTCTATAAAAGGAGGGAGACGAGGAGAGTAAAGGGATCGCGGAGAGTCGAGGACGAAGTGTTGTCGGATTGGGCGCGAAGGCTTCTCTCTCTCTCTCTGGTTCGCAGACTCCATAGCTTTCTCCTGTGCAGGTTTCGGGAGGCTCGTGCTGCTCTGAGGAAAGCCCGAGTGCTTCCGGCAGCACCTCCAACCTGTTCCTGTCTTTCTGTGCGTTTACGAACAGGTATCGGCATCTGTCCGCCGGCCTGTTCGGTTGTAGCCGGCTTCGTGTTTGTTGTCTTCGTGTTCTTGTTGTTGGTCTTGTTAATACATACATACATTCGTGTCTTCCTGTGTCGCTGTCCCACTTGCGTCTTTGTGTCGAAGGGCCATGTCCCTGTGGATCTACGCTCGCACGTAGAGGGTTCTTCCCATTCCTCTCTCGCTCTTTGGTACAAGACCCCCGAGGTTCCGCCTCATTCCACGCACCCGCGAGGAATACCTCGACAACGGACTGGGGAGTATATGTGGCGGTCGTCATGATGTTCGGGCTAAAGACAGCTCCGGCAACATTTCAACGAACGATTACGGAGATCTTTGGGGAATACATTCCAGCGTTCATGCAAGTCTTTCTAGACGATTTTGCGGTATATCGGCAAACAAAAGACCATTTTTCGCACTTATGTCTGTGCCTAGAACGTTGCCGCACCGCACGCTTAAGCCTGAATCCCGTGAAATGTGCCTTCGGCATGACCAACGGGACTCTCCTAGGCCACATTGTCAACAAAGAAGGAATAGCGGTCGACCCAAACAAGATCTCCGCTATTACGCAAGATAAAACTCCAACAAATGCCAAATCACTTAGCCGATTTTTGGGACAAATATGGTAGCATAGTCGGATGATATGGTATTTGGCGGACTTCGCCATGCCACTACACGCTACCGTACATCGGACTCCTTTCCAATGGATTGCAACAGAGGATAAGGCCTATGAGGCACTTAAGATAATGCTCACACAGGCCCCCGTCGTACAACCTCCAATTTGGGCGAAGCCATTCCACGTGTTCGTCGACGCCTCGGACATAGCAATAGGAAGCGCGCTAATGCAACTCACCGAACCAAACTGGTACAGGCCAGTATACTACGCAAGTCGTAAATTGTCAACAACAGAGCGTAACTATTCCACAATAGAGCGGGAGGCGCTAGGGATGATCTATAGCATCAATAAATTGCAACATTATTTATTAGGAAGGAAATTCACGTTCCACGTGGATCATTCGGCATTATTGTATTTGGTGGAGAAACAAGCCCTGACAGGGAAATTGGCGCGGTGGATGCTGCTGCTCCAGGAATTCGAGTTCGTAATTCAGCACCGACCATGGATGCAACACGCAGTGGAGGATTTTTTGAGCAGACTTGAGAATGGAGAAATAGTACAGAAAGATGACGACGATTTTCCGGACGCCGACATCTGGCGAGTAGCGACACTTGCAGAAAAAATGGAATCCACCTTTCCGGACCAATGGCTTATGGAAATGACATACTTTTTAACTACAGGACTGCCTCCACCACAATTACGCACGGACGAGAAGAAATGACTAGCCGTCTGAAGCCGTCACTTTTGCCTTGTCGAAGGAAATTTATATCACAAAGGAAGTGACGGCATTTGGCGACGTGGAGTCCGTCAGGATGAGAAGGAAGTAGTTTTACGGGAGGCACACTGCGGCAGGGCCGACGGCCATTATGCGGGCAACGTGACAGCCCGCAAAGTATGGCAGGCGGGCTTATGGTGGTCAACAACGTAGAAGGACGCTGTCGTAGTGTATTTCGTACACTACGTGAAAAAGTAAAAATAATATAACTGATTTAATTACATATAAATAAATAAAATAAGAATATCAAGATATTTATCACGTGCATAGGGCAGGATTCAAACCCTGTACCTCCACGTAGCCAAACCTCAACTTTACCATTATACTACCTTATCTTTAGTGTTCTATAAATAGATTTAATAACTATAAGTGCTTTATTTGCGCCTACCTTTATTAAAAGGTAAATCATGTATTTTTAGAGTGCGTGAATATTTTATAGAAAAACGCAAGCGACTAAAAAGTGACTCATGCACATCTAGCGTGCATGAGCACTATATTTAGCAAATAAAAGCAAGGATTAGAAAAGCATCACATGCACATTTAGTGTGCATGAACATATTAGAAAAAAAAAACATGTAGCTATGCTTAGTCTCTCCCATCACTACAAAAGGATGGGGAGCACAATGTAATAGGTGTGTGAAATATTTGGAAATTGGATATATTTCCGAAAACACCAACCGAAAATAATATAATCTATACTTGTGGGATTCACAAGTTTCTTATATATTTCTTTCAATCTAAATACATATTCTTATCTAAATATTGATTAATCGAATACAATACACTCGTGGGATTCACGAAATTTCTATCTCTCTTTCTAATAATCTATTCATTACTAGCCTCATCTCATATTCTTCTTTCTCCTAGTCCAAAACCTCGGCGGTTCCCACCCGACTCACGCAACGATCCGGAGCCGAAAGGCACGACACAGTTGGTGAACCCGACGTGAAGGCGGGTGGCAAGGAGATGGAGAATCAACAAGAGGCAATGAGCATAACGATGATGATGATGTTCGAGCGGATGCTACAAGAACAACGAGTGATGTCGGAGATCACGGGGGCAGTAAAGCGGCTCGTACAACGAAACGGACAATTCAACGGAAACGATGTGTCACGCTATCTACGTGACTACAAGGCGGAGATGATACGATGTGGGATACCGGAAGGATTGCAAGTGACATCCTTCAATCGGGTGGCCACGGATGAACTACAAGAGAGAATCCACAAGATACAACAACAAAACTCGACATGGGAGTCCTTTGAAGAAGCTTTACGGGAGGCATATGACTATGAGAGATGGACGGGACGAGATCGACGAGAATTCGACGAATGGGTGGCGTCGGAGAAGACTCACCGAAGTGCAACGCAAGCGTTCCTAGAGTTCGAGCATCGTTTTGCTCGACTCTCGGAGCGGGAACGAAGATTGGTGGGAGGAGATAAAGTCTTAATGTTCGTAAGATCGATCGATCGGAAAGAAAGGATGGACATTGGGATCGAACTCGAAGATGATGACGGTGCGAACGGCCTTACCGAGGATTGGGCCAAAGTCGAAAGGGTATGCCGAAGACATGATGAAAGGAAGCTGAGAATCTCGTCAACAACGACATGGCCCATGAAGGATGGTCGATTGAGGAAAAACGATGAAGCCAATATGAAGGCCGAAATACAACATGATGGTACCACGGGAGAAAGAGTGGAACAAGACACCCACTCGTCTTGTGAAAGAACGATGGCGAAGGATAAGGCCGATAATTCAAGTGTAGAAGGAAATTTCGGGATACAAGTGCCCGAGACATCGGGTCAAAAAGGGGTAAGCATAATAGATGTTTGCATAATTGATGCAGATAAAGAGTGTGAAGCGGATGTGATTAAGGAGGTAGCCACGAAAGATGACATCGAATCGAAGGTGGCTATGGACGAATCAACGATGGATGGCCATATCGAGACTTCCCCACCACTGATTCCAGAGACTCCGGCGGTTGCGATCGAAAGGCAACGTGAGACCGAAGAGACGGAAGGTGGCGGAGAGAAAACAAAGGTCGAAGTCGATGCATACGACGGAGAGATAGCCGAGAATATGGCTATGGGTGAAACAATGGAGGATGATAATACCGAGGATTCCTGCCCACTAATCCTAGAGACTTCGGCGGTTGTGTCTGAGAAGCAACGTGAGACCGGAGAGACGGGAGGTGGCGGCAAGAAAGGTAAAGTCGGAAGCCAATTAGGATGGAAGGTGATCCGGACGGGATTCCGATCCGAAAGAAAGCCGAACCGAAAGGAAGAGAATTCGGCCGAAAGACGACACAAACGAAAGCCGAACCGGGCGAATGAGGATTCGGCCAAAAGACGACCCGAAAGAAAGCCGACCCGAAAAGGGGTCGAATCGGTCAAAACCGATCGACCGAGTCTGACTTGGCCGAACGCGAATATGGATGGAAGCCGACCTAGCCGAAAGCCGATCGGACGAGAGCGATCCGGAAAAAAGTCAAGGTTGATGAAGACAAGAAAGAGCCCAGTAAAAGACACTACCACGAATGAACAAAGAATATGGTGGATCGGATGGCGACAATGGTTCGGGTGGAAAGAATGGGTCTACTCAAAATGGAGAGACAAAGTTGACATAGCGGGACAAACGGAGGATGAAGGGGAGACAACGAGCATCGGCAACTTCGGCACATACCGGAGGATGTGCGGGTTCGGAGGGGGCGAGTGTCGTAGTGTATTTCGTACACTACGTGAAAAAGTAAAAATAATATAACTGATTTAATTACATATAAATAAATAAAATAAGAATATCAAGATATTTATCACGTGCATAGGGCAGGATTCAAACCCTGTACCTCCACGTAGCCAAACCTCAACTTTACCATTATACTACCTTATCTTTAGTGTTCTATAAATAGATTTAATAACTATAAGTGCTTTATTTGCGCCTACCTTTATTAAAAGGTAAATCATGTATTTTTAGAGTGCGTGAATATTTTATAGAAAAACGCAAGCGACTAAAAAGTGACTCATGCACATCTAGCGTGCATGAGCACTATATTTAGCAAATAAAAGCAAGGATTAGAAAAGCATCACATGCACATTTAGTGTGCATGAACATATTAGAAAAAAAAAACATGTAGCTATGCTTAGTCTCTCCCATCACTACATAAGGATGGGGAGCACAATGTAATAGGTGTGTGAAATATTTGGAAATTGGATATATTTCCGAAAACACCAACCGAAAATAATATAATCTATACTTGTGGGATTCACAAGTTTCTTATATATTTCTTTCAATCTAAATACATATTCTTATCTAAATATTGATTAATCGAATACAATACACTCGTGGGATTCACGAAATTTCTATCTCTCTTTCTAATAATCTATTCATTACTAGCCTCATCTCATATTCTTCTTTCTCCTAGTCCAAAACCTCGGCGGTTCCCACCCGACTCACGCAACGATCCGGAGCCGAAAGGCACGACAACGCATCCGAGTATTGTAGAAAGTGTAATTTGTGCCAGCGGATGGGTCAGCCCGCAGAGGACGCAAGGATGCCACACCAGCCCGTATTACCGCTAGACCCCTTCCAAAAGTGGGGATTGGATTTTGTAAGGCCCTTCACACCAGCAGCGTCTCGTACGGGCAACAAATACATATTGGTAGCCACGGATTACTGCACCAAATGGGTAGAAGCAAAGGCACTACGTGAAAATACGGCAGCCGTCACAACCAAATTTCTTTACGAGCACATATGGTGCCGGTTCGGCTATCCGATTGAGCTCATCAGTGACCAAGGGAGCCACTTCCTCAATATGGTGGTTCGGGAACTGACACAACATTACGCAATAGTCCACAAGAAGAGCATGCCATATTACCCGCAGGCGAGTGGATTAGCGGAATCCACGAACAAAACATTACATACCATTTTGAAGAAAACCGTCAATGAAAATAGGACGGACTGGGATACCAATCTCCAGAGTGCGTTATGGGTGTATAGAACTAGTTACAAAACAAGCATACAGTCAACACCGTTCCGGCTAGCGTTTGGACTAGAGGCTGTGATGCCAGTCGAATTTCGGGTACCTAGTTTGCGCATTCAAGTACGGAACCGATTATCAGAAGCCAAGTCGGAGGAGGAACGGATCTATCAACTCCTCGAACTAGGGGAAAAACGCGTCCACAGCATGGCTGTGTTGGAACAGGAACAATGACGACGTAAAGCGTTTGTCGATCGACATCGGAGCGCACGGGAAAAGGAGTTCGTCGTGGGCCGAGCGGTGCTAGTTTTTCAAACGCGCATGGGCCACATGCCAGGGAAGTTACATTTGCGTTGGACTGGCCCATACTGGATAATTGGAGCGGAACAGGGCACGTTCCAACTAGGAACGCTGGCTAGAGAAATAGTACGGCAAAAAGTGAATGGCTCAAACCTTACTTGGGCCCTACGCCACCTAACCCATTCACCGCCGAACGGGACAAAGCCGGAGAACCTGCAACGTAAAATGGATAGGCCCATTTGTACTATAATGTAAAAATAGGTTGTAAATAACCGTTACGAAAAAAAAGAAAAAAAGAAAAGAAAGAGAAGATAGCGACTATTAAAATGACTAAAGGCATGCACAAACTCCTAGTTCAAGAACACGTGGCACCACGATGGCTCACCGCCCAATGAACCCTAAGACACAAAAAGAAGGAAACAAAAGATCTTCTACACAAAGCAAAAACCCATCTTCTAGCTATCAGCGCTCCCATCGCTCGTCCTCCTCACCTTCTTCCCCATCCTATCTCAGAGCTCCAACCCACCACAACCTCCCGTCTCCCCCCCACGAACCTACTCTGGCGATGCCGATTTTCATCTCTATGTTGTCTGTCTGGCCGGACTAGCCTCAACACAGGTGTCTACCCGACACTTCTCCAAAGGGGTGGTAAGGATTGGATGCTAGGTTACACGCATAAGATAATTATAATTAAGCACGGACGGCAAACAATACGAGATACAGATAAATACACAATGATTACTATTGTATTACTTCCGTCAAAACACTTTACAAATCATCGGATCCTTTTATAGGCATCCAGCAAGGTTACAATCGGTGCGCTTAGGCAACCGACATCCGAATCGGTTCGGATCCGGATCGGTACAACTATACCGAATCCGTCCCTCCGAATAATAATTCTACTCTTACTTCCTATTATCCGATCCGCCTTCCCACTTGTCCTTGCTCTTTGGACCGGCCAACACATGGCACGCCCGTGGGAAAGTGCCTTGCACTTCGAATCCACACCCGGCCTCAGTCTTCCTCCAAAATGTTGAGCACACTTTGCTCGATAGTGTCAAGTGGTGCTTCTTCCTCCTGTTCCTGTTCCTTGCCTGCCTGGTCTCCGACCTCCTGTTGGGTAGGCTGTTCCGTAAAAATTTTCTGCTCCGGCTCTGCTTGATTCCATGGTGCCGGTGCTTCCTCACCGCTTCGTCCGGGTTCTTCCTGTTCTCCCTCCATTCCTGGCTCTGTTCTGTTACCAGTGTCGCTTTCTCCGGTCTCGACTGGTCGACTTGATATGCCTCCTTCCTCTGCTCTGGTGTCTTCTGGTCTCAGCTCTTCTTCTTCTCCGGCATTGGTCCGCTCCTGCTCTTCTTCTTCTCCGGCATCGGTCCGCTCCTGCTCTTCTTCAAGTTCGTCTTCAGGTATTCCTTGTCGGGGTTGTTCGGTGTCGGTTGGTTCATCTTCATCTGGTCGCGTTCCCTCACCAATAGTGGTTGGCGTCGTTCTTCCCTTAGCTTCCTGTCGTACCCGGTCCTGCTCGTATCTCTCCAACTCCAACTGAGTTGCGAGCTGCCCGTCATCCAACCTCTCTACCAACCCTCGGATTTCTTTGAGGTGTTCTTCTGCTAAAGTGTAGAAATCCTCCGACAATTCCTCCCGAATGGTGACGATACTTTCTTCATCCATCTTGTAGAACCTGTCGCCGGTCTTCTTCCGATTCTCGGCATCCGCTCGGAGTGTCTGCAGCTCGGCTGCCTGTTGTGACCACTCCTTCCATAGCTTTTCCGTACTTTCGTTGATACTTGCCTGAGCTCGGGTACTCCATCCTGACATGATGAGCTTGATCCGGTCAACTCCTGCCTTAGCATGCGCATAAGCTTCCTGCTTTTCCTTCCTTGCCCGTTTTATAATGTCAGCCATTATCTGAGCCTGGGCCTCGTAATCTGCTTTCTGCTTTTCATAGGTACTCTGCAGTTTGCTGATCGTGAAGGTCGATTTTTCCTTTTCTTCATTCCTGATCTTGGTCAGGTCCAGCTTTTCCCGCCTTAGCGCCTCTAATTCCTTCCTTCTCTCCGTTGCTTGGGCTATTTCCGCCGACAATGCTTCCTTGTTGGCACTGACCTCATCCATCGCCTTAGCCAGGTCTAATCGGGTCTCTTTGAGCTGCTCTTTCAGCTTCTCTATTTGCCGGTCGTAGTCTGCTGCTCGTTTTTTGTTGTCCGACTCGGCCTGCATGTGATCTCTGTAGAGACGGTCGAAGTCCTCCATCTTCTGCTTCAGGCGTCGGGTTGCCTGAGCTCTTAACCGATCGTCCCGGTCCTTCTGTTGTCGGAGTTCTTCCTGCAGTCGTTCTATCTCTTGTTCGGCATGTCGACGTAGTCGGTCCTTCTCCTTCTGCAGCTTCTCTTTTTCTTCTTGCAGTCGGTCATTAGTGGCTCGACCTTTCCGGAGGCCTTCTTCCAATTTTCGTCTGTCATCCTCCACCGCTTTCCGCTGCTCCCTTTCTCTTTCCCTTAATGCCTCCTGAGCTTGTAACTCCTCTCGTAAGGTTTCTATTATTTTTTCGGTCTCAGGGCCGGTTTGCAAGGCTACCGGTTCCGGTTCCGGTTCTGGTTGCTTCCTTGTTGTCCCGACCGGCTCGGTGACAGCTTGTGCTTGTTGAATTCCTTCCCTTGCCTGCAATAGCTCCCCTTGCATTTCCTCGATCTGTGTTCGGAGTGCGACCAACTCCTGCGTTGTTGTATGCGTCAGCTGTTGCCGACACGTTTCTTCTTTCTCTAACTGGTCCGCTACTCCCGATAACTGCTCCGAAAGCCATCTCAGCCATTGTGGCTTTGTTCTTCCGATTTTGGGGTGGCCTTGCTCACTTAAGCCCGGCTGATTTTCCGGCCTCTTCTCTGGCTCCACCTCCGGCGCTCGTTCCTTCTTCTTCTCTGGGATGACCGGTTTTCTGAAGTCCGGCCCAACCGGTGTCGGTGCTGCTTCCCTAGGTACAGGTTCCGGTGCTATTTCCTCCTCGGCTACTGGAGATGGTCCTTGCGCCCTCTACTGAGTTCTGTCCACTGGTGGAGCCGGTCCTTTCGCCCGTTTCTCCCGACCTTGTCTTGCTGAGAGTCTTACCAGTGGTTCGGATGAGTCTTCTGTTTCAGTTTCCTCCTCCGGTGCGGGTACCAGACGGACCTTTTGTCTAGAAACCTCTGGTTCCGGTTCCGGCCGTCGCAGCGTTATATGGATTGGTTTGCGCGCTACCGGTTCCTCCTCAGCCGCTTTCCCTTTGCCTTTACCTGCCGGTTTTGCCTTTGTGGCCGGTTCCTGTTGCTGTCGGGATGGTCCTTCCCCCTGTTGTTCTGCTTCTTGCGGGGTCCATCCGGGGGTGTGTTTCTCCAAGATCTGTCGGCGCTTTGTGACCTTTTTCGGCATCGTCTCCTGCCGACCTCTTTTCTTTTGTGTGATGGGGAGTACCGGTTGTTAGTTCCACCTCTTTTCTTTTCTTTTCCGCAGCAAGCCTTTTAACCCGTTCTCCCTCATCCATTGGCGTGCCTCTTCCGACAGTACCATTGCTTCGAATTCTTCGTCTGCTGCCTGGTGTTCGGGATCGCGCTGTGTGTGCTCTGTGCGTCGGGTCGCTCTTCTGTGCTTCTGCGCCTGTATGTAGGAAAATTCGTAAAACGTGAGCCCTTCGCAGGCCTGTGTCTTATATAGTGGGTTGTGCCTCGAGCCGTCCTTTTTCGTTTCCCGCGCATGTTCCTCTCCCGCCATAATTAGTATGTCCTTTCTTGTTTGCCGCGTGTGAGTGCCCACGTTCCCTGCTTTAAATAGCAACTCCGCACACGTCCTTCTTTAATGCATGGCGCCTCTTCGTTGCATGGTGGCGCTCCCACCTCTTGTGATCTCCCCATCATTACGATGATTCGCGTCGATTATGCCCACGTCATTTTTTTTTTTTTTTTTCTTTTGCCTGGACCACGTCATTTGCTGGTCCCCCCTGCTTTGTTCGGGTCGGTTCGTGCGGATACCGGATCCTTCTGTCGGTTTTTCGGGATGGTCCTCGTCAGTATCGGTGTCGGTTCTTCCTCGGTCCGAATGTCTTCAGCAGCGTCTGTCGGTGTCGGTTCTTCCTCTTGCCGGATTTCCGGGTTTCGCTTGAACGGGTTGGCTGGCATATTTCCTTTATACGGCTTTAACCGAAATCCATTTGCCCACTTGCCGATGACATCTCCAGACAACGTGCCGAGCTGATACGACCCATTGTACTCCTTGGTGATCTAGAACGGTCCGGTCCATCGAAACCGCAACTTTCCCGGCATGTTCCCCATCCTTGTCTGGAATAGTAGCACCGGTTTCCCGACTTCGAACTCCTTTTCATTGCCACGCCGGTGTCGGTCCACAAAGGCTTTTCTCCTCCTTTGCTCCAGTTCGAGTTGTAGTAAGCTGGCTATTCGGTTTTCCTCTAATTCCAACAACGTTGCCAGTCGGATTCGTTCAGACTCGTCCTCACTTAAGCGCTCCTTTACCTGAATCCGTAAGCTGGGGATCTGGAACTCTACCGGCATGACCGCTTCTAACCCGAATGCTAGTCGGAACGGGGTTGTCCGGATGCTGGTTTTGTACATTGTTCGGTACGCCCATAGCGCGCTTTGCAATTTCGTATCCCAGTCGGTCCGGTTCTCGTTGACGATTTTTCGTAGGATGTTCTGCAGAGTTTTGTTCGTTGATTCCGCTAGTCCATTGGCTTGAGGGTAGTAGGGTGTACTCTTTTTATGTACCACCGCGTAAAATGACGTCAGGCTTTCTACTACCTGCCCGAGAAAATGTCCTCCTTGGTCACTTATAAGCTCGATCGGGCATCCATACCGGCACCATATGCATTCGTACAGAAACTTTGCCGTGGACGCGGCCGTGTTGTCCCGTAAGGCCTTTGCTTCTACCCATTTGGTGCAATAGTCGGTCGCCACTATGACATACCGATTTCCGGTTCGCATTGCCGGTGGTTTGAAGGGACCGACAAAATCCAACCCCCACTTTTGAAACGGTTCTAAGGGCAAGACCGGGTGGTGTGGCATCCGGGCCTGCTCTGTGGGTTGGCCCAGTCGTTGACACAAATCGCATTCTCTGCTATACTTCACGGCATCTTTTAGGGTGGTCGGCCACCACAGTCCGCTCTGCCATATTTTCCGAGCAGTTGCGTCGCCGGCATAATGCCCGCCGGCAATTCCACAGTGGGCTTCCCTGAGGATTAGATCCTTCTCATCGCTCCGCACTGCTCGCCTCCAGATGCCATCTGCCCCCTTGTGATAGAGGGTGTCTCCAACCAAGCAGAAATGTCTACTTCTTACTGCTACCCTTTTCCTTTCATCGCGGTCCATGTTATCCAGGGGAACTCCGGTGCTCAGGAACTGGTGCATCTCAGTTAGCCATGTGTCTTCGTCGGCTACCGTTGTATCCGTTGCCGGTTTCGTCGTGATCCGGAACAATTCGGCGTCGGGAAACTCATCCTGGACGCCGTCACCTGCTTCTCCGGATTCAAGTCTGCTTAGATAGTCCGCTACCGCATGCTGCGCCCCGGGTCGGTGGAAAATGTCGAATTCAAATTCCTGTAGTAGCAGTGTCCACCGTGCAATTTTTCCCGTCAGGGATGCCTTCGAGACCAGGTAGAGTAGTGCCGAATGGTCGACATGGAAGGAAAACTTCCTTCCGAGCAGATAGTGCCTGTACTTTGTGACACTGTACACCATTCCCAATGCCTCGCGTTCCGTCGTAGAGTAATTCCGTTCGGCTTTTGAGAGTTTCCGGCTTGCGTAGTACACCGGTCGGTACCATTTCGGCTCTGTGAGTTGCATCAGAACGCTGCCGATTGCTACGTCCGACGCGTCGACGAAGACGTGAAAGCTTTTACTCCAATCCGGCGGTTGCACCACCGGAGCTTGCGACAGCATGACCTTCAACGCTTTGTAGGCTTCCTCCTCCGTCTCTGCCCATAGGAAGGGTACCCTATCTATGGCGGTATGTAACGGTGTAGCGAAGTCCGCGAGGTGCCGTATCATCCGGCTATGCCACCTTATTTGGCCTAGGAACCGGCTTAAAGCCTTTGCGTTACTTGGTGTTGGTGCATCGAGAATCGCCTTGACTTTATCCGGATCTACCGCGATTCCTTCCTTACTCACCACGTGCCCTAACAAGTTGCCGCTTGCCACTCCAAAGACGCACTTGGCCGGATTCAGGCTCAATCGGTACTTGCGGCACTTCTCCAAGCACAGTCGGAGGTGATCGAGATGCTCTCCGTGCCGGCTGTAGACCGCGAAATCGTCAAGGAAGACCTGCATAAAACCAGGGATATATTCCCCGAAAATTTCCATTATTATCCTTTGAAAGGTCGCTGGAGCCGTCTTTAGTCCGAACATCATTACGACCGCGACGAACACTCCCCATTCCGTCACGAACGCTGTCTTCTCTTGGTCGGCCGGGTTCATTCGTATTTGGTTGTAGCCGCTAAATCCATCCAGGAAGCTGTAAACTTCGTGGCCGGCTACCGCATCTAACACCCCATCCGTAAATGGTAGTGGAAACGCATCGGTCACTGTTGCGGCATTTAGTTTTCGGTAGTCCACGCATACCCGGATTTTTCCGTTCTTTTTCGGGACTACCACTATCGGACTCAGCCAGGTTGCCTGCTTGACCGGTCGGATAAATCCGACCCGGAGGAGCTTATCAATTTCCTCCTTCACCTTTGCCGCATAATTCGGATTCATCCGGTACCTGCGTTGAGCAATCGGTTTCGCGTCCATACTTAGGTGAATTTGGTGCTGATAGAGCTGGGGGTCCAGCCCTCGCATGTCTTCGTACGACCACGCGAACACATCCTTGAAGTCTGTTAACAATGCTACCATAATGTTGCCTTCTTTTCTTCCTTCGGCAATTCCTTTGCAACATTTACCGGTCGGGGCTTGTCTGCTGTGCCGAGGTCCACCTCCTCGAGTTGGGATGCTTTTACCCTCTGGGATATCGTCATTTCCCTCTCTAGGGATTCCTGCGCTTGTCGTAGTTCCCGGATCGCCGCTTGGTCCGGTTCTTCCGGCGTCGTAATGTACGGTTCTACTGCCGCCGTGATATCCACCTCAAATAGTGGGACGATTCGTGGGTGTTCCTCGAGGTACCGCTCGACTTCCTCGTCCGGTAATCCCTCCAACATGTTAATGCTTTCCGCATACAATGGAGTTGCTTCCTTACTGGTGATCACCCGTGGTTGCGTCGTTACTCGTACCTTTGTTTTCCCTCGCCGGAATGTGATCATGTTCTTTTGCGAGTTCTGCTTGATATGCGCCGTTCGTAGCCATGGTCGTCCTAGCAGTAGGGGGTACGCGCCTTGTACATTCAGCTGCAGCACCACGGCCGATATCCGGAATACGTGGCCTCCGATCGTGATTTCCAAATCCCGGATAAGCCCGGTCGGTCGGACTGAGCTAGTATCCGCCATGCGTAACCAGAAGGGGCATGGTTCCCATTCCCGGATGCCCAGGTCGTTGCATGTCTGTTGGCTGATGACATTTACCCCGGAGCCTCCGTCAATAATCGTTCCAGCAATTTCCTTTCCTTTCACGATTGTCGTGATCGCCGAGCTACTTGTATCGACCACCGCTGGTCCTTCCTCCGGGTTGGAGAAGAATGCCGGTGCTGGCGTCGGCTTCGGTTTGCTGACGGATACCTGTAGATCTGCCGTAAATCGTGGCACTAACTGTAGTAGTCGTGCTAACGGCAGCACGATTTGACAGTCCTGTAGCGCTTGCCACGTCGGGTTTTCTCCTGGCTGTATGATTTCTTCGTCTTTTGGCATATTTTGGTCTCTTACTTCTGCCGCATTCTGTTCATTGGCCTCCTTGATCCATTGTGTCGCTTGTTTTCTGATTGCCTCCTGGGCCTCCCACTCGGCGGTCTTTCCCTTTGACCGGGTTGTGACCTGCTGTACTTCTGTTATTTCGGCTGTAACCATGTTGACTTCCGGCTGCTTGTCATAGCTTTTGCTTGGGCATTGGTTACTATAGTGGCCTTCCTTGCGGCAGTAATAACAGTACACCTTGTGACTGTTGCTCGTTTCTCCTTTGTCCCCGGTTTGGAGGGTGGGTATGCTCCGGCGGTCGTCTTCGGTTTTTCGGTTATCCGGTACGGATACCGGGTTGTCATTCCTTGCTGCCTCCCGACGTTCCTCTCTTCGGAAAAATCCACGCTTCTGATTCCGTCGGAAATTTCGGTTCCCTTGTCGCCTCTCTCCTCCGCGTCGGTCTTATTCCGGGGCTCCGTCTCGGTCGTACCGGTCCCAGGGGTAGCTTTCTTTGCGTCTCTCCTCTCGGTCATAGTTGTCGCGTCTTTTATCAGCGTATCCTTGTCGCCTCTCTTCTCCGCGTTTGTCGTCTTCCGGGGATTCGTCTCTGTCATACCGGTCCCGGGGGTAGCTATCTCTGCGTCTCTTCTCTCAGTCATAGTTGTCGCGTCTTCTATCAGCGTATCTGTTACCGCGTTCGCGTTGGTAGCGGTCGTCTCTCTGGAATCGATCCTCGTCCGGGTTCTGATTGCGCAGTTCTATGTGTCGAACCGGTGCTGCCTGCCGATTTAACAGGTTGTATTCGCATCGGTCCGTTGTATGGGCTCGAGAGTTGCAGATCACACATTGTGTCCGCAGGGTGCAGTCTACTGTTGAGTGCCCCGAATTTAGGCATGTTGTACATTGTAAGGCCTGGCGGAACCTCAGGTCTTCCTCTTTTGGGAGTGCCCGGTGTAACATCCCCATCGACAAGAAGGGGCTAGTCTTGTCCATTTCTAAAACCTGATCAATAACTTGGTCCATTGTGCTGGTTTGGAAATCAAGGACTCCGCACATTGTTCGAAGTGGCTCTTTCAGTGCAGCCAGAAAGACTGCTTTGGCTTCGTCTTCGGGTGGTGCTCTTGTCAGTTGGCTGTGCAGGGTCTGGAACCGAATGATGAATTGTGGCATAGTCTCGTTTTCTTCCTGCCGGGTGGTGTAGAACTGCCCGACCAATTCCCTTTGCTCAAATTGTCTGTGAAAAAACTTGAGGAATCTAGCCTTCAAGGCATCGAATGTGGCAAAGGTGCCTGGTAAGTGCTTTGTGTGCCATTGGGCCGCCGGTTCTTCTAAGGTTATGCCGAATTCGGCGATTTTGGATCGTTCGGCTTCGGGTTCCGTCAGTCTTTGGGAGATATGGTTGGCTTCCCATGTTTGGAGGAATGCGTACACGTGTGCCTCCACGTCGGCCTCATCCCGGTACTTTGGGTATGGGTACGGCATCGTGTCGTCCAATTGACTCTCCTGTTCCCTATTCGCTGTTGGCGTTGGTGTGAGAACCTTTGGTTCCTCCGCGGGTGTTGCCGGTGTCCGGTCCGTTGGTTCCTCCGCGGGTGTTGTCGGTATCCGCTCCTTCGGTTCCCTCGCGGTTGTTGTCGGTATCTGGTCAGCCTTCCTCGGCGGTTGCCGGTCACCGAATTCCAGGGTTATTTCTTCCTCTGGCGCCGGTGTTACTGAGTCTTCCGACCCCTCGTCCTCCCGGTCGTTTGGTGTGTCGTGGCTGCTTTTATACCGGGATGCAACGCTTCCGTCGCTTTCCGACTCCGCCTCAAGTGTTGCGAATGCTTCCGAGTCCCCGTCGCCCGCGCCGAGCGTCTGCAGTATCGTTTCCGCCTCTTGCAGGCTTGTTATGCTACTGCCTTCGTCGGGGATTTGCAGAACCCGGAACTGTAGTGCTTCTTCTGCGACTCTCCGAAGAGTTTTGGAGAATGACCGATCCCGCCGGATCTCGTCGACGGCTTGCTGCAGGGCTTCCCGTCGTTGCTCGCATTCGGTGTATCGTCTCCCTCGTTCGATGATGTGGTCGTCGTTTGGTCTAGACATCCATCCCCCGGTTGTCCTCTGCACTTTGCAGGAATCGTGGTCGCCAAAATAGTGTTGTCTGTCTGGCCGGACTAGCCTCAACACAGGTGTCTACCCGACACTTCTCCAAAGGGGTGGTAAGGATTGGATGCTAGGTTACACGCATAAGATAATTATAATTAAGCACGGACGGCAAACAATACGAGATACAGATAAATACACAATGATTAGTATTGTATTACTTCCGTCAAAACACTTTACAAATCATCGGATCCTTTTATAGGCATCCGGCAAGGTTACAATCGGTGCGCTTAGGCAACTGACATCCGAATCGGTTCGGATCCGGATCAGTACAACTGTACCGAATCCGTCCCTCCGAATAATAATTCTAATCTTACTTCCTATTATCCGATCCGCCTTCCCACTTGTCCTTGCTCTTTTGACCGGCCAACACTCTACTGCCCTACGCCGATGGCTCGTAGAGAAATGCCTGGATGGCTACATCCGGGTTGCAGAAGCACCTATGCACCCGGACGCCATGAACATCGCCAGGAAGCTTAACATAGACATGGTCACCAACTCTTCCATTCGGAAGAAGTTGGACCTATCCTCACTAGGTGAAAGACATTTCGAAATACCTCCTACAGAGGCGCTGCAACGGTATTTTGGACCATATTCATCCTCCGCCAAGACCTATAGAACAAAAAAAATTCCGGATCCCTTCTTCCGTGAAGTTGCCAAGTTCCTACTGGAAGTCGGTTGCGTCCATGTCAACGCATACGGGATGCCTAAGCAGAAGGCGGGCATCATTATCGACACCTTTGAAGGGCGTGCAGTCAACTGGGGGGTAATCACAAGGTCGGCGTTACGAGAAGGCTTGCATGCGTACCAAGCAGGCAAAAAGCTCAGGCCAATCATCCAACAATACCTTACAGTACTGTTTCCACCCCGAGGCCTGCCAGCACCGCAGCCCAGCCAACCCACGGCCCCGCCCCGATCTGCGAAATGCAGGTTAGCGGAGTTAGCGGCCCTAGAGTGGGAGGAGGAACCCCAACCGGCCCAGCCAGACCCAAGGACAACACCTCCTACCGACCAGCCGGACACACGGGCGACGCAGGAGGAACAACCGAGACGCCCCATGGAAGCAGCCCCAGGACCAGACACCGAAACACGGTGGGAAAGCCCTAGACCAAAACGGCGCAGATTGGATAGGAAAGATGGGCAGGGGTTGGTAAAAGACGCCCCCACGGCTTTAGAGGCACCGACCGAAGGCTCAAGCTCCGCAGCAGCAGAACCAAATGCCACCGTCGAAATCATCCGGGAGCAATGGCCGATTATTACGACTCAGTCCCAACGAGGGAAAGCCGTATTGATGGCAGAAAGCGAGGTTTTGGCATATCCGGATATCCCGGATACGGCCCACGAATTCAGCGCCCTCTTGCAGTTCGGTACCTCTTTTGAGCTCATGGAGTTCCTAGCAACACAACAGGTCAAAGCCGCCCAACGAATGGCCGAGGAGCATGCGGAACGTCAGATGATCGAGCGCGCCCTAACACAAACAACGGAGAGCGATGATGAGGATCGGCTAGCCAGGGTCGGCAGACAGAGGAACGTCGGGGTACGACGAGTAGGGATGGAGATACCACCCTTAAACACGGCCCTAGTCGAAGTCCATCGGGAACTGGCAAAGGTCAGCACGGGCGCCAAGGAGATGGCCATAAAAAATAAGAGTGTCTGGAAGAAGGTTAAACTGACTGAAGCCGAACTACAAAAGGCCAACGCACGCATCACGGAGTTGGAAGCTCACGCGACTACGGCGCAACACGCAACCCTGCCACCGAACCACGTCATCGACGCTCTAAAAGAAGAAATCGAGGCTCAAACCGCCATCTCCTCAAAAGCAAAAAGGGTTGTGCAGCTAGTGGAATCCGAAATTGACCGTCTTCGAGCAGAACTACGCCAATCCTCCGATAGAGAAAAGGAGATACGGAGGTAGCTCAGCATGTCCGGACAAAAGACGACTACGCCCAATTACGAGAGGACGCGAAGAAATTAGAGGCGGCAATAGCGGGACTTCGGGCCTTATTAGAAAAAAGAAGGTATGGTTCGATGAGCAGTTGGTGGTCGAACAAGACAGAAGGCATCAACTCGAAATCCGCCTACACAATGAAATGGGAAAATTAGAAGAACATCATGCAAAGGAATCCCAGCTATGGGAGGGCCTGAAGGCCACGTATGAGGAAGCGACAACCGTTAAACAGCAGGAAATCGCAAATCTCCAGAAGTCGATGGAAGACGCACGTAACCGCTGCCAGGCCATCACGGATAACGTGCGCATCCTTCTCCAAACAAACCGGGAAAGGTTCATAGCGCAATTGAAAACGGCGCTGGACAAAGGATGGATGGCGTGGGCAACCCAAGCAGCGGAATTGCACGCGTATCGTGCGGACTGGGAGAACCGGCGGAAAGACGACCGAGGGTTTTATAAGCTAAACGAGGAGAGCATTGCGGCCATATGGGAGGACCTAGCGCAAGACTATCGTGCGCTAGTAGACCAACACTCCAAAGAACTCGCACAACTCTTAGATGATTTTGGTGAAAGTCAGGAGGAGCTATTTCACCAAATCACACAAGCCGGCAACATGCGCACAAACGAGGAACCCAGCATGACACCAATTCCGGTCACACCCGAAGAAGAGGAACCTCAGGCCCGATCACCAGAGATGACAACGGAGGAGAGTAGCGGGGACCAACGAGCGGAGTTCCCCACAGGACCAGATAGCGAAACCATTACCCAACAAGAGGTCCAGCCGCACCAGCCCACACCATCTTCAGAACACGCGGAAAATAGTGAGGACCAGGCGGAATCCCCGCCCCACACCCAGGGACACACAAAAACGGCCAACACCGCGAAGGACGTAACAATAGAGGCTGAGTTGCAGCCGACTGCAAGCACGCCAATGGCGGAACCCAGCCCACTAACTCAAGAAGAGCCCACTGTACCAGGACCACCCGCACACGACGAAGGCGACTTCGGGAGAAACAAGGCTGACCAAGCAGAGGAGCCGCACCACGATGCACCTACGGGCCCTACATCAACTCCGGACGAGGACACCACAATAGAGCCGAACATCCGGGCCATTTTGGAAGAAGATTAACGGGATGGGTACGACGTGCAAAGGCACTGTCCCACAGGCCTGCCAAGTGTTGTCCGCCGGAATAGTAACCGACGGCCAAAAGCGTAGGAATAAGAAACTATATAAGAGCATAACGCATGTAACGGTTCACGCAGGAAGCGTGAACGGCTAATTAGACCCTGCATATATAAATGGCAGAAAACCTCTTATGGAGGTGCGTGTAATTTTTGAAATGTAAAGAACGCCTGATAATAGAATTCTATCTTCTCTAAGTTTCTGTGTATAATTGCGGCTAATTCAGTGGCGGTGTCTCGGATACTTAAGCGTAGTAGTACGTAAGTGTAACCTGTGATAGGGATTCGGTTGTAGCCGTCTTCCCTTATACACGGAGGAATTACAGAGGTTCTCCCCTTACGCATTACGCTTAAACCCTGTTCATTGTTCCACACCCAGCTTGGGGTCTAGGTCGAAGGACTGACCACGGACCGTGTTCCTAAAAGGCAACACCACTCCGAGTAGTGGCAAAGAAAGAAGAAAAGGGGAAACTACTGGCGGCATTTCACGAGAGCCCCTGGGCCGGACACTGCGGAACGTGGGCCACGTTCGAGAAGCTGAAGGAGACGTAATGGTGGTTGGGGTTGTACCAGGACGTGCATCGGTTCATAACGACTTGCGAAAGCTATCAGATGCACTCCGTAGTCCGACACCGGGACGAGCTACACCCGACCTACCCGCCTACGGTCCATTTCAAGTGGATGGTGAACTTGGTGATGATGCCAATGGGGGTAGGACAGATGTGATACCTGGTGCTTGCACGGGAAGACTTAACGAACCAGGTGGGAGGCCGTGCACTGCAAAGCAAGACAACCGCGGCGGTATGCCGGTTCCTGATTGAAGAAGTAGTGTGTCGGTACGGGTGCGTCAGGAGGATTGTGGCGGACCGAGGAGAGCTGGATGCGCGAGAAGCTGAGGAGCTGTTCGACCGGCTAGGCGTCAAACTCTCCCTCACTACGGCGTACAATCCGGAGGTGAACGGAAAGGTGGAACGTGGGCACGGGCCGATCGTAAAGGCATTGGTGCGTGCATGCGGAGGGAAGGTCGGGAATTGGCTGCGACTTCTTCCTTACGCAGTATGGGCGGACCGAAGTACGCACAGTTCGGTGACAGGGTTTATGCCGGCAGAGTTGATGTACGGACAGAAGCCGATCATGGCGGTGGAACGGACAGTTTCTTCATGGGTGGCGGTAGATTGGAAGGACGAAATGAGCCGGGAGGAGTTGCTGGCAGCGCGGATTCGGCAACTCGAGCGGAGGCCGGAGGATGTGATACAGGCGAAGGAAAAGCTGCGAGCGGCAAGGGAGCGGAACAAGACCCGGTTCAACCGGACGCACCGGTTGCGACCAAAGAAGATCGAGGAAGGCGACTGGGTCTTGGTATACGACAGCAGCCTCGACAATCAGCACAAGGCGATGCGAAAGTTTGTTAGGAGATGGTTCGGGCCCTACACGATGATGAACGCGAACGACAACGGCAAGTACCACCTCGCGGAACTCGACGGTGCACGGTTAGCGGTGCCGGTGGCCGGGAAGCGGATCAAAGAGTTCAAGAAGCGGTTCAAAGACGAGCCGGAGCCGGCGAGCGAGAGTAACGACGACGATCAGTTTGGGTCCGGCGGAGAATCAGAGAACGACGAGTGAAGCCGGTTTCCTTTGGTGTCTACCTGTCTCTGGCGCATGCCGGTGGATGCGCGGTTTGGTGGGGGTGGATGTAGTGAAGCAAACCGGCCATAGGCGGAATCGAAGAAAAAGGCACATGAACCGGCTCTTACACAGGTGGACGCGAGGATTGATATATTGTACATTAGGGCGACTGGTGTAAATACTAGGTAGTGCACATTTATTAAGGGATTTTGTGCATATCTCTGTCGACAGGGACAGGGAATAAAGCAGTTTGGGTGAGGAAAAGGGGCACCCCTTTGGGGGAACTATTTAAGGAGGGAGAGAAGGAAGGAACACGGATCGCGGGCTAGGGAGGACGAAATGCTAGTGCAGATCTGAGGGCCGAGCTCTCTCTTCTCCTCCTCCGGCCGTCGGTCTCTGTGGGTCGGGAGCTCGCTTCCTCTGCTTCGTGGACAGCCCGTGTGCTTCCAGCAGAGTCTCTCCCCCTTTGTTTTGTTTCTAGGAGTCGAGCGAGTGGTGTCTGTGTGTGTGAGTAGAATCCCCGGGTCAGGTCCATCGCCGCCTTCTCGGTTGTAACTGTCAGAGTCGTATTCTCTTGTTATTGTAATCTCTTGTTATTGAAATCAAGTATTACGTTCTATATCTCTCCTTCTCGCTCAGCGTATCTACAAATCTCTCTCTCTCTCTCGCTCCTTGGTTCAAGACCCCCGTGGTCCCGCCCCTTCTACACGCACGCGCATAACAACGTGACAACGTGACAAAGGTGCTTTAGCGGTTCAACATGTTAGAAGCGAAACCGGTCGGATCGACACTCCCGACAAACTACAGACTATCCGGTAAGCAAAGCCCGAAGAAGAAAGCAGAGAAGGCGGATATGATGAAGGTTCCATATGCCTCTGCCATCGGGACCTTAATGTACGCAATGGTGTGTACTTGACCGGATATTGGATACGTAGTCGGAGTGGCGAGCCTATTTATGAGCAATCCCGGCAAGGAGCACTGGAACGCAGTAAAATGGACACTCTCGGCAAACTGCAGACTATTCGGTAAGCAAAGCCCGAAGACGAAAGCAGAGAAGGCGGATATGATGAAGGTTCCATATGCCTCTGCCGTCGGGAGCTTAATGTACGCAATGGTGTGTACTCGACCGGATATTGGATACGCAGTTGGAGTGGCGAGCCTATTTATGAGCAATCCCGGCAAGGAGCACTGGAACGCGGTCAAATGGATACTCCGGTACTTGAAGGGCACTTCGAATATGTGCCTCCAATTCGGCTCTGGTAAGCCTCAACTTGACAGTTTTACCGATTTGGATATGTCGGCTGATGTGGATACCAGCCGGTCTACATCCGGGTATGTAATGACATATGCAGGGGGAGCTGTTTCGTGGCAGTCGAGGCTACAGAAGACAGTTGCATTGTCAACCACGGAGACGGAGTACATGGCATCTGTGGAAGCCGGAAAGGAAATACTATGGATGAAGGACTTCATCGGAGAGCTCGGTATCCGGCAAGATGAATACCGGCTCTATTGCGACAGTCAAAGTGCCATCCACCTTGCTAAGAACGCAGCGTACCATTCCACGACGAAGCACATCCAGTGTAGGTATCACTGGATACGAGAGCGAGTAGAAGATCAAGAGCTCGTGCTGACGAAGATCCACATGGCCGAGAACAGGTTAGATATGCTGACCAAAGTACTGATACCCGACAAGCTGGATGCATGTCGGAAGCGGATCGGACTAGTAAGACATCCCATGCCGGAGTGAAGGGGGAGTTTGTTAGGACACAGGTCCCTCCGGATGAGAAGTGAGAAGAAGAGTGTTGATGAGCAACGGAAGACCCGGTGAGAACCATATGAGGAGTACCCGGCAACGGAAGACCCGGTGAGAACCGGATGTTGTAGGCCTAGTGAAAACCTCTCATCAGATGGAAGGGACATATATATAAATATGTTCCATAGAGCCCACCGGGGCTATATTTGTAAATAGCCCAAAAGTCATATTAGTATAAATATGACCTAGGGCAAACTTAATAGATAGATGTGTAGAATTGGTTGTGTTATTATCGTTGTGGCGATAATTCAGAGCACAACTGCGTACAGAGAAGAGAGAGAGAGGAAGAGGTTGTTGCCTCTGTTGTAACCGCCTGGTGGCGAAGCGAGGGAGCAAGAGGTCGTTGCCTCTATGCCCCATTGTTGTAATCTTGATATAGTGATATTTTGCAATCTGAGGGCTGCCGTGGTTTTTCCCTGATTTGGGTTTTCCACGTTAACATCCAATGCACTCTCTTCTTTACTATTTCGTGTGTAGATACATCTCACCACATCCCTGTTTTCTGTGATTGATCCGACGTCTCGGTTGTGGCCGAGCATAGCTTAGGGAACCGTATTCCTATCAAGATGGGCATCCTCGAACCGTCGAGTGCCCCATATTCGAATCGGTGGTTTACCGTGCTAAAGAAGAACGACACACTACGCTTCATACAGGACCTGCAGCCGGTCAACAAGATGACCATTCGAAACACAAGTATCGTATTGACCATCGATGAGTTCGCGGAGGCCTTTGCAGGGAGGTCAATCTACTCGGTCAGGGATCTGTACTCAGGGTACGATCAATTCCAACTAGCTGTAGAGAGTAGGGATGTCACGACGATGCGGACTCCTCTCGGCCTAGTTCGAATGTGTACCCTGTCGCAAGGAGCAACGAACTCGGTGGTGCACATGGTGAATGCGATGAACAAGGTGTTGAGGGTCTGCATCCCGGACATCACCATGCTGTTTCTGGATGACATACCAATCAAAGGATGTCCGGTGGAGGACAAGGATGAGTCTGTCAGGCCCGACGGTCGCCGGAGGTTCGTGACGGATCACATCCGTGACTGCGAGAAGGTGCTACAAAGACTCGAGAGCGCGCGGCTCACCTTCTCCCGAGAAAAATCAGCCTTCGGACAGCCGGAGATCCTAGTAGTCGAACACCTGTGTGGGCCCTATGGCCGGAAACTGTCCCCGGCAAAGGTAGAAGCCATCTCCGCGATGAAGGACGACTGCGGGTTGGTTACGGAGGTCCGTAGATTCTTGGGGACGTGCGCATTCTACCACATCTGGATTCCGCACTATGCGCATGTCATGGAGCCGCTCTACAGGCTATTGAAGAAAGGGCGTAGGTTCAGTGGAGGACGGAGCACACGGAGTCGGTCTGAAGGATGAAGGAGGCGCTTGCTGCGGCACCAGCTCTCCGAAAAGCGGTTTACAGCAAGGAGGTCCCGATCTACGTGACCGTGGACACAAGTCTGACTGGGATCGGGTGGGTGATCAACCAAGAGGATGACGATGGCGTAAGGTTCCCCATCCGGTTCGGCATGAAGGTCTTCAGTGAGCGACAGCGAAGTTACACCCAGGTTAAACGCGAACTCTGGGGGTATCGTTTCGGCGGTCAAGGTCGATAAATACTACCTAATCGGGACCGAGGTGATAATCGAGACGTACTGCCTGCCGATTCTCGGCATGGTTTCTGGATACGCAACGCCAGACCTGGCAATGCTCAAGTGGATAGCGTACATCAAGTCCCTAAATCCGGAAATACGACACATTTCCGGAAAGGACAATGCTATGGCCGACATGCTTTCGAGGGCGAGGTTCGATGACGAGGTGGGCATGGTTTCGGAGGACGAGGAAGTCAGCGTGGACTTCTTCGAGGCTGCTTATGTAACAACGAGAAAGGGGAGCACTCCGGCGCTTAATGAATTCGACGAAAGCAAGTATGACGAGGAGTGGCTCTAGATCGGCGACTTCCTGAAGGCAATGACATCGGATGCGGCGTGGACGAAGGAAGAGGCCAACCGGATTCGGAAGAAAGCGTATCGATTCTTCCTACGGGACGGGAACATATGGAAGCACCCGAAGAAGAGAAACGACATCCCGCTCCGGGTGGTGGCGAGGAAAAAAGAGCAGGAAGAATTGCTGACAGCATACCACAAGAGTCCCTGGGCCAGACACCGCGGGACGTGGGCCACTTTCGAGAAGCTAAAGGGGAAGTACTGGTGGCCGGGACTATAGTGGGACGTGCATCGGTTCGTGATGACTTGCGAAAGTTGTTAGGTGCACTCCATAGTCTGACATCCGGATGAGCTCCACCCGACCTACCCTCCGACCGTCTACTTCAAGTGGATGGTGTATCTGGTGACGATGTCGATGGGGGTAAGGCAGATGCGGTTCTGGTGTTGGCTCGGTAGGACCTGACAAACCAGGTGGAAGGTCGAGCGTTGCAGAGCAAAAAGACCGCGGCCGTGTGCCGATTTCTGATCGAAGAAGTGGTATGTTGGTACTGGTGCGTAGGGAAGATCGTGGCCGACTGTGAGGAATTGGACGTGCAAGAGGCGGAAGAGCTGTTTGGACAACTAGGAATTAAACTCTCGCTCACCATGGCGTACAATCCGGAGGCCAACGAGAAGGTGGAGCGTAGACACAGGTCGATCGCCAAAGCGTTAGTACGGGCATGTGGAGGCCAAGTCGGGAACTGGCCGCGGCTCCTACCCTACGCGTTGTGGGCAGACCGAACTATGCATAGTTCGATAACCGGGTTCATGCCGGCAGAGCTAATGTACGGGCAGAAGCCGATCATGCCAACGGAGCAGACAATCTCCTCGTGGGCCACGGTGGGTTGGAACAACGAGATGAGCCAGGAGGAGCTGTTAGCAGCACGGATTCGGCAACTGGAGCGAAGACTGGAGGACGTAGACCAAGCCGCGGAGAAGCTACGGGTGGCAAGGGTAAAGAACAAAGAACGGTTCGACCGGACTCACCGACTAAGACCGAAGAAGATCGAGGAAGGCGATTGGGTTCTAGTGTATGACAGCAACCTCGACAACCAGCACCGGGCAATCCAGAAGTTTGCAAGGAGGTGGTTCGGGCCTTATGTGGTGACAAGCGCCAACGACAATGGGACCTACCATCTCGTGGAGCTCAACGGGGTAAGGATGGCGGTACCAGTGGCGGGGCTAAGCGTGGGCCAGTCTTCTCCGGCAAGAGTCTCATTTTGGCGCATACCGATGGATGCGCGGTTAGGTGGGAGCGGATGTCGTGGAGAAAACCGTCCCTACGCGGAAACCGAGTATAACGTGCGTAAACCGGCCCTTACACGTGGGCACAAGTTTTGTTGTATAATACGTAGGTAGGTACAAGTCACCTGAGGCGAAATCCTAAGTAGCACGCATTCAGTAGGGAGAGAATCAGGCGTATCCCTGTCCGAAAGGACAGGGAATAAACATGATGTGACAGATGGTAATGGCCTCTCTCCTTAGGCTATAAAAGAGAGGGAGAGGTATGGAAATGATATCGCGTTTTAGCAGAGGACGAAGTGCTGCTGGACTGGGATCAAGCCCTTCTCCTCTCCTCCATCGCCCCTTTAATTGTTCTGTGCAGGTTTTGGGAGGTTGACTCTGCTCCGCGGGACGCCCGAGTGCTACCGACAGAGTCTCCATCTCGCGTTCTATGTGTGTGTGCGCGTGTGTGTGTGCAGGCGACGGAGCCTATCACTCACCGGCTTGCCGGTTGTAGCACCTTGATTTATATATACATAAGCATTCATTCTGTCTCCATCTCGCGTTCTGTAGTTGGTTGCAATTCCTGTGATTCCGTGGGTCTGAGCGCTTGAGAATTACATAGTCAAGTCCCTTCCCCTCCCCTCACTCGGCTATTCCTCGGTCCGAGGCCCCCGTGGTCCCACCTCGTTCTCCACGCACGCGCGTAGCAACACGACATACGGATTGTCTGCCAATCCTTGGAATGATTTCAAGATGCTCTTCTACAGATATATCCATGCTGAGATGGATTGCCTATATTAAAACATTTAACCCAGAGATCCGACACATTACAGGAAAAACCAATGTTATGGCTGATATGTTGTCCCGAGCACGGACTATTCTAGAGCCATCTTCTCTGTAGGAAGAGGATGATTTTGATAATGAATTCTTTTGTAATGAGATTGGTTTTCAGGTGCCTGAATTTAGAGAGGAGGAATATGAAGGAGAGCTATTGCAAATCGGGAAATTCCTACAAGCACAAGAAGGAAGCCCTGATTGGACACCAAAGGATTTTTGGCTATTCAGGAAGAAGGCTTATAGGTTTCTCTTGAAGGATGGATATCTTTGGAGACTTACAAAGAAAGTTAAGGATCCTCCAACTCGAGCTATCGGTTTATAGGTTCAAAAAGATAAGATTATTTCCGATTTTCATGATAGTCATTGGGCGGGACATAAAGGATTTGTCAACACATTTTCGAAGATTATGGATCAATATTGGTGGAAGGGAATGTATGCAGATATCCAAAGGTATGTGGAATCATGCATTGAATGTCAAATGTATTCTGATTATAGGGTGAGAGATGAGCTACATCCAACGTACTCACCTATGTTGCATTATAAGTGGATGGTGGATATAGTTCATATGCCCTCTCGTCGAAATCAAATGAAATACTTGGTTCTTGCTCGAGAGCATTTGTCCAACCAGGTGGAAGGAAAACCTCTCTAAAACAAGTCTGCATCAGCCGTTCTAAAGTTTTTACTAGAGGATGTAACTTGTAGATATGGCAATGTTGGGCAGATTGTAACAAATCGAGGGGAGCTTGATTCAGATGAGGCTCGAATGTTCTTCCAAAGATTCAGGATCCGATTGACTTTGACTACTGCATATAATCCGGAGGGAAATGGTAAAGTGGAAAGGGGCCATGGTCCAATTGTGAAAGTTTTGGTCAAAGCATGTGATGGCCGAATTTCTATGTGGCCTGGCATGCTTCCTTATGCTCTCTAGGCTTATAGATGCACTCACAACTCTGTTACGGGATTTATGCCATCGAAACTACATTTTGGTTAGAAGCCTATTATGCCTACGGAGCGGATGATTCCCACTTGGGGAGTTTTACGTTGGGAAGATCAGATGGAATGTGAATATTTGTTGGCTATTCGAATTTGGCAATTAGAGAATAGGCCGGAGGATATAGCTAAAGCTGCCAGGAAACAACAAGAAGTTTAATTGAAGAATAAGGATTGATTTGACAAGAGACATCGAGTTCGGAATATTCCCATTGAAAAAGGAGATTGGGTTTTGGTGTTTGATAGTAGCCTTGAGCATCAACACAAATCTATTCGAAAATTCTCTCATTGATGGTTTGGGTCGTATCGAATGGTAGAAGTCCGACAAAATGGAACATTGAATTCCGATTTCTGGTAAATGAATTAAACTCTTTAAACAAAGAGCCTCTCTTGTTCTTGACATTTTGCAGGATGAACGATCTGTGGAAGCTAATTCGAATTGGGAAGAAGATGTTGAAGAAGAGGTGGTCCATGACATGGCAACTACAAGTCTCCAATCAGAAGCGGTAATGATAGTTTCATCACATGATACTCGTCTAGAAGTGAAAGTAAACAAGAAGTTTGAAGGGGAGAAGATGTCTCTCATGTCGATTCTGGAATTGAATGAAGATGATTGGCATGTATCAAATGTTCAAATAAAAGGAAAGAAAACTTTGGTTGAATTTTCTCCACTTGGCACATACTGGAGGATGTGCATGTTAGGAGGGGGTGCATGTCGTAAAGGGATACGACCGATTGGTACCACCGCGATTCCACACTTGCCTCAACTACAACCACGCATCTCGACTTGGTTCGGTGACCCAACACTCCTTGGAGATCCACCTGATTCAACTCATTGGAGTTTATTTACATTCTAGTGTCAAAAGTTCTTTGGTATTATTGTTCTTAGGGATTTATTTGCATTATTTTGGAACAAATGTTGTGTAGTCAAAACCATGTAATGTATTTCATGTGCACCATATAACGCACATGCAAAGTTTCTCTACATGTGTGCCACATGACCCACATGCTTTATATCGCGCACATGCACATCAAATGTTCAAATAAAAGGAAAGAAGACTTTGGTTGAATTTTCTCCACTTGGCACATACTGGAGGATGTGCATGTTAGGAGGGGGTGCATGTCGTAAAGGGATACGACCGATTGGTACCACCGCGATTCCACACTTGCCTCAACTACAACCACGCATCTCGACTTGGTTCGGTGACCCAACACTCCTTGGAGATCCACCTGATTCAACTCATTGGAGTTTATTTACATTCTAGTGTCAAAAGTTCTTTGGTATTATTGTTCTTAGGGATTTATTTGCATTATTTTGGAACAAATGTTGTGTAGTCAAAACCATGTAATGTATTTCATGTGCACCATATAACGCACATGCAAAGTTTCTCTACATGTGTGCCACATGACCCACATGCTTTATATCGCGCACATGCACAAGCTTCTCTAGATGTGTGCCACGTGGCCTACATGTAATGACATAGATTTAGTATAAGTGGGGAGGATTATTGTCATGGAGGGGGGGAATAATCAAAGAGTCCTATTCTGTAAAGGGTTTTTCTCTCGAAGAAATAGTGAATTTCCTATTTTGGCATTTCTTCTTCGTCTACGTTTGAGTAGTGTTGTATGGTATTTTCCTTATAATTCTTAATTCTGACGTCTGTTTTCAACGTTCTATAGCTCATTGGAAAGCTCTCTAGCAATCAAAGAGCTTTCCAATCTGTGTTTCCGCACTATATTTGGTTACGTAGGTGGAACGATATAAGGTTTTTTCTTTTCACGGGTAGGGTTGCAAACCACTCGTGACTATTAAAATACTTCCGGCTCGACTTCCCACTCTTCTCTTCCATCTTCTTATTTCCACTCTCCTGGTTCAGAACTCCAGCAGTTCCACCCATACACGCCCAGCTCTTATACGCAGTGTGCTTTGACATGACATCGGTGAGGGCCACATGGTTGCTCACGTCCATTCGTGTTCAATTCTCGGTGAGGGCCGCATGGTCGCTCACATCCGTTAATGTTCAGTTCTCAGTGAGGGCCGCATGGTCACTCACGTCCGTTCGTGTTCCAGTTCTCGGTGAGGGTTGCATGGTCGCTCATGTCTGTTCGTGTTTTCGATGAGAACCGCACATGGTCGCTCATGATCCAGTTCCCAATGAGGGCCACACATGGTCGCTCACGTCCATTCGTGTTCCAGTTCTTGGTGAGAGCCGCATGGTCGCTCACACCCGTTGGTGTTCGTGTTCCAACTCTCGGCGAGGACCGACATGGTCTCTCATGCCCATTGGTGTTCATGTTCCCCGTGAGGACCACACATGGTCACTCACGCCCCGTTGGTATTCGTGTTCCAGTTCCCGACGAGGACCGCACATGGTCACTCATGCCTGTTGGTGTTCGTGCTCCCCGTGAGGACCGCACATGGTCACTTACACCTGTTGGTATTCGTGTTCTAGTCCTGGGCGAGGACCGCACATGGTTCGTCATGCCCATTGTTGTTCAATACCTCGTCTTCTGGAAGCGTTACTCCTTGTCTAGGATTTACAAAATACTTTGGAGGTCGTTTAAGATTTTCATCAACAGTATCCCCTTAAGCCAAGGACCAGCTTGGCAAGGCGGCATAAGAGGGGAGATAATGTCACATTCTAGACTCGAACCTTTGGCTTTTAACACACACAATACATTGTGTTTTCTTAGGCATATGGAAACTCTTGTGACCTATCCATATTCGATTGTGAACTTGTATATGTTGTAGAGTGTTGTGTATACTACATTCGAGAATATTCTAGTTGTTAGTATATTCTAGAATTATTCTGTGATATATTCTAAACGGGTATATTCTCAAGATATTTCTCGAGTATATTCTAGCGATATTCAATCTCGAAAATTGTATAAATACTTGTGACATCCTTGGTCCCTTCCAAGGGATTCAACACCAGTCATTGATACATCAATCTAGTATTCTCGCTTCGCCTTATCTTTGTCTCCTTGACATCTATTTCTGTGTTCATGCCCACGTCGCTCACAACATCTAGAGTTCCTAGCCTTGTCACATCTAGCTCCAAGTTCATCCGTCGCTCATACTCCCATCATTTGTGCTCCGTCCTTGTCCGCGTTTGGTGTGTCCGTGACAAAAAGGGAGTGAGGGGTCAATTTTGAGGGGACCGCCATTTTGTCATTTTGGGGTAGACCGTTAGGGTTTTTTTTAGTATTTCTCAACCCTATTTTGTTTTAGGGTTTCAGTTCTAGGATTTCGGTTTTTAGGGTTTCGTCTAGTGGTGCTTATGTTCGGCCTACACGGCCAGGGTTGTAATTGGTGTAGTGCTTTCCATAATGTAATTGTTTGATGTATCTTGTCTTGTTTAGATCTTAATCTCTCGAGTCTTAATCTTTCTCGTCCTTCTTGGTTGAAATCCCAAGCTTCTCTCCCTTCTCTTACTCCTGAGTCCAAGACCCTCGTGCTCCCACCATTTCCGACACGCACACGCGGATTTCCGCGACATATTTGGTGAACCCGACGTAAAAGGGCGGCAAGGGAGGACGAAGAAGGGAGCTCTAATGGAGGCATACGGGCATGAGAAACCGGAGGGGCAAGGTCGGCATGAGTTAGATCGATGGGTAGCATCCGTGAAGGCCCATCAAAGCGCAATGGAAGCATTCCAAGAGTTCGAGCATCGTTTTGCTCAACTCTCGGAGCGGGATTGGAGATCGGCGGGGGCGGGGGCGAACAAAGTCCTTTTATTTTTTAAGTCGGTCCATCGGGAGGAAAAGATGGATATTCTATTCAATCTCGAAGATGATTATGGAGCACACAACCTCACCTAGGATTGGACCGAGGTGGAGTGGGTATGTCGGCAACATGATGAGAAGTGGTCGGCCACAGTGACTACGCACTACCGCCAGAAGAGAGCTCAACGTGTAATGGTTCGGAGGAGTTTGATCTAGAAGCCGAAGATCTTGAAGAAAAAGGTCGAAGCCGAAGAGGGGTTTATTATGGAGTCGGGTTCGAGAGGATCGGAGGACGGGGAGGAAGACGCCTCCATACGCACGGAGGACGGGACCTATGTGGAGGCCGGAGGAGCATACAATGGTGACACGGGAGTGGGTGCAGAGCGAGCGATAATGTCGGGGACTACAGAGCAATGAGCGTCACTTCGAGAGTGGGTGGAAGTTTCGGGACACGGTTGCCTGAAAAATCGAACGAGGAGGCTTGCGTAATCGAGAACGGTGTAGCCACGGAAACAATCAAGGTCTCGCTTCTCCTGCTCAAACTCTCTCTCACTCACACCCTCTCCACAACCAAGCTCTTTCTCACTCTCCATCTCCATCCAGCGCACTCTCTTACTCTTCTGAATCCAACATGCCGATCGACATATCACAGGAGCTCTGCACTTGGCTCACTAGGCACGGCCTAGGACATTATCTCAATGTTCTCGACACAGCTCCTCACCCCGAAGCGCAGGCCATAGCAAAGAAACTACACCCCGAAACCATTACGAACAACATGATTCGCTCGGCGCTTCGTTTACAGCAAGGGGTCGAGCACGTCATCGACACACCGCCCAAGCACATCTTGGAGCAGCATTTCAACGAGTATTCGTCTCAGCTAAAGCCCACTGCACCCATGGAGGACCCAACGAGTTTTTTGGGAACCTGGCCCACATCCTCTTGGAGTTAGCTTGTGTCCACGCCAACCCCTACAATATGTCTAAGAAAAACGCAGGACTGATCATTATGGCCTATCAAGTCGGAGCCATCGATTGGGGATCTGATAAGAATAGTGTAAAATATTGCTTGGCCACAACCGAGTCTTGAATCACAGAAATGGGAATGAAACACAGAAATGGGAATGAAACACAGAAATGGGAAGTAGAGTGAGTGCTCGTACACCAAGAGAAAGTACACAGGATGTTTACGTGGAAAACGCTAAATGGGAAAAACCACGGGAGCCCACAAACTCCAACTATCACTATGGGAGAAAGGTACAATCAGAGCCTCAGAGGCAATGACCTCGAGCTCTATATCTTCTCTCTCGCTCTCTTTGTCACTCACTCTATACAACGGTTATACACATACATCAATATGGCAACAACCATACAACAACAACTCACCTCTAAAGTGCTTGCCCTAAGTCATATTTATACTTATATGAAGTTAGGTCTATTTACAAATATAGCCTCAATAGGCTTACTCAAAACATATTTATGTAAATATATCTTCACTTCCGGTTCTCATCGGGTCCATCCGATGATCCGATCCGGTTTCCGGATCTCTTCATTCATAACCGAATCCCATCCGGAGGGACCGATTTCCCAACAATCTCCCACTCCACTTCGGCATGGGATGTCTTGTCAGCCTGATCCGCTTTCGGCAAGCGTCCAGCTTGTCGGTCATCAACAACTTGGTCTGCATATCTGACCTGTTCTCCTCCGTGTGGATCTTCATCAGCACGAACTCTTGATCTTCTACTCTCTCCCGGATCCAGTGTTACCTCCGCTGGATATGTTTCATCCGGGAATGGTAGGCCGTGTTCTTTGCAAGGTGGATGACACTTTGACTGTCGCAGTAGAGCCGATATTCCTCCTCTTGGATCCCTAGCTCTCCAATGAAGTCCTTCATCCAGATTATCTCCTTGCCGGCTTCCACCGCTGCCATGTACTCTGCCTTCGTGGTTGACAACGCAACCGTCTTCTGTAGCCTCGATTGCCATGATACAGCTCCCCCTGCATAAGTCATGACATATCCGAATGTAGACCAATTGGTATCCGCATTAGCCGACATATCCGAATCGGTGAATCTGTCAAGTTGGGCTTACTAGAACCAAACTGGAGGCACATACTTGAGGTGCCTTTCAAGTACCCGAGTATCTACTTGACCGCTGTCGTGAAGAAAACCGTCCCTTAGCGCAATCGGTGTATAGCACGCGCGAACCGGCTCTTCACGCGTGTGCGCCCTTTAATGTATATAATAGAGGATTGGGTACAAAGGTAGATCGTAGGTAGTTAGATTCGGTAGGTAGGAAGTTAATGAGAAAAACGGCTCCCTTCTTGAAGCTATATAAGAGAGGGAGACGCGGGGAGAAAGGGATCGCGCATTGAGGAGGACGAAGTGTTGTCGGATCGTAACCGAACGCTTCTCCTTTGTTTGTTCTCTATTGCTCTTCTGTGCAGGTTTTCGGGAGGCTCGCGCTACTTCGAGGAACGCCCGTCTGCTTCCGGCAGCACCTCCATCCTACCCCCTTTCATGCGCAGACGAATAGGCATCGACATCTGTTCGCCGGCCTGTTCGGTTGTAACCGCTCGCGTGCTCTATTGTTTTGGGTGTCATCTGTTAATATACAAACATTCTTGTCTCTCTGTTTCTCTGTCCATTCGTGTTTTCTGCGTTGACGGGCTGTGTCCCTGTGTTTCTTTGCTCATAAGTAACCGATCGTCTCTCTCTTTCTCTTTCCCCTCCTATCACCTGCTCTTCGGTTCAAGACCCCGGTGGTCCCGCCTCGTTTCTCCACGCGCGCGTGTAGTAATGCGACATATTTGGTGAACCCGACGTGAAACAAGCGGCAAAGGAGCAGAAGATGAGGGGGTCGGATCTTGTAGAGGCCATGGCTTCGGTCGTGGACCGGATAGTGAGCGCGCGCGAGGGCACCGGCGCCCTTGCCAGGGCTATTGAGGCGATCGTTAGTAAGATCGGCCGGTTCAGTGGAAAGGATGCCACGAGTTATTTGGCATCCTACCGGGCGGAGATGTTGATGAGGGATATTCCGGAAGAGAGGCATTGTCGTGAAGATTTTCGGCAATAGTGTGAGAATCCCATAAAACGTACGAAATCGAGTATGAATCACATAGTACAATAATTGTGAAGATAACATTTTAAATAGATTTAATATCTAAGTACAAAATGATAGAGGTTTCGAATGCACTTTATTACACGAGAAACAGACAACTAAATGTCAAGATATGAGGGTATAAAGTTTGTGAAAGGAAAAGAGAAAATTGTGAGATATCCCACATAGGCACGACAAATACAACTCTCATCATATATAAGGTGGAGCAAAAGATATTATCTTTCTGTCTATGTGTGGAGCATAGAGAGTTCAAGGTAACTTGAACTAAGAGTGGAGGTGGGCTAGCTACTCGTAAAAGGTTTTGGCCAACCAAAACCGGACCGGCGATGGAGCCGGTGATCCGGTGGCAATCCGGCGAGGCACCGGTAACCGACGGCAATCCGGCGACGGCATCTAGCAAGGCACCGGTAACCGACGGCATCCGGCGACGGCAACCGGCGAACCGGCGTCCGACGACTAGATAAATAAATATATAAATATATATACATATTTACATATACAAGGAGGGCAAGTAAAGATTCGAACCTTGCACCTCCAAGTTAGGAGTCAATTGGATTACCATTAAGCCATGCTATTTAGTTGAAATTATATTTCTATCATTGTACTTTTACATGTAAATTCTCATACATGAGAGCTAAAATGAGTGACATGGTTATCATGCACCACATGTAATACTTAAGCGCCAAATGGAAAACATGCAATTTATGCATGTCTTGTACCCTCACATGCATCATATGCATGAGAGCATCTATAAAAGAGGGAAGGGGGAGGAGAAAAAACACGGTTTTTTTTATGAAAATTAAGAGGAAGAAATTCGTTATCAAATTGATCGTGTAATCTCAACTTCTCTCTTTCCCAATCTATCTTAAGTACTTTCTCGCCAAAGCTTGTATTGACTCTAAATCCTTCTGGTCCAGAACCCCGGCGGTTCCGCCTCACGATCAGCGCATAGTGACGGATCTTCACTCTAGCCAACATGAATCGTCGGGGCCCTAAAGGAAAAGAACCCTTTAGATGCGTGTGGTGCAATAGCATGAACCACATGGTGCGATAGCATGAACCATAGTGACAGATCTTCACGACAGCGTCTTGCCGGATTCCCTCGAGTGGCGATGTTGGGCATCCATGCGGAGGTGCTGGAGGTCCGGGCAGAGAGCCGGACCTAGGAGGAGTTCGAAGGACGGCTCCTGGAGAAATACGGGCTGGATGACGCGCTTCGACTTTCGAAGCGGGGCTTCACGGAGTGGGTGGAGTCCCCCGACAAAGGAAGAAATGCGTCGGCACTCCTCCGGGAGTTTGAGGATCGCTTTGCACGCCTTTCGGCGCTCGATTGGACCGTTCTAGACACAAGTCGTGTCCTACTGTTTGTCAAATCGGTTGATGCACGGGATCGGGAGCAAGTGGGCTCCTTACTGGAAACCGAAGACAGGCTGACGGCCGACTGGGCCACGGTAAAAAGAGTTTGCGGTCGTTTTGACAAACGGTGGGAGTGGTCTGATACAGGGGCGACCGGGGCGGGTCCTGTCGCAGCAAGGAATCTCGAACCGATACCGCAGGCGCGACGGGAAGAGACCCGGGAGTGGCTCGAAACCGGTTCGGCTTCGACCGGCGTGGTCAGAGGCTCGTCCGGGAGGACAGCTTTGGAGGAGTTGACACGGGCGGTAAAGGATCTCCAGATCGCCCAGGCTCGGAGGGAAGGCGGCGATTAGGCTCATGACCGACGGCCTCCGCCAGGAAATAGGTGCATGTGGTGCGACGAGGTCGGCCACATCCGGAACGACTGTGGGGACTTTACAGAGGCTTTGAGAAGCCGGGTAGTGTACCTGTGGGAAGGTCGGGTGCACGCGAGCGATACCCGGAGGGCCCTGAACCGGAACGACGGGCGAGGAGGAATGAAAAGGCTGATGGAAGAGGCGGCGGCCCGGCACGCGGAGACCGTCCACTACTCAGCGTCAACCGGTATTCGGGTCGGACGCAACAAGGCCCGGAAGGAGAGCAAAGCCGGGTTCTTGCCGACGGTGCTGGAAGGCCTCGCCGGTGCCCGACTAAAGAAAGATGAGGCGGACCGCGTGGAGAAGTGGGTCCAGGGGGTAACCGGGTGGAGTGACCCGGTCAAAGAAAAGACGGGTTTCGTCGAAGCAGCTTCCCAGAACTACAAGGCTCTGGTTGAAGACAAACGGGTAGGTAAAACCGGAGGGGCCGGACCCTCACAAAGATACGAAACCCGATTCGGGCCGAAACGGAACGAGGCCGGTGAGTCCAGTGCCCGGTGTCGTGAAGATTTTCGTCCGTAGGCGGAAACCCGAGCGAAGCAAGCAAAGCCGCGATGTGCAACGTTGCACATCAACGTGTTGTATTTCTATTTATCGATAGTGATAAGTATGGTGCTAGAAATGCACCTTAGGATTTGTAAAGTGTAAAGGTGATGTGCTTTTTCGCGCACATCCACGTGAGAGAGAGAGATAGGTACATAGTAGTTCGTGTAGAGGTGGGAGTTAAGACCCATCCTTCCCTCCTCCCCTAAAATCAAGGGAAATATCCCCATTGATTGAAAGGGGATATTTTGTAGCACCCTTTTTGAAAACGGTCTTCTCTCCTTGTGCTATAAAAGGAGAGGAAGAGCACCATTGTGGGGGTTGCCTTATTTTGAGTGTGAGTGAGGTATACCATTTCGTGTTAGGTTTAGGGTTTCTTTTCTTCTTCGTCGGATTAGGGTTTCGGGTTTATCATAGTCGTTTGGTGCGGCCTTCGCGGCCGCCATTTTGTAATCGGTTTTCGGTTCTAATATATCTTGTTGAGCATTTGGCCTCCATCTTCCTCTTGTTCATTCTTTCTCTTCTTGTGCTTAGCTCCATTCCGAAGTCCTATTCCTTCTCCCCTTCTCCTTAGTCCAAGACCCCCGTGGTTCCGCCCTTCTCCACGCACTTGCGAAATATCTCGACATCTTTGGTGAACCCGACGTGAAGGGCGGCAAGGGAGAAAGAGATGGAAGAAGGCTTCGACTTCGAGGAGATGATGACGAAGATCTTGATGGACGCCGGACGGAAGAGGGCGAGGCGAGAGGCGGCTCAACAAGCGGTCGAAAGGGTGGTCCGTCTAGTCGGCCGGTTCGATGGGAAGGAGGTCCCAAAAATTTTGAGAGCCTACGATGCGGAAATGACGGGGATGGGCGTGGACGAAGCGACGAGGCTAGAGTTCTTTCGTCGAGCGGCGGCCGCATCAAAGTACGAGGAGGTCAAGGAGCTCCAAGAAGCTCACGAATCGTGGGAGTCCTTTGAAGGGGCTCTAATGGAGGCATACGGGTGCGCGGAATCGGAGGTAAGAGGTCGGCGAGAGTTCGATCGGTGCGTGGCGTCGGCAAGGCGCCATCGGAGCGCAATGGAGGCATTCCGAGAGTTCGAGCGTCGTTTCTCTCAACTCTCGGAGTGGGAACGAAGATCGGTGGGGGCGGACAAAGTCCTCCTATTTTTGAAGACGGTCCATCATGAGGAGAGGATGGACATCATGTTCGAGCTTCAAGACGATTATGGGGCGCATGGTCTCACCGAGGAGTGGCCTGAAGTGGAATGGGTGTGTCGGCAACATGAGGCGAGGCGGTCGGCCACAACACGGCCCGCGAGCGGGGGAGAAGAGAGAGCGACGACCGACTACGCCATGCCGCCGGACGAGAGCTCATCGCGAACCGGTTTGGAGGGCCCCGACCTACAAGCGCTAATACGGGAGGCGTGCGGGCTCGTAATGGCGAAAATCGAAGCCGAAGAATGGCTTATTGCGGGGTCGGGCCCGAGCGGATCGGAGGACGCGGAGGAAGGAGCTTCCTCACACATGGAGGACGGGGCCTATGCGGAGGCCGAAAGAGAATGGTACATCGGTACCACGGGAGAGGGTGCGGAGCGAACCGCCCTCTCGACATGGGGGAAAAGAACGACCGAGGACGAGGTCGGGGACGGTGAGGCGGCGATCGCCGATTCGAGCGGACATGGCGGATTCGGGACATGGTGGCCCGAATCATCAAGTACGGAGGAGACAAGCGGCGGTACCGCAACCTTCCACGCACCGGTTCAAGAGACCCCGGCGGCCGGCCCGAGCGCCCGCGTGAGACCGAGGGAAAAGAACGGTGGCGGCGGCAAGGCGGGCAACCGAGACAATGGTAAGGAGACCGCGGAAGAGGCGGCGGCAAGCATAACCGATGCTTGCATATACGGAGGCGGGGCAACCACGGACAACGACGTCCGAGCGGAGGTGGCTACGGACATTACATCGACGAGCGGCGGTCCCGCGACCTTACACGCGTCATTCCTAGAGATCACGGCGGCCGGCCCGAGTGCCCGCGTAAGACCTATGGTGAAAGGCGGTGGCGGTGGCAAGGCGGGCGACCACGACGTCGACACGAGAGAAGGTGCGGAGCAAGCGACCGTCTCATCTCGGGGAAAAAGAACGGCCATGGACGAGGCCGATATCTACGGAGCGATGGACGCCACTTCGAGAGTGGGCGGAAGTTTCGGGACGCGGTTGCCCGAAATGTTCTACGAGGATTTCGCGAGCATACTCGAGGCTTGCGAAATGGAGGAGGAAGACGAAACGAGCGATGGTGTCGCGACCTTCCACACACCGGCCCTAGAGGCTTCGGCGGTCGGCCCGAGTGCCGGCACGAGACCTAGAGCTACGGACGGTGGCGGCGGCAAGGCGGACAACCGAGATGAGGACGAGACCGGCGAAGAAGAGGCGGCGGCAAGCATACTCGATGCTTGCGAAACCGAAGACGGGGTAGCCACGGACGACGATGTCCGAATGAAGGTGGCTACGGACGAGAGGAGTGGTGGTGTCGCGACCTTCCACACACCGGTCCTAGAGACTCCGGCACCCGGCCCGAGAGCCGGCGAGAGGCCTAGAGTGATGGACGGTGGCGGCGGCAAGGCGGGCAACCGAAACGACGACGACATGGGAGAGGGTGCGGAGCGAGCAACCCTCTCGTCTTGCGGCGAATGGACGGCCAAGGATGAGGCCGGTGACTACAAAGCGGAGAGCGCCACTTCGAAAGTGGGCGGAAGATTCGGGGCACGGCGGCCCAAAACATCGAGCGGAGAGGAGGCGAGCGGTGGTGCCGCGACCTTCCACACACCGGCCCTAGAGGCTTCGGCGGTCGGCCCGAGTGCCGGCACGAGACCTAGAACGACGGACGGTGGCGGCGGCAAGGCGGGCAAACAAGATGACACGGAAAACGGCGAAGAAGAGGTGGTGGCAAGCATACTAGAGGCTTACGGAATCGGAGATGGGGGAGCCGCGGACAACGACATCCGAACGAAAGCGGCTACGGAGACAACAAGCGGCGGTGCCGGGTCCTTACCCACACCAACCCTAGAGGCTCCAATGGCCGGCCCGAGTGCCGGCATGAGGCTTAGTGCGACGGGAGGTGACGGCGGCAAGGCGGGCAACGGAAACGAGAAGGAAGATTGGAGCGGACGGAGGCAAGACCCCTTGACACCGGGGCCGGAGACTTCGGCGGTTGTGCTCGAATGCCAATGTGAGACCGGAGAGATGGGAGGTGACCGTGAGGAGGTGAGGCCCGGAGAGAGCGCATACGAAGACGAGTATGCGGGGCCCGGAATGGGCGTATACGGTGGGTCCGACGGAGAGGACCGGAGCGGAAACGAGGAGAGAGTCGGGAACCGACCCGACCGGAATACGGCACGGAAGAAGAAGAGAGTAAGGGCCGGCGAACCGGGCCCAAACCGAAGGAAGCCGGCGAGACCGATTGGCCGGTTACGGTTACGGTTACGGTTACGATGGGAGCCGGTAAGCGCGAGATGGAGGCTAACCGGGCACGACGACCATGGTTCGGGGGAAAAACGGAAACAAACGAGACCCTCCATACCCACTCTAGAGACTACGGCGGTTGCGGATCAACATAAGACCGGAGAAACGGCGGGTGGCGGCGAGGAGTCGGAGGCCGGAGCGTACGAGGTTACCGGAACGGATATCCGGTACGAGATGGTGGACGGGTGGGTCCAAGACGGCGAGCCCGTGTCGGAACGGGCTACGGCGACAAAGGAGGAGAGGACCGACACGGAGGTCGGGTCTACGGCGGAAGAGCGAGACGAGATGCATGCAATACGGCCAATGGAGGGCCAAGACACAAGCATGCCTACGAAGGAGCCACATCGAGCGACCGAAGATGACGGTCGGATCACGCCTTCGAGAGGCGAATACGAGGAGGAAGGCGGCGACGACAAGACCTGGCACGATGCTAGGGAAGATTGGTGGGAAGAGGTGGCCTACGGAGAGGCTAAGACCGGCGGCCACGAAGATAAGGCCCGAGAGGGATCCTCCACACCGGCTATAGAGACTCCGGCGGTCGGCGCGAGTGCCGACGTGAGACCAAGAGTGGTGGACGGTGGCGGCGAGGGGACGAAGGCCACAACGGATGAAGGCACCGAGAGAGGCATACGGGAGGTCGCGGAGAATGAAGATGTATGCGCCCAAAAGAACGAACACGACATCACGAAGGATGTGTGCGGTCGAGCGGGCCAAGAGGGCCAAGAGGGTGTTCCTCCGAGCGAAACGGAGGTCGGGGAAGAAAGGTACCTTTCCGAAAGGGTACGCGAAGAGGAGCGGAATGCGAAACGTGCAATGCGGCCGCATGAGGGCCAAGCAACGAGCACGGGAACGATGGTATGCTCTACGGCGAGAGAGCACGGCAAGCAAAGGGAAGGCGAAAAATGCGTGATGGGGTCATCGAAGGACCGAAGCACGAGCACGCATTCGGAGGACGACACCGACGTACGGGGAAAGCCTACGGAAGGCAAGCGCGGAGCGAGAAGAGTCGGCACGACGAGGTGCGCGGCGCGAAAAAGGCGGATCCGGAGGATATGCGAGGCGGACAAAGGGTCGGCAACGGCGTTCGGGAGGACCGATCGGGGAAGAAAGCGCAGGCATCGGAAACGGCGGTCCGGATGTAGACGGTGGTTCGAGGAAACACGGTGGACGTGGCGGATCGGGTGGAGGCCACGACTCGGCGAACGTCGTCAAGTGTGGTGGATCGGATGGAGCCGACGGTTCGAGACCATTCGGCGGAGATGGTGGGCCGGAAGGCGACGGTGGTTCGTGTGGACGGGGTGGACTTGCTCGAAGTGGAAGACTAAGCCGGGCAAGCCCACGAGGTTGTCAAGGGCTCGGTTGGCCGCCTTGGCCGAAAATCTCGCGTTTTGTTCCCCTTTTGGCACATACCGGTGGATGTGCGGTTAGGTGGGGGCGGATGTCGTGAAGATTTTCGTCCGTAGGCGGAAACCCGAGCGAAGCAAGCAAACCCGCGATGTGCAACGTTGCACATCAACGTGTTGTATTTCTATTTATCGATAGTGATAAGTATGGTGCTAGAAATGCACCTTAGGATTTGTAAAGTGTAAAGGTGATGTGCTTTTTCGCACACATCCACGTGAGAGAGAGAGATAGGTACATAGTAGTTCGTGTAGAGGTGGGAGTTAAGACCCATCCTTCACTCCTCCCCTAAAATCAAGGGAAATATCCCCATTGATTGAAAGGGGATATTTTGTAGCACCCTTTTTGAAAACGGTCTTCTCTCCTTGTGCTATAAAAGGAGAGGAAGAGCACCATTGTGGGGGTTGCCTTATTTTGAGTGTGAGTGAGGTATACCATTTCGTGTTAGGTTTAGGGTTTCTTTTCTTCTTCGTCGGATTAGGGTTTCGGGTTTATCATAGTCGTTTGGTGCGGCCTTCGCGGCCGCCATTTTGTAATCGGTTTTCGGTTCTAATATATCTTGTTGAGCATTTGGCCTCCATCTTCCTCTTGTTCATTCTTTCTCTTCTTGTGCTAAGCTCCATTCCGAAGTCCTATTCCTTCTCCCCTTCTCCTTAGTCCAAGACCCCCGTGGTTCCGCCCTTCTCCACGCACTTGCGAAATATCTCGACACCGGGATAACCACAAGAAGGGCGGATACCGTTTGGGCACGGAGATCGAAAGGACCACGGACCTACAAAAGGTCCTGGAAGAACGAATCCTTGACAGCAAGGTGGAACTGTCGTTGCAGGAGGTGCTCGAAATTGCCAGGAAGGAGTTTCACGACTCCATTGTAGACTTGGTGAAGAGGAAGAGGCTGTCGACGGAGGCAGAACCGGAAAGGCCGGTGGAGGTGCGGACGACGCACATAGAGGACATGGCGCTGGAAGACGAGTGGGCGGAGAGCCACTATTCGAGGCCACACTGGGCCCGAGCGACCACGGAAACCCCGGTGAAGATCGGAGATGTTCAAGAACCGGTGGTGGCGCTGGTGAACCATAGTTCAAAAATAAACCTGATGTCCATGGACTTCTACAAGAAGGGGAAATGGCCAATCAACACCAAGCACGAGTGGAAGATACGAGCGGCAACGCTCGCCACCGAGGAACTACATGGGGCCTGCCCAAACGTGCGAGTCAAGATCGGCGACGTCGAGATAGACCAGCACTTCTTTGTGCAAGAGACGTCCTCGCACCCGGTCATACTGGGAGAACCGTACATTACAGCAGCGCGAATGGAGACCAAGGTGCTGGACAACGGGTCGGCTTACGCGAGGGTCAAGAGTCAGGACGGGCGTCATTCGGGCAGTTCCTGATGGTGCGACCGAACCACGAGCGAAACCGCGAGTCCCTCGGTGGCGAGAACCGAGAGGATTTTTAGAGAGGGCTGTCAAGGCATGGGGCCGCGATAGTCCGGACACTCCAGGAAAACCCCACAAATGTACGATAGAGGCGAAACCGAAGAAACCTTGTACCATAAGTAGGAAGTTTTGTTTCTCCGACAACGGAGGGTGTACGATAGTCGGCGTCGTAGGCCGAGAAAAGACAAGGGCGGAAGAGCGACTTCGGGCGTGCGGAGTTCTCGAGCCCAGCGAGGAAATTAACGGAGCCGTGGAGGCGGTCTCCTTCGACGATACCTTGGGAATACTGCGAGAGGTGGTCGGAGAGGGCCTTAAAGAGGACCGGACGATACCGGTTTGTTCAGAAGAGATGCATGAAGTCATCGCGGACTTCAGTCGAGGGCTCGAGTCGGATCGGACGGCCCGGGTTAACACGAAGTACAAGACTGTGGACCGGAAGGTAAGGCTAGTCGCGGCACCCTTATCGGAGGGCAGCGAGTTGCGAATCAAGGGGGTTGCGTCGGACCCCAGTTTACGTGATCTGGCCTGCATAAGACACACCTTCACCGACAGAACGCTACGGGAGCTCAAAATCGGTGGGGGCGGGTTCCTATTGCAAGTGGAAGAAGACCGGTTTCGGAGAATGCTCGAAAGGCACAGGAAAGCCTTCGCATTCTCACTGGAAGAAATCGGGTGCGTAGACCCTACAGTCGTAAAGCCGATGGTGATATTCACGGTACCGCATGTGATGTGGAATCTCAAACCAATTCCGGTACCGAGAGCTCACATCCCGGAGCTCATGGAGCTGTTGAGGCAGAAAGTCGATATGGGCATCCTCGAACCGTCGAGTGCCTCGTACTCGAACCGGAGGTTTACCGTACCGAAGAAGAACGGGACGTTGCGCTTCATTCAAGACCTGTAACCGGTCAACAGAGTGACCATTCGGAACGCAGGAATCAGACCAACGATAGACGAGTTCACGGAGGCCTTCGCCAGAAGGTCGATCTACTCGGTCGGTGATCTGTACTTGGGGTACGATCAGTTCCAACTAGCCGTGGAGAGCAGAGACATTACGACGATGCGGACTCCTCTCGGCCTAGTGCGGATGTGTACCCTGCCTCAAGGAGGGACGAACTCGGTGGCCCACATGGTGAATGCGATGAACAAGGTGCTGAGGGATTGTATCCCGGACATCACCATGCCATTCTTGGACGACATCCCGATCAAGGGATGTCCGGTGGAGAAAAAGGACGAAACGATCGGACCGGACGGATGCCGGAAATTCGTAGCGACACACATTGACGACTGCAAGAGGGTGCTGGAGAGGCTAGAGGACGCGAGGCTCACCTTCTCCGGGGAGAAATCGGCCTTCGGGTAATCGGAGATCATGGTCGTCGGACATCTGTGTGGACCGTATGGCCGGAAACCGTCTCCGGCTAAGGTGGAAGCGATCTCCGCGATGAAGCCCGACTGTAACTCGGTCACAGAAGTACGGAGGTTCTTGGGAGCATGTGCGTTCTACCACATATGGATCCCGCATTACGCCCACGTTTCCGAGCCGCTATACGGGTTGCTGAAAAAGGGGCGAAAATTCGAGTGGCGGGACGAGCATACGGAGTCGGTCCGAAAGATGAAGGAGGCTCTTGTTGCAGCTCCGGCACTCCGGAAGGCTGTCTATGAGAAAGGTACTCCCATCTACATAATGGTCGATACAAGTCCGACCGGGATCGGATGGGTTGTCAACCAAGAAGATGAGGACGGCATTCGGTTCCCAATCCGGTTCGGCGTGAAGGTCCTCAGCGAGCGACAACGAGGATACGCCCAGGTTAAACGCGAACTCTGGGGTATCGTTTCGGCGGTGAAGGCCGATAAAGATTATCTGATCGGGACAGAAGTGATTATCGAGACGGACTGCCTGCCGATTCTCGGCATGGTTTCCGGATGCGCAACCCCGAACTTGGCAATGCTCAGGTGGATAGCGTACATCAAGTCCCTGGATCCGGAAATACGACACATTTCCGGAAAAGACAATGCCATGGCTGACATGCTTTCGAGGGTGCGATTCGACGACGAGGGCGGCATGGTTTCAGAGGACGAGGAAGTCGGCGTGGACTTCTTCGAGGCGGCTTACGTAACAACCGAGGGGGGGAGCACTCCGGCGCTTAACGATTTCGACGAGAGCAAGTATAACGGGGAGTGGCTGTAGATTGGGGGATTCTTAAGGACGATGACGCCGAACGCATCATGGACAACGGACGAGGCCAACCGGATCCGGAAGAAAGCGTACCGATTCTTTCTCCGGGACGGATCCTTGTGGAAGCACTCGAAGAAGAGAGACGGCATCCCGCTCCGAGTAGTGGCGATGAAGGAGGAACAGGAGAAGTTGCTGAAGGCCTACCATGACAGCCCCTGGGCTGGACACCGTGGGACGTGGGCCACGTTCGAGAAACTAACGGGGAAGTACTGGTGGCCGGGACTGTACCGGGACGTGCATCGGTTCGTGACAACTTGTGAGAGCTGTCAGATACACTCCACAATCCGACATCGGGACGAGCTTCATCCTACATACCCTCCGGCCATCCACTTCAAGTGGATGGTAGATTTGGTGACGATGCCGATGGGCGTAGGGCAGATGCGATATTGACGGGAACCCAATGTTCCTTATGCGCAACGCTCGGCCACAACCGAGCTTAGAATGATACACAGAAAACGGGAAATAAAACGCGACACAAAGAAGGAGAGAATACGCAGGAGGTTTACGTGGAAAACCCCAAACTAGGGGAAAAAACCACGGCAGCTCACAGGCTGCAAACTGTCACTATGTAGGAATATACAACAGTGAGTTCACTGAGGCACCGACCTCGTGCTCACAAATCTTCGCCACAGCCGGCGGTTACAACAGAGGCAACAACCTCTTTCTCTCTCTCTCTCTCTCTCTCTCTCTCTGTACAGTTACGCACAACAATCTCGTGCAAAACAGAAAATGACAACCGCGCGAACAAAAGTTTTCCCTAAGTCATATTTATACTAATGTGACTTTTCGGCTATTTACAAATATAGCCTCGATGGGCTCTCAGAAACATATTCACGAATATGTCTCTTCCTCTGGTTCTCACCGGGTCTGCGTCATCTGGCTCTCCGTAGCCGGGTGCTCCTCATCTGGTTCTCACCGAGCCTGTATCATCTGGCTCTCCGTAGCCGGGTACTCTTCTTCCGGTTCTCACCGGGCCTATATCATCCGGCTCTCCGTAGCTGGGTACTCCTCATCCGGTTCATACCGGGTCTGCGCCATCCGGCTCTCCGTAGCCGGGTACTCCTCTTCCGGTTCTCACCGGGCCTGTATCATCCGGCTCTCCGTAGCTGGGTACTCCTCATCCGGATTCGGCCGAGGCCTATCGGCCGAGGCCGAGTTTGTTCGTCGGCACTGTTCTTCTCCCTTCCCATCCGGAGGGACTTGTCTCCCAACAGATATCTGGTGCTGGCCCGGGAGGACCTGACGAACCAGGTGGAAGGCCGAGCCTTGCAAAACAAAACGACCGCGGCGTGTGTCGGTTCCTGATCGAGGATGTGATATGCTGGTACGGGTGCGTCGGGAAGATCGTGGCTGACCGCGGGGAGTTGGACGCTGAAGAGGCCGAGGAGCTGTTCGACCGGTTAGGGGTCAAGCTCTCGCTCACCACAGCGTACAATCCGGAGGCGAACGGGAAGTTGGAGCGCGGACACGGACCGATTGTCAAAGCGCTAGTCCGAGCATGCGGAGGCCAGGTCGGGAACTGGCCACGACTGTTACCTTATGCCTTGTGGGCGGACCGGACAACGCACAGTTCGGTAACCGGGTCCTGCCGTCAGAGCTCATGTTCGGACAGAAGCCAATCATGCCGATGGAACGGACGATCTCCTCTTGGGCGACGGTGGACTGGAGAGACGAGATGAGCCGGGAAGAACTGCTAGCGGCACGTATACGGCAGCTCGAGCGGAGGCCTGAGGACGTGGAACGAGCGGCGGAGAGACTTCGGACGGCGAGGATGAGGAACAAAGCCCGGTTCGATCGAACGCACCGGCTCCGACCAAAGAAAATCGAGGAAGACGACTGGGTGCTAGTCTACGACAACAGCCTCGACAACTAGCACCGGGCAACACGGAAGTTTCTTCGGACGGCGAGGATGAGGAACAAAGCCCGGTTCGATCGAACGCACCGGCTCCGACCAAAGAAAATCGAGGAAGACGACTGGGTGCTAGTCTACGACAACAGCCTCGACAACTAGCACCGGGCAACACGGAAGTTTGCAAAGCGGTGGTTCGGGCCTTACGTGGTAACGAGCGCCAACGACAATGGGACGTATCACCTAGCGGAACTCGACGGAACGAGGATGGCGATACCGGTGGCGGGGAAGCGGATCAAAGCGTTCAAGAAGTGCCACGACGGCGAAGCGGATGTAAGAGGCCTGGACAACGACGACGAACAGTCCGAGACGGAGGACGAACCGATGGACGAAGAACCGGAACTCGGACCAGTTTTCTCCAACCAGAACCCAATTTTGGTGCATACCGGTGGATGCGCGGTTAGGTGGGGGCGCATGTCGTGAAGAAAACCGTCCCTTAGCGCAATCGGTGTATGGCTCGCGCAAACCGGCTCTTCACGCATGTGCGCCCTTTAATGTATATAATAGAGGATTGGGTACAAAGGTAGATCACCGGTAGTTAGATTCGGTATGTAGGAAGTTAATGGGAAAAACGGCTCCCTTCTTGAAGCTATATAAGAGAGGGAGACCCGGGGAGAAAGGGATCGCGCATTGAGGAGGACGAAGTGTTGTCGGACCGTAACCGAATGCTTCTCCTCTGTTTGTTCTCTATTGCTCTTCTCTACAGGTTTTCGGGAGGCTCGCACTCCATCCTACCCCCTTTCGCGCGCAAACGAACAGGCATCGGCATTTGTTCGTCGGCCTGTTCGGTTGTAACCGCTCGCGTGCTCTGTTGTTTTGGGTGTCATCTGTTAATATACAAACATTCTTGTCTCTCTGTCTCTGTGTCCATTCGTGTTTTCTGCGTTGACGGGCCGTGTCCCTGTGTTTCTTTGCTCATTCTTGTCTCTCTCTTTCTCTTTCCCCTCCTATCACCTGCTCTTCGGTTCAAGACCTGGTGGTCCCGCCTCGTTTCTCCACGCGCGCGTGTAGTAACGCGACACCGCGTTCCAGTGCTCTTTGTCGAGATTGCTCATGAACCGGCTCACCACTCCGACTACATATCCGATATCTGGCCGGGTACATACCATCACATACATCAAGCTCCCAATGGCAGAGGCATATGGTATCTTCATCATATCCGTCTTCTCCGCCTTTGTCCTCAGGCTTTGTTTTCCGAATAGCTTGTAGTTTGCCGGAACAGTCGATCCGAACGGTTTTGCCTCGAACATGTTGAACCTTTGGCGTACCTTTGGCATGTACTTTTTCTATGACAACCACAACAGCTTCTTCAACTGGTTCCGGATTATGTGCATTCCCAATATCTGTCTTGCCGGCCCCAAGTCTTTCATTAAGAAGGTCTGGTTCAGAGCCTTCTTTAGCATATGTATCTTGACGTGGTCTCGTTCAACGATCAGCATATTATCCACATATAGGAGTATCAGGAAATCTCCTCCGTTAAATTTCTTCACAAACACGCAGTGATAGGCTTGCGTTTTGTGGTACCCTTGGTCAGTCATGAAGGAGTCGAACTTCCGGTACCATTGCCGGGGAGCTTGCTTCAATCGGTATAGGTTCTTCTTCAGCCGGCACACCAGGTGCTCCTTCCCTTTCTTCTCAAATCCTTCTGGTTGATGCATGTAGATTTCTTCTTCCAGGTCGCCATGTAGGAATGTCTTCTTGACGTTTAGTTGCTCTACCTTGAGGTCCATGCTTGCCGCTATGCCCAATACCGTCTGGATGGATGTCATCTTTACTACCGAGGCAAGTATCTCATCCACATCTAGTCCTTTCTTCTGTTGGAACCCCTTCACCACGATCCGGGCTTTGTATCTCGGTGGGTTTCCGGCATCTCCCGATTTTATCTTGTACACCCACTTGTTCCAGAGTGCCCACTTTCCTTTCGCAACTCCGTCAGTTCCTACATGCGGTTCTCATGCAAGGAATCCATCTCATCCTACATGGCACTCAACCACTTGTGGTTGTGGGTGTCTCTCTTTGCTTCTTTGAAGCTTTCCGGCTCCCCCTCATCGGTTAGCAACACGTTGTCGTGAAGAATTTCGGCCAAAGGCGGAAACCGGGAAATATTAGCTACATCGACGGGGTGCAGCATGTGCAGTCACCCTTGTACATTTAGTGTGAATAACGAGGGCGCCTTTATGGCGCCGAAGAGTAGACAAGTCGGGACAGAGAATCCCATGCAAGTCGGGATTTAACCCACATTGTAACGCATCTCCCTCCTTGTTCTATAAAAGGAAGGGAGCGCCTCTTGTGAAGGGGTTGCCCGTTTTGTGTTAGAGGGTATACCGTTAGATTTAGGGCTAGTTTCTTCTTCTTCTTCTTGATCTTCTTCTTCGTCTTCTTCGCCGTGTGGGTTGAGAGTTCATGTTTGTTTAGGGTTGTTTCTGCTCGGTCTCCTGTGCAAGACCCCGTTCGGCACAACGAGCCCGAGAGCTCCCCAATCTGCGGCTTGGCGTCAGACTGCCGTTGTAACCTACCGTACCTCGGCCCGGCTCGAAGCCGGGAATATACTCTTTCCCTTGATATATATATATATACATTTGTGTCTGTCTGTGCATATTCATGTCTCTATTGGGGTCCAGTGTTTGTGTGGGTGTTTTTGGTGTTCTCTTACCTCCGTTTTTGTACATAAGGGCATGAGTTGGGTCGGCGTGGTGTGTGTGGGTGTGAGTCGGTGTCAAGCGCGCGCTCTCTCTCTTTCTCTCTCCCGTTCGGCCGCTTCCGGAACGCATCCGGAATCGTCTTCTCAGCTTCCCTTCTTCTCTCGTCCGAGACCCCCGTGGTCCCGCCCTTCTACGCGCGAACGCGACATCTTTGGTGAACCCGACGTGAAGGGCGGCAAGGGAGAATGGAGCTGGAAGAAGACGACTTCGCGGAACTTTTTGTCGAAGCGGTGAGGGAGTTTGGACGAGCAACGGCAAGACAAGAGATGGCGCGCGCAGCAAGCGGTTGAGCGAGTGGTCGAAAGAGTCGGCCGTTTCAACGGGGACAAAGTCCCATCTTACTTGGAAGCCTTCAACACGGAGATGGAGGAGCAAGACGTAGATGAGGCGTTGAGGTTGGAGTTCTTCTGTCGGGTCGTCATCGCCCGTATGCACGCAGAAGTGAAGGAGCTCCGAGAAGCTCATAGTTCGTGGGAGGCCTTCGAAGAGGCGCTCCTGCAGGCATATGGAGGACATCGGAAGAGCCGGGGACGATGCGACTTCGACCAGTGGGTTGCATCGGCGAAGACCCACCGGGGCGCAATGAAGGCGTTCCGAGAGTACAAGCGACGGCTTGCTCGGCTCCCAGAGCGGGAACAAGGATTGGTGGGGACGGACAAAGTCATGTTGTTCGTTAAGTCGATCGACCGAGCGGAACAGGAGGCCATCGGGATTGAGCTCGAAGACGAGGATGGAGCGAATGGCCTCACCGAGGACTGGTCGAAGGTCGGAAGGGTGTGCCAATGGCTAGATGACGAGCGAGCTGAGAAGGCTAAGAGGTAGGCGTGCGACGGCATGCCATCACAGCGGGAAGAGGCCGAACGGCAAAGAGAGTCGGCAAGGGTCGGCGTTGGGGCCAGGATTGCGGAGGCGTACGCAGCTCTCGAGGCGATGCTCGAGGAAGAGGAAAGATCGAGGCCGCAAGCCGAGACTGAGGAGATGGACTTGCCCCACGTGATGGCAGAAGATTGGTACAACGGTACGACGGGAGAGGGTGCGGAACAAAACGCCCTCTCGACTTGCAGAGATAGAACGGCCAAGGACGAGGCCGAGATACCGATCGCGGAATCGGATAGTTGGGACCAGCAGTTTCGGGCGTGTCAGCCCGAAACCCCGGACATCGGAGAAGCAAGCCCAGGCAGGGTTTACGCGATCAGTAAGGAGACGACCGCCGACCATGAAGAGCCGGTGGCTACGGACAAGGGCGTAAAACGGACGGGCGATTCTTTGTGTCTTCCCACACTTGCTCCCGAGACGATGGCAATCGGGCCCGAGTGCCCACGTGAGTCCCAAGAGGAGGAAGGCAACGGTGAGAGAACGAGAATCACCGGCAAGACTATACGGGGAAGGAGCGGACGAAAGCCCTCGGACCCGATTCCGGAGAACTCGGCATTCGGGCCCTTATGTCCATGTAAGACCAAGGAGATGGATGACGGTACCGAGGAGTCCTGGCACAATGCCAGCGAAGATGGATGGGAGATGGCCCGCGAAAGGGTTGATGAAGAGACCAAGGAACGACCCGACCAGGGACCGAACCGCGCGACGCTCCGATACGGGTGGAGCGTAATCCGGTCGTGGATTGTTCGATCGGGGCCGGATTCGGCATGAAGGTGCCGATATGGGAGAGGGTGCAGGATGAGCCGCCCTCTTTTACATGGGGAGAAAGACCGACCGGGCGAAGGTCAGGAATTGGAAGGAGGGTGAAGGTTAGGACCGAGGTTCAGAACGAGTCTGGTAAGGTCGACATCGGAGCCGAAACTCCGGACATTGGAGAATCAAGCTCAGGCGAGGCTTGATTGATCACAGAGCGGATTCTATCCACCGACACCACTAAAAGGGGCGGTGGCCCGGACGACTTGCTGAAAGACGTTGCGAAATCAGTTATGCCACATCCTATCCGGAGAGTTCGGTTGTTCGGCCGACGTGGCAACGTAAGACCAAAGAGAAGGAAGATTGAGGCGAGAACGCAGCAAGGAGAGCGACGATGAGTTCGAGAGAAGTGCGGGGAACGAACACCGGTCCCATGAGATCTTCACACTGATTCGGTTGTCGGCCCGAGTGCCGGCATGAGTCCTATAGGAGAGATCGGTGGCGACAGGAGAACGGGACCCGGCAATCCGGAGAATGACGAACGGACCCGGACGAGAACCGGGCGGAGCGGACTCCAGAATAACCATTCCGGGAGGGAGGAAGAGAGCAAGCCTACAAAGAGGCCGAGAACACGGTACGTCGGTACCACGGAAGAGGGTGTGGAGCAAGCCACCCTCTCAGCTTGCGAAGGAAAGAAAGACCCGGGATAAGGGTCAAGGATACGACGAGCCCAAGGAGGATCCTTCACACCGGATCTAGAGACTTCGGTAGTCGGCAACGCGGTCGATGTAAGACCAAGATACTAACAGTGAAGGCGAGGGGACAACGGCGGAAGACATCGAAATACGACGAGCCCAAGGAGGATCCTTCACACCGGTTCCACAGACTCCAGCGGTCGGCCCGAGAGCCGACGTGAGACCTAGAGTGGTGATCGGTGGCGGAAAAGGGGACGAAGGCGAGGGAACTACGGACGGGCGGTCTACGGAGATCCTCACACTGATCCGGCGGTCGGGCCGAGTGCCGGCGTGAGTCCTATAGGAGAGGTCGGTGGCGGCAAGTGAACGTGATCAGACGACGGAAGCAGAGAAAGAAGGTATCAAGCCGGCGACGCGGCTACTAACCGAATCGGACCTACCAGCAAGGTCACAAGCATAAGGAAGTCCGGTCCTACGGGATCCCCACACCGGTTCCGGAGACCCCGGCTGTTCGGCCAACGTGGCAACGTAAGACCGAGGGAGAAGGAAGGTGGCGGCAGGAAATGGGACCCAACTACGTGGAAGACATGAGGAGAGTCCGGGAGGGACTCAAACAAACACACCCTGAATTTCGGCAAGCAACGAAACCAAGACTGGTCCAATGGGATCTTCACACCGGTTCCGGAGACCCCGGTTGTTCGTCCAACGTGGCAACATAAGATCGAGGGAGAAGCAAGGTGGCGGTAAGGAACGGGACCCGGCATCGACAAAGGTCGGTAAGACGCAGACAAAGTGCGAAACCCCTACCGGCTGGTTATGGTTTCCGAAGGAGCCGGTAGGGGCAAACACGAGGAGGTGTGTCGGGCCTAAAGGGCACACCTGGGGCGGAACAAGAGTCTCGCAAGTGGCCATCATGGGCCGGATCGAAGCGTGACTACGGGATAGTGTTCGGCACGGGCGGTGCCGAACAAAGCGAGCACGAAGAATGGGTTGCACGGTTCGGAGGTCACGCGTAGAAGACCGGAGATGGATCCTCCACACCGACGTAAGACCTTGGCAGTCCGAGCTGATGTGACGACGAAAGACCAAGGAGAAGGAAGGTGGTGGCGAGGGGACGAAGGCAATGGGGAACAACATGGGACGACGACCAGGACCACGTGCATGGTCGACGGAGGCCAGGCGGGCGACTACGGGCGTTCCTCAAGCAAAGGACATCGGGCATACGACGGAGAGCGGAGCATGCATACGGCCGAACAAGGGCCAGTGGAAGTGCTCGGACTACGGAGATCGCGGCGAAGGACCCATCGACGGGTCGAACGAGCCTACGGGGAGGTAAGCGCGAAGAAAGAACCGAAGCCGGCGATTCAAACTGGTAGCGAGCTGGGATGCGGATTACGGAAGACCAGTTTCTCACCGGCCGAAATCTCTTACCCTTCACCGGATTTGGCATGTACCGGTGGACATGTGGTTTGGTGGCGGCGGATGTCGTTTCGTTAGATTTAGGGTTAGTTTCTTCTTCTTCTTGATCTTCTTCTTCGTCTTCTTCGTCGTGTGGGTTGAGAGTTCATGTTTGTTTAGGATTGTTTCTGCTCGGTCTCCTGTGCAAGACCCCGTTCGGCGCAACTAGCCCAAGAGCTCCCCGATCTGCGGCTTGGCGTAAGACTGCTATTGGAACCTACCCTACCTCGGCCCGGCTCGAAGCCAAGAATGTACTCTTTCCCTTGATATATATATATATATACATTTGCGTCTGTCTGTGCATATTCATGTCTCTGTTGGGGTCCGGTTTTTGTGTGGGTGTTTTTGGTGTTCTCTTACCTCCGTTTCTGTACATAAGGGCATGAGTTGGGTCGGCGTGGTGTGTGTGGGTGTGAGTCGGTGTCAAGCGCGCGCTCTCTCTCTTTCTCTCTCCCATTCGGCCGCTTCTAGAACGCGTCCGGAATCATCTTCTCTCGTCCGAGACCCCCGTGGTCCCGCCCTTCTACACGCGCGCGCGTAATAACACGACAACGTTGTCACGATATTCCGCGAGTACGTGTAGGATCCAAGGCGGGACCGCAGGGGTCTTGGACTAGGGAGTAGAGGAGAAAGAATAAGACAAGAAATGGAAGCTTAGCTCAAGAGGAGAGGAGAATGAATATGACATTAAGATTGAAGAAGAAGACGATGGAGTCGAGATACTCAACAAGTTTATTCAGACTTCACAAATGATTACAACAATGGCCGCATAGGCTGCACCAAACGGTATAACAAAACCCTAACCGGATAAGCAAGCAAAGAAGACGAAGAAGAAACCCTAGAGGGAAACCCTAAAAGAAACCCAAATAGAGACCCTCGACCTAAGTGGTATACCTCTCTTACTCAAAATAGGCAACCCCTTCACAAGAGACCCCTCCCTTCCTTTTATAGCCCAAGGAGGGAGGGACATTACAATGTGGGATAAATACTCCCCCTTATTCTGTACATCGTTTTCTTACTATACATGTGCACATGTTGCATACCACCGACTTGCCCATTCCACCCCAGTTTCACACTATAGCCGGAAATCTTCACGACAACGTACTCTGCATCCGGAAATCTTCGGGGAGCTCTTCGCTCTCTCAGAGGATATCTTCATCCTTGGTTTCTGACTACCGGTTCCTCCATTTATTCCTCAACTGAATCTGATTCGGGATCTTGTTTGGTTTTGGTGTATTATTATTATTATTATTATTATTCTGTTGGTTCGGTTTCTTGTCTGTATCTGGCCGGTTCATCGAGTGTCATGCGGTTACCGACTAACATCCGGTTTTTCAACCAGGTATATCCTTGTGTCCTCAAGCTGGTTTTCATTGGATGATCTGGATTTCATCACCTTCTTCTCTGATTCCCAGTCGACAATGGTCATGTCTTCCATTAAGACTATGTCCTGACTCCGGAACACCTTCTTGTCAACCAAATCCCACACCCGGTAACCGAACTCATCATCGTCGTATCCAAGGAATATGCATGGCCTGGACTTTGGATCCAGTTTTGCTCTCTTATCCTTTGCAACATGCACATATGCGAGAGACCCGAACACCTTCAAATGCCAGTAAGACACGTCCTTGCCGGTCCATATTCTTTGTGGTGTGTCTCCATCCAAGGGTATTGAGGGTGATCTGTTTATCACATAGGTCGTCGTCGCCAGCGCCTCAGCCCAAGACGTCTTGGGTAACTTTGCATGTGCCAGCATGCTCCAGACTCTGTCCATTATGGTCTGGTTCATTCTTTCGGCCAACCTGTTCAATTCCGGCATCTTCGGCACGGTGAATTCAAGCCAGATTCCCTTCGACTGACAGTACTCCTCAAACTGCCCTCGGTATTCTCCTCCCTTTTTCCCTCGAACCTCCTTCAGCTTTCGGCCGGTTTCTCTTTCCACTCTCACGTGGAGCTCCTAGAAGACGGATAACAGTTTATCCTTCGTCTTCAGTGGTGAGACCCACAACTTCCGGTTGTGGTCATCTATGAACGTCACGAATTACTGCAATCCGGCATGTGACTTCGTGTCCACTTGACACACATCGATATGCACCAGCTCTAGTGTTGCGTTCTGTCTCATTGGTGATCTTGACCAGAAGGAGGTTCGGTTTTGCTTGCCGATCAGGAAATCAGTGCACTTCTCAAGTTGCACGTCCTTCACCGGAATGAGATGTCTTCGGCAAGTCTCTTCATCCCCTTCTAGCTCATATGACACAGTCTCTTGTGCCACAACTCACCGGTAGTGGTAGATGCTACATTCACTTTTTCCTGGCATATCTTGGCATTCATCAAGTATAGTGTGTTCACCTTCCGGGCTCGAGCCACTATTAGGCTTCCTTTGCTAAATTTCATAACTCCGTTCCGGATGTTACCCGTGTAGCCTTCATCATCCAACCTACTGGCTGATATTAGGTTCAACCGAACCTCCGGAACGTGTCGGACTTCTTTCAGCAGCAATTTGCATCCGGTTGATGTCGTCAACAACACATTTCCTATGCCGATGATTCGGCAGGTCCCTTCATTCCCCATCCGAACACAACCGTGATCACCAGGTTGTGTAGGATGAGAAGCATTTCCGGTCCGGTGTCAACTGGAACGACGCTCCGGAATCGACAACCCACATTGTCTCGTCGCCGACGAGGTTTAACTCATTCTCCTCGATAATGAGCATCAGTTCTTCTTCACTTGTCACGATTGCCGACGTTCCTTTCCGATCCGGGCCTCTCCGATCCGAACCGTTTAGGTCCAAACTCTTCTTCGAATCGGTAGTACCGGTTTCTTTCTCTTTCCGGAAATGTCGACAGTTCTTCTGGAAGTGCCCTAGCTTCCCACAGTAGAAGCAAGTAGGCCTCCCCCTTGACTACGACCTTGTTCCCGATTTGTCCCAATTTTGGGGACTCTGATATCGGCCTCTTCCCCGGTTGTGGTCATCTTCCGTAACTAAGGCCTTCAGATCGGTTCCGGACTCTCGGTCCTTCTAGTGAGCTTCTTCATCTAGAAAGCTTGACTTGACTCTTGCTAGGGACACTTGTTTTCCTTCCGGCCCGGCGTTGTCCAACGTGACAACTAACGTCTCCCAGCTATCCGAGAGGGAACCGAGCAAGAGTTATGCGAGTACCTCATCCGCGAGAGGTACTTCCAACGAGGTTGCTTGGTGTATTAGTCCCTAGAAGGCATTCATGTGCTTCGTCATACTAGAGCCGTCCTGGTACCGGTGTCGCGTTGTTACGCATGTGCGGGTGGAAGGGGCGGGACCACGGGCGTCTCGGTCCTTCCAATGAGCTTCTTCATCTAGCAAGCTTGACTTGACTCTTGCTAGGGACACTTGTTTTCCTTCCGGCCCGGCACTGCCCAACGTGACAACTAACGTCTCCCAACTATCCGAGAGGGAACCGAGCAGGAGTTATGCGAGTACCTCATCGGCGAGAGGTACTTCCAACGAGGTTGCTTGGTGTATTAGTCCCTAGAAGGCATTCATGTGCTTCGTCATACTGGAGCCGTCCTGGTACCGGTGTCGCGTTGTTACACACGTGCATGTGGAAGGGGCGAGACCACGGGCGTCTCGGACGAGGGAGAAAGGGAGTTCAGGAAACCGACTCTGGACACGTACCAGAGGCTACCGAACACGAGAGAGAGAGATTGCGCGCAACACCGACTCTTATGTGCAGAAACCAAAAGGGGTAGAAACACCTGACACCATCAGAGACGTAGAAGTGCACAACCAAACAGATATATATATTACAAGAGAAGATTACAACCCCAGCTTCGAGCCGGACCAAGGTAGGTTACAATAGCAGTTCGCTGCCAAGCCGCCGATCGGGGTCTTGCACAGGAGACCGAGCAGAAGCAAACCCTAAACAGACACGAACTCTCTCCCTCACGACGAGGAAGAAGAAGAAGAAACCTACCAAGTTAAAACCGCCTAACCCTAATCTAATAGTATACCCCCTAACACAAAAATGGGAAACCCTTCTACAAGGGACCATCCCTTCCTTTTATAGAACAAGGAGAGAGATGCGTTACAATGTGGGATAAATCTCGATTTACATGGGATTCTTTGTCCCGACTTGACTCCTACTCGGCGCCATAAAGGCCCCCCCTATTATTCACACGTTTACACAAGGGTGAGTACACATGATGCACTCCGTCGATTCTCACGATATTCTCTGGTTCCGCCTAGGGACGGTTTTCTCCACGACATCCGCCCCCACCTAACCGCGCATCCACCGGTATGCGCCAAACTAGACTCTTGCCGGAGAAGACCGGCCGACGCTTACCCTTTGTTCTCCGAATCGCCCATCGCCTTCGTCCCCTCACCGCCATCTTCCTTCTCCTTGGTCTTACGTTGCCACGTTGGCTAGTACTGCCAAGGCCTCCGAAACCGGTGTGGAGGATCGCTCTCCGGACTTCTACCCAATATCTCCTGATCCGGCAACCATCTGTCGCGCGCCTACTTTCTTTCGACACCTCCTTGTCTGGCACCGTCTATACCAAACACTGTCTCGTACCCGTGCTTTGCTTTGGCCCTCGATGGCCACACGCACGTCTTCTGTTCCACTTTCGGGTGTGCCCTTTCCGGCTCGGCACACCGCTCCTTAACCGGGTGTCCTCGATAGCTCACCGGAAGATCACCCTTGTCACGTCCTGGCCCGCAAGGCCTCCTTCTTTCACGTAACGTCTTAGTCGGTTGTTACCGGCCGGCAAGGAGTCCAAAATATGGAATGAAGGAATTAATTAAATATGGTTGTAAATGAGCATAGTGTGGACGGACGGACTGGAAACGGTATGCCGTTCCAGATCCGGACGGATCCCGAATAGGTGCGATAGGCACCGTTTTGTACTACGGGCCGGAAACCTATTTAAAGGCCCGGACCCCATTGTAATCGCAGCGGATAATTAATAGAGCTTATGATGTTTATACTTCTGTCTTGATTTCCGTTCTGTAATTACTGTTATATCTTACGCGTGTAATTAACCAAAGCATTCTAATCGTGTAACCTACGTAAGTCGGTGTAATCGTTGAATATTAATCCTATGCCGTAATCACCCTTTGGTGAAGTGTCTCCGTGACACCTTGTGTTAGACCTTGTCCGGTCAGAGAATAACACAGTTTTGGCGACCACGATTCCTGCTTTCTCGCAGCGAACGACGGTAATGGATGACTAGACCAACGCACGACTTGGTTACAGACCGAGCTCGACGCCTCGCCGAACGGCAAAGACGGCGTGAGACTTTCCAGCAAGCAGCGCACGAAATTCGCTCGGATCGTTCGTTCTCCAACGAGATCCGGAGAGTCACGGAGGAATCCCTTCGGTTACGGCAAACTCGCGACCAGGACGACGAAAGCAGTCTAAGTAGTCTCCGGGAAACCGAACGCCTCCTCGAGGCACTGGCAAGCGGAGAAAACGAGGCAGAAGCCTTTTCAGCCTACGAATCGGATTCCGAAGGAGGATACAGCGTGCACACGAATTACCGGAGCAACAACGATACCCCCGGCGGCCCGGAAGACGACGGGTCGGATACCGTGCCGACTCCAGAACCGGAACCGCTCAACCAGGGCTATCCGGAACCGCAAACGGAAGCCGTCAACCCACCAACACCGGAAGTGGAAGAAGCAAAGCCACCGACACCAACGAAAGAGCCGGCAAAGGTACCGGAAGAAGAGCCGGTGAAGGAACCGGCAAAAGAACCGGAAGTGGAACCGGAGAGAAAACCGGAAAGATATCAACAAACGCCAATAAACCGCGGCCTAATACTGGACGACGACATGCCGTTCCAATACTCAAAGTATCGCGATGATCCGGACGCGGAAGCGCATGTTCATGACTTCGAGCAGACATGGGAAGCAAATCACACGTCCCAGCGAATGACACCGGAGGAAGAAGAACGCTCGAAGATAGCGGAATTTGGAGTCACGTTGGAGGGACCGGCGACACGATGGCGGCGGACGCAGGACCCGGCGACCATCACAACCTTTGCAGAATTAAAAGCAAAATTCTTGCATTTTTTCCACAAGGAGGTCGACCAGACGACAATGGTGGGCCTGTTTTATACGATCCGGTAGGAGGCAGGGGAAAGCATTCCCCAATTCGTCATCCGTTTCCAACGAATGCATAGCCAGCTTGCCCGTGCACCCCCGGAGGAGGAATTACGGACGATATTTTTAAACGCACTCCGGGAACCGTTACGCACGGTGTGTACGGTGATCGACTTTCGAGGATGCACCATCGACCAGGTCATTGACCGGGTCAGAGAAATGGAAAAGTCAAGCTCATGGCTTACGCTGGGAACACTGCAACGGGCGTTACCCACCGAGGAAGATCTCCGGTTCCGGCAGGCAATTCAATGCACAATCTGCTTGAATGCCGGACACTCGGCAGTGGAGTGCACCATGCGCACTCAGTGTGTGATTTGTCAATCCAAGAGTCATACAACGGACCGGTGCGAGTACAACCTGTGAAACCGACAAGCACCACCCGTCCGATGGATCGAGCCAAGAAGCAGCCAAGACGAAGATGAAGATCGTTGGCAAAAAATGAACCGGTACCGACCGGCACAGGATGTCCGGTACGGAGACAGGCAAGAGAATGATGGCCGGTACGGGAATCGGCGTGATAACTACGACCGGTATGAGCGATCGGACCGTTATCGGGAGCCCAACAGACGACACGAGCAATACGACAGAGACCATTCCCCTGGTTACCGAAGGCACCAGGAGGACTACGGCCGATTTTACGATCCACCACGACCGGACTACCGAAATAAAAATAAGAATAATAAGAAACGTAATTTCAAGAAAGGTGGTCACCCTAGGGACCCGGAACATGGAACCCCAAGGAGCCAACCGGCACAGAACGCACCACTCACTACGGGACCGACTCCAGCTACCAGCAATGCTGAATCCAGCAATACCCGTAAAGAGTACTGCTACTACTGCAGGCAGGAAGGCCACTACAGTAACCAGTGCCCGGTAAAGAGCTACGAGAAACGACCAGCAGTTAATATGGTGGTTCCGGAAGTGACGGATGTACAGCAAGTAACCACACGGTCGAAAGGCATGGCCAAAGAGTGGGAAACACAAGAGGCCATACGAAAACAGGCGACGGAATGGGTGAAGGAAGCCAATGAAAGGAACGTCGCGTACGCGGAACGGCAAAAGGCGAATACCATAGGGAGTGCCGGCGGTAGCCACCCAGAAAACGAGACATGGCAAGCACTGCAAGAATGTCAGATCACGTTGCCGTTAGGACGACTCTTGCAACTCGTGCCGCGATTTACGGAAGGACTAAAAACGGGCATGACAGACGGTATAGCCCCACCGGCACCAGTCCTCTTCTCGAACCCGGAGGAGGGACCGACGGTGGTGGACACTAGTAGTCCGGTGATTACAGCTATTGTCAAAGGGCACGAACTTCCCGGCACAGTAATTGATGGAGGTTCCGGGGTGAACGTAATAAGCCTCCACACGTGTAATGCCTTGGGTATACATGAATGGGAGCCATGTCCGTTCTGGCTACGGATGGCGGATACGAGCTCTATACGGCTGACGGGCTTAATACGGAAATTGGAAGTCACCATAGGAGGCCACACATTATACATCTCGGCTGTCGTGCTGCAGCTACAGGCGCAAGGCGCGTACCCACTATTGCTGGGCAGACCATGGTTGAAAACAGCACACATCAAGCAAAATTGGCGGAAAAATATGATTACCTTCCGACGCGGAAAAGCCAAGGTCCGGGTACCGACACAACCACGGACGAGCAACGGTAAGGAATGCACACCGTTGTATGCGGAATGCGTGAACATGCTTGAAGGATTGGCAGACGACGAAGAAGCCCAGTACTTGGAGGAACACCCGAAGATCGTACCACTCTTCGAGATTGACGTGGCTGAAGCCGTAGCGCCATACTTGCCGCAGCGGGACGAAACCGAAGCCGAACCAGACAAAGATGCGATTCGGGAATTACGGCAAGTACAGGAAGCATTGGAACGGGAAATGGCCGTTTCCCAACGGGTAAAAACATCCCAGCTCGACGAAGTGAACCTAGGAGGCAAGGACGAATCAAAGCCGGTACACATCGCCAAAGAAATGAAGCCGGAAGATAAAGCGGCAATGATCAAACTACTCACGGAGTTTCGCGACGTATTCGCCTGGTCATACGAAGACATGCGAGGGCTGGATCCTCAATTATACCAGCATCAGATCCACTTAGGCAGGGACGCGAAACCAGTGGCGCAAAGACGATACCGAATGAACCCCAACTACGCCGCCAAAGTGAAGGAGGAAATCGACAAACTCCTAAGAGTGGGCTTCATCCGGCCGGTAAAGAAAGCGACGTGGCTGAGCCCCATCGTCGTCGTCCCAAAGAAGAACGGTAAAATCCGTGTGTGTGTAGATTACAGGAAACTAAATGCCGCCACAATTACGGATGCATTCCCTCTTCCGTTCACGGATGGAGTACTGGATGCCGTCACCGGCAATGAAGTTTATAGCTTTTTAGACGGCTTCAGCGGTTACAATCAAATCCGGATGCACCCCGACGACCAGGAGAAGACAGCGTTCGTCACCGAATGGGGGGTGTTTGTGGCCGAAGTAATGATGTTCGGCCTAAAAACGGCACCAGCAACTTTCCAGCGAATCATCATGGAGATCTTCGGCGAATACATTCCTGCCTTCATGCAAGTTTTCCTGGATGATTTTGCAGTCTATAGCCGGGGAAAAGACCATTTGCAGCACCTACGGTTATGCCTTGAAAAGTGTAGGTTATACCGGCTAAGCTTAAACCCAGCAAAATGCATCTTTGGGGTTTCAAGTGGAATATTGCTGGGACACATTGTAAGTAAGGAGGGCATTGCGGTCGACCCCGACAAAGTAAACGCGATACTAGGGGCACCGGCGCCGAAAACGGCCAAAGCACTAAGCCGATTCTTAGGACAGATCCGGTGGCACAGCCGGATGCTCCGTCACTTGGCTGACTTGGCTACACCATTACACACCGCGGTACATCGGACACCGTTCCAATGGACGGATACGGAGGATAAGGCATACAATGCCCTGAAGGTACTTTTGTCGCAAGCACCCGTCGTGCAGCCTCCGGATTGGAGCAAGGAATTTCATGTGTTCGTGGACGCTTCCGACATCGCTATCGGCAGCGCCTTAATGCAACTTACGGAGCCTAAATGGTACCGGCCGGTATATTACGCCAGCCGGAAGCTGTCCCAAGCGGAGAAGAACTATTCGACAATGGAACGGGAGGCCCTGGGCATGATCTACAGTGTAACAAAGTTTCGTCATTACCTATTGGGAAGGAAGTTCTCCTTCCATGTGGATCACTCGGCGCTCCTGTACTTAGTGTCCAAGGCGTCCCTGACCGGTAAGTTGGCCCGTTGGACCTTGCTGTTGCAGGAGTTCGAATTCGAGATCTTCCACCGGCCCGGTATCCAGCATGCCGTAGCAGACTACCTGAGCCGGTTAGAGTCCGGAGAAGCAGGCGACGGAGTATCGGATGAATTCCCGGACGCAGAGTTATTCCGTATCACCCCGGAAACGGCAGCAGACGACACGGTGGCATCAGAAGATAGGTGGCTGACAAACATTCACCAGTTCCTAAGCACGGGCCTGCCACCAGAGGAAATGAACCGGGACGAGAGGAAACGATTGGCGGTGCAGAGCCGCAATTTCTGTCTGTTACGGGACACTCTCTACCACAAAGGAGCAGATGGAATATGGAGACGGGCAGTCCGTAGTGACGAGAAAGAAGTAATCTTACGGGAAGCACACTGTGGGGTTGCCGGAGGACACTATGCCGGGGAAGCGACGGCAAGGAAAGTATGGCAGAGCGGCTTATGGTGGCCCACGACGTTAAAAGACGCCGTCAAGTATGCTAAGGAATGTGACCTATGCCAACGAATGGGCCAGCCTACGGAGCAAGCACGGATGCCACACCAACCGGTACTTCCACTAGAGCCATTCCAGAAGTGGGGGTTGGATTTTGTCGGACCGTTCAAGCCACCGGCAATGAGAACGGGTAATCGTTATGTCATCGTGGCAACGGATTATTGCACTAAATGGGTGGAAGCTAAGGCCCTGAGAGACAACACCGCGTCTTCCACAGCAAAATTCCTGTACGAAAACATTTGGTGCCGATATGGATGTCCGATTGAATTAATCAGCGACCAAGGAGGGCACTTCCTCGGCCAGGTAGTGGAAAGCTTAACAACGTTCTATGCCGTGGTCCATAAACGAAGCACACCGTACTACCCACAAGCGAACGGGTTAGCAGAGTCCACCAACAAAACGCTACAGAACATTCTCCGCAAAATCGTCAACGAAAACCGGACGGACTGGGATACAAAGCTCCATAGCGCGCTATGGGCGTACAGAACGGCATACAAAACAAGTATCCGGACAACGCCGTTCCGGTTAGCATTCGGCTTAGAAGCGGTCATGCCGGTGGAATTTCAGGTACCAAGCTTACGGATCCAACTACGGGAACGGCTGAATGAAAAGAAGTCGGAGGAAATGCGGCTAGCAGCACTATGCGAACTGGAGGAGCAACGGCTGGCCAGCATCCTAAACCTGGAACTGGAGCAACGACGACGGAAAGCGTTCGTTGACCGTCACCGGAAGGGTAACGAAAAGATGTTCGAAATCGGAAAGCCGGTGCTAGTATTCCAAACGAGGATGGGCAAGATGCCGGGTAAACTCCGGTTTAGATGGACAGGCCCGTATTGGCTGACACGGGAATACAACGGGTCCTATCAGATAGGGACACTTGCCGGTGAAGTACTAGGCAAGTGGGTAAACGGATTTAGACTAAAGCCCTATAAAGGACCGATGCCAAAGAACCCGTTTATGCAGCTCACTGGCACTATACCGGGAACCTGTCCGAGATCGGTACGGATGGAAGAAAAAGACGACGGGGAACCCGTAGCAGAGGCGAAGGAAGACACGGCAACCCGTAAGGAAAATGGTAAGGGTCCGAAGGGACCTACGGATGTGTAAGGTCACACACACTTCATTAAAAAAAAAAAAAAAAAAATCATTAAAAATCGAGGTATGAACGGGTGTGAAAGCAAGGAGCGAAAAGGTACGTAGTGGGCATTTAAGAGCCGCCACGTTACTTAATACTAAATCGGTACACGACGTGCGCATGCTCGAAAAAAGGCGCCAAGACGCACAGAGAAAAAGAAGAGCGCATGGAGACCTTCTTTTTTCGCGAGCCAAGAAGCACAGAAGCACCAAGGCAGTGGAAGCTTAGCAAACGCGAACCTGCACTCAGAGAACCCCCGCGTTCAGAACGCTCTCTCTCTCGCTCTCACTCTCATCACCACTCTACCTCGCCATCTTTCCTCGACCTCGAAGCAGACATGGAACCACAAACGCTGTCGGAAGCGGCCAGGAAATGGTTCAGGCAACACGGACTGGAGGGGTTCTTGGCCATCATGGAGGCACCACCGCACCGAGAAGCCGACCGGGTCATCAAGGAGCTCGACACGGAAGTCATCACAGAGGAAGCGATCCGTGCGCTAACAGGCCTTCCGGAGGGAGGTATTTTTCAGATTGATAACCCATCCTCGGAGCAACTCATCCGATATTTCGGTGAGTACTCTGTTGCCGGCAAAGGCTATCGAACGCAGGGCGGCGAAGATCCGCTATTCAGGGAGATAGCTCGAGTGCTCCATGAGTACGGCCACGTGTACCCCCGACCCCCTGTCATGCCAAAAAATCGGGCAAGGATGATCATAGCCACCTATGAAGGGACCAAGGTGGATTGTGCGTGGCAATTGACATGGTACGAGGAAAGGACGGCAAGGAGGGTCGGAAGCTGTGGCATGCCGTAGCTCAGTGGATAACATTGCTCGTGCCGCCGGTCGAGACCGTTCAGCCAAAGAAGCAGCCAAGAGTATCGGAAGGAAGCACCTCGAAGTCGGCGTCCAAACGACAGCAGCTGCTGGCATCGAAGGCGACGAAAGGGAAGAAACGGGTCCCAGAACCGGAGGAGGTGTCACCGGTCCGACCCGTCAAGATAACCATACGGAGACCGGGACAGAAGGAACCGGAACCCTTGATGGCACAGAAACATGCCGTGACACAGGAAGAGGAAACGGAGGAGCCAGAAGAGCACCTCCAACGACGGTCAAGAAGTGGGACCGCCGGGACAGCGGGGGAGCGGTCGTACCCGCGAGAGGCAGAAACGCCCCCAACTCAACCTGAGCAAACCACAAGGGAGGAACCGGAACCGGTGCGTATGGAACCGGCATTGTCGACTTCTATAGAAGAAGTTATTCCAACGGTTCCGGAGACGGCGAGAACCGGAACTCAACAGCCGGCGAGCCCAGCCAGCACACACGGCGGCCAAGGAGTAGAACCAGAACGGCATATGCAGGCACTCAGGCCAGACAATTCCACAGTGAATGAGCCGACCCGACCAATACAGCAGCAAGGCACCAGTAGCATGTGGCTACGGTGGGTAGGCGAGCAAATCGCCGGAGCGGTCGAGTATATAGAGGCGGAAGAGAGAGCGCACCAGGAACGGTTGCTCGTCACAACCGTAGATCTAGAGACGGCCCGGTCCAGAATCCGGAGCCTTGAACAAGACTTGGACAGGGTCACAAGGGAAATGGCTCAATTGGCTTTGACAACACAAGTCCAAGCACCGGTGACTCCGGGCAATGTACAGAATAAAGCGGCAGATCAACCTATACATAGCAATCAGACCCCGGCAACGGAAACCGTTCCGGAGAGAAATGCGGCACAAGCCCAAGAGCTTGCGGATTTAAAGGATGAGCTAGCTGCCCAAGAAGCGCTGAGGAGCCGCGAAAGAGAATTGAAGACGGCAGCGGAGGCAGAACTCAAAAAGACTTCTGAGAATCTACGCCGGGCCGAGGAGAGCTTACGGAAAGGCCACCAAGCGTACGACCGGCTCAAGGAGGAGAAGGAGAAAATGCTGCAAGAGAAGGACAGGCTCCGGAGGAACGCCGAAACAGAAGTAGAGCGCCTGAAAGAGGAACTCCGGCAGGTAAAGGACCGGGAGGACCGGAACCATCGCCAGATCAACGGCAAGCTCAAACAAAAAACAGAGGAATTTGAGAACTTGCACCGGGAGTATAAACGGTTGCAAACGGAGCATAAGGAACGGACGGATGAGCTCCGGCAAGCAGTTGATCGGACCGCAACCGCATTCGCCAAGGAACAAGCGGAAACCAGAAGACGGTTGGAAGAGGCGGAGAAGGTTCGGATAGAGCTCCTCAGGCAACAGCAGGCGGAAAAAGAAAGAGCGACGGAGGTACTGCAGAGGCTGCAAACGACATATCAAGGGCAGCTGACGCGCTACAGAGAGCAGGCGGAGGATACGGCAAATCTCATCAAGCAGTTGAAGGAGGAGCGACAAGTGGTGGAAAGCAGAGCGCAAATGGGAGCAAGTCGCATCCAGGATATCATGCGGACCTGGTTGAACCAGACCAAGAGCTTGATTGACAACGGTTCCGTCAAATGGTGGACCAAGTGGGCCACGAACGCGGCGGAACTCCAATTGCTCCGGGCCGACGTAGAGAACCGGCGGAAGGAGGGAGATGATTGCTATATGCTGACTTCCGAAGACTTCACCGGCATAAGAGATGAGCTTGCCGAAGACTTTCAAGCCTTGGCAGATGACCAACTAGGGCTGGTCCGGCAACTTGTAGCTCAGCTGGACGACGATAGGCTGGAGGCGCAGATCCAGTTTGAAAGCTACGAGAGGTCCCGGATCCGGGGAGAGAAAGAACGAGAACCGGTTACGGTCAACCTCAGTGATGAGGAACCGTTACTGGAAGGAGACCGGACCGGAAGCAGTCAAGCGGAGATGCCGGAGTCAGAGAGACAAACGGAGCAGCCGGAGTCAGGGAAACAAATGGAGCAGCAGCAGCAAGCAGAGCAGCCGGAACAGCCTCAGTCCCAACCGCAACCACAGCAGCAGCAGCAGCAAGCACAGCCGCAACAACCACAACCGGAAGAATAATTGGAAATTCTGGAACAAAGTATTTTGGACAATTTGGGTGAACAATGAAGGGGCCGAGAAGGGTTCGACGTACAAGGTACTGTCCCACGGGCGTGCCATGTGTTACCGGCCGGCAAGGAGTCCAAAATATGGAGTGAAGGAATTAATTAAATATGGTTGTAAATGAGCATAGTGTGGACGGACGGACTGGAAACGGTATGCCGTTCCAAATCCGGGCAGATCCCGAATAGGTGCGATAGGCACCGTTTTGTACTACGGGCCGGAAACCTATTTAAAGGCCCGGACCCCATTGTAATCGCAGCGGATAATTAATAGAGCTTATGATGTTTATACTTCTGTCTTGATTTCCGTTCTGTAATTACTGTTATATCTTACGCGTGTAATTAACCAAAGCATTCTAATCGTGTAACCTACGTAAGTCGGTGTAATCGTTGAATATTAATCCTATGCCGTAATCACCCTTTGGTGAAGTGTCTCCGTGACACCTTGTGTTAGACCTTGTCCGGTCAGAGAATAACATCGGTCGTGCCTCTGCTATTGCCTCCTTTGTCCCCTTGCCGCCACCTTTCATTACCCTCGGTCTCACGTTGCCACGTTGGCCGAACATCTGGGGTCTCCGGGCAGGTGTGAAGGATCCTTCTGGGGCCTCCATTTTGTTAGGTCACCGACTCGTGTACCAAGCACGTCTGATCTTTGTCTTGTTGACCATGCCCCTTGCGGGTCCGTATTCGGTTCATGGCCGCCTCACCGGCCTCATTCCTCCTTTCGCTCTGCTTTCCATCGTCCGATCACGTTCACCTGCCGCCACCGTCCCTTCCTATAGGACTCACACCGGCACTCGGGCCGACCGCCGGATCGGTGTAAGGATCTTCGCGGGACCTCCCCTTCTGCCATTGGTTGCCCGCCTTGCCACTGCCACCGTTCCTTACGTAGGTCTCACGTAGGCTCTCGAGCCGACTGCCGGAGTCTCTTGAACCGGTGTGTGTAAGGTCGCAACTAACCGCTTGCCGTTTTCCCGACCTTCACGTCGGCATCTTCTGCTGGTCACGTTCACCTACCGCCACTGATCTCTCCTATAGGACTCACGCCGGCACTCGGCCCAACTGCCGGATCGGTGTGAGGATCTCCACAGACCACCCATTTGTAGTCCTCTTGCCTTCGTCCCCTCGCCACCACCGTTCGCTACTCTAGGTCTTACGTTGGCTCTTGGGCCAACCGCTGGTGTCTCTAGAACCGGTGTGAAGGATCCTCCTCGGGCCTCCGTCTAGTCTCTAACCCTTATCCCGGGTCGTCTTTGTCCGCAAGTCGAGTGGGTGGCTTGCTCCACACCCTCCCCCGTGGTACCGACGTACCATGCCCACCGGCCTCTTCGTAGGCCTGTTCTCTCGTCTCTTCCAGATCAGTTATCCGGAAGTCCGATCCGCCCCGTTCTCGTCCAGGTCCGCCCGTCATTCTCTGGATTGCCAGGTCCCGTTCTCCTGTCGCCACCGATCTCTCCTATAGGACTCACACCGGCACTCGGGCAGACAGCTGGATCGGTGTGAGGATCTCTGTAGGACCGGTCTTCGTTCTCCGCTTCATCCCTTGTACTTCTCCCGGACTCGTCGTTGCTCTCCTTGCTGCGTTCCCGCCTCCATCTTCCATCTCTTTCGGTCTCACATTGCTATGCCTGCCGAACTGTCGAAGTCTCCGGTCAAGACGTGGGGACACCGATTTCGTAACAACTCGCGACGACTCATCCGGGGCCAACGACCCTTTTAGTGGTGTCGGTGGAAAGCATCCGCTCTATGATTCTCCAATGTCCAGAGTTTCGGCTCCGATGTCGATCCTGTCGGGCTCGTTCCGCACCCTCGATCTTCTTCTTCCCGATTCCTGACCTTTTTGCCCAATCGGTCTTTCTCCCCATGTAAAAGAGGGCGGCTCGTTCCGCACCCTCTTCCGTATCGGCACCCTCATGCCGATTCTGGCCCAGGTCGAACAATCCACGACCGGATCACGCTCCACCCGAATCGGAGCGCCACGCGGTTCAGTCCCCGATCGGGTCATTTCTTGGTTGCTTCCTCGACCTCTTCGTGAGCCATTTCCCATCCATCTTCGTTGGCATCATGCCAGGACTCCTCGATATCGTCATCCATCTCCTCGGTCTCACATGGGTGTAAGGGCCCGAATGCCGAGTTCTCCGGAATCGGTCCCGAGGGCTCTTGTCCATTCCATCCCCATATCATCTCGTTGGTGATTCTTGGTCTCACGCCGCCACCTTCCTCCTCTTGGGACTCACGTGGGCACTCGGGCCCGACTGCCATCATCTCGGGAGCAAGAGTGGGAAGACGCGAAGAATCGCCCGTCCGTTTTACACCCTTGTCCGTAGCCACCGGCTCCTCTTGGTCGGTGGTCGTCCGGCTCCTATGTCCGGAGTTTCGGGCTGACGTGCCCGAAACCGCCAGTCCCAATGTTCTGATTCTGCAATCTGTATCTCGACCTCGTCCTCGGCCGTTCTAGGGTTTAGTTCCGCACCCTCTCCTGTGGCACCGTCGTACCGATCTCCTGCCATCTTGTGGGGCCAGTCTGCCTTCCCGACCTCGGCTCGCGGTCTCGATCTTTCCTCTTCCTCGAGCACTACCTCGAGAGCCACGTACGCCTCCGCAATCTTGGCCCCGAAGCCGAGCCTTGTCGACTCTCTTTGTCATTCGACCTCTTCCCACTGTGATGGCGCGCTGTCGCGCGCCTTCGTCCTAGCCTTCTCGGCCCGCTCGTCATCTAGCCGCTGGCATACCCTTCCGACCTTCGACCAGTTCTTCGTAAGGCCATTCGCTTCTTCCTCGTCTTTAAGCTCAATCCCGATGGCCTCCTGTTCCGCACGGTCGATCGACCTGACGAACAATAGGACTTTGTCCACCCCCACCAAACCTTGTTCCCGCTTCGGGAGCCGAGCAAGCCGCCGCTCGAACTCTCGGAACGCCTTCATTGCGCCCCGGTGTATCTTCACCAATGCAACCCACTGGTCGAAGTCGTGTCGTCCCCGGCTCTTCCGTCGTCCTCCATATGCCTACAGGAGCGCCTCTTCAAAGGCCTCCCACGAACTATGAGCTTCTCGAAGCTCCTTCACTTCCGCGTGCATACGGACGGCGATAGCCCGACAGAACAACTCCAACCTCAACACCTCGTCTATGTCTCGCTCCTCCATTTCCGTTGTTGTGAAAATCCATCACTATGTGCGGATCGTGAGACGGAACCGCCGGGGTTCTGGACTAGAAGGATTTAGTGCAACACGTACAACACAAGCAAGTTTTAAGCATAAGACAAGTGGAAGAGAAAAATCATTAGTTTATTGCAAAAGAAAATCGATTCTTTATAATTTTAGAATCGTGTTACAATGGGCTGGGTATGGAAATGAGAGATTAAATTTTCAAAGAAAGGAGCCAACAACCATGCAAGGAGTGGTCTGATATGAATACGAGAGATAATTTTTTACTAGAAAGCCCCAATAAACAAAGCTAGGAGTTTGATATCAAAATGTGAGATAATTTGTTTCTCGAATCCGAGAGGGAAGAAGAAAGAAGGGGAAAAAAAACTAGGAGGGAAAAAATGGGACATATATCGAGCTCCTCGTTGATCCTCCTCCCCAATGTTACTTTGCATGCCCACTTTTAGTTGGATGGCCCCTATTTTTAGTTGCATGGCCTTTGCTTTTAGTTGCATGCTTCCATTTTTAGATGCATGCCATTTACTTTTAGTTGCATGGCCTTGGCTTTTGGTTGCATGCGATTGTCCGTATAATTCGGCCAAATGACACAATCATCCATAAAGTTTAGCCCGTGCGCAATCCGTACGTGCATCGTAACCAAACCGTAGACGCGTCCGCGCGCAAAAGTCTCGACCGCGTAGTAGTGTACGCATCCACGCATGCGCGCGTCCCGACCACGCCGTAGTGTACGCATCCACGTGCGCGCACGACCAACCCGCACCGTGTACGCATCCGCGCACAAAAGTCTCGACCGCACCGTAGTGTACGCATCCACGCATGTGCGCGTGCGCACACACGCGTCCGTCCGAAACGTCCACGTGTACGCCCGAAACTTGCACACACGCATACATCCGAAGACGTCCATGCACGCGTACGTTCAAAAACATCCACGCAACCAAGCACACGCGTGTATGCCCAAAGCGTGCACACCACATACATAGTGTAGCCCAAGTCACCTTGAACTTTCTATCCTCCACACATTGATAGAATGAATATGTTTTGGTTTCCCTTATATATTTTGGGTTCCAATGTTGTCCTATCTATGTGGGATATCTCATAGTTTTGTCTTTTCTTTTCTTTTCTTCAAACTTCACACTCACATAACTTGATACTTGTTTATTCGTTTTATGCGTAGTAAAATACGCTATAAACTTCTTGAACACATCTATCTTTCCATATCCATATATTAAGCTAATCGTAAATAATTATTTACCTAGTTTTTATATCGTGTGTGAAAACCACATGACATCCCGTTGTAGGCTTCCAAGTAAAATGGGACTTTGTCCCCGTTGAAACGGCCGACACTTTCGACCACTCGCTCAACCGCTTGCTACGTCGTCTCTCGTCTTGCTGTTACTCATCCAAACTCCCTCACCACTTCAACAAAAAGTTGCGCGAAGTTGTCTTCTTCCAGCCCCCTTCTCCCTTGTCGCCTTTCACATCGGGTTCACCATATATGTCGCGTTGTTACGCGCGTGCGTGTGGAATGGGCGGTACCACGGGGGTCTCGAACGAGGGAGAAAGGGAGTTCAGGAAACCGACTCCAGACACGTACCAGAGGCTACCGAACACGAGAGAGAGAGAGAGAGAGAGAGAGAGAGAGAGAGAGAGAGAGAGAGAGAGAGAGATTATGTGCAACACCGACTCTTATGCGTAGAAACCAAAAGGGGTAGAAACACTCGACACCATCAGAGACGCAGAAGTGCACAACCAAACAGATATATATATTACAAGAGAAGATTACAACCCCGGTTCGGAGCCGGACCAAGGTAGGTTACAACAGCAGTCCATTGCCAAGCCGGCGATCGGGGTCTTGCACAAGAGACCGAGCAGAAGCAAACCCTAAACAGACACGAACTCTCTCCCTCACGACGAGGAAGAAGAAGAAGAAACCTACCAAAGTAAAACAGCCTAACCCTAATCTAATGGTATACCCCCTAACACAAAAATGGGCAACCCTTCTACAAGGGACCATCCCTTCCTTTTATAGAACAAGGAGAGAGATGTGTTACAATGTGGGATAAATCCCGATTTACATGGGATTCTTTGTCCCGACTTGACTCCTACTCGGCGCCATAAAGGGCCCCCCTATTAGTCACACGTTTACACAAGGGTGAGTACACATGATGCACTCTGCCGATTCTCCCGATATTCTCCAATTCCGCCTAGGGACGGTTTTCTCCACGACACCGAAGCCTCACTAGCTTCCGGAATACCGAAACCCGATTAACAACATTCTTTTTCTGGAACATGATGTTGATCTTCTCCCAAAGTTCATGGGCCTTACTTTCTTCATTGAAGTTGTTGTACAGGCTCATATCGATGAAGCACCGGATGTATGTCGTCGTCTTCATATGCATTACCTCCCACACTATGGCGTCGATCTTATCCGGTCTCTTGTCCCTGAACTGAACCGGCAACCAAAGATCTTTAACCACCAGCATATCCCGTGTAGTTGGAGTAGTTGGAACCGGTGAACTTGAACATGTTGCCGAACAATTCTTCCATTTCCTGTGTTGTTCACTCTGATGCCAAATTGATAAGAATAGCACAGAATATTGCTCGGCCACAACCGAGTCTTGAATCACAGAAATGGGAAGTAGAGTGAGTGCTCGTACACCAAGAGAAAATACACAGGATGTTTACGTGGGAAACCCTAAATGGGAAAAACCACGAGACCCACAGACTCCAACTATCACTATGGGAGAAAGGTACAATTAGAGCCTCGGAGGCAACGACCTCGAGCTCTGTATCTTCTCTCTTGCTCTCTCTGTCACTCGCTCTATACAACGGTTATAAACATACATCAATATGGCAACAACCATACAACAACAACTCACCTCTAAAGTGTTGGGATTACGGTCCCTTTCGGATGGGATGGTCGGATGTTGGAGATGAATGCCGACAAGCCCGGTTGCGGTTTCGGAACCGGATGATGAAGACCCCGGCTTCGGAGCCGGATGACGAATGTACCCGGAGAGAGATCCGGATGCGGGGACATATCTGTGAATATGTTTGCCAAGGGCCCTTGAGGCTATAGTTGTAAATAGCCCCAAAGTCATATGTGTATAAATATGACTTAGGGCAAACAGTTTTAATGTTGCTGATCATTTTTCTGTTTTTCCACTCAAGAGGAGTGAAGAGAGAGCAGCCGCGAGAGAGATAGAGCGTGAGAGAAGAAGAGGTCGACGCCTCTGTGTATTTCCGCCGCCTGTGGCGAGGACAGCGAGCTCAAGGTCGTCGCCTTGCAGCTCGCCATTGTATACTTCTCTGTGCATAGTTTTGGTTCGGAGTCGTGTACTCCCGTGGTTTTTCCCGTACAGGGTTTTCCACGTTAAATCGTGTGTCCATTCTATTTTTCGCATTTCCCATTTTCTGCAACAACGATTCGTGTGTTTCCTTGGTTGTGGCCGAGAGGTGAAGTTTGGAAAGTGTCGATTAATTTTCCATCAATTTGGTATCAGAGCGGGCTGCTGCAGAAAATGGAAGGCGGCGGCAGCGGGCAGCCGGGGATGATGGTGCTGAATGCGCAGAATTACGCCGACTGGAAGATCAAGATGGAGGATCTTCTGATTGTTCGGAACCTGTACGAACCGATTGACAGGTCGGAAATACCGAAGGGGGTACTTGAGTCGGAATGGAGGCTTCTGAACCGGAAAGCTGTTGCAACCATTCGGCAATACGTCGACGTGAGCGTTCTACAACATGTGGCGAACGACACCAACGCATATGAGATGTGGCGGAAGCTGTCGGGCCTCTACGAGAGGAAGAATGCGTTGAACCGGACCTCCCTGATGAGGAAGATAGTGAACCTCAAGTACCGGGACGGCGAGAGTATGGTGGAACACGTAAGCACGTTCATGGGATTCGTGAACCAGCTTGCGGCGATCAAGTTCCCGTTGGAGGATGCAATGCAAGCCATCATCCTGATGTGTACATTACCGGAAAGCTGGGAGAACTTGGTGGTGACTCTCAGCACCTCCTGCACGGAAGATAACTTGTCCCTACAAACGGTAAAGACAAGTATTTTGAACGAAGAAGCGCGTCGGAGAGATAAAGAACCGGCCTCCGACTCGAAGGCGCTGCTTACCGAATCGGAACGGGGAAGACAATGGAACCGGAGTCCGCAAAGACGGGAGAAGTCGGGGACCCGGTCGCAGTCAAGAGGAAGACCCACATGCTTCCACTGTGGGAAGCCGGGGCACTTCCGGAAGAATTGTCGGCATTACCGAAAGGACAACGGAGCCGACGACACCGATTCGAAGAAGTCACCGGAGAGAAACGGTGCATACCGGGGAGCCACGGACCGGAGAGGTCCGGATCGGCGAGGGCAGGACCGGAAAGGAACGACGGCACTCGCGGCAAGTGAGGAAGAAATCATGCTCATCACCGAAGAAGGTGAACTAAACATTGCCGGCGATGAGACGACCTGGGTGGTCGATTCCGGAGCATCGTTCCACCTGACCCCGGAGAGAAGATACTTCTCATCCTACACAGCCGGTGAACATGGCTGTGTTCGGATGGGAAATGAAGGTACGTGCCGGATTGCCGGCATAGGAGACGTGTGGTTGACAACCCCGACCGGATGCAAAATGCTGCTGAAGGATGTCCGACACGTTCCGGAGGTTCGATTGAACCTGATTTCGGCCGGGAGGCTAGACGATGAAGGCTACACAGGTAGCATCCGGAACGGCGTAATGAAGTTCAGCAAGGGGAGCCTGATAGTGGCTCGGGCCCGGAAAGACAACACATTGTACCTGATGAATGCCCGGTTATGTCCGGAAGAGCTGAATGTGGCAACCGACACTGCCGGTGAGCTGTGGCACAAAAGACTGTGCCACATGAGTGAGAAGGGGATGAAGAGGCTTGCAGAAGACAACCTTATTCCAGTGAAGCACGTGCACCTGGAGAAGTGCACCGATTGCCTGGCCGGTAAGCAGAACCGAGCCTCCTTCCACTCAAGGCCACCGACGAGACGTAGTGTACCATTGGAGTTGGTACACACTGATGTGTGTCAGGTAGAAACGAAGTCACATGGCGGAGCCCAGTACTTCGTAACATTCATTGATGATCACAGCCGGAAGCTGTGGACGGCACCGTTGAAGACAAAGGACCAAGTGTTGTGCGTCTTCAAAGAACTCCACGCGAGAGTGGAAAGGGAATCCGGCAAGAAGCTGAAAGCGATACGAGCGGATAACGGAGGGGAATACCGGGGGCAGTTCGCGGAGTACTGTCGCTCGAAGGGAATCCGGCTCGAGTTTACTGTGCCGAAGACGCCGGAACTGAACGGGCTGGCCGAGAGGATGAACCGGACCATAATGGAGAGGGTCCGGAGTATGCTGGCGCATGCGGAATTACCCAAGGGGTTTTGGGCTGAGGCGATGTCGACGGCGACATACGTGATAAACAGATCACCCTCAGTACCTTTGGACGGAGACACGCCGCAGAGAGTGTGGACCGGTAGGGAAGTATCCTACCGGCATCTGAAGGTGTTCGGGTGTCTCGCATACGTGCATGTGGCAAAGGACCGGAGAGGAAAGCTAGATCCAAAGACCCGGCCATGCATATTCCTCGGTTACGGCGATGACGAGTTCGGCTACCGAGTATGGGACTCGGTCGACAAGAAGATATTCCGGAGTCGTGATATCATCTTCATGGAGAACAAGACACTCGCCGACTGGGAGTCGGAGAAGAAGATGAAGAGCTCAAAGTCGACTGGTGAGGTTCAACTCTACGAGGAGCAGTCCCGACCGGCAAGGGACCGGTTAGCACTCGAGGATCCGGCCGAAGACGGTGAAGAAACAGAACCGGCCGAAGAAGATGAAAATGATACCGGAACCGGCCCCGATCCCGAAATGGATTCGGATGAAGAAGAATCGGAAGAACCGGTTACCGAAGCTCCGGAACGGAGATATCCTCTAAGAGAGAGAAGGGCCCCCCGGAGATTTCCGGAACCAGAGCACGTGCTGCTAACCGACGAGGGGGAGCCGGAGAGCTTTGAAGAAGCAAAGCATGACACCCAGAGCCGCAGGTGGTTGAGTGCCATGCAGGACGAGATGGATTCCCTGCATGAGAACCACACATATGAACTTGTGGAGTTGCCGAAAGGAAAGCGGGCACTTCGAAACAAGTGGGTGTACAAGCTGAAACCGGGAGATGCCGGAAACCCCCCGAGATACAAAGCCAGGATCGTGGTGAAGGGGTTTCAGCAGAAGAAGGGCGTCGACTTCGACGAGATATTTGCCCCGGTAGTGAAGATGACCTCCATCCGGACGGTGCTGAGCATAGCGGCAAGCATGGACCTCGAGGTAGAACAGATGGACGTGAAGACGGCATTCCTTCACGGCGACCTCGAAGAAGAGATCTACATGCAGCAACCGGAAGGATTCGAGAAGAAAGGGAAGGAGCACCTGGTATGCCGGTTGAAGAAGAGCCTTTACGGACTGAAGCAGGCTCCCCGGCAATGGTACCGGAAGTTCGACTCCTTCATGACCGACGAAGGGTACCTCAAAACGCAGTCCGACCACTGCGTGTTTAGGAGGAGGAGACTTTCTAATACTCCTCCTGTACGTGGACGACATGTTGATCGTCGGACGGGACCAGGTCAAGATACGGATGCTGAAGAAGGCTCTTCACCGAACCTTCTCAATGAAGGACTTGGGTCCGGCGAGACAAATACTAGGGATGCACATCATCCGGGACCGGAGCAAGAAGCAGTTGTGGCTATCACAGGAGAAGTATGTGACAAAGGTGCTTAAACGGTTCAACATGTCGGAAGCAAGACCGGTCGGATCGACCCTCCCGGCAAACTGCAAGCTGTCCAGCAAGCAAAGCCCCAAGACAAAGGCTGAGAAGGAGGACATGATGAAAGTGCCATATGCCTCTGCCGTCGGAAGCTTGATGTACGCAATGGTGTGTACAAGACCGGACATTGGATACGCAGTCGGAGTGGTGAGCCGGTACATGAGCAACCCCGGCAAAGAGCATTGGAACGCGGCCAAGTGGATACTCCGATACCTGAAGGGCACGGCAAACGTGTGCCTCCGATTCGGCTCCGGTAAGCCCGAACTCGACGGCTTCACCGATTCGGATATGTCGGCTGATGCAGATACCAGCCGGTCCACATCAGGGTATGTGATGACGTATGCAGGGGGAGCGGTTTCATGGCAGTCGAGGCTGCAGAAGACGGTTGTGTTGTCAACCACGGAGGCGGAGTACATGGCGGCTGTTGAAGCCGGCAAGGAAATAATATGGATGAAGGACTTCATTAGAGAGCTCGGTATCCGACAGGAGGAGTACCGACTCTACTGCGACAGTCAGAGTGCAATCCACCTTGCGAAGAACGCGGCCTATCACTCCCGGACGAAGCACATCCAGCGAAGATATCACTGGATCCGGGAAAGGATAGAAGACAAGGAGTTCGTGCTGACGAAGGTCCACACGGACGAGAACGGGTCGGATATGCTGACCAAGGTGCTCACACCCGACAAGCTGGAAGCATGCCGGAAGAGGATCGGATTGGAGAGACATCCCATGCCGAAGTGAAGGGGGAGTTTGTTGGGATTACGGTCCCTTTCGGATGGGATGGTCGGATGTTGGAGATGAATGCCGACAAGCCCGGTTGCGGTTTCGGAACCGGATGATGAAGACCCCGGCTTCGGAGCCGGATGACGAATGTACCCGGAGAGAGATCCGGATGTGGGGACATATCTGTGAATATGTTTGCCAAGGGCCCTTGAGGCTATAGTTGTAAATAGCCCCAAAGTCATATGTGTATAAATATGACTTAGGGCAAACAGTTTTAATGTTGCTGATCATTTTTCTGTTTTTCCACTCAAGAGGAGTGAAGAGAGAGCAGCCGCGAGAGAGATAGAGCGTGAGAGAAGAAGAGGTCGACGCCTCTGTGTATTTCCGCCGCCTGTGGCGAGGACAGCGAGCTCAAGGTCGTCGCCTTGCAGCTCGCCATTGTATACTTCTCTGTGCATAGTTTTGGTTCGGAGTCGTGTACTCCCGTGGTTTTTCCCGTACAGGGTTTTCCACGTTAAATCGTGTGTCCATTCTATTTTTCGCATTTCCCATTTTCTGCAACAACGATTCGTGTGTTTCCTTGGTTGTGGCCGAGAGGTGAAGTTTGGAAAGTGTCGATTAATTTTCCATCATAAAGTGATTGCCCTAAGTCATATTTATACTTATATGAACTTAGGGCTATTTACAAGTATGGCCTCAATAGGCTTACTCAAAACATATTTACAAATATGTCTTCACTTCCAGTTCTCACCAGGTCCATCCGATCCGGTTTCCGTATCTCTTCATTGATAACCTGATCCCATCCGGAGGGACCGATTTCCCAACTGGATCATCACCGGAGAAGGAGTCTGAGCCGCCATCGCCTCCTTCCAATCAGGAAAAAGGTTCTTACCGATACTAGCACAGTACATCGTTGTGCTCTATCCTCCCCAAACGTCGATGCCTCGCCAAACATTAGCGCTTCCCGCTTCCCCCACTCAAGCCAAATGACAACGCCCCTTTAGTTGTCCCACTAGGAATGGCAGGACGACACACCAAACCCAACCTCCACTTCAACACAGGCAGAGAACACCACGGAGGATACAAATAACATTACGATCCACGGTCACCATAGGCCCCTCACCCCCGCACCTAAACTGACTTCACCTCACTCTACCCCTAGCCCATGACCGGCCAAACAAATAGAAAGTCAAAAACCCACTCTGGAGACTTTCCAATCAATAGGACCCCAATTGAAAAGAAGTCGCGAGGAACGGACCACTCCAAAGAGGCCAGTCGCGAAACGCCGCCAAATCAACCGTCGCAGCGACGAACAAACGATACGTAGGTGATTGTCGTCCCGGACAAATCCATCACGATGGTTCCAAACACCACGTTGGCTCTGAACAAACCAATTGAACAGGGCCAACAATCGCGATTTTCAGAAAATGAAGTGCTAACCTTCAAGAATCTTCCGGGGGAAGCATACATGCTTGATGCCATATTGCAGCACGGCACGACGTACGAACTCATCGACTTCCTAGTTTGTCTCCAAGTCGTTGTCGCAGCTCGCATGGCCCAAGAATACGCCGAGCAACAACTGATCGAAAGGGCATTAGATAACGAGCTGGCTTCGGACAATGAGCCAAAATTACGGAAGGTAGGACGTAAAAGAGACACAAAGAAATGACGCACCCGCATTGAGCTTCCAGAGCTTAACACGACACTTGTGGAAACATATCGAGAATTGAAGAGGACAACGTGTGCAGCAAAAGACATGGCCGCCAACTGTAAATTAGCGCAGCAACAAGAAAAGACCGCCACCGACTTGTGGAAGGCCTCCGAGACCCAAAAGACCAAACTCGAGCAACAGCTCCGAGGAATGGGTCACACCGTAGCACTCACTCTGCCTCCTCTCACTTCCAACCCACAAGAAGCATCGACCGAAACGGAGCTAGAAAATTGTGTCGAACTGGTCGAGATTGCCACTCAAACCGACCCAACCACTCCTCGCGACCAAACAACGATAATGACAATAGCCACTCAAACCGAGGAAGACTTCAACATGACCATCCGCAACTATGAAGAAGACATTGCCCCGCATAAGGCACTTGCGGACAAGCCTAAAGAACACCACGAGCAAGCCAGACAAGAGGATGAGAGAATAAAGGAGTAGGCCGAAAAAAGGGAAGTTGAACTACAGAAACTACTCCACAATCGAACGACCCAGCTCCAGGAGGCCAAACACAACGTTGCAGCATCTCTTACATCCATACAGGACATCATTGCCGCACAAAGTGCCTCTCTCAACAAGGAGATCAGGGAATTGCAAGAACGCTCCAATCAGTTCCTGGAGAGGCCATGTTCGTCTTCACAATAGTAGCAACTCCATCATCCACTTTACATGAAGCGGACATTAAATTACCAGATAAATACAAAGAGTTGTCAGATGTCTTTGATAAGGTGAAGGCCAATACATTGCCGGAGCATCGGCCATACGACTACCTTATTGACTTACAACCAAGGAAAGAACCTCCATGGGGCCCAATTTATAATCTCTCCCCTATAGAGGTAGAGACTTTGCGGGAATATATTGATGAGAATCTGGCAAACGGATTCATTCGACATTCTAGATCCCCTACGAGCGCACCTATCTTCTTCGTCAAGAAAAAGAATGGGACTCTTCAGTTGGTCGTGGATTATCGAGGGCTAAACAAAGTGACTATCCTGAATAGATATGCTCTACCGTTAATCCCAAATCTTTTGGAACGTCTCAGTGGAGCAAAATATTTCACAAAGTTAGACCTTCGCGGTGCATATAATCTAGTTCGGATTCGCCCGAGGGATGAATGGAAGACAGCTTTTCGCACTCGCTATGGACATTTTGAGTATAATGTGATGCCATTCAGTCTCACGAATGCACCTGCAGTTTTCCAACATATGGCGAATGATATTTTTCGAGATTTTCTCAATATCTTCACTATAGTTTACCTAGATGATATTCTAATATACTCGAAGACCCAAGAGGAGCATGATGAACATGTTCGTCAGGTATTGTGTTGACTTCGAGAATATGGTCTCTACGCAAAATTAGAAAAGTGTAGTTTCACCCAGAATCAAGTGGAATTTTTGGGGTATGTTGTATCATCAAAGGGTATTGCTATGGACCCCATGAAGGTACAAGAAATTTTAGAGTGGCAAACGCCCCTTTCAATGTGCGACGTGCAATGTTTTCTCGGGTTTGCAAATTTTTATTGAAAATTAATCAAAGATTATTCCAAGGTCGTGCTTCCGCTCACTCAACTCACACACAAAAAATCAACAATTTAAAACAAGCGTTTACAACGGCACCTATCTTAGCACATGTCAACCCAACAAAATGCTTCCTCCTTGAAGCCAATGCATCCGATTTTGCACTAGGGAGTGTCCTATCGCAGATTCGATATGATGGACAACTACACCGTGTCGCCTTTCATTGCCGAAAGTTTGAAGCTGTAGAGATCAACTACGAGATCCATGACAAAGAACTTCTTGCAATTGTGGATTCTTTTCAACAATGGCGACATTTTCTAGAAGGTTCTTCTCAGCAGATCATTGTTTACAATGATCATAAGAACCTAACATATTTTCAAAATGCTCGAGTCTTGAGTCGACGACAAGCTCGGTGGGCGCAATTTTTGACTCACTTCAACTTTGTCATCATATATCGCCCTGGGATGCAGCAAGGCAAAGCGGCTGCTCTTTCTTGGTGCTCTTATATGGAACTTCGTCCAGGGGAACCTGCATTCGAGCATCAAAAACAAATCCTTTTGTCCTAATCGCTACGATTAATGGTAGTTAATGCCATAACAATGCTTGAAGATTCCACTCTTCTTGATTCCATTCGAGATCGTAAGGCCACTGATGAATTCGCCAAGGATGTTTTGGATCATATCGTTCCGGATCGTGCTTCTTGCTCACAGTCAAAAAACTCTGATAATGACTATCGTCAGTTCTATTGGCATGGTGGTTTTCGGTTTTGGCAAAACCTATTGTATGTTCCTGATGGTCCCCCACAACTACAAGTTTTACAACATTGCCATGATTCACCAATGGCTGGTCATTTTGGAGTTCACAAAACTCTAGAATTAATTTCTTAACACTATTGGTGGCCCCTCCTTCGTCATTTTGTTGAGGAGTATGTTCACAGTTGTGATATATGTTGTCGATCAAAGAGTCCTCGACACCGATCCTATGGCTTACTACAACCACTTCCCATTCCGGAAAATCCTTGGAAGTCTATATCCTTGGATTTCATTACTGATGTCCCAATTTTAAAAGGTTTTGATGCAATTCTCACTGTGGTGGATCGACTTACCAAAATGGCACACTTCTTGCCATGTACGAAGTCTATTACTAGTCAAGAGGTGGTCGATCTCGTTATGCAAGAGGTATTTAGGCATCATGGTCTGCCGATCAAGAAACCTCGGAAATGCGCCCTTGAACCATCAAATTTAGTTGGGTGGCTGATTTTGGGCTCCTTGATAATTCCTTGACCTTCGACCCTTTGTTGTCGTAAAACTATGATTGTCAACTCTAATTGTTCAACCCATCACATAAACTCCTCTTGTTGTTGTTGCTTCTCCATAGTAACCTTTTGTATATCTCCAAGTAGACGTTGATTCTCTAATTCAAGAGATGTGAACTTGGATTTAAGATTCTCCATTTTTGCAACAAGGGTGAGATATTCTTCTGAGTTGATGGCGGTCATGGTTTCGTGATGTTTATAGAGGATAAAGGGGAGAGAAATTTTGAATCAAATTGTTAGAACCAAGAGAAAAGATAGAGTGACAGAAGAAAGATATAAAGATATCACAAGAAAAGAGGAATGAAATGATAAGGGAAGAATGAATGTATTTAGATAGAATGAGAATGGATACAAGATAGGTGATGAGAGCTTAAGACTCGTGTTGATTCGAATTGATTTGAGAATATATGTGTGTCTCTATTTATAGGTTCCTATACAATAGCTTAGAGATTTCTATAATGTTCTAGAATGTTCTAGACCTAGAATATTCTAAGATATTCTAGGACATTCTAGAACATTCTAGAATGATCCAGAGTTTTTATAATAATAATATATTATAAAAGTAGCTTTTATTTTTTTATATAACAATAAGCTATCTTCATGGTTAGGGTTTTCAATTATGGATTACAAGGTCCTAGGTTCAAGTTCGGATGACGCCATAATGATCATGTGTTCATGATAGAGGTTGGCTAAAATGTATTTGTGTGCATTGGGAGAGGCTAACTAGACAAATTGAAATATGCAATGTGCGTGTGTTTGATGTTGTTATAATTACATTATGGATGGTGTTGTTATCATTTTGACTCCTTGCATTGTGGAAAACATGACAATGGCAATGTTGCAAAATCATTTTTTATCTTAAAAAAGCTCTAGTGTGGGACAATCCAAATTATGGAAAGGTTATGTGTTATAACATAAAAACATAGTTAAATATTTTGATGCACATTCTACTTATTTCCCATTCAAGTTGAGAAATAGAGACTATTTAAAATAACGAAGTCATGTTAATCTATTTATTTTTTAAATATGAAGAGACCATGTTGTCTTATGTATGATATAAAAGAACTCCACAAGATCATACACATTTTTTTACAAACCCTAAGTTAACAAAAAAGACAACTAAATGTTCTATATTGTCGCCTGGACTATTATGCGCAACAAAACTATGTATTATTATTATATAATTTGACTGTTTACTGTTGTTGGTTCCACAAGTTTCCCTACCTCTTGGAATCAAAGATCCCGATTCGATCAAAGTACAGCCAGAATGGCACATATGTGCTCATGAAAACAAATGGCTACATAAGGTCAGTTGGAACCCTTTGCAATGGACATGGCGTGATCCTTATGTGGCCCAAGGAAACAAAGTCATCCCCTTCTTCCATTCATGGCTACATTAGGTCGCCACATCCTAGTTGCTCAAACCAATAGAGAACCAACTACTTCAAAGATATGGCACACATATCATTTTCCCCATACAACAACTGCCAAGTTTTAGATGCCATTATGGAAACAACATCAAGCTAAGTGAATTACCATGTTTCAATGGCTATTAATACATAGGTCATTGCCGATTGGAATGTGGCAATGTGGGATCCTTAGCTTTGCTAATTTTGTAGTGTGCCCCAATGCAATAGAATCAATCCGACATGCTTTGTGGACTACCCATAGACCCATTGAATATGGCAAGGGGTTGGCCGACTATTGCAATTATGTCAGGTGCAAGGCACATTTAAGTGGGGGAATGTATGTTGGTTTTCGTGGCAAGCCTCAATTGACAGACACCAACATCAAGAGGAGGGGATGACGTTGGTGATAAAGGCACAAGAGATCTCGTTTTCCACCACTGACAATATTCACTCAACTCCCATCAATGCCAAAGCTCAAGTCTTGTTGGAATTGGTCAACCCAATAACACTATGGACTCTCTAGAAACAACGTTGTTGGCGGGTCTTCTCCAATCAAACCATGCACCACGTGATGTTATTGAAAACACAAGCATCGTTTATTTGGAGTTAAGAATAAGTGAACAATAGAAAAAAAGAGCTTGGATTGTGCAAGCAACAATATTAGAGGGAAAACATGGGTCCAAGTGACACAAAAAGCAAATGTTTGTTCAATTGCATAAAAAAAATGAGTTTTTTGTTTGGGATTAGAACTAAGATTCGCCCACCATATTAAAATTAAGATTTGAATGCGTAAAATATTGGCACTAAGGGTTTTGTATGCGTGTGTATTCGTGCGCATGCATCTTTGAGCATTCGTGCACATGCACATGTGTGTACGAATATGAACTTATGTGTCGGATTATTTTTAACCCCTCTAGGTCAACTCACATGATACTCATGTGATTAAGGAAGCATGTTTGTTCCCACTCAAAAGATAGAAACATGCTCAACATTCAAAAAACTAAACACGTTATTTTTAAAATATGAGTTATCTTAATTACCTTTCCATTTTATTTACATAAAACCAAAATTGTGGTCTAATTCACATCTTGGAGCAAACCCTCTTGATAGTTTTCTATGTCATTTAATGTTGCCACATAATATGGTACACATATACATAGTAATGTTGGTCCAAATTTGGTTAGCAAAGTTAGTTGAAGAAAAAGTTTGTGTTTTCTTACATGTTATACATGCTAGTTGAGCCCTTTCTTGTTTAGCTGACATGTCCTTAATTCATGCCACTTGCATTATGTGTGGTTTCCATATGAAAATTTAAAAACTTGACACATTTTACGAAACTTTGTGTGCATTTCACGAAGTCAAGTATGCATGAATATTCTGGAAACCAACGCATTCATGGGAATTTTGCTTTACCCAAATGTTAGAACTAACACAAACAATAATAACATATGAAGGAAAGTTTGCGCCATTTCTCAAACCAAACAAATGGAGTATTGCTTTAGTTGTAAGGAAGTTTCAACCATAGACCCAACTAATCCATGAACAATAATAAATATGCCACAACTCGAACCACTATTGTTATGATCAGCAACAAAGAATCAAACCAGTCACCAAATGAGGTTGTGAGGAATTGTATTCTAACAACGATTCACTATATATAACCAACTTCAATGAGTTAGCCAACTTTACATGCTCTTGATGTTTCTCATCAATGCATGCCACTTGCATGCTTTCTTGTCTAGTGTCATCAATTTCTTTCTTTCTTTCACCCAAAAATTCTTTGAATTTCTCATTTATGATGATATGTTGAATATCTACATTCACCCAGGATACTATCTTTGATATTGAATGATTCATTGAATGTCACCTTCGCAAATGATCATGGCCTTGAACATGACATCATAGTGTTGATATTACTGTTGGTCGAAATTTGAGCTCATAGTCTCATCCAAGGAGTGAGAGTTGAAGTGGCGTAACAGTACTTTGAATACAAGTATTATTAGTTTTTAAAAGATCGATAACAAGCTCTCATAAAGCTAATAATTAATAGTGCAATTCAGATTGAAAGTATAAAGAGTAAATAATATTATGAAAATGGATAGGACTTTGAAACTACAATACAATTTGGAGAAAAGAGTATATGTGAACATGAATAACAACATGTATTAATATTGAAGTATGTTCATCTTTCCCATCTCTAGGCAAGTAAAATGTGTCTTTAATCAATAGGCACACATATACACACATACACATCATTATCTCACCATATTCAACAAGCATTTTTTCGCCTAACCTTTAACAAGGTCATGTACCCTCTCTTTTCACAAATAATACAAAAATATTTTGTCCCTAGTTGACCCTGTCGATAATAAAAATTTATGTTTTTTGTCTATGACCTTACAAACCATGTTGTAAACATCAATTTTCTCTTTAATAAAGTGAGAGGTAGTTAAGGATAGCTTTTTTCAAAGCCTTATAATACGATCTCCATTATTTTTTGCATTTCTACGAAGTGATAACGTTTAGATAAAACAATAAAATACGGGATGCATGTTTGAGGTTATATTGCCCGTTTCATTCACACTTCCCAAAATAACTTGGCCAATGGTTCTTTACATCATTTCATGGCAACTCATCATAAAAATCAATGAACTGAAACGCCCATTTGTTGTTGCAATGTACAAGTTTTACATGGTAAATTGTATCTCATTTTTGGGAATCATATGAAAGAATCTTATCCCATTACGTTCATCTAAATATGATTCCCATGAAGATGCGAAACGACTTGTAATTATAAATATTGCACATATCCCATTCAATCCTTTACGTTTTGACCTTGACGCATATAATAATAAATTAAATATGTCAAATCTCAATCTCTAAACTATTCAGACTTGTCGAAGCTCCAAAACCATTGAGAAGATTGAAGAACTAAGTTTAAATGACTATGGGGTTAATTATTGACATAAAAAATCTTAATTGTCAAGTAGTAACCACTAATAGTAGTAAATCCTTATTATTGCATAGCTTGTAGCTTGTGTCCCACTTGTTTCTTATATGATATCATCTGTTTGATCAGATGTTGGTATTAGCCTTTGTATTACAATAGAGGTGAGATGATATGTCTCCTTCTGTTTTCCATATGTACATTTCTCAAGTAATATACTAAGGTGTATCTTTCTTTCAAAAAAAAAATAGTAGTAAATCCTAAATCTTGTATCTTACAACCCTATTTTGAAATATTAATGCATTGATACTGAAATTATATCCAGGATCGCAAATCTCAATGATGCCTAATTAGTGTGGGGATGAGATCTAGGTTTCTTACTACTCCTTTTTGTTTTTCATTCAGACCTTAACTTTGTAAAGATAACCTTCTAACTTGACATAGATGAGTTCATTGTCATCATGTGTGTGACTGTTTAGAGATAACGTTCTAACTGGACAAAGATGAGTTCGAGTGCACTTAAAGTTGATATGGACTCAAATGCTAATTCAAAAAACTATACGAAAAGAAAAATGAAAGAGAGAAAGTGTGAAAGAGGGGTAAGTGGGAGAAAAGAGAGATGTGGGGATGTCCCACATATAAAAGAAGTACTTAGGGGAAATTTTAACCAAAGAGTGAAGAAAAGTTTTCTTGTAAATGTAATAGGAAAGAGGGGAGTGAAACATGTGAAACTTTTGGAAGTAGTGGGGAAGTGTCACATGTGCTAACTTTTTAAAAAGTTGTAAGGTTGGAAAGATTCACATCTTTAGAAGCCCTAGTGCTTAAGGGAAGGGACACATGCTCAAAGAGAATCATGCACTTTTGAGAAGGTAAATACACAATCTCAAGGGAAAGAACATGTGCTAAAATATAAACCTGTGATTTGAGAAAGTAAATATTGAATCAAGAGATACATGCATTGCTGAAGTAAAAAATGATTAATGAGCTACAATGAATGCCCAAATTCTTTTAACGGAGCTAAATGAGGGGGGAAATCACAAAGAGAAGAAATAACTATATAAGAGATGATAGATGCCAATTTACTTCCTGAAATGTTGATATAAATTGTTAGGAGAGTATACCTAAGTTATTCGCAAGACATCTTCATAATTTTGCATTAACTTAATTTTCTTCTTTCTTTGAGGTCAAGAAGGGCCAACGTGATTTAGCTACCCTTTGTGATCAACCTTGTGAGGCTGAAGAGGATAGATGTTTCGATTGAGTGCCAATCTAAATGTTTCTTAATCTTCTCTAACTTAAACCCATTGCAAACTATAACCTTGTACCCATGTATGTTTCTGTCTTGTCATCAAGTTCTCTCCTCTGTTATCCATAGAATAAACTCATTGCCACTTATTATGTTGTCCTCAAGTTCTCTTCTTTGTGACCCATCCATGTCCTTGCCTCATAATGTTAATTGCCTCTTTTGGAAGAAGATCCATGATGTCCTTTGCCTTTCAATCAACACTCTTATTCTGAAAGGTTGACTCTCTCTTTTTTTCCAAAATGAAGCTACTTTTCCATTAGTTGGAAGGATTATTACAAAGAGACTATACAAGGAGGCTTATACACAAATTGGGGAATCTCCCTCCGATCAAGTTCAAGAAAATGAGACTACTTACATAGCCTTTCAAACTGACTACTTAAAGTAAGTAGATACCTAAAGCTAAAAGCGGTGCCCTTCAATGTCAGTCAATACGAACCGACTCCTGGGGCCTAAAACAAAGAGAGGGTGGCAGGTGAGTAGGAAATAGCCAACGTGGGGGCTGGTAGATCCACCTTGGGCCACTTCCTCCTTGCGTCACCATAGGCGTGTTCCGCCATTTCTGCCAAAAATGCAAATGGGCAATGACCACGTCATTGGAGTGACTTCAAACCTCGTCCAATTGCCTCGTAGGCAGCTGATAAGCATGAACCATATATCCATGATCACTTCCTGTAGGGGCCATACCAAATCTTGGAAAACCTTTAGGCAACGTGCTTTCCATACATATCACAGGGTGAAGCCTACGATCAACATCCAAATTTCCAGGAACCTAGGGAATGCAGACAAGAAGCCTCTCTCAAAACGGATCTTGACGATTTTGCCTCTCGTGCATACATAACACCAATTATCCGCATTGAAGGCATTTGTCCACCATCATTCCATGCCACAACGCTCCATGATGTTGTTCCTTCCACTTCACATGCCGCAAGGAGGCGAGTCACTCTATCCCATACCTTTTGAGCTTGAGGGCAATCCTATAGACAGTGTCTCATAGTCTCAATAGGTGAAGAGCAAAGTGGGAAACCTATCGGGCCACCATGTTTACCTAGCCATTCGCCAACGAGAACCACATTATGACCAATCTAACACCAAAAGAGCTTGATCTTTTCAGGCATGTGGAGACACTAGAGACCCTTCCATAAGGTAATGAGCACCTCATCAGGGATGCGCAATGTTCGCTAGCCATTGCGAAGGGGGCCGTCTAGCTACATTTGTAAAGTCCGATCCAATTTAGTCTTGTATTTGAAGAAGTGGCGGAGTCTGCCATCATGTTTCCACCTGAAATCCCTTGGGTCCCATTCTAGTTCGACGAGGGGACGACAACCGTATACCCATAACTTCCAATGGGGTTCCACCTTAGCAACATCTGGTTCTATCTTCCAGATGCTACCAACCTATGCCACCACTCAAACTGGGTGCCAAGTGCCCCAAAAAATGTATCTCTTCCCGATCCGCTCACACCCTTTAGCAACTTAACCATTCCAGCCTCATCAAAGAGATTGAACCATACATCAACTCTCTCCTCCCCCATCGGAACCCTGTCAACTGCCTCAACTATCAATCTCTGCATTTTCATAGCTCCCTTAAGGGGAGGGGATGGGTCCTCCTGGGTTCCTCTTGGAGAAACCATGCGTCTCCAATCGTCTATAGAGTGGAGCCATGCTTGTGCTAGCTTTCCCTATGCTAGACCCTTAAGCTTCCCTAACATCATGTCATCACTTGTTCGCACCTAAGGATTCCAAAATAAAGGTTGTCTAGTCCACTCGATTAGTGTCTCCAAGGTGTGCTTCACCAAATGTTGTCACACGTGACACCATGCCTGCAAGATGGAGTTCGTTACCCTATCCTCCAATTGGCAAGCCAAGTTGGGTGGGACTCCGCTCGTGCAACACTAGTTCAAGGAGTCAGGCCAAGGCCTACCATACTTGGGAGTCCCTTCTTGCAACATATTGCGATGTAGTACCTTCCAACACCCCTTACCTGGCAGGAGGCATCAAACCACCATTTTGGCCAGCAATGCTCGGGTCTACGCTAAGGGGTCTATGAGGCCAAGCCCCCCATTGGCCCACGATTGCGTTAACCAATGCCATGACACTCTGGCAACAACTATTGGGTTGTCCTTACCTAACCATATAAACCCCCTGATGGCAACCTTAATCGCGTGTAGACCTGCAAGGTCCATAATCCAACATGAGACCGAGTGCCACATGGTGGCAAGCATCACTTGGTTCGCAATAAGGACCCTACCATCAAAGGATAATTTAGATCTACTCCATTGGTTCACCTTCCTACTTATTTTGGCTTGCACATAGGATAGTTGCGCTCCCTTGGGGATTTCCCTCCCCATCATAAATCCTAGGTACTTGAATGTCGTCCCATCAAGGACCCATGTAAAATTGGCATGGGGTTGCCATCGTGGTTGCTCTTGTTCATTGAACCATACACCTTGGGTTTTATCCCAATTGACGTTGGCACCAGCGGCCTGACAAAAGTCCTCGACAAGATGTTCAGCCCGTTGCAAATTCTCCTCATCGCCCTGCAAGAAAAGGACCATATCGTCGGCATATTCGGATAACAGAAGATCTTCGGTCGCATTGGGGATGGGCAATCCCCTCAATCCACTGCTTGGTGCTTGTAAGTAGGTAGAGAAAGCCTCGGTTACAAATAGATAGAGATATGGGGCTAGGGGATAACCTTGCCTCACTGAGTGTTATAGGTGGAAGGAGGGGCCCCTAGCACCAGCTACCAACACGCTACGGGTCGCAATCCGATAGAGTGTAGAAGTGCAATTCCTCCAATTTTGGGGTAGGCCCATATCGCTCATCACGTTTTCCAAGAAGGGCCATAGTACCCTTTCGTAGGCCTTCTCGAAGTCTAACATTAGAATAGTCGAGCTCGATATGGAGTGATCTGTGAATGCCATTACTTCCCAAAGAAGCAACACATTATCAAAGATACACCTACTCCTGATAACCCCTATTTGATTCTCATGTATGATGTTTGGTAAGAAGCTTGCTAACCGCCGAGCGAGGACTTTTGCGAGTATCTTGTATATTGTGTTAAGGATCAATTGGATGCCACTGGTGCAACTCTAGGCTTCGCTCTGCCATTTTGGGGATGAGATAGATCATTCCCTCAGCCAGACTGGTCGGCATCGTTCCTGAGGTTCAGATCTCCCGAACCCCGGCTTCTAGTGACGGGATGACAATTTCCCAATGAATCTCAAAAAAATCTTGTGAGAGACCACCTTGCTGCCGATGGGTGGGTTAAGGTCTAGTCTCATCGGTTGGTGACCAGAGAAGGTAAGACCTACCAAGATAGCGAAGGAGCCCCCCAGCTCTTCGAGGGACGAGCTGATGTATATGCGGTTTAGTCATGCAAGGCTACCACCCTGATCTGAAAGGTTGACTCTTACTCTCTATCTACCAAGATTCTCTTTAATGATCACCCCACCCCCTTAAAATTCTTGTATGTCATCTTGAGGTTACCTGACATATGTTCATCACAATCCCATTGGAGTTTAGCACAAGAACTACAAGACATCCCTTTGGTAGTTATTTAACATAGATGACCAAGTTCCGATGGTTTTAACACTAATGAATGGAAAAGTGCTTGTCATCACACTCCAAACAATATTGACAGTTATTGACTAACATAATTTGCACTCATCAAAAGAGGGTTGGAACCTCTTCACATTGACTCATCCTATTTCTAGAGACATTATCTAGTAGTTCCATAAGAATATAACATGAGTTTTCACTTCAATGCCCAAACAAATGACAAACTTCATGCTAGTAAATATGTTTAAATTCCAACCTATCCTAGTAATAGCCATCATACCTTACATCCTTTCTTCATAGTAATACCATCTTAACCATAAACATTGGAAAACACTTTGATTCTTCACATCACTCTAAGCAAAAGCTCCCTTGTTTTTGAAGCAATAGCTTGGATACCATATGATTGCACATAATTGGAAGGTTGTGTTTGCAAAAGGATTGACAACATACTTACAAAAATAACAATATAGTTTACAAAGATTCCGGTGTGAGGTATACTCCTAATAACCTAACCTAGACTACTCAATGATTATTGTTAGATTCTTGTGCTTTAAACTTCTTGTGTAATACCTCTTCCATTATGATATGAAACACACATCATGTAGGTCAATCAACTCCACCTACCCCTAATGCTAGACTCGAATATTATAGATACTTTGTTTTACAAGCATGCACTTTAACAATTACATGACAACCCTTCATTGCTAGCGCTATTTGGTTGTACAATATGTATTAACAACCAAGGGACATTGTGGACAATGGACAAACATCCCAACCATAGCCACAATGCAAAAATTCTACAATATTAAGGCCAACTTCTAAGGATAATGCACCAATTGCAAAAGACAATGTGTCCAATACCAACCAACCTCATCCTCTTGGGATGACCTTGAGCCTAGTAACTTTGTTATCATGCCACAAACGAGTGTTGAGTCTTCTTTCATAAGTCATTGGTCACAGTACATGTAACATACATTCCCTTCAAAATCTATTTATGACCTTTTCAATGAATTTATACCAAGATTTTACACCTCGATGTATTACGAAGCTACAATTTGTTTCAAATGGTTTCCAGAACTATAACTAATGTAAAAGTATTGTTGATTCAAAAAGAATATTGTTAGTTGAAACATCTTCACAAATATTCTCTTCAATTGGAATGTCTACATTGGTTTCACTCAATTTTCTATTAGGTGACTAGCATGGAAAATCAAATATATATCACATCTAACAGAAGGCCCAACTCATGAGCATAAACTTAGAAAATATGGCAAAAGTCTTTAGAGACTTCTTTGGTTAGTATGCGTTGTTATAAATTGTTCTTATACTTTATCCTTAGCCAAATCAAGCATTTCTTGTATGTCATATAGGAATGCACTAACTTGACTATTTTCAACTTTCTCTTACCCCACTACCATTTCCAGGGTCAAAATAAATATATGACATCCAAATATTTCCTACTATTAAAGGAAAACTCTTATTGTGAGGTACCTTTTCAAATGAAACATACGTTCAGAGCTTCTCTTCCATTGTTTTTATTGAATCTTTTAGTTCATCTATCCAAATCAAGTCTTGACATACTTCTCCACTTTTTTAGGAGTTAAGTGAAGACATCACATAAACATGTTCAATGAACTCCTCATCACAATCAATGACAATATGTACTAGTAAACCGTAAAACTTTAAATCTTATCAACAAACAATAATTGATCTAATTCATGTCTTTTAACTATCGTTTTTATTTCAATGAACTTTATCCTCTTGTAAATTGGTCAATTAGGGTTATTGCCCAAATGATATCATCCCACGTTGAGTATAGGGCAAAGCAACAATGAATTCCATAGAAATATTTTCTCACTTGGCATTAGAGATTTCTTAAGGCATGATATGCAAACTTTATGAAGTCCTTTCTCTACAGTATTTACTAGGCATTGATTATACTTCCTTACGTGTCTCTATGTCAACTATCATCTTATGCCAATGGAAATAATATTTCGCTAAGGTGAATGTTGTTAGAAAGTTATATGCTCAATTTTTGAAGGTTGATGATATTCAAATAACATCTTTCATCGAATACCAAAAACTTATACACACCATTCCCATTTTAAGACAATAATCCATTATGAATGGAGTACATTCATCATGTCACTAGCCTCATATATGACACTTAAGTTTCCCAACTAAAATCCTTGTATATTAGTTTAAATCGTGCACATTTTGAACCACATTTGAAGTCTTGAAAAGGCAACTATCAAAGCAACATAGCTTTTTAAACGATAGAAAGGTAGAAAGAATATACTATCATCTTTAGATGTCAAATATTAAACATTTTCAAGTCGTATGTGTGGAGTTGTTATGTAACTTTAATGCTCTCACAATTCTACTAATTAACAAGTTCGTAGCCGAGAATAAGATAGAATGGAAGAAAAGAATAAGATAATAAGAGAGAAATAATAGAACATATAGTTGTATTTTTAAGAAGAACAAGAATAAGTTGAAGATTGAAGTGCAGATCACACATGTGTTGACAAGAACTAGGCGCCACCAATAGACCACAACATATGATTGAATGAAACATAAAGTTCTATATATATATATATATATATATATATTTCCAAAAAAAACTCCTTCCATTAGTTATAAAATTTTACAAATGAGACGATTATGTACAAATCCCTAAAGGGACGCGATAGTTCCATCTAATGTGGAAGCCCACTGACTCAAGAAAGGGAGAGGACGACCATTGTTGGATGAAGGCTATGCGTTGTCTTTCAACTCCCTCGGAGCAACCTTTAAGGCCATCATATTGGCTCTTCAGAGTGGCTACAATTTCACTCCATATCTCTTGCAGTAACCTTGTTGGATGGGTGGTTTGGTTGGAGAAGACTCGCCTACATCGTTGTTTCCATACAATCCAAAGGGTTATTGGGCTGACCAATTCCAACACCTCTTGAGATTTGTCATTAAGAGGAATATAGTGGACATTGCCGCTGGAGAAGAAAAGAACCTCTTGTGCTTTTATCACCAAAGTCATACCCTCCTCCTGATGCTTGTATCGGCCAATTGCAGCCTGCCATGATAGCCAACATATATTTCCACACTTGATTGAACCTTGCACTTGGCATAATTGCAACAAGCGGCCAACCCACCGCCATATTCTATGGGACGTTGGGCAGTCCCACAGAGCGTGTCGTATGGATTCTACTACATGTGGGCACTCTACACAATTAGGAAAGCTAAGGATCCCACGTTGCCATGCTCCCACCAGTAGGGACTTATGTATTAACAGCCATTGGAAAGTGGTAATTCGCCTCGCGTGTTGTTGCTTCCAGATTGTTTGCCAAAACTTGGTGATTATTGCGGAGGGAACTTGAAATGTGTGCCAGACCTTCGCAGCAGCCGGTTCTCGGGCGGCTTGAGCAGCTAGAATGTGGCAACCCAATCTAGTTGTGAATTGGAAGAAAGGGATGGGTTTGCTTCCTTGCCCCGCATAGGGATCACGCCATGTTCATTGCAAAGGGTCCCAACTGACCTTACGTAGCCATGTGTTTTCATGAGTACATATATGCCAATCGGGTTGTACTTTGATCGGATTAGGATCTACAATCCATTTATGACCAGTGTACGCAAGTACTCGAATGGCGTTATACTGTGTGGGTGTCTCAGTGTCTCGCAATTCATGGTCTTCGAGCCTGTTTGGTGATCCCCTACCTCTCGGGATCAGAGAGCCCTCCTCCTCGTGGCCTATCCATTTCTCCATTGTCGTCCTTTGAGTAGCAGATTCCCTAATCAGTAGCGTGTTAATGATTTCCGATCTCATAGTCCATCCGCCCCTGATTCCATGGAGTATGTTCGCTTGATCTTGTAGTGGCATTGACATAAACCGTCGCCAACATTCTATACTTTTTCCTGGACCTTCTGCAATGTATCCCCATGACAACCCCTTACGTGATCCCAGTAGTTGATTAGATTCATCCTTGAGACATGGGTTCCATAGGATACGTTGACTGAGCCAGGCAGGTTCGGATCTCGGTTGATCACACTGGAGCCCTCGACGAATGTCACACCATGCCTTCCACATGGATGCACTGAATCTGTCCTCCAAATGGCAGGAAAAACTAGGTTTGAGATCCATGTTTAGAATCCATCCCATTTGGGGGGCCCAATTGACCCCTTTTCGTGGCCTAAAGTAAGCGAAACGTAACCTTAGTAGCATTTTCCAACAATAAAGTTCTATATTTATTAAAGCAGTAACCGATAATCGTTACATTAGATTAGATTAATTTAACCCAATACACCACACAACACATAGTACTCAAATTTTATTTTTAAAGTGTTTTTATTTATTTATATATTTTTAATTTACACCCTTGATATCTACCCTTATTTTGAGAATTTGTGAGTATAGGGTCTTACATCCATTAAGGGCTAAGAACATGTTGCCAATTAGCAGGCATGCTTTAGCTTATATAACATGATTAGTTCAGTAGATATTCCATGCTTATTTTTAGTATATTTAACGCTTATTCTAATGGTATATACAGTTTGTCAAAGAGAAAAGGTTTCGGGTTCAAAACTCTTGCTTTGTGCTTACAAAAAATATTACATTTTAAAAAGGGAAAATTTCTCACTTTGGAGGTGGTCTCACATCGTATTCCATTGGCAACATGACAACGTTGAGCTAGAATGGTTCGTCAATGACTAGAGCATTTGTTCACCACCTTACAACCATGCATGATCACCTCATGCAAACAATAGTATAGATAAACAAATGGCATGTTTAGCATTCATACAAGCATGCCACTTGTTGATCATGCATTAACTTGTGTGAGGTGGCAACATCTCTTAATATTATATACATAGCTTATATTATCTATGAAAAGGTGTAATCAATATTATATATCTCTATTCCTAAAATATATTATTAAATAAATATATACTTTCAGTATCTTGTATAGATTTCCACGAGTTGTAATGCATCAACTAGGACTTCACACTCCATATGGACATTCTAAATATACAATTATGCCTCTTAGTTTCACTGATGCACAAAATCGTTTAAAACATATGGCCAATGATATTTTTCGAGACTTCTTGGATGAATTCACCATCATTTATGTACATGTCATCCTGATCTTATCCAAGATTCAATAGGTCCAGCATGATGTGCATGTTCACCAAGTTCTATGATTATTATGAGAATATGGTGTCCATGCCAAACTTAATCACAATCAAGTAGAATTCCTAGGTTACTTAGTCTCACCAAAATGCATCTCTATGGATCCAACAAAGATACAAATAATCCTAGACAAGCAAACACTTTGCTCCATGTATAATGTCTTATGCTTCTTGGTGTTTGCAAATGTTTACTATAAATTCATTAAGAATTACTCAAAAATTGTTAAACCATTATTGTTTCCATTTGCAGTGATTTCATTGCACATGAATTTGCACATGACATCTTGAATCATATTATTCCAGATTGTGCATCTTGTTCAAGACCAAATAGTTCAACATCTTTAGATGTTCAAGTCTGGTTGGTATGGCGATCTACTTTTCGTATGTGTTCGTGATGGTTATTCTTAATTCCAAGTCTTACACCACTACCATGACATGAGAATTCCTAGAGATTTTTTAGTTTGTAAGAATTTAGGGTTCGTTTCTTAAAGATATTGGTAGTTGCAACTTTGTAACTTTGTTTAGGACTACATTTGTATTTGTGATGCATTTTGTCGATCGAAGAGTCCTTGACATCAACCATATGGATTAGTATTACCCTTACTAGTTTCTAACAATTTGTGGAAGTTTGTCGCTTTGGATTTCATTACTAATCATCTAATTTCGAAAGGTTTTGATGTCATTCTGACTATGTGGATCGATTCACTAAGATGGCATATTTCTCCAATATTTTCTTCAATATAAAAAAGAGTAACACTAGTCAAGAGAGCATACCTAGTTATATGTTAAGCATTTAGGCATCATGATCCTCTAGGTGACATCATTAGTGATTTGAGGCCCATAATTCATCTCTAAATTTTTGAGACACTTGAACTGCTCTAGATTTCTTGCAAACTCTCTTTGAGTTCTCATCAAGAGACTAAATTATGATGAAACCAAATGTACCAATCAAACAATGATGTAATTAACTACCAATGCACGATTGGGTTGAATTTTATACTTTGTGGAGTTTTCTTACAATTCTTCTACACAATATACTTCCCTTCTTTGCCAACATGGGATGTTATCCCCATTGGATGATCTTGAACATCTAAAGATGTTGAAAAATCCCACCATTGAAAATCATCTACTTCGCCTCCAAGAGGTTCACATTGATCTTTCTCACCATTTACGTGATACTCAAGCCACACATAAGACATTTGTAGATTATTATAGTCTTGATGTATCACTAGAAGAACCTAAGGTTCGAGTTGAGGATTGTGTTTGGCTCTTACGTAGTAACATAAAGACCATCTGATCGTGCAACAAGTTGGATTATCGATGTCTTGGTTCATATATTATAATTAACCTAACCAATGAAGTTGTGTTTCTCCCAATCTCCCTCCTCATGATTACATGTATCTTCATCAAGTATTCCATGTATCACCTTTGAAACCTTATGTATCAAGCCCCATTCCAATTCAAACTATCGACGCTATAGCCAAGAACATAATAAGGTAAGAAGAGAAAAATAAATAAATAATATAATTGTATTAACAAGAAGAAACAATTACAAGATTACTAAAGATTGGCATTGAACCGAAATGGTTCATCAATGACTAGAGTACCTGGCATATAATATGGATGGATACATGCATGCTTACCATTAGGCCTTTGATAGCCACACTTAGATTATAATCTATTGGTTACATCTTGGATATATACAATGGAGTTCATGGATTGAACTTCTATTACCTTTTTGTGATGACTTGATAACTATAGTATTTTATATAAATAATTATGGTATTTTTTTTATTTTATTTTTTCCAAAACAAAAAACTATTTCCATTACTTAAGGCAATGTACATAGGATAATATACAACTCATATCTTATAGGCCACCTTGCATGTCAAAAGAAAACAATATGTGTAGAGGAAACAACAAAAACAACTCCAAAACACCAAATCATTCGATGAGCATAACATTACCCGAACGCATACTCTCCATGTGAGCCTCATACAACCCGAATTCAGCATAGACGTCCGCCTCTCACTTCTCATGGCAGCACCCATCTAGATGTTAGGTACACTCGGAGGGAACAGCCACCGTGGTATTTTGTATTTTGTATAGACGTTCATGAAACTAGTGAATTTTACAATTGGGAGTGCACATTGTGATTGCAAGATAAATTTAGGTAAGATAAGTCCAAATTAACAATGTGGATTTGAAGCCAAACTCGAGCAAATCGAACATGGGAGTATTTTAGTAAAATGGGATACTCACACTCATGATGCCTAATCAATGAGGCTCTTCACGTCTATCCTAACATCGCACTCACATCAATGAGTGTGTAAGTTAAATCTTATGAAAGTGAAAATGCAAAGAAATGAGCTCCAAGAGAGAGAGGAAGTGAAAAGATATACTAGGAAAATTTTGTACTTAGAATTGGACCTTGTATGTTATCTCATGGATACACTTTTGAATTGACAAGTGGTTAAAGATTTAGTCATGACTCATGAGTCATGAACTTTTTTCCGAAAAGAAACTACAACAATTCCACGACAGAGCCCCCTTTCTTATTGGTTGAAATATAATCATCTTGGAATATTCCAAATGCTTAAGAGGCCCAAGATTGAGTTCAAATTTTTCCTAATGGTTAGCAATTTTGGCCATCAACAAAGCATTACTTTTGGAATCTTGTTGTATGTATAATTATTGGACACCTTTTTACATCAAGTAAATGTCGGAGGGTTAATCTAGACCTTTTAAGCATTTGGAATATTCTCAACCGATTCTACTAAATCATTAGGAAAGAAACTTCCATTGGGAAACTTTTGGAATTCCTTTATAGAAAAAATGTCATAAATCTCACAACTGAACTTCAAGTTAATGTATTCTTGGTGCATCGGATTCCCCTTACTATGAACTTTTGAATGATAGTAAATTGGAATGTGATAGGGTTTTGACATCATAAACTTAAACCTTTAGCCATACAAAAGTATATTGATAACAAGACCCAACTTTGAGTCAAAATGATGTATAATGTAAAGTATTTCAAAATCAAAATTTTGCATAAGCTGATAATAGTTGAATGGATGGATGGTTTAAGACACAATTGGCAATGGGCAGCATCGTGTCTACGTCTCTTGCTTTAATGGCATTGTATTTGCACTACTATATCATTGGCATGTCAATCCTAGTTAACAACACATCATTGAGTTTGACTATTATATGTTCAAACTAGGCCCCTTTGACATAGTCGATGTTGCTTTATGATATGTTTGATCTAGTCAATAGGAACGTTACTTCACAATACATTTGAAACCCCACCTAAATCCTCCACTGTAAGGAAAATGCCACCCTAGAGGAAAGGTCAAGCTATCAAATGACAAAAGAAAAAAAGGTAAGGCCAACTCATTTATTTATTTTTTATAAGAAGGAATACATGTACATGAGGTCAATTAAGTTCTCTTAAACTAGCTAAGAAGATACATCAAAACTTCAAGAATATGTCATCTTTGCATATGTATCTTTATTTATGAAAATTATCGTTTCCCTATATCTACAATTGTATTGTAGGATACCACAAAGACGATTAATTGATGAGAGAAATTCACTGATACGTCAACCCCAACACACATATGTGGTCAACATCCTAGAGGTATAGCTAGTGTTGTACATAGAAATAACTAATACATCAAATGTTGTGTGTACACGTTGTCAACATTCTAGAGTTATGCCTAAAGTAATTAGGAAAATGTGAATCCTACACTTGTGACCGAGTTGTGATTCCAATTAGAATCCATGCAACAATTCCTCATTGAGTTCTAGCTCTCATAAATGTTGATTTTTCAGAAGTCTGTGAACCCACTACCCCTCTAAGTCCATCTATTACCCTTTAAGGGAAATAAAAAGGAACGTGAGAAACAAGTCTTGAATTATGGTTTGCAAAAAGAGAACATACCCTTGATTTAATAGAATTTGGCGAAAATAAAAAAGATTAGCCAAAGTCAAAACATGCTACAAAGAAAAGCATATGTCTAGCAAATGGGATACTTTAAAAAATCACAAACTTGGGATGAATTCTAATGTGTCTTTTAATCATATTTCATGGATGTCAACGTAAGTGAGAATTTGAAAAACTGCTCAAAGTAGACATGGCCAAATAAACTTTGGATAAAGTTACCTCCACAATTTTAATGAAGTTAATTCATAAAACAAACTAGGTTTCATGTTTTTAGAGTTAATCGAAGCCAAGAGCTCTATACGAGGCTTGGCTCTTGTACATATAATACCTCTTGTATTTCTTCCTAACTAATGGGTATCAATTTTTTTTGGGAAAAAAAAATAATGGCCCTTGAAGACCCCACAAATGTTTTTTTATTTTTTATTTTTTATTTTTCCAAAAACAAACTCCTTCCATTAGTTATAAAATTTTACAAATGAAACTATTATGTACAAAACCTTGTAGGGACGCGATAGTTCCATCTTATGTGGATGCCCACTGACTCAAGAAAGGGAGAGGACGACCATTGTTGGATGAAGGCTATTCGCTGTCTTTCAACTCCATTGGAGCCGCCCTTGAGGCCATCATATTGGCTCTTTAGAGTGGCTACAATTTCACTCCATATCTCTTGTAGTAACCTTGTTGGATGCGCGGTTTGGTTGGAGAAGACCAGTCTACACCGTTGTTTCAATAGAATCCAAAGAGTTATAGGGCTGACCAATTCCAACACAACTTGAGATTTGTCATTAAGAGGAGCTTAGTGGACATTGCCGATGGTGGAGAAAAAAACCTCTTGTGCTTTTATCACCAAAGTCATCCCGTCCCTTGATGCGCGTATTTGCCAACTGGGGTCTGCCATGATAGCCAACATATATTTCCCCACTTTGTTTGAGCCTTGCACTTGGCATAATTGCAACAAGCGACCAACCCCCCGCCATATTCGATGGGACGTTGGGCAGTCCCACGGAGCGTGTCGTATTGATTCTATTGCATTTGGGCACTCTACACAATTAGGAGAGCTAAGGATCCCACGTTGCCATGCTCCCACCAATAGTGACTTATGTATTAATAGCCATTGGAATGTGGTAATTCGCCTCGCGTGTTGTTGTTTCCAGATTTTCTGCCAAAACTTGGTGATAATTGTGTGAGGAACTTGAAATGTGTGCCAGACCTTTGCATCATCCGGCTCTCGGGTGGTTTGAGCATCTCGAATGTGGCAACCCAATCTAGTTGTGAATTGGAAGAAAGGGATGGGTTTGCCTCCTTGCCCCGCGTAAGGATCACACCATGTCCATTGCAAAGGTTCCCAATTGACTTTACTTAGCCATGTGTTTTCATGAGTACATATGTGCCAATCGGGTTGTACTTTGATCAGATCAGGATCTACAATCCATTTATGACCAGTATACGCGAGTACTCGAATTGTGTTATTCTGTGTGGGTGTCTCAGTGTCTCGCAATTCAGAGCCTTTGGTCCTGTCTGGTGTTCCCCTACCCCTCAGGATCAAAGATCCCTCCTCCTCATAACCTATCCATTTCTCCATTGTCTTCCTTTGAGTAGCAGCTTCCCTAATCAGTAGAGCGTTAATGATTTCCGATCTCATAGTCCATCCACCCCTGATTCCATGGAGTATGTTGGCTTGATCTTGTAGTGGCAGTTACATAAATCATCTCCAACATTCTATACTTTTTCCTGAACCTTCTGTAATGTATCCCCATGACAACCCCTTACATGATCCTAGTAGTTGATTAGATTCATCCTTGATACATGGGTTCCATAGGATATATTGTCTGAGCCAGGCAAGTTTGGAACTCGGTTGATCGCACTTGAGCCCTCGACGAATGTCACACCATGCCTTCCACATGGATGCACTAAATCTATCCTCCAATTGGTGGGAGAAACTAGGTTTGAGATCCATGTTTAGAATCCACCCCATTTGGGGGGCCCAATTGACCCCTTTTCGTGGCCTAAAGTAAGCTAAACGTAACCGCAGTAGCATTTTCCAATAGTCATTTCCTAGTTGGAGTCCTCACACCATAAATTTGGCAAGTAAGGCTTTTGGTTGTGAAAGGGGATCAATAAGACCCAATCCCCCTCTCGACTTAGGTGTCGTGAGTATAGGCCACGTCACCCGCGAGTTACATGATCTTCCTTACCAGACTAAATGTAGTTGCGTACCAATCGTAAGTAAGCTAAACGTAACCGCAGTAGCATTTTCCAATAGTCATTTCCTAGTTGGAGTCCTCACACCATAAATTTGGCAAGTAAGGCTTTTGGTTGTGAAAGGGGATCAATAAGACCCAATCCCCCTCTCGACTTAGGTGTCGTGAGTATAGGCCACGTCACCCGCGAGTTACATGATCTTCCTTACCAGACCAAATGTAGTTGCGTACCAATCGTTGAATCTGATGTATACTTTCCTTGGAGATTGTCCAACATGATAGACTATACCATGTTGTTTCGAGTAGTACCTGGTTTGCCACTATGATGCGACCTGCTAGTGACAGTTTTTTCGAACTCCAACGTATCAACTTTTGTTGAATGGAATGGATAACGTGTGCAATCATAGTTCCCGACGGTATGTTGAAACCAATTTGGAAACCCAAATATTTGGTCCTCGCTCCTTGATTGATCCATTTGAAAGCGGGATGTGGGTGCCACGCAGGATGTGTTTCATGAGAAAGCCATATTGCACAGGATTTGTGCCAATTGATCATGGCATTGGAGCTCTTACAAAATACGTCTAACCCACTTTCTAGCTTTTGGAGGTTTTCCAAGTCCCCTTGCAGGTAGACCGTTGTGTCATCTGCAAATTCTATATCCAGGATGCTTTGGTGAGAATGAGGTACAGGAAGACCACGTAGGTTGAGATGTCGCGAGTTGAGAAAGTAAGAGAGTGCTTCGACGTATAATAGAAATAAGGATGGAGCTCATGGGCATCCATGTCGTACAGATCAGGATATTCAAAAAACGGGGACCCTTTCACCTGCCAGTGAAACGCTGTCGTGCCTTTCGGCGCCGGATCGTTGCGTGAGTCGGGTGGGAACCGCCGAGGTTTTGGACTAGGAGAAAGAAGAATATGAGATGAGGCTAGTAATGAATAGATTATTAGAAAGAGAGATAGAAATTTCGTGAATCCCACGAGTGTATTGTATTCGATTAATCAATATTTAGATAAGAATATGTATTTAGATTGAAAGAAAGATATAAGAAACTTGTGAATCCCACAAGTATAGATTATATTATTTTCGTGAATCCCACGATTATATTAATTGGTGTTTTAGGAAATATATCCAATTTCCCAAATATTTTTCACACACCTATTACATTGTGCTCCTCATCCTTATATAGAGATGAGAGAGTCTTTTGCAACCCATACGTTTTCTCTAACTATAGACTCCATGCTTTTTCTATAGATAGACTATATGCTTTATCTAAAGTGATCATGCTTTTTCTAACTTGTGCGTTTTTTTTATTGACTATAGTGTTCATGCACGTTACATGTGCATGTGTAGCTTTTTCTTTTATCATGCGTTTTTCTAAAGTTTATCCTAGCGTGAACTTACCTTTCTATGTGGAACATCTACTTTTTAACATTAATAAAATGCTAGTGTAATGGTAAGACATTACATTAGTAACATGGAGGTGCAAGGTTTGAATCTTGCCCTATGCATGTTATATACATTCTAATCTTTTCTACTATTTATTCATATTTATTAAATCGGTACTTTATAAGTTTTTCACGTAGTGTACGAAATACAGTACGACAACGCAACAGTTGTCATTCCTATAAAGTCTTGCAATGCCTTTGATCCATGTCTCTTGAAAGCCGAGTTTCCCCATCACACTTTCTAGAAAGTTCCAGCATACCCTGTCATATGCTTTCTCAAAATCTATAGCACCACCGCTACCTTGTTGTTGGTACGCTTGGCAAGGGCTATTGCTTCCCAGAATGAGAAGAGGTTGTCTAGGATGCTCCGATTTCTAACGAAACCTGTCTGGACGGATGAATGAGTTGAGGGAGAAGTGGTGTTAAACGGCGTGCCACGATTTTTGTGAGCAACTTATAGACAGTATTGAGAAGAGTTATGGGCCGCTACTTACTAATGTCGTTGGCACTCCCGCCACTTTTAGGAATGAGATGTATCATCCCCTGTCCAAATTCCTCCGGCATGTTTCCAGAGGTGATGATCTCCTCATATGCCTGGAGGAGGTCTTCTTTAATAGTGTCCCAAAGGCATGTGAAAAAGTGAGGGATGAGACCGTCAATTCCGGGGCAACTATTTGCATCCAAATCAGAGAGGGCCTCCCATATCTCGATGATTGATAGGGGACGCACAAGCCATGTATTCATTTCCGTCGTGACTTTATCGGGTATGCTTTGGAGGATAATATCTTCTCTTATGTCTTCCCCTGTGGCCATAGTATCTTCGGTAAGTAGGCGTTATAGTAACTTGTGGCAATATTCCTCATTTCGTCGCCATCCTTAGTGGTCGTTCCATCCTCTCAATTGAGGTTGCGCATCATTGTTCTAGCGTGCCTCGGGCCTTTGGAGCGTAAGAATTCCTTCATGGTTTTGTCCCCTACTCGAATCGATCGCGCCATGCTTCCATGAAACTCTATGTCATATATTTCCTTTTCCACCATGTTGAGTTCATGTTTGGCCATGGCAACTTGTCCTGCAATCCAACTACATGACGGGTATCTCTGTTGGGGTCGTTGTAAGGCTATTGTTTCCCGTTTTGTCCTCTATCTCTTTTCCTAAGCATCCTTGCTTCTGGTCTTGACAATCTCATGTAGGAGAGTTGAAGCTCTTGTTAATTTAGTAGAAGTTTGTTGGATGTTGATGAGTCATTGATGGGTAATGACCATTGGTTGGAGAGTTGTTCCTTCACCTCTATAACTGTGTAAATAGTGTGTGGGATGCGAGGCTGGAATGGGCCCCATTTTTAGTGCAATTGAGAATGACCAACTACTAGGTAATGGTCAAAGAAAGTCATGCCTGGAGTTATGCAACACCACCCTCCCTTCGCTTCTAGAGCCTCGCCCACATAAATGCGGTCAATGCGAGATAGGGGTCCACCATTCCGCTCGTCTGATCGAGAGAATAAGAGAGAATCCCTTTTTCGTTGGAAGTTGTCAGAATGTTAGATGTCTCGCAGGTTAAGGTGTACACATAACTTCTCCCATTGTTTACGTTCCCTTCCTTGTAGCACTATGGGGTTGTTGTTGGAGCTATCGTGAATGGATTCGATCATATTAAAATCCCCTCCAATGCACCACTCTTCCGCACCCGCTACTTGTAGGTGGATGCGTTCCCAGAATGTTGCCCTTTCTGTTCTGCTATTTGGAGCATAAACATTCATGAAATTCTAGCATTGCCCTTGGATGGCCAACGTGCAAAAATGTGCCCTATTAGGTATAAGTGATTCCTGGTGTATTAAGCCTTGGGCTAGATGTTCCCGAATCAAAGTGCAAATACCACCATGATTTCCATCCTCCCCTATTGCTGGCTCCCAAATTTTTCAACATGATCATGGTAGAAGGTCTCCAACTTCCTTTGACTACGTGCTATCGAGGTGGTGTTCCTGCAACATGATGATGTCAACAACACTCCCTAATAAATATTCCTCAAGATCCCTTCTTAGTTTCCATCTGTTTTGCTGGTCTAGTCGACTTCTGAGCCCTTGCATGTTCCATGTTACAATCTTCATACTCATGGAATAGGGTGGGAGATTGTCAGTTGTTCCTGGTGCTTTGCACAACAGGTTGTGAGTGGGGAGACTCACCATTTAGACATCTAGTCATTTCCAGGGATGGAATGTTGGTCCAAATCCAAGAGTGGAGTTTGTGGGCTATCTGGTGAGCTTCAATAGTCCCTTCCTACTTCTCATAGAAATAGTAGAACCCTAGAGTTAGTTGGATGTCTATGATAGTCCGCAAGTGGATGTGGCAGAGATGAGGTTCCTCTTCATCCATGGTGCACTAGAATTCTGTGTTATTCCAATGCTTCTTTAGTTTGTTCATGAGGGCTTTATCTCTTATTTTTATGACAAAATAGGTTGCTTAACTACATAGGGTATCTTTGATCTTGGACTTGGACCAATCCTCTTGTGTCGAAAGCAAGAGTGGAAAAGAAATTGAGCTCGTCGGTACTCCATTCGTGTGTACCATCGATACATGTACCCTTATTTTATCCAATGTCATATGCCCTATACCTAGCCATTTTAGGGCATTTTGCGAGTGTGGTTCAAGGTCCTGGCTAGATGTATCACACTCATTTATGGCTGGGAAGGCTATGATCTGAGGCGTGATATTCAAACTATTGCCTTGGTTTGTTGTTTCTCCATTGGGTGCAGTTCCGTTAAAGCTCCGCATTAGGGTCTTAACATGACTTATCCTTCACCGCTTCCCTGTTTTGTAAGCTTTAACGAGGATTTTCTCTTGTGTGTTTGGAGTCACCTTGGGCCTTTCCTTGGGGCTTAAGAAAGCACTAGGGAAGTGTTCATCTGTGGGGGGGAGCTCTTGTAGTAGATCAAAACAATTGGGGTTCACTGGCGATGAAGGATTTTGTGACTGTGGAGTTTTACATAGGACATGGGATTTCCCCACCACTCGCCATTCCATCACAGCCTTATCGGGGTGTGGTGGGGGAGACTTCTGATTTCCTATGGTGTCTCAACCTTCCAAGGTCTCCATGGTGGGATCCTTAATGCGTCTCGTGGGGCAGTTCTTTTTTAAATGACCAAGCTTTTTGCATGCAAAACATTGTCCCAGTGCGCCGATCACTTCTATGTGTTGTTCAATCCGTATTCCGTTTTTCCCCAAAATGAGGATCTTGAAAGGAAGTTTGTTGATGTCATGCACCAAGAGGAGGGACCCCACAAATGTTTATAGATATACAATGTTTATTTGGGCTAATACCAAAATTTAATAAGTATTGTGAATTCTTGCAAACTCATTATAAGATATTTATAAAGTATGCAATAAATTATGATTGTCCTTTGCTTTGTTCCATGGTGGATAAGCCTCGGGCGAAACATTCCACGAACAATACACCCTACAACAAAGAGTAAGTGTAGGGAGGCACCAATGAGAAGATATATTGAAACCCAATGGCCACGCAAACAAATAAATAAAGATGGGGTGCTTAAATTATGATTGTCCTTTGCTTTGTTCCATAGTGGATAAGCATCGGGCGAAACATTCCACGAACAATACACCCTACAACAAAGAGTAAGTGTAGGGAGGCACCAATGAGAAGATGTATTGAAACTAGATGGATGTAGCTTAGTTGGTAAGGTTGCCCAATGGAGACTAGGTGGTCATGGGTTCAACCCCTACATTCCACAGTGGCATCTAGTGAAATAGAGATATATATGAAGTATATAATAAAGAGGTGGGGAAACTGGGTTTCGAACCCAAGACACAGTGCTTGTAGTGTTATCGACTTGCCACTAGGGTAAGTTAATTACGATAAAATAAAATAAAGATGTATTACATCCCAATGGCCACGCAAACATTCCATTTCGATGCAAGAAGAAAGGAATATATGTTACTAGAACTTCTATACATGATATTGAAATTCATGGTAGCATATATTTTCTATTTTTGAAAATAATCACATAGATTTTCTTGAATCAAACTAGTTTTGCTCACAATACCTCCTTATATGTAAACGATGATTTGAGCAACCTAGGCTTACAAATCTACTTTGACACTGACTCAACTTGCAATTGTAGTTCACCACGCGTGGTTCAAGAAATTAATCTCTAAATAATTTTTGCCTCCTTTTTTTACAGTTCATTAATCACAATGGCCAAAGATCATGAACTAATGTATGTATATAGTCCAACAAAATAGAACTTTGCATTCTAGGGCATTATGAAGTCTTCAAAGTTCATTTGATCTCTTTGGAACATATAGGTATTATTCTAGAACAAATGCTTTATAGGTTATAAAAAACATACAATTTTGTTTAGTTCAGCTTTCTCTTCCAAGGTTTTATTGAACATAGCAATTGCCCATGGGATACTCATACTCTTTTCGCTAAAAAGGATGGAATGATATGTTCATATGTTGATTATCGACGTCTCAATAAAGTTATTATAAAAATAAAAACATGCTAACTTAGATGTTGTCTAAAAACTACGTTTCGAATGCCATATTGATGTTACTAATCTATTGCTTATCATTTGTATCATTCATATTTTGTAACATTAATTGGCATATTCCTCGACTATATACATGTATAATATACATTAAAGGAATTGAGGGACATCTTAACACATCTCTGTCTCGTTGTCTATACATATATTAAGAGAATTTTATGTTAAACAAGTCAAGAGCAAACTTTGTTTACAGTTATTCAATTATAGTTATGCCACATTGTTTCAACACAATGCATTTGTTTTGAGTTTGCCTACTTTACAAACAATTTGTCAAGTAATATATATTTTTAGTTTTGAAGGGAGTTGTTTGAAATTTTATTATGATGTACACAAGCATTGTTGAAGTACACTATCAAGAAGCAACGCATCTGCTGATGTATTATTTTTATTTTCTTTTATTTTCCAAAAAAAACTGAACGTGTATTATTTGGAGAAATGCACTTGAGAATGCTTTAATGTGTTAAAGCTTCTTGTGACGACCACATCAATATTATTTATTGGTCTTTCTAGGTGCTAGAAACATCTCCATGGTTGACACCATTTGTCAAGCTAACCAAATTATTTATGCTACCTATCAAACATAGCAATTAGATCATATATGTCTGAACAACGAAACGTGTAGCATAGTTATAAGTTGTTGTTGTTGAGAGTAACTAGGTTAACCAATAGTCATCCCATAGTCATTATTAGTAAGCCGACAATAATATCACATATTGTCTACTAATTAGCAAAAAGAGATCCAAGGTGTAGAATGACTACACCAAGTAATCATACATCATTTGTATTTCATGCTCTATGTTAATTCTTTCATTCTCATCAAAATTTATGAAAGGGCAGGTGATTGCCATAAGAGGCAAAAAGAAGAGACAAAATAGAGCAAAGTTTTGCCCAATATTTTTCCACCTTAGAACTTTTGTATTTGATAGCCTCTTATAGCAACCTCCTCATTAATAAGGGGTGTATCACATTTTCATGGATAATCAATGTAGAAGCCCGTTGCCCATCAATCTTATATATAGTCGTTTACATGGTATGGATAAAAATGAAAACACATTGGCAATGATGGTGGTGACAAGCCGATGCGGTAGAGGACTAGGTTTCTAAGAAGAAACACATGAATCTCTCATCACAAAGAGCAAGAAAGCTTGATGCTTGCACTTTTGGTATGTAACCAATCAATTATAAAAAGAAAATGGTTGTCTGACACAAGACATAAGCCAAAGACAAGTATCGGAGTGGAGATTGGATCAATGAGAGAATATGATTCTGAAGGCTAAGGGAGGCACTACACTTGAAGAACCATCAATTTTCTTCATCATTGTTGATGTAAAAACCCTTCCCATTTACCACAATGTGAATAAGCTCTACAAATCAAATGAAGAAATGGACAATTTGTTTGGCTAGAAACAAGCAAATGTTTCAAGAGGAAGAAACATAAAAGAAAGTGTGGGCAATCAACAATCTCGAACAATTGTGGATCAAAGAAGAGGTTATTAGATAGAGGGAACGAAATGAGCGAACAAGTTAAGGTTTAAATGATGAGTAACAAGCTTTAGAATTTTCCTAGATAATTGATTGTTACGATAATAATGTGTATGACTAGCCTAATTTGGGCCATAATGTGAAGGGGGTATTTGGATTATGAAGATGTGAATGATTTGATGGAGAAAGATGTGGTACAAAGCAAATATTGATAAGGAAATGAAGATGGAGTGCCTTGACAACAGCCAAATGAGTGTGCTTGAATTTAAAAAGCCTCATTCCTTTGTTAAGAGCTTCAAGTAAAAATTGTTTAAAATGAAAAATCAGAAGGGTCTTGAGGAAAACGACAAATACAAACCCTAAACCTATACCCATGTAATTGAAATTCACTTATGACACCCTAGCATGGTATTACGAAAATAATACGTATTTAAATTAGAATATCTTAGATGTTTTGTAACCTTCATACATCAAGCAAAAATTGTTAAAAATGACAAATCATAAGGGTTTTGAGGCGAATAACCAATACCTCCCACCCCATGTAATTGCAATTCACTTACAATATTCTAACATGGTATTGTCAAAGTGATATGTATTTATTTTAGAATATCCTAGATTTTTTATACTCTTCATGTCAGTCATCCATAGGTGTGCCAAGGTGTTACTTACCCATCCAACATAACTATCAGAGCAAACATGTCCAAATAATACTGGAATGCTAGAAATAGTTACAAAGCGTAGTTGAGAGTAACTAGGCCAACCCATAGTTTTTGTAAGGTTAGTTGTAACCATTAGTGGTTCAACTACTATAGTAAGTAGTGTGTGCATAATTATATAGAGATTTAAGGTATCCAATCATTCAACAATGTAATTAATTAGTGAACATTTATATTTCGTGCGATACATTATTCCTCTCATTCTCATCATGATTGATGAAAGGGCATGCGATTGGCCCAAGAGGTTTATAAAAGGATACCTATTGAAGAATTATATATCAATATAGAACTTTGTTGTCATGTTCAATCTCATTTTTTCTTATCATCCCCCCCCGTCCCCTCACCCCCACTATGTTGGGGAGGGTGGAGGCCTGCGTGACTCAACCCATGCACAAACTGGTTGGTTTATACTAAACAAAATAGATCACATTGTGGCATTTAAGCCATATGAGTGACTTCTCCAAATGGTTCAACTTCTTCCTAGTAGAACCACCATTAAGAGTTATAAATTGGCTCAAATCTTTGTGAGCATTCTTTAGAGGCAAGGATCCTAAATCAAATGTCACAATCAAATCTCTATTGATAGGGATCTCAATTTCACTACACAATTTAGGGAAGCTGCACAAGTCAAAAGATGAGGTAACTAGGAATCTCCTACACTACACAAGGGTCTTCTTCCTTCCAAACCTTTTTGTCTCAACTATAGTTATGGGGGGGTGGGGGGGTATGTCCCTAACATCCAAATGGACATGACCTTGAGGTTGAAAATATTCTTAATCAAAGGTTGGGTAGGTATACCTACAAAATAGGATTCCTAGACCACATTCTCACTTCGTGACCGATCATTACTGTCACTCTAGCTAACTCTATGTTATGATGATCTCATATCCAATTAATGTGAAATTGTAGAGATGTTGACCAATGGGGGACAAGTCAATATGTGCGGTGAGGATGGAAGGTGAGTATAGTATATGCCTTTCACTTTATTTATATGCATGCATGCTTTGTATGCATGTTGATCATCTTAAGTGGGAAGTTAAAGCAACCAAAATGTTATACTTTGCTGAAAAAAATATTGGTCTATGACACAAATAGAATTTCTTGATTACACTTACAGTGTGGTCATTATTGAACTAATTCATCAATATAATTTTGTGATTATAATGTTGAAAGGTGAAAAGTTCATGCCAGAAATAAATATTATGTAGAACTTGTTGGAACATGAAACAAAGGGATGGTAAAGGAGAGAGCATTACAAATTAGATGGCATGCTCCCAAATATATATATACATTATCATTTATCTATCTCTCTAAGCATGCTTCCTCGATCCTTTTTGGAGTGTTGAGATCCATTGAACCTCTTTGATGACCTTTTTTTTGGCGTTGTTTGCCTCAATGATAGTTTACTCTTTTGAGGAACCTAGAATGGAACAACATGATAAAACCTATCAATTTTTCGGATTAAAAATAGTTAGTTTTTCTTTACAAATACCACATGATATTTATGGCTTGTATCAATATTTATAAGTTAGTGTAGATTCCTCCATCTCTTGCAAACAAGAGACCATGCACCATTGTGTGCTTTGCTGTCCTATTAACATTTTGTTTATAAGTCAACATTATTTTTCTCAACCCTTAATTGTGAAAAGTGAGTTTTTGAATCCTCTAGCTTAGGAACACACTTGATAGTGTAAATGGTCTCAAATTTTTTCTTACATTGTGGAACTTGTGAATCCATAAAGCCGTTGTATTAACCAAGCTTTTGTTAGTGTGCATCAATTCAAACTAAAGTCACATAAAACGTTTATATAGTACACAACATAGAACCAATTTCTTGAAAAGCGAACCTTATGGTTGCAAAGACCAAGCTTTACCACATCACTATTATGTATGTACATTTAGAGTTAAAAAATGGTTACATGAGCTCGTAAACCTATAAGTGGTTGGGAGTGTTTAAAGTCTCTCATGAAGTATATATAAAGAAAGGTAATTGCTTCTACATGTTTTTTTAGCAACGGTAATGTCTTGTGTCTTTTTACAGCGCGTTTTCCTAAATGGAAAGATGTGTTCATATCTGCATACATGGAGGTACCCATTATGTGAAGGGAATGTCCTAGACTAAAATGTAAGATTGTTCATGTGGGTTACCATAGAAGATATGTCAATCATGACAACCAAGAAAGACTACAAGTATAACAATGCCACTTGAAAATAGTATTTATTTAAACGTCTACTACATACGTCTTTCTAGGCAAGTATAAATTTTATGGAGATAGTTGAGCACTCACAATTTTGAAAAAACTAGCATCATGATTGATCAAACTCCTCCATTTTATCTAGTCACCCTCTCCGCTCCCAACTACTAGTTATTGAACATATGCCCAATTCCCCCAATTAAATGTTAAAGATCAATTAAATTGATCATGATCTACTTAGACATCGGAAAAGAGATTTATAATCCAACACGTTCTCAAGATACACATGCAATGCTTATAAATACAAAGGAAGTGCATGAGCATGAACTTACTTCAAAAGGGCTTCTCAAATTATGAAGTTCAATTATTTTTTTAAACATGTACGTTAAGATGAGTGTGACATTAGATCTAATTTGCAATCTTTTACTTCACATGAAAATTGTTTGAAATCAGAGTGGAAAATTTCACCATATATTCAACTTATATGCATTTAGTTAAGTCAAGTCATTGAGCTATATCACAAGATAAGCATTTCGTAATGAGGATGACCTATATCACACTTTATGACGAACTTGTTCAAAGTCTTAGATTAAAAAAAGATTAGTGCATGAAAGTTACAAAGCATACGTTTAAAGTGCAGGATAGTAGGAGTAACCTAGAAAGTGCCCTAAATATTTGTTTTTTAAATATCCATTTGTTGCATTAGTCAAAAGGTGGTCTTGCTCAGTACACTTAAAGTTGATAAAAATCAAGTTATACGTCACACATTAGCCAATCTTTAAGTCCATACTAAATTCTCAAACTATTTGCCTTGTGGCCTTTCATGCAAGTGTTTCATATCCCCATGGGAAGAGCTCAAACATTCAAAAGACACCACAAAATGGCATCATTGCATCATATTTGGTTACGAGTTCTAATTTTTATTAGTGTATAAGGTGCAAAACGTGCATGTGAAGACAACAAGTGCCACTTAGTGAGTTATGAACATGGGTGGCAAAGGAGAAACAAGAGAAAGTGGAGAAATAATATTTCTAATGAAGGATATTACATAACAAACTCACAACCCAAAGGGTCATAATTGACTCCACTTAAGACAAGGTACTCAATTAGTACTAAATTGATTGCAAACATGCCATTTCATAAGCCCTAATAGCAAGGTGAAAATACTATATAGACAACTATCAAAGCACATGGGCTTTTGGTCATATGTTACCAATTAATGTTTTATATAGAATTTTCTTCATGGTTATCCTTCTTACTTGGAATCTCGAGGCTGTGGGTTTGATTCTTGTTGTCATCATTCTATTATAAGACGTTTTTTGTTGAATAGTAATGGAGTGCAATTTAGAATCATACTTTTCTTGTTCACTAAGAACTAAAACTCCACGTTTAGATTATTTAATTCTACACTACACAAGATACATATTTTATTTTTGGACAATTGTGTAACAATGGTTGAGCCCAACTAACCACATAGGACGACGTGATTCACCCATGCCCACTTCAAACTTTTCGAACACAAATTTTCATGTTCATAGCCAATATCTGGTCTTTGGAGATTTTAGTGCTCCTAAGAGGTTGTTTCCTCAAAAGATTTAGCAAAAAAATCAACTACTCTTGGCAATCACGCCATAGTCATTTGAATAAAGTTCTATTGTACATGCCTACTTGTATAGCAAATCATAGCAAGTATGGCAAGTTCAAATAATCTGGCATGGTAATTAATCTACTAACTTTTATGAAAAATGCAAAATAAGTGAATATTAACACCTTGGTAGCAACTTCAAACCCCAACCCATCATGTGATGACCACACAACATTCTTCTCTCTATGCCAACATTGCAAATCCTTGCAACATACCAAAGAGTCACATCAATTAGCAAGGGCCTACAATTTACTTGGAGATAGTATAGCATGAATTTGCATTTAAACTTCTTAGTGTGCATTATAATTGTGTGCATCCAACATTAGTGTCATAATTTCTAGAATATACATCAACGTAGATGTGTGCTAAATAATGTTGGTCCCTACTACAAGTTTCCAAGTATGTTGATCAATTAGTGCACATCCTAGACTACATTCCTTACTAGAAAGTGTTGTTGCTTGTGTTGCATAACTAGTGTAAACTGATTAGACTCATAGAATTCTCATTCTTGTATTCCATCACGCATCACTTTCCCATGTGCACACCATGAAAGGATATAATCATTGTTCTATCAAATAATTGCACACCACCTCTTGATGCTTATATATTTCAAAGGAATTAAAATATTAGAACCAAATAGTTCAAATATTTTAGGGTGAAATGCCAACTATGGAGGTCTATCAACTATTGTTTTGAAGTCACCAAAATATTTCAAGTTTGCAAAAATGGATGTAAGGGAGGTAAAATGTCATTCTTGGGCATGCTCCTCAATTTTGCCAAACAAACAACATGATTTTTAGCATTTAAGTTGAGGCACGTCCCACACAAGAAAGAAACATACCATGGAAATTGGGAAATAAGAGACAAAAACTTATTAAAATACAGATTTCCAATCTCCACCTAAAAAGAAGAGAATTTTCTATGCTTTTAAATTCATAATACACAAGGAAATAGAACAGACAAGCTGAATTTGTTGGCATTGCCCAAACAATATTATAAAATTGTGAATTTGCAAAGACAATTCAAGGAGTAACTACAAGGGAAGCATATCCCAACTAATAATGGATACATAAGTTTGACTCCTTTCGCATTATTGGAAACTTCAATGATCTAGTCCCTCCACCACCAAGTAATTTGACGGTTAATCAAGTGTCATTTATGTTCAATGTGTAAATTTAAAGCCATTGCTTTCACATTGCACTTTACCATGCACTACCTTCCACAACAACATTTTAATAAACTTTAAGAGACGTTATGGGTCACAATGCTTAGCGAGTCAAACTTATAGAGCCAACGAGAAGATAGGTCAGAAAAAGGTAGGAAATCACACACGTTGTCATGTGTGACATTGAGGTGCACCAAGTGGCAACAAATGGGGTTCGCTAAACTTAGTCATCATATAACTAAAGCAAGAGGTAGGAGCATTTGAAGTGCTTGAGTTTGAAAAAGGGCAAAACAAGCAACAAAAAAGAGAGAGGGGAGGGGGGGGTATTCCTAAGATGGGAGTTCCATTGAAGCCAAAGTGAAAGTACTTGACTTCTATATGACACAAGTACAAGCTATTTATAGCAAGGGAAGAAATGGTGCCTAGTACCCACATAGATAGCTAAGGCTTGTGGAAAACAATGTGAAGCAAACAAGTACCAATGGAGGAAAGAGGGGAGGGGCTTAGGGAAGAAGCTTAGGTAAGGTTATTAAAAAGCCTTAAAAATGATTAGAGCAATTAAAACAATCCAAAGCCTACACACAGACAATAATTGTAAGGTTAGATTTGTGTGAGTGAGTGTGTGTTCTTTTTGGTTTCACATGGGCAAGAGGGAGAGCATTTAATATACAAGTAAATAAAATAAACAAATAATGAAAAAAAGGACTTTGAAAGCTAAGATAGATCTTATGTTTGATGTAAACCCTTTTCTTTTCAAACAAAATTTCCTTCTTTTTTCTTTTTCTTTATGCTTTCTTTTCAAAGAGAGAGAGAGAGAGAGAGAGAGAGAGAGAGCTCTTTCTCCTCCAAAGTATGATTAGCTGTGACACGTGGCAACTGCTGAAGTGAAGATTAAATGCAAGAGATGTCAGACACATGGCCATGGCTCATGAGTCATGGAGAGAGAGAGAGAGAGAGAGGAGGCCCTTTAATTGTTGTTGAGCAATCACAAGAAAATAATAATAATAATAAAAGAAGTAAAGGAGAAAGTTTGAAAGTGAAGACAATTAGAAGAAGAGACAAAGGAAAGCGGAGATGATCTCAGCGCTTTTACGTACAAGAGAGAGGAGAGCATTTACACTGCATATGCATAGCATATGTATATACAAAGAGAGAGAGAGAGACATATTAAAGCCTTTCAAGAGGCCAAAATGGTCTATATGACCAAACAAGAGAGAGAGAGAGAGAGAGAGAGAGAGAGACCCACACACAAACATTGGTAGGGGTGTGCATCTACCTAGTCAGCAATTTTCACTTACCCCCATAAGTGAGTGTGTCGGAGAATGTATGCACACAGAATTTTTGCTAGGAGGGAGAGAGTGTCCCCGCAGAGTTGTCTAGTCGGCATCATCTTCGCTCGTGGGGGAAGAAAGTCAAGCATACCGGTCAGCATTTTTGACTTAAGAGGGTGTGGAATCAACGTTTAACGTGGCAAGAGTGTGTTTGTGCAGTCTGCATTTTGAAGGCATGGGAGTCTCTAGCAAGCATTTGTGTGTGTGTGTGTGTGTGTGCACGGGCGTGCCCCTACGTGCCTAGTAAGCATTTTCCATGCGAGAACGCACAACCCATCCCAAATAAATCTCCATGTTACTTATCCCTAGGGTATGAAGCAGGCTTACACATTGCGAACATTTACCGCCCTAGCTTTTACTATATCGAAAAACAACACATGGACACTTGGGGAAGGTGGCAATAGTTCCGATAAATTGCAGGGGGGTAAAAAAAAATGGGTACACTAGAAATAGAGGAGAGAGAGGTACAGAGAAAGAACACACATATCAGGAGAGCAGAGATTTGAAAAATGACAAGTGAAGGTGATGGTGATGAGTCAGCAGCAACAAGAAAACCGAAAGAAGAGAGTGCACACGTGGAGGTGTACAGTCAGCAAATGAAGGAAGAGTGCGAGACGACGTGGAGGGTGTACAGTCAGCAAACGAGAGGGGACTGCACACGTGGAGTGTAGTGTTTACAGTAGGTAAGCAAACCAACGCATGAGCGCATGCACACGTGGAGTGTACGGTCAGCAAAACCAAACGAGAGTGTAAGAGCGTGGTGGTGTACAGTCAGCAAGATGGGGGGGGAGGGGAGGGGGCAGGGCAGGGCAGCTGAGTCAGCAGATTGTGTGTTGAAAGTGCACTCGTGGAGGTGCCCATTCCACGTCAGCAGCAAAAAAATAAAACAAAAAGTGGACAGGGGAGACAGATGAGTCAGCAAAGACCAAAAAGAACAAGAAAGAGACTATAAAAGAGAACCACTCAGCAAAAGGGAGATGAGTCAGCAAAATAGGACAGACACGGACACACGGTGGAGAGATGAGTCAGCAAAATAGGACAGACACGGACACACGGTGGAGAGATGAGTCAGCAAAACGAGGACAGACACGGACACACGGTGGAGAGATGAGTCAGCAAAACGAGGACAGACACGGACACACGGTGGAGAGATGAGTCAGCAAAACGAGGACAGACACGGACACACGGTGGAGAGATGAGTCAGCAAAACGAGGACAGACACGGACACACGGTGGAGAGATGAGTCAGCAAAACGAGACAGACAGGGTAGAGACCAAAAAGGGTATTGGAGGGGTAGAGAAGAGAGAGAGAGAGAGAGAGAGAGCTGACTCAGCAGGGGCAAGTGATGAGTCAGCAGCAACTGACTCTTCCTCCTGTGAACACGTATGTAGAGAGAGAGAGGGAGAGGGAGACAGAGAGAGAGACGGAGACAGAGAGAGGTACAGTCAGCACGCAAGGTCATCATCATAAAGAGGTGGGAGGAAGAAGCAAACAGAGAAGCAACGGATACATACACACAATAGGATGGATGGAGAAAAAGAAAGGGGGGGGGGGGGGGGGGGGAGTACAGTCAGCAATGCCACGTGGCACTTGTGAAAAAAGGACAACAGAGTACGGTTTCCATGGAAGCAGGGAGAGAGAGAGAGTGAGAGAGAGTGAATTGAAAGGGGGGGGGGGGGGGGGGGGGGTAAAAACAAAAGAGAGAAAAAGTGGAGTAAGAGGAAACCAACCTCAAGAGTCTAGATTTATTGTTACTGTGTGTTATATATGGTTTGTAGTGTTATGAATGATAACATGTAGGTAATAATGTATGTATGTATGTATGCATGATGTATATAAACACACAATATGTACATTAAATAGAAGCAAATAATGAGTGCATAGTGAGTGAACTGCATGTGTTCTCTCTCTCTCTCTCTCTCTCTCTCTCTCTCTCTCTCTCGTGAATCAGAGTGTTAGGTTTCAGCTGCATGTGTGAGTGAGTTGAGTGGGGAGAGACTAAAACATAACATATATATATATATATATATATATGTTTTACATATATTCACATACTTGTCCATTTGTTTTGTTTCTTTTGTAGATCTGTCTCCCCCCTTCATTTCTTTACTTTCTTTCTTCTTCTTTTTTTAACTCTTCTTCTTCTTCTTTTCAGGAAGACTATTATTCGTTTATTTTACTGCTGTATATGGAAGGGGAGACAATGCAGATGTTTTCCCCTTTTTCTTTACTCTTTTGTGGATTTCATAAGCGTTGTTTTTTTTTTCATTACCTTCTCTCTCTCTCTCTCTCTCTCTTTCCAAGTTTTTCTGTGCTCCTACTAACTCGTGATTTGAACCCTCCACCTTTTTCTTCCTTCTACACCTACTAACTATGAGTGCAAAGCCATATAGTGGGCTCACAATCCCTAAGCAAACACCACCCCTTCTCTCTATCCCCAAACAAAATTAATATCTATATCTGTATATAGCATAGAATACATTACAATAAATATCTAGATGTATACAGATACTTGTGTGAACATCGTATATGATACATTAATCTACATATATCTTCTCTCTACACATGTTCATATACATACTCTCTCTCTCTCTCTCTCTCTTCGGTATTTACAGTCTCTCCCTAATGTATAATACATATATACATGTATATATGTATAATATACCCTCTTTCTTTCTCTCTCTGTCACGCCTTTCTAGACATAGAAATAATGGAGGCAAGAGTGTTTTTGTCTTGTCCTATGCATATCTATCTATCTATCTCTCTCTATTCTCTTATCTTTTTCTTTGTCTTTTTCTTTTTCTTTCTTCCTTTTTTTCTTGTCTCTGCTGTCGGTCTAGTGGGTGGGTTTTGGAAGGAGAAGGGGGGGATTCCCGAAATGTTATATATGGATTTTGAGCTCCTACCATCTCTTCCCACGCATTTTTCTCTCATCATTCTATATATGTATACATAATTGATCCCCCTCTCCCTCCTCTTCCCTCCCATCACCAAAATTTGCCGAAAGTGCAAGGTAAACTAACTGTCAAAAAAAAAATTGAGAAGATTATTTATTTTATTTTTTTAAATAAAAATGGGAGGAAAGAAAAAATAAAATAGAATTTAAAAGCAGGGGAAGAACAAAGGGAGAGGAGAGGAAAGAAAATAAATTTTGAAGAGCATGGTTTGGGTGGGAGTTGGGTTGATTGATTGATTGATTGAATGAACGAAATGAATGAATGAGCATAACAGAGAGAGAGAGAGAGAGAGAGAGAGAGAAACAGGGGAGGGTGAATATTGCACGGCCATGGGTTTCTCGTGACAGGCTGGTGCTAGAGAGAAAAGCACTCATTGGGATGAGAGAGAGAGAGAGAGAGCTCATTTTACAATGTTAGAGAGAGAAAATTACAATCTTAAGAGAAGAAGAAAGCTCACAAATTATACAATCTTAAGGGAGATAAATGCCCATATTATAATCGTAAGATAGAGAACAGTTTACAATGCTGAGAGAATAGCTCATTTTACGATGTTAGGATGATACTGTTTTTTTTTTGTTTTTTACAGAGCAAGATGAGAGTTTACTGAGCCATATGTACTTTAGATAAATAGAGAGGGAGAGAGAGAGAGAGAGAGAGAGAGAGAGAGAGATTACCGTGTAGTAGGAGAGAGGCATCTAAAGATAGCCGAGAGTCCCCAAAACCATCGTCATCATTATTTTGCCTGCCTTCCATTTTGTTAAAATAGAAATAGCACCACAATACAAGCTTATGAATAGATTTGGATAATCCTTTTGGATAACCCAACATTTCTTTCGAATTACTTAATGATTGTGGAGGAAGTGCGGTGCTTTTTGGTGGGATTGTGGACCTCTTTCTCTCCCATCCCTAAAAGTGGAGGTACTGAGAGAGAAGAGAGAAGAAATATATACATATACATATACATCCACGCACACACACAGACTTTACACTTAATCAGTTGATTGAATGAGAAAGACAGAGAAGATGGAACTATAATCGAGGAAATGAATGGCACTACTTCTCATACATTTGTCCCTAGACCTAGACACCTTCGGATCAATCATCAAATCTCTCTCCTAGGCAAGAGAGAGGATGTATAATTACCTCAAGTCCCTCATTCATGAGAGGATCTACAGAGAAGATGTATCATTAGTAATTACCTCCAGGCTCCCTCATTTATGACAGGATCTAGAGAGAGGATATGTAATTACCTCAAGTCTCACACACACATGAGGGGGTGGCATACAGAGAGAGGATGTATGATTGTCTCTCTAATTCACGAGACCATGCGTAATCACTTCAGTAAAAGGTCCATTGAAGTGTTAATATAAATGTTTATTTCATCTCTCTATGACCTAGTATAATTTAATGATGCGGTATAAGAGGTTGTGCAGAGACTAATCACCCATCATTGATCATGTAATCCCTCTCTATCTTTGTAGGCCCTTCTTTCTCTATCCATCTTCGTGACTACTTTTCATTAATCAACTTTAGAAATAATTCTGAATTTGGCAAACCTCTCTCTCTCTCTCTCTCTCTCTCTCTCTCTCTCTCTCTCTCTCTCATATTCATCACCGAACTTCCTCATTTACTCACTGCTTCCTCCCCATTCGTCCACACCAGTTAAAAAGTATCAGCAATCTCTCTTCTTTTTACCTATTTGCAAGTCTCCCCCTTCATTTTTTGACGTCCTGTTGTGTACCTTTTAACATCCTTGAGTAGAGAGAGAGATAGATAGCTTTACCTTTTCTCCATCTGCACCCTTCACTCTTTGCCCCTTCTCTCTAATCAAAAACCTGCAAATTTCAACCCATTTTTGCTTTCCTTCTGCCCCTTTACTCGCCTTTCCTCAACAATTTGCTCTGAATTCTCTTCTGAACCCTCCCTCACTTGCTCTCTCTCTCCCTTTGCCTCTTGTTCACATCTCAATTATACCCTCACAGATCTCGATTATCCATCTCAAGGCATTTTATATATACTAAGAGCCTTCAGGTAAGCATATGATTATACTGCAACGTGTAGTTTCTACCCATATCATAATCTCCAGAATTTTAGTTTCATCATAGCACTATGGACCCTTCATTTCATCTCAATTTCCCTAGATCTAGGGTATCTGCAGCTTCAATGGAAGTATAACATGAGAAAGCTTTATGTCTTAGAGATCTGCAAGAGAAATTCCTCTTTAATGGACAAGGAACTGGAAAAATTCAGTGAATTTCCTCTCAATTCGGTGTCATTTCCTAATTTTCTTAACTAACTCAGGGAAATTCCCACCAATTCGTCATTATCATTCTGCAATTTGCCATATTCTCCTTTTCCCCGTCTTCCCAGAATAGTTGATTTTGCATAACTTGTGTAATTTTGCATCAATTTTTTCTAAGTTTGCCAGAATTTTCAGTAAGTTTGATGAATTTTATGGCAGGAATGGAGGGGAACCCGAATTTCTCAACGAACACAAAAAAGTGGTTTTGGATGAGTTTATTGCGACGAAAAACATGACGAAATAGAGAGAAAGTCGAGCTTTGTGCGAATTATAAGTATAATTCGCAGTTCTCTGACCCACATTGGAGTCTCAAGAAATGCATCATTTCATAGTGATGGGTCGTTAGGAAACCATTTCCACTACTTTCTGCATCATTTCAGTCCCAATGGCCCGCTATTGCTAGAGGAATCTAGAGCATAGAGATATATAATCAAAACAAGTTCAGAGCATAACATAAAAGTTTTCTGCAGATACAACAATAAATCAACCAAGCAGAAGTATTTCTGGGGATGACTATCCAAGAGTCAAGAGATCAACAAGAATTAAGCTCCACAATGTTTCAAAACATGGCTAATAATATGGCCCCAAGGAAGAGCCCTCAATGGCAGAGTCCTACTACTCAAACTCCTTTTACCAGTTTATTCCGTTTATTGGTTGAACCCGATCCCTCGCAAGAAATGAACATGATAGATCAAGATATATGCCTCACTAACCCTTCATATCAGAGTCCAAATGTTGCTTCCCTTGGAGCAAATCCAGCTTTATTTGGTGAAGATAGAAGAGAACAAGTAATTATACCCCCTGTAAGCACACAAAGCGGCACAAATAACCCATATCTTGCTAGATCTATTACTTTGGAAGAAACTGGGGGATCTGCAAAAAACACTCAAAGCCCACTCACCACTTACCAGCAAGGTCAAGAGCAAAGACAAATACTTTCAGAGAAAACCTCAAGTTTTTGGAGTTATCCAGGTAGATTGAGTGAAGCTAATCAATGCCATGGTGGTATTCTAAATCTGGAAGAGCAAAGAGGGACGGTGTGTCAAGAGGGTACAAATTATCATTCTAAATTGAATATAGAGCATGGTAGGGAAACAGCAAATCCAGCCACAATTAGCAGATCACCCCAAGATAACAGGTCGATGTTTGCATACACGCAAAGCTTGGATCAACCTACACAAGCTCTAAACCAGGAAGAGAACAGAAGAATATGTGGAGAGGGTCCAATTTATCATTCTAAATTGACTACAGAGCATGGTAGGGAAACGGAAAATCCAGCAGCAACTAACAGATCAGCCCAAGATCACAGATCCATGTTCACTTTCATGAAGAGCTTAGATCAACCACAAGAAATTTGTGATAAAAGCTCGACGCAATTTTCCGATGTGCCTGGAGTGCATAGGTTGAAGGCGCAATCCAACCACCACCCTTCTTGTGAACCTCCCATGCTAGTAAGATCTCCTTCCCCAGATATATTGCAGAGGTTCTCTCTCTCAAGCCAACAGAACACATGCTTAAATGGAGTGTCCAACATAAATTCACCTGCAGAAAATAGAGGTGTGAGTTCTTCTCAAATGCAATGGTCCACTTCTAGGGTTGTAGATTCAAGACCTCCTGTTCAATCTCCTCAAACCATTATGAATGGGAATTCTGTAAACCATAGACCCACAATCCAACAGGAATCAGGATGGGTTGGCACCAATACACAACTTACTGCACACAGAAGTGGTTCTGGTTCAAATATCGCAGGCTCCTTGCACCACCAATTAAACGAAAATTCAGCCTTCAGCAACCAAGGTGCTTCACAAAGGCATATGAATATTCCAGATGTACTTCACAATAACCAGTTGCCACCATCCGAACATATCCAGCATAAATGGGCTTTTACAAACACACAAGATTCTAACCTTTTTTCTCATAGGAGTTCATTGGAGACACAATCCTATCGAGGTATCCACCCTTCACCCCCAGTCACAATACAAGGACAAGTACCAAATAAACCCTTGTTGCAACAATTTGATGCATACAACCTTGAGACAGTACAGCAACGCCTCGCCCAACAATCATTCACTTCTAATGTAGCATTGTTGAGGCAATTCGAAAGTTATGACATGAGTCAACCCATAAAATCCTCTTCTCTTGATGCTGGAAAGGACCATGTTGCAGTGGCCAATAATCATTATACAAGTAAACAGAGTATGTAGTTAACTACTATGATAGCAGAATAGATCATTTGCAATGGTTTTTTAACTCTAACTTTTGCACCATTTTCTTTGCCCAACAGATTTTCGAGCACCGGAAGCCCATTCCAATGGTATTTTACATATTTCACCTTCAAGAAACTCTCCAGCTTGCGGTGATATGCAGCAGGGATCAGCTTCAGCAAGCACAAATTATGATGCAAAAACAGGGCAGTTAAGCATGGTCGTCGGTGAGTCCAAGAGGCTTTCTAGTCTCCGCACAGAGATGAGAAAAGGAAGCTTGCAAGATAGTCAAGATGAACCTCAATCAAAACAAAGAAGGAAAAAGGTTCGATGCAAAGTGCTAAGAGACAAAACTAAGCCAAGGGGTCGTCCAGGAAGAAAACCAGGCATGCCTGGGGATGCTGGCAAAGCAGCTCATATATATGGAGATGCAAAACATGAAGTTCAAAATGGTGATGCTGCTGAACCACAAACGTCCTCCCATCTTGAATCATTGGAGGCCAGCAACACTGGAAAATTCGTTTACCAAGAGGGAGGAAATTCTGCTTTTGGGCTGTTCTGTAATGAGGGAATGATCACTCATAACGAGTGTACAAGTGCCAACAATGGGATTTCAATCAACCAGAGAGAAATCTCTATAGGTGCTGGCCAAATGGTAGTATCACATCCAGACATACGCCGACTGGTTGATTTCTTGGGTCTATCAGATGAGAAATGCCGTGCTGGAGAAAAAGATCTAGCATCATGGAACGTAATATCTACCAATGAACCGCAAAATCATACTTCAGTAGTAGAAGGAAATGAACTTGTTCTATATGGCCAAAACTGTGAGGCATCTGGAATGCAAAAGTCACATGACCATGCCTTACCTCTGTGTCTATTCTCAGGTGAAACCTCCTCAACAGGATCAACTGAATTGGTGGTTTCGAATGGAAGTTTGTCATTGGTCAATATATCAAAGCATGACAGCTTGCAGATGGTTCCATATAATGAGAAGAGGGACATTGTTTTATCTAGAGCCATAAGAACTTACAAAAAGATCCGAGCAAAAGTTCAGCTGGATCCTGAATCACAAAGAGTATGGCTTCAACTTGAGAATGGAGGCAGTCCAGAAACTGATACTGATCCTGATAAAAAGAAGTATTGGGAAAAGGAGAGAGCAGACATGAAAAAAAAAATTGATATCTTTATCCAGAAAATGCATTTTGTTCAAGGTAAATTGCAGTTTCTAAGGGAAAAATATTAACATTGTCTACATGAGGCTAAATTAACAACTGATTCTAAATTGCAGGAGACCGTCGTTTTTCTCCTTGGAAAGGATCAATTGTGGACTCAGTTGTTGGAGCTTTTCTAACTCAAAATGTTTCTGACCACTTGTCTAGGTAAACCTCTTTCACTGTAATGACTCTGTTTCAAGAACTATCTTTGAATTTAGGAAGCGCAAGATAACTTTCCATGTCGTATCAAACTCGTCGATCAATAATGATCAAGAATATACAACTATTTACGTGATTGATATATATTAATTGGGACCTGCAAATCTAAAAGCTTCATTTGGGATGGTGGCATATGGCCACAAACTTCAAGACTGAAACTTTCAGAACCCAAGAAGGTTGTGAAATATCATATGGCCTTGGTTCAGATTTCCATAGGGATTGGGAGAGGACATAAAAAGAGAGATACAGAAGAGCAGGAGGAGAAGGAGAAGAAGAGGTGAAACACAAAGAAGATATGTAGGTTCACAAAATACCAACAGTCATTAGAATCAACTTCAAGGGTGCACTTAGGAAAATGGAATACTAATTATAACGACCGTAGTTAAGTTTCAAACATTAAAGAAAAGTCCTGAGATATAGTACAAGTATTTTCTATAAGATGCATCTAGCTCATATCATTCAACTCGGTTTAGGCTTATGGGCGGCTAGCTCTTCCCTAAGGATAAAGTCCCGTCTTCTGTTCTGTATGGACTCTAGCAAGCTAGACACTTTTGTTCTGATGTTCCAGAGGAATAAGTTTGGCAGTTTAGGCATATGTACTCTGATCTTTTTCTTCCTTCTATGATATTTGATATCTACGGGTTTGGTTCCATTTCCACGCCAATAGAATATGGCTCATGGCTCTCCTGGATCAGTGAGAATAAAAAAAATCCTTCATGCAAACTGTGTAAGAGTCTGCTATTTTCTTCTTAGACGGAGACTTCTTATTCATACTCTCTCCAAGTGTTCCTCTTCCTAAAGTTTTGATATGACCTCTTTCACAAGATGTTACTCCATTCCTTAACTGGCTATAACAAACTCTATTTTGGGTGCATGGATCTTTAAGTTGTTACCCAAATATATGAGTTGGGAGGCCTGGTAGCTTGATCACTAGGACATATTATTAGCATCATGACACATAGGACTACAACCATAACAGACATTACTCCATTTCAAGGAATCTTGTAAAACATGTCAATACATGTATGATTTCCCACTATCTAATTGATTAATTAAGTATTCCAGATACCTAAATTATCTGAGCAGTAACAGTACTTTCCCTGTATTTTACAGCTCTGCATTTATGTCAGTTGCATCTCGATTTCCGGCAGTTCCAAAGAAGGAAAGGGTTTATGACATGAGTCAGAGTCCATGCCAGACGCCGTGTGATGAGGAAGTTCCCCCTTCAATAATGGAAAAGGGTTTTTTCTGTTCTGCAGAGGAGCCATCTCCAGTAAAGCAACATATGGAAAATAATGATATCCATGAAAGCACAGCTACTGAAGTTGGTACCAGTGAGATAATTGATTTGTGTACACCAGTAAAACAAGAAGACAAAAAGTCTCCTGATTATCAGGGTCAACTTGGCACTGGACACAAGGGTTATTATGATACTTTAATGAATACACCTCAATCACAGCCCTGTGGAACACCTCAGAAAGGACAAACAGGTCTTCTAGCATCTGATGATGAAAGGAATTCAAGTTGTACCTTTGACATAGGTGATGCCACAGGTACAGTTGATGAAGTTTCTGGAGCTTTCGGACAAACCTTTCCATCTAGAAACAACAAAGTTCGCAGAATGCTTCAATTTGATGAGGCAACCAAGCCAGATCCCACATCATATTCTATTTTAGAAACTGATAAGCAAGTTAGTTTTGCACTTGTTCATGAAACAGAAATGGCATCTGATAACATCAGTGATCAACAAAGCGAGACAGAATCTGCAATGGGATCATCTAGCACTGTGCAGAGTATGCAAGATTCAAATTCAAATCTTCAATTGACCACTGTCCAGGATAGCATCCAGGATTTGAATTATCAGGCAGATATCATCCAAGCAACCAGTCAAGAGCTAGACACAACACTAGTACCCCAATTGGACAAAACCAAAAAGAAGAGAACTCTGTCTGTCAGTAGCATGAGCGGAATGGAAAGAGCTGAGCTAGAAGCAAACCAAAGGGGGCGGAAGAAAAACCATTATAAGGATTGGGAGTGTCTAAGAAGGGAGGTACAAGGTTTACCCAAGTGTGTAAAAGATAATCCCATTACACAAAGACCAAGGCCATCTGATCATGAAGATTCGGTCAATTGGGAAGCAGTTAGACTTGCTGATCTTGGAGAGCTAGCTGAAACTATCAAGGAGCGTGGGATGCATCATGTTTTGAGTGGCCGAATAAAGGTTGAACCATGCCATGCATATTATTTCCTTAGAGCTTTTTAATGCAATACACTGAATAAATGTTGCTATTTTCATTACCAATGCTAGATCATCACCATCCTGCATGTCGTTCTTACCCTATTACGAGAACATTGTTACTATTGCTCATGAGCACAAACTAGAGAGAGAACATAAGAAAGACAAGAAAACAGATGAATAACTGTTTTATTTCTTGATAAAATTCAGTAATACAAAAAAAACACTGGCACACAGATATAGCATGCATAAACTTGCTCCATCTCAAATGTAAGATCAAGCTGATAATGCATAGCCTAGATATACTGTCACTCTTTCAAATGTCACGTATATTAATTCTTTTTTATGTACAAATATATTCAGGCATTCCTTACATCAATTTATGAAGAGCACGGGAGTATAGACCTTGAGTGGCTAAGGAATCTCTCAACTGAAATGACAAGGTAACTGATGTCAATTCATTTGATGCTATGTTTGGACCTTCTAACAGCCGCACATTTCCTAATTCTTATTTGCACTTCTATACAGAGACTACCTTATGAGTGTTCATGGACTAGGAGTGAAGAGTGTCGAATGCATCCGCCTTCTAACCCTACATCATCTAGCTTTTCCGGTAGCTAAATTGTACATATTTACAGTGTTTGATTAAATAGAAACCAATAAATGTGTTGACCTTTTTGCTGCATTCTCAGGTTGATACCAACGTAGGGCGCATATGTGTGAGACTTGGTTGGGTGCCTATAGAGCCCTTGCCTGAGGAAGTCCAATTGCACCTTGTTGAGCTGTGAGTTTTCTTTTTCTTTCTGAGTGTTCATATCCTCTGGATCCTAGGTAGACCAATTTGAAATTCGTGTAATCTGCAGATATCCAATCCAAGAGACAATTCAGAAGTATCTATGGCCTCGTTTATGCACCCTTGACCAGAGAACACTGTAAACAATCTACCTCCTTTTCTTTCTCTGTACATTTAATTTGGGAAGGAAACCATCTCATACCTTTCTTTTCTTATGGTTCTAAACAGGTATGAACTCCATTACCAAATGATAACTTTTGGAAAGGTATCCCTCTATCTACACTTTCTCTCTCTAGAGATGCATGTATGTGCTATATAGGAGATGAACTAAATAAAATCTGACTTTGAAACTTGGTGTAAGAATAATGAAAGTTTTAAATCCAACAAAAACTGCTGTAAGCTTCGACAATATCTCCTCTGAAGTGACATTATGCATGGCAGGTTTTCTGCACTAAGAGCAAACCGAATTGCAATGCTTGTCCCTTGCGAACAGAATGCAAGCACTTCGCAAGTGCTTATGCAAGGTGATCTACATACTCTAATTCTGTATGTAACATGCATGAGTATGCTTGTATACATCATATATTAACATGAATTATGCACATGCATACATATGCATGAGTTTGCATGCATACTCATACATGAGCATTATTCACGTAAGTATTTGCCAAGCAATGTTCTGTTGTTCTGCATGAGTTCATCATGTCACGTATTTCCTGTACAGATTGATGTCCATAACTGTGGTTGCGTGGCTGTCCTTGAGCCTTCTATTAATATTGTGAATAAATGTATACACATGCATAAATTTTCTACTCATATAAAAGCAATGTCTCAATGGATAACCCAATGCACTGGCAGTAAGTGTGATTCCATGCATATTTCAATGGATGCTAAATAGACAAACAGATGTTAATAAAGATCAATTAACCTTGTGATTGCAGTGCAAAACCACTTTTGACGGGGCCAAAAGAAGATGAAGCTAATAGGATATGCTCTGGAGGTGATAATAAAGACCTTCCTGCTTTGAATATGGATAATAAACCAACAGCTCTTCTAGAGTATCCACAAGATATATCTGAGGTTTCCCAGGAAGCACCCCTTGTTTCAGAAATAGACAGCAATACAACACTTGCATTTCGATATCAGGATGGTCCTTCAGTACCCTCCTATGGTGAAGATTTCTATGTCGAGATGCCTGCATCACCAGAACAAACATATGAGGAAGACCTCATGGATATTGAGGACATGGGAGCCAACATGTATATATATAATGATTACAAAGACTATTCCTTGGATTTGATAGGTGAAAACATGGCCTTAAATCCATCAGATCAGTCCCTCATTGCTTTTATTAACAATCAGCTAGCTTGTCAAGAAGCAAAAGCTGCTCCAATTCCATCAACTCTCTCAGCTACTCATGTTTTCAATTCCTCGCCTTCAATTATGTCAAAGGATAACAGTTGCTCTCCAAATAGGTGTTGTAATGATGAGCTGGCCTCATCATCACAACGAGTACCAAGCTGTGGTTCTCAATCTGTCAGCAATTCGGATGTTGCATGTACACCTACATATCAAACCGATATTGTAGAATTATCACAAAATGCTATTGTGGTGGTGCCAGAAGCAGCTAGGATTCCTGCTCCAGTATTGAAGAATGTTGGGCGCATGCGTACCATCCATTATGTGTAAGTAATCTTTTCATTGAGACTCAACCTGGTATCCAAGCCAAAACTTATTTTCATGTGCATCTGAATCTCCTCACTAGTTTCCTTCTGCAGATATGAGCTCCCTGATGATCATTGCCTCCTAAACTCGGTAAGGTTCATATTTTTTCCTTACAATTCTAATCATAATTTAATTGACACAAAGCAGTTATAAAACATTTTTGTCATAAACATTATACAACAGGTGGACCCTCGGGAGAAGGATGATCCATGTTCTTACCTACTAGCAATTTGGAGTCCAGGTATACATAGCTATGTCAAAACTCAAATACAATAGTAACAGAGTAACCCTCTAAAACTATCTACTCTCATGAAACAGAAAAATTATAATGCCTACCCTAGACTTCTCTTTGTCAGAATCCAAATGGATTCCAGACCTTGAACATGAGATTAAATCAATTATCCATGGTATTTCTCCAGATCAAGAAATATTCAGCCCATTGCTCATAGTGGTTTTGCAATATTTATCAGACACTCGGATTATATTGTTTTCAATCTAATTTAGAGTTATTTCCACAGGTGAAACTCCAGAGTCTCAGCAGGAGATTGATGAAGTCTGCAGGGATGAATTCACTGGCAGCAGCGGCTCATCCCAAGCTGATGAGACTGTTGCAGGCACTTTGCTGGTAGGAAGATTATTTCTTGAAATTATAATTAAATTTGTTGATCCAGAAGGTAACCCACATACACTGATATTTGAAACTAAGTTCATCCATACCTTGACATGTGGAAGTTGAATGTGAAGTTTTTGCATTCGGCTACCTTCTGGTCCCATGCCTGCCATATGATCATTTCACCATATCTGAGAATCTTGAACATTGAAATGTAAATTCGTGCCTTAAGATCTTAATCCAAATTTCATAATAAGAATATGAGTGGTTCCCATACCCAGAAGTATCCATAAATATGATGTTTATATTGAATATATAGCATAACTCATGTGTATTTTCATCTGGACATGAAACTCCTTTCATTCTTAACCAAATGTTAGCACCAATCTTTTTTGGAACACATATTGTATATCAGACAATCGTTTACACCTCCAAATTTAATAAGCTTGAAAATTTTACTTCATACAGATACTTAGCAGGGTCTAAGATCTAACTAATGATACTGAATGTTTGATCTCAATTATAAACATGCATTGACCATAACAATGACTAGTGTTTGTAATTTTCTTGTATTAATTCCATTATCTGTGGTTGTAGATTCCCTGCAGAACGGCAATGCACGGGAGCTTCCCATTGAATGGAACTTATTTTCAAGTTAATGAGGTATGAACTTTTCGACAGTATTCCACATTATATCATGAAACACCTTGTCTTTTGTATAGCATGATTTAAAAACTCAAAACATCTTTCAGGTATTTGCTGACCATGAAAGCAGCTTGCACCCACTTCAAGTCCCTCGCTCTTTGCTTTGGAGCCTGCGTCGAAGATTCGTCTACTTCGGCACATCAGTACCCAATATTTTCAAAGGTGCCAATGATTATATTAATGGAAATATATTTTCCTGTCTAGTAAATGTCATCAGCAAAATTCTAAATCAACAGATTTAACAACCTCATCACTTCTTTTTTGTAGGCTTTTCACAGGACGAAATAAAGGACTGTTTCTGGAGGGGTAAATGTTCTCCCTTTGCTTGTTTCATATTTCTTTCAATCTTCTCTCAAAGATTGTTTTATATTGCTTGTATTTTCTATCAAATACTGATGCAACATGTTCTAAAGATATTCATGACATTGAAGTGCCATATCATGAGATACACCTGCCTACTTATCAGAATGTACCAACCTTTACTCTTTTCAAGAATGTGTTATCTACATTCTCTAGAATATCTACTGTCAACAGAATACAATTTTTCTACTTGAGTGTACATATTTCTCATACACAGTAGAACTTGGGCAAGCCAGATTCAAGTTAACAAGTCCTTAATATGAAAATACTTTCAATGTATAAATCATTCACACTTACAATGATTTTGACTGGTATCCACTTATCCTTTCTCATTTGCAGGGCATGTGTGTGTGAGAGGATTTGACCGTCAATCGCGTGCCCCGAAACCATTGGTATGCAGATTGCACTTTCCAATAAGCAAACAGCCACAGAAACCAACCAAGCAGCAAAGGAAAAAGAAAGATGAGACATCAGGAATATCAACTTTACACACATAAGTATTAATTCATACACATGCTAATTCCCTATGGTGAAATTTTTCTTTCTAAACATGAATCACAACTTGTTTTAAACCCCACAGTGAGAGGGCATTAGCTTCCCAAATTGAGCACAGAGGCAAAATTATAGATTAGAATACTCCATCCCACATGGTCATTTAAAGAAAATCATTTGATTTATGTAAAATCACAAGCAAATAAAGAGCTCATTTCTGCTCTGTGGAAGCGTATTCAAAGAGGAGCGTAAAAACCGCACCTCTTCTGTATAGTGTAGAGAGAATTGGGAATTCTATTTCTGATTCTTCCGATACCATCACTGCCCTTAGGGGTCAGGGAATGGTCCATCAGAGAATATGATTTGAAATGGATGCCTCTCACTTTGATTTCATAGTTACATTGGAAGGAGATGAATTTATATGCAGTCTTACAAGACTTTTTATATGAAATCATTTCCTATTTGGTTTCCCCACCTGAGACAAGAGCCTCTTCTGTGCATAGAGATTCTACCACAGGTTCAAACTCACAATCCTAATCTGACGGCCCATTAATTATTAACATATTCAAAGAATTTAATATCCAAGGCACACGCACATTCAATGTGCTTCATTTGCTATTTGTAAGAGCATACATACAACTTTGAAATCATTTTCCTCTGCCACACATTCGTCTACAGCAATCTGTATTTATAGCCATGAATGGAGAGGTGGAGTTGTAAATCGTTCTTTAACCGCATTTATGCCTCTGCTATACATTCTTTCACATTGATATTTTAAGTGTTCTAGACAGATCTCCTAATCTTAAATTTTCTTTTTTGAAACAATAGTGTAAAAGTTGAAAAACCTCAGAAAATACCCAAGTGCACAGTTCACATTGTTATCTAAGCAAGCTACATGGTTCAAATTTATAGATTAATTTATTTCTAACATAGATTAATTTACTTCTAAGTTACAGCATTTCATGGCTGTCCAGAAAAAATGCATCACGACCATGTGAGGTTAGAAAAGTTGAGATCTGTACCTTTGGAGAAATTGCACAAATATCACAACTTCAAAACTTCCAATGCATAATACGAATTCTACTAACAACCATGAATGAATGCATTAAACTACTTTTGATGAGTCATAGAACAAAAATCTTTAAAAGCATACTTATGGTGTAATGATCTGTCTTCAACAAAATATCTGTATAAACAGATCCATGGTGCAATGCTGGATCTAAACAAGTAAGCCAAAAGTTTGCATCCAGTTTTCATTTCCAAATTTCTGTTTAGTTGAGGTTTCTTGTACCTGATTGCCATTTTTTTAACTCCCTCACAAATTTCAACATGTAAAAATGCATTCAGAAGGTTCCATCCCTTAAAACGCTAACAGCTTCTGCCTATCAAAACTCCCTTTATAGATTTTATAAGAATAATTGCAACAATGCAACTGTGCAACACGCAACACTATATAAATGCAGTAATTCATCCTGCAACACACATTCAAAGGGAGAGTTCTATCTCTTAAGAGTGACTGTTGTTAGATATCAAATCTCCCTTTCAAAATTTATCTGTATAATTGCAACAATCCATCCTGAAACATGCATTCGATGGGTTCCATTCTTTATGAATGATGATTTTGAACTGTATCTCCCTCACATATTTTATCTGGATAAATGCAACATGCATTCAACGGGTTCCGTCCCTTAAGAATAATTGCTTCTGGATATCAAATCTCCCTTTACAAATTTTATCTGTATAAAAATAGAAATGCATAGCATTTCATCTATTAAGAATGATGCTTCCTTATACTGAATCTCCGTTTACAAATTTTACCGATATAAATGAAGCCATGAATATTTTCAAAGAATTATTCCATCCCTTACGAATGAGATCAGTTTCTACAAGTTCTTACGAAAAATTTATCTATACAAATTCCCTTAAGAATTCATAATTCTCAGATTTTTGAGGGTCAAAGAGAGCAACATTCCTTGAGAGACAATAATGGAGCTACGACAACTTATTAACAAAAAAAGCTTTCGTCAGAAAATAGATTAGCTCCCTTCATTCACTATTCTGCTATGAGAAATTGTAATAAAAACCTTCGTGAGAAAGAGACTAGCTATCACCATATATGGCTGCACTATTCTGCTGTGAAAGCTTGCTAACAAAAACAAAGTTATTGACGACAAGACATATCTATCTCCATATCTTGATCTCTTATCATGAGCACTTCAACTGAAAAGAGATGAAAGCATCGAGATACAAAAACAAACCAGAATTTCAGAATGAGCTAAAAAAGGCAACCAAAACTGAGATTTTGTTAATGAACAAATATAAGGAACAAATCAAGAATGAGAAACCAGATTTTGAGACGACCAAAAATAAGGAAAAAAAAATTTGAGAATGAACAAAAAAGGAACATACGAGTCAGAAAACCTTGTCTTCCATTTTCTTCAAGCAAAAGTGTATACGCTGTCAATATCAGTTTTCTTCCTTATAAACAGTATGTGATGCTATTTTTAGTTCTTTCCCCTTCTTTTTATCTTTATATCTTTCTCTAAATGCAAGAGTGCGTACATTCTATAACAATCTTTTTCTTTACAAACGGAATATGATGGAGTTGTTAGTAATTTTCTCTCTCTTGCTTCTTTAATCTTCACTTTCTTTTATCTTTCCGTCTTTCCCCTCTTCTCTTTCCTTTATCTGAAGGCAAATGCATGTATATTGTTTATACCAATCTCTCTCCTTGCAGACAGAATCTGGTGCAATTCTTATGTCTCTTTTTCTTTTCTTCTTTTCCTTCTCCTCTTTTTCTTCTCTCCTCCACTCTTTAATCTCTTTATTACCTTAAATCTTTCCTTGGCTTCTTATTCTACTCTTTTTTTCTCTCTATCATTTTCAGTTCATGCATTTCTTTCATGTTAGAAAGAAGCCATTTCTCTCGCTGAGAATGGAAGGGGAAAAAACAACTCGGAAGCTAAATACTGAAGAGCACAACAACAACAACAACAAAAGAAAAAACGTACCAAGGGTGGATTCGTTCCCTTCCGTTTTCTTCTTCTGCTCAACAATGATCTATTTTCTTTTTTCTGGTGGCTATGCATCACTTTGCAGAAAGAAACTCCTCCGGGGCGACGAGGATGATGACAATAACAGAAGGATGTTGGTGATGAAGGCATCAAAAAAACAATGATGGATGATGATGGATGATCTCTCTGCATTGCTTGGTGGTGGTGGTGGTGGTGGTGATGATGATGAAGAATCAAATTCTCTCTCTCTCTCTCTCTCTCTCTCTCTCTCTCTCTCTCTCTCTCTCCCCTGTCTCCTGTGTTTTCCTGTACAAATAATAGATTCTCAGGCTGCAGTAGAGAGAGAGAGGGAGAGGGAAATTATTTGAAAAGGGTGTGTGTGTGTGTGTGTGTGTGTGTGTGTGTGTGTGTGTGTGCATGTACACTCTTTTGGTGGAATGGAAATCCAAAGGTGTGTGTGTAGTGTGTGGGTGTGGTGTGGATTCATGTGTCGGGCCCCATGCGGCCGAAAAAGAACCCCCTTCGCAAGCCTTGCGTATTGTTCTTTCTGGCTCTACCCTTTCGGGAAGGTGGGGGGGAGGGGGGTGCCAGTACATACTTGGGTTCACACTCAGAAACAAACGTTTGTAATGCACACTTATATCACATTTATCTCGTCAGGGTTCAGTCTGAGAAACAATGTTTGTAATGCACACATATATCGCATTTATCATGTCAGGTTCCGCCTGAGAAACCATGTCTGTAATGCACACATATATCACATTTGCAATGCACCATGCCAGAAAGTCGCTTTTTCTGCTCTCTTCTGTAAAAAACAAAATATCATAGTGTGTGTTTGTTTGTGCCTATGTCCATGTTTGTGTCTATGACATCGTTGCATTCGTATTAGTAAATTTAGTCATCCCCCAACTATTGTGCTACCCCAGAGTTGGACTTTGAACTTGGCATAGTAAATGGCACACGGGGCCTTACAACAACAAGGTATGGGCCTTGCCCTTCCCCAAGCAGAATGCAAGTCGAATGGAAACTTGACTTGCTTGAAAAGCTTGACGTTGTGGGTCTTGACTTTTTTTATCAGTTTCTGTGTAGAAGCTATACATTAAATTCATATCGCAATCCCCACACATTTCAGAGCAAATTTGGAGTTTTTCTTCTTGTTTCAATTAGCGAGGAAATATTCTCGAGTGTATTATTTCGCGATTTTCCCTAAGGTTGACGACCACTTTGCTAGGGTAACAATATCAAAGTTGCAATCATCCAAACAAAATTTGAACACAACACCATGTTCCAACTACAATTATGCATTAGATATTTGTTTTGAGAATATATTGATGAATCATGAAGTAGCATATATAGGCATGGTTGCTCTAAAGAGGCAAATCTGAAAAATGATATACATCCACTTTCGGGAAATCGTTTCCATGAGTTATCGTTATCTCATATAATTTTGATCATAATAATATTAATAATAATAAGTGAAATGAGTATATGTGCATAAAGCCCACAAATGTACTCTACAAAATAAAAGTAGTGAAAACGACACCATGTCTTTTGTTTCCCATTACCCATAAGTAGATAGTAAAGTTGCTAATATTAAGGCATCAAAGATATCATCACTCTTTGAGGACATATGTGCTTAAGATTACTAAGCAATGAGAGATAGAGGTGATTACATTTAACTATCATATATGACATTTTATGCATTCGATCCTAAAAAATGCATGCCTACCGATTCATTGGCTTACATCGTTAAATTTGGTTGTGAGGATGGCTTTGATATTTGCATTCATTATAAAATTTATCTCATATTTTTCGTTTTTCACTTACCCCCCCCCCCCCCCCCCCCCAATGGTTGAAAATAACAATGTTGCACACGAAATGTGCAATAAAACAAATGTATAACTATTGCTTCTCTAATACAACTTTATCTAAAAATCAAATCTCAAGAATGAAGATTTGTGTATTCTTAGTCTTGAAATATTTTAGCATGCCCCTTTCAATACTGGCAAGTGTCTCATGGGATTTTCTAATATTTCAACAAAAATATCAACGTGAAGGAGCGTGGAAGGAAGTTAAGTTTATATTCTATGCGTTATTGGTATATGCAACTTAGACACCTATTGTCACTAACCAAAACCAAAATGTATATCAAATCAGAAAAGAGATCATATCCCTCCTTCCATTATCAACTCCGCACACTGTAACACAATTTGGGATTCACCTTATTAGGATATCGATAATGAAATTCAACCTCAAGCTTTGGGCATTGACAAAATTTTCATTAGGCTCCCATGTATGTTCATTGTAGGTATAGCCAAACCAAATTACGAGGTGGTATAACTCATTATGCGCAATCTTGATAATCCAAAAGAGTCATGCTTTGATTTTTGGGCCATCGACAAGTTGAACCGGAGGCGGAAGCAAAACAACCCAACTAGCATTGAATCTAGAAGAATATGGTTCTAACAATAAGGCATGTATGATGCCTTCGATCGAATGGCGAGAAAGAGTACTTCTTTGACGCCTTTACCACATACCTTCGACAAGAAGGCATACGAAGGGAGTTTAGTTGCAGACACACACCTCAACAGAACGAAGTAGCCGAATGCAAGAACAGGCACATACTCAAGGTGGCAAGGGAAATGATGAACGAGAAACATCTGCCAAAATCATATTGGGTTGATGCGGCAAATACGGTTGTCTATCTAATGAACCGCCGCACAACATCAGGAGTGCACAATATTACCCCTTGCAAAAAGTTCTATGGCAAGAAACTAGATCTAACCCATGTGAGGATATTTGGTTCAATAGCATATGTACATATTCCCGATGAGAAGCGGTAGAAGCTCGACCCAAACTCGAAGAAATGTATACTCGTAGGATACTCACTCGAGCAAAAGGGGTATAAGTGCTTCAACCCTTCCACCAAGAAGGTACAAATTATTAGGGATGTAGTACTCGACGAATCGACATCCTGTTATACGGACAAATCAACTCCATCCGACATAGTCGAAACCGAGTTCGACATAGATGCAGAGGAGGATCGATCGGGGCCCACATAAGAGGCAAGTCCAATCTCAACCAAGTTGAGTGGACCACAAGAACCTCCAAGCGGCCAAAGCACGTCGTGGCCTAGTCCGAAATAGGACAAAGGAAAGGCCAAAATGCCTGAGTATGAAGACTCAGATGGAAATGAATTGAACCACTCACCAGGCAATGAGCATGGTGGACTGGATGTGCCCATCATGAGGACACCAAGAGAGCCACGTCAATCCACTTGAGAGAAGAACATAGTGTCGATTCGGCTACGACGACTACATGACATATCATTATGCATTCATGATGAAGGTGGTGATAGTCCGAGAACCGGAAACCCTTTTTGAACCCACGAAGGACCCTAGATGGGTTGAAGCGATGAATGAGGAGATGCAAGCACTCTCCAAGAACGAGACATGGGATCTTGTCCCTTCTTCGCACCATCAAAAGGCAATTGGATGCCAGTGGATCTTCAAAGTGAAGCACAACGCTGACTGCACTATCAATCGGTACAAGGCCCAACTTGTGGCGAAGGGCTACGCACAAACATACAATGTCAATTACGAAGAGACCTTTGCCCCAATGACAATGATGACAACAATTCGAACTATGATCGCACTTACAACAACAAAAGGGTGGCACCTCCACCAAATGGACATAAAGAACGCCTTCCTACAAGGCGAATTAGACGAGGAGGTTTACATGGTGCAACCACCTGGATTCATGTCAGGTACGCATCCGACTGATGTCTCAAGTAGGCACCAAGAGCATGGCACTCGAAGATAACCCAATATCTTCATCAAATGGGCTTCAACATGTCCAAGTTCAACAACTCTTTGTTCATTCAGAGCGACTCCAGAGGACAAGTATTTATCATCATTTACGTGGATGACTTGGTCATAGGAGGAGAGGATTTAGTAGACATTGAGCACATCAAGAAGCTCCTATCCAACCGATTTGAAATGAAAGACATGAAGGAGCGTCATTACATTCTAGGAATAGAAGTAATCTGGACTTTGAACGGCATCATGCTTTCTCAAAGGCACTATATCCTCAATCTTCTTTACAAGTTTGGGATGACACAGTGTAAGCCTGCCACTACCCCTCTCAATCGCAACCTAAAGCTAGATGCTGACTCCGGCACAAGAGAGTGTGAGCCGACACTCTATCGACAACTAGTCGGAAGCCTCATCTAACTCACAATTACTCGACCTGACCTGAGTTATCCGGTCGACCTTCTTAGCCAGTTCATGCAAACTCCGCGAGACATCCATCTCGACTGTGTTAAGTGAATGTGAAGGTATTTGAGTGGAACCATGGATTTCGGCATCCTCTACAAATCGGCCACACCGACACAACTCGAAGGGTACAGAAATGTCGATTGGGCCGGTTACAAAGCCGACAAATTATCAACGTCAGGATTCGTCTTCTCCCTCGGCAGCGGAGCCATCTCCTTGAGCAGTAAAAAGCAGTCCACGATCGCACTGTCGAGCACCGAAGCCAAATACAAGGGCGTGGTCATAGTCGCATGTGAAGCCATTTGGCTCAAGAGAATCTTGAAGGATCTGGGCGTTCCCATCAAGGATCTGATTCTCCTCTATTGCGACAATATATGAGCAACATTCACCTAACTTGAAATACAATCTTCTGCGCTCGGACCAAGCACATTGAAGTGCAATATCACTTCATCGGAGAGTGTATTTTGGCCGGGGATGTCGATGTGCAACATATCAACATGAATCTACTAATGTCCGACATCTTCACCAAGGCCTTGGGAGTCAACAAGCTGCGGCAATTCACGACAAACCTGGGTCTTTTGACCGTCAACCAGCCAAGCTTGAGGGGGAGTAAGGAGCATCAAGAGTGAACCGAACCAACCGAAACTAGAGTCGACTCAAAGCCGACCCAAAGATTAGTCTAAACCAACCATCCAACGAGCGGAAGTTGTGTTTGAAGGGGCGTGTTGAGGCAAACTCAACTTCCTGTGTGTGGGAACACACCTTAGGATTCTCAAGTGTGCGAACACCCCACCTCCTTGTATAGTAACTAGTGTGTCATAGAAGTTAATGTTCTATGACACATATTCCTTAGGTAGTTAAGACATAACCTCTTTCCCAAGAGGTAGTACTAGTAAGAGAATTTAGAGAGAAGGTGACTACATAAGCACCTTCTCCTTCTCTTTGTAAGGTGGTTGGCCATTTCTTTGTTTTCTTGATATACAATTTTCTGGTTTTTCTGTAATTGCGAGTTCTCTCTCTCTCTCTCTCTCTCTCTCTCTCTCTCTCTCTCTCTCTCTCTCTCTCTACACACACACACACATAGTTCTTCCACTGCACAGAATCCATCCGATTCTTTACAAAACCAAATGTATGCTAAAATCATGTCTAAAACGTGATGCAACCACATTCACATGCAATATTCATTGCAATAGTGGACTCTTTTAATACCAATGGAGGATATTTCTTTTAAAAAAAGAAGAAGATATTGTTCTAGTGTTTGATTTGTATGTTTAGTTTGATTGTCACTTTGAGGTTGATGACTTGAGGAGACTTTACTAGAAATTATAAGCATATCAACAACTATTTCAAAAAATTTAAGACGATGTTATAAGGGAGGTCGTAATGAAATCCAAAGAGATAGTTTTCCATGAACCATTAGGAATTCACAATGGTAGTAACAAGCCATATGGTTAATGTTGAGGAACCTTTCGTTAACAATGTGAGTCATATTGTGCATGCAATCCTCAACAAAGTTATGAAGTTGGGGCCATTGATAGTTTCAAGTAACAAACTCTAAAGTCTTGCAGACTTGGTGTGTTCAACAATTTGAGTGTCATGGTAATATTGTAAGTCTTCAGGAAGTGTTGTTAGGATTGTATAGAATATTGTTTAAAAAAATAGCTCATCATGTCATTTGAATTTATTAGCAAAGTCAATATAGTGGTTGTCAACTAAGGAAAAAAAATCTGAATACTTTGGAATTGTAAGATGGAATTCCTAGAGTTCACCCCACAAAGAGAAAACTTATTAATATATTTTGTGGTGTCATGACCAATATTCAAGTGAAGTTGGACACATTTGTGTATTCAATTTTTATTTTTTTATTTTCCAAAAAACACTACTTCGCATTAGTTAGCAAATAGAATACAACAGCGTTTACCCGAATCCATAGTGGGATCAACATATATAACTCGGAGGAACAACTCCAAAACTATCAAACAAAAACAACAAAAACTCACACGACCCCTAACTCCAACAAAACTAAAATAAACCCCATTTTACCCCAACTAACTGTTTTATAACAAAGTTATCCGAGTAACATGACTATACTAAACCACTTGTGCTTCAGCTATGCATACATAATTACAACCCATGTACAATATTGGGAGTCCTCAGTGAAACAACCACCTAGGTGCTTGATAATTCCACTTAGGCTTTGACAAAGATTTGACCATCATGGGAGAACCATCCCATTTCGGCAAGAACTTTGACCTTGCCCTTTTTACTTCATCTGATTCCCCTTGAATCGAGTCATACCGTCTGCACAACCAAGCCACAAGCTCAAACCAGATATTTAACATCACCTCCCCGCATGAGAGCCTTTGCTGCTGAAAAACAAACTTACAACATTTGATCCAAATGTGCTAGACGGATAAACACCCCAACATAAGCCAAATCTCATCAAAAAATTCAGAATTTGTGCCAGGTCTCACCCCATCACATTGGAACACACTACCACCCTACACTATAAATCCATGTCCTTGGGGTTTTAATTGTTCCCACAAGCTTTCCCTTTTTAGAGATAGTCCCTGTATGGAGCCCCACACAACGTTCCCATTCACACCACAATCTGCCACAATTCGAAGGCTTCTACTCCAAATGCTAATCGCCTCTGTACAATTCCAAAAACAATGAGAGATTGATTCCAAAGCATGTCCACATAACTTACAGCCAAACTCATCACCACGGGAACTCAACCCCTCCCCTACAGGTACCACCTTGTGGCCAAGAAGCTACTACCATGCCTTTATTTTTTCTGGCATATCCAATGCCCATAGTCTCCTCCAAAACGACTTTAGATCGTCATCTAATATGCCTTTATCCTTCCAACTATTGCGGATCATGACAACACCCACCACTTTGGAGCCAATGATTTGTCTTCCTAACTTAGTATTGTACTTAAAAAACTTTTTCAAGTTGTTTGTACCTAGTGTCTACCACCATACCTCCAATGGATCCCACTCCAAATCATATAAGGGCTTGTTGTCGAAAAGCCATGTTTTACAATCCTAACGAAGTGTCTTAGGGTCTAGGTTCAATTGCCAACTCCTACCCTCCAACACTGCCAACAACCTGCCATCATCTATGAAAGAACTTAATAGGTTACCCCACAAACGCTCCTCATTAGTCGAGCACCTACCACAAATAAGTTGTGCATCAACCTCACTTACAAACCAGCTTGGTCAAGCCGACTCTTCCGCGTTCAACTTACCTAATCCATCAACGACCTTATCTATCAATTGGGTCATCTTCGCTAGTCTTCCAGTAAACTTACAACTAACAACCTGCCCCTCCCGCCTCTTCATGTTGAAGACCTGCCAATAGTATACCGACCTAATCTTGTACCCTAGCATCCTCCCCCAAGGCAAGTACTTTTTCTATTCAAGCATCATACTGTCTTCACTTCTAATCATGAGGGTTCCAAAACAACGGTTGTTGTAGCCGTTCATACAATGTTTTCGGTTGCATTAAGACCAACCCTTCTCTTAAACTTGACCAGACCTTCATTATGGAGCGAACCACCCTATCCTCCGCGCTAGCCGGTTCTTTCAACTTTAGAGTTGGATTGAACAACCATCATGTATTTGCCTGCCAAGTACCACCATTCATGGGACACCAAAGGTTAACTTTGTTCCTAATGAGCACCTTCCACAATTCTGGTCCAGGTTGCAGACTTTGTACCAAAAGCTTACCAAGTAGAGCCTTACTTTGGTGAACTAGATCCGCCAACCCAAGTCCTCCCTGATTCTTCGCCTTAATTAAACATTGTGTATTCAATTATAATTACATGATGCCAACTTCCAAACATGTGATCAAAAGTTCAATGTTTTATCCAATGCAAACAATGGCCTCTACATAGCTAAAAGTTTGACTTTCTCAATGTTCGTATGTACGTATATACAACTTGAAGCATGATGTACAAACTCATGATGATTCATGGAGCTTGTATTATCATAAATAGGCTTCCGTGTAACACCTTCACTTATATCATACGTGTGAGGTTTGAGAGAAGTAAGGAATTGTAATTCTTGCATATCACCTTAAGCTTATGGATACAACTTGAAGCATGATACACAAGCTCGTGAGGCTCTCATGGAGCTTGTATTGTGATAAATTAGCCCCCATAACAACTTCACTTATATTGTATGTGTGAGGTTTGAGAGAAGTAAGGAATCTCAATTTTTGCAAATCACCTTAGGTTTATGTTATATCATTACATTGGAAAGTACATATTCACACATCACAACCTTACCAACATACGTTGCATAACATTGCATATGCAATATGAAATCAAACTTAGAGAAAGTAATTTAAGGTGACAAATTAATAAATCAGGCAATTGAAATCCTTTTTATAAATTAGATGAATGATCTGAAAATGCAATTATAGTAAATACTTGGCAAATCAAATTTAGAAGCTACAATAACGAACAAAAAATTTGTAGAAATTAATGGATATGTTAATTGTTTTGATACAATTACAACAAAATTGAATTAGATAAAGGAAAGTTTTTCAAAGTATTTGCTTAGGCACCCTCATTTTTGTGGACGTCCACTTGCTCTTCCTTGTTTCATGCTTTACCAATTCTCACAATGGGGACGATAATTCTCATGCACTTTAAAATGATTATATGTACATTATCTTTTCACACCTTCTAAGTGCCTATATCCCCATGTATTTGATATGCATGTCTATATGAACAATCATCTCCCTAATGAGCACATGACTTAGGCCAAATCCGTATTTGATCATTGAGATCCATGCAATTGCTTGGTTATTAAAGTAGAGATCCTTCTAATGTTTGATATGATTGAATGAGACCTAGAGGATTAGCTCAATGCATCTAAGAAGCATAAGTTGACAAAACTATAAGTGTAGATGCAAGTATGGAATTAGAGCGAAACTTAACATGTAACCTTAGGACATGTATTGGCAAACAATATGATGGGGGTTGGTGCATGGAAGTGTTCCTGGAAGCGTCTTGTTGTACCCAATTCTATTGCGTCAATGAGTGGTCTTAAGTATTTCAGTAAACATATCAAAAACTCAAATCAAATGGGGTGGACAAGAATCACAAAGAGAAATTTCTTTCGATCCCAAACTTCGATCAATGTTGACAAACCTGGACATTGAACATTTGGTTCTTCCTAAAGCCAAAACGTTCTAGAATTTTTCTAAAATACCCCCACCCCCCTCTAATCCCTCGACACACCCCTGGGTTTTGAAATTTCAACATACTATTCACAATTAATATGGTAAAAAAGGAAAGAGGCATTTCAAGGGTTTATGCGAAACTCGAGCATTGAGTACCACAACTACATGAAGGAAAGACGAAGAGTGGTGGGGAGAGGGGGTATTTTTTTTGTGAATTTCACGAAACATGGCAGAAGCCGAAGAGCATTGAGTAACTTACTATTACTACATGAACGAAACAAGAAGAGTGGTGGGGAGAGGGGTATATTTGTGAATTTCATGAAACGTGGCGGGAGGCGAGAGGGAGAAGGGGGGGTATGTATATTTGTGAATGATTTCATGAAACATGGGAGAGACAGAGGCAGAGGGATATGTTTGTTAATTTATGGAACAATGGCAGAAACAGAAGGGGGAGGGGGAGGGGGGTATGATTTGTGAATTTCATGAAACAGGGCAGAGACATAGAGGGTATGATCTGTGAATTTCATGAAAACTTGGAGGGTATGATTTGTGAATTTCATGAAAACATGGCAGAGACATAGAGGGTATGATCTGTGAATTTCATGAAAACTTGGAGGGTATGATTTGTGAATTTCATGAAAACATGGCAGAGACATAGAGGGTATGATTTGTGAATTTCATGAAAACTTGGCAGAGACATAGAGGATATGTTTTGTGAATTTCATGAAAACCTGGAGGGTATGATTTGTGAATTTCAGAAACATGGCAGAGACAGGGGAGTATTTCCTGTATAAATTTCCTCCCAATCTTCAGAATCAGAAGGTTTCTTCTTCTTCTTCTTCTTCTTCTCTCTAGCTTCTCTGTTTCCTTTTGAAATGGAGGTAAAGAAAGAAGAAACACTAAGGAATAGAACAAATCCGGGAATCCCACATCAGATCAAACAGACAGCTCCCTTTAAAAAAAAGAAAGGAAAAGAAACAGGTATGAATGAAGCCCCAACAACTACATCTCTAATGAAATGCTAATATAAGATCCAAAACGCGCATCATTTTTATTATTTTTATCATTGGTAGAAAAATAAGCCTCCTTTCTGGCCATAATATATACACATTGTTGAGCCAGTTGCAAATTGAATTATTACTATTGATATTTTGCTTCCATAAATTTAATTTCTAGTTTAATACATCTGGATCAAATCTTGGTTGGGCCAATTTGTATATACTCGTCTGGGTTATATAATTTCTGCAGTTTGGGGGGATTAACTGGTGGTTTACATTTCTTATCCTTCTCAAAACTCTCTCGAATACCAAAGGAATATTGAGAATTTTGTTTTTCCCAAACATGGATTATATCACTAGTTTCATTTTGTTTGGAGTAGGGACAAGGATCATTAGTTTCTATGCTCCTGAAAAGTCTCTTGTGCACCAAAGGAATAGGGAGATTTTATTCCCAAACAGATCATATCAGGTGTTTCATTTGGTTTGGGATCGAGAAAATGATCATCTATGTATATATGTAATATATCTGCATGATAAAGTCGTGCGAATAGGAATTCTGATGCTTAAAACTCTGGATAATATAACTTAAAAAGTAATCATATATCTGTCTTTAAAGGTAATTATGTGTATACTTGTAAATCTTATAAGCCATCCTATATACATGCATTCTCAGAGAAAATTTATCTCCACACTGTTCTAATTTCTCCATCATATTATTAGCAAAAGTTTGTGATGTTCCAGTCTTTAAAAGGATTGTTTTTGAATATCCTAAAACATTCAAACCCGAGGAAATTTTACTCGCATTTTGTGATCTATTTTAATTGTACAAGCTCGCTTATATTTGCAACATATATATTGGAAATTTGAGTTTCAAAGTCTTGTTGCTTGATACCCCATACACAATATAAAAGACATAGCTTGTTATTTTATTGGTACTATCACCTTCATGCTATGGTATTTACATTGCATATAGAAATGTAAGTGGTTCTTGTATAATACTTTTACTATGCCATGTCTCTGTATTCTAAGGTATTTAGTTTTGTGTGGATACTTTTACTATGTGAAACCCACTTAGTAGGCTATTATAGTTATATGTAGACCAAAAATAAATTATTATTGTATCTTACTAAATTGGAACTTGGTTTTCAAATGATGCCAACTCTTTCATCTGTATGCAAACCATTCTAAAAGGTCAATATTAGTATGTTCTAATGGTCTATATGAGTCATAATATATAGTGGTATGTATATTTCTTTGGATCTTCTATTCTTTTCATTTGTTTCGGAATGTTGATCATGCTGATGTAGAAGGGAGCAAAATTTTAATGTGATTGAGAGATTATGTGTATTACTAATATGGCAATTTCAATATATTCAGAATTTATGGGATATTTGTGCTGAACTGAACAACATTAACCACTTGCAGAGTCTCGCGGCATTTCTTCTTTTCTTATATCTCTTATTTTGGAACGATTGTTTTCACATATTTGAAATAAATTCTATCACAACACTCGTGCTACGATATACGCCTTATCATATTGATCACAGCTACATATGTACATAATACATACATGCACATGCATACACAAATTTATATACATGTTAGGCGTGTATGGGATGTATAGATACATGTCATGCGGGCTTGCATGAAGAGTTAAATATATTATGCCTGCTAGATTATATTTGTATTGGTGAGTAACTCTCTTGCTAATATATGAGGGGTTACATGAAACAAAGGGGTGTCACTGTGAGGAACCTATGAAACCCTAGGATGAACTGTTGGCTGATCAGAAATGATGGAATTTTAGAAGTTATAGTGATGGAGATTTATTTCGTAAAGAATTGTATCATATATAACACCATAGATGAATACAAATTCATTCCCTCTTGTTGCTTCTCCCCTTCTTGCTTCTCTTATCTCTTGTTATTCTTGGCCTTATTTCACCTCTCTTCATCTTTGAGGATCCAGGCAAACACAAGGTTTTTCAGGATTAAAATGTTTCGTGGTGTGATTTTTCAAAATCTGTGTCCTAATCATTTTTCTACACAAAAAACATATAAGCTGAAGTCCCATCACGAAGTTTAGGTACAACTTAAAGATGTAAATTCATTGTAAGAAAGTTTGTAAAAGATAAGATCCCTTGTTTGAAAGGTTTTGTTTTTTTTTAATTATCAGGAGAGAAGGAAAGGGGGTTTGCAAAGCCCCTATGGAAGTCTCAGTTAAGTAATGATGGGGGCTAACTCGCAAAGCCTGCAGAATGAAGGCTTGCAGAAAAAGCAAGTCACAAGCAAAGGTGGGAGGCAAAAGATTGGGGATGTGTAGCTTCTCAACTCTCATTGAATATACTTCAAAGATAGGTGTAAATCAGATGGAGCTTCTCAACTCTCATTGAATATACTTCAAAGACAGGTGTAAATCAGATGGTTTGTGGGTGAGATGGATAATGATGCACACACAGAGAGTAAAACAAAAGGAACATGCCACCGAAACATTGATCAGTAGTAGTGATGAAACAATTATGCAAGCCTCAAACATTCTTCAAACATAGAGATTCAGTGATGAAACAATTATTCGAGCCTCAAAACTCTGAAATTCTTTGAGCATAGAGATTTAGTGATGAAACAATTATTCAAGGCTCAAACCTCTGAAATTCTTCGAGCATAGAGATTTAGTGATGAAACAATTATGCGAAGCCTCAACCTCTGAAATTCTTCAAGCGTTGAGTTTTTTCAAATGGCTGCGAAAGATGGATCGGCTCAATCGTGATTAAAAAAAGCATCATGGTGTGGGTGTTCCTGTTATCATTGCTTCCAGTGGTAGGTCTTGACCATTCCTGGAGAACACATGGACATAGACATTCATTCGCTTTGTGCTTGCACCATTATCTCCACACGCAAAAAAAAGAAAAGAAAAAGTTCATCCACTCAGATTTCTATATTTTGGAGCTCTCTCCACTCTACTATTACTATAACAATGAATTGATCTCTCTCCTCTTCATTATTTTCTTCTTCTCAAGAGTGTCATTATCCTTCAATCTTCAGAATCAACCTATCAAATCTCTCTCCTTGCTTGATGTGACGCGGCCAAAGACCTCGGCTTTCTTGTCGTCAAGAAAAGGCCTTGCAAAGAGAGACCAATTCTTCTGAGCTTTTTCCTCTTATGAAATGTTTTTTTAATCTTATATGCTCATAGAAATATATTCATGCCACCCACATTGAAGAAGTCTAAGTCATATGAGACTGTTCTGTTTAAAATATTCCAAGACGACCTTGCACAAAGTTTTCTAAAATTGTCAGCATCATATTCCATGGTCCTAAGATGCTTTTTAACTTCTATTCGGTCTCTTACGAAATGTTAAATGCGATTTATCCATCCATTCATCTATCAAATCTCTATATCTTAGCAATCAGTTTGCTTGCAAACTCGGTTGTGTTTGGATAGATGTTCTATGATATATGGTCCTATGCATTTTCATATAGTTCCATGGCTGAAAACAAAGTGCAAGATAAAAAGCCTAGCTATAATGAAGACATTGATTACCCTTGGCTACTTTGTACCCAACAATTGTGTCGACATGTTCATGTTGGTGTATTGACTGCTAAAAGATGCTAAAATTCACTTCATACATGGGTGTTAGGGCAAATTTTCTCTTAATTACCCATCCTTGTTTATGGCTAAGCCAAGTCACTACTTGAGTTGGGATGTCTTTGAGGTCGTTAATTTTCTTGTAAAGCATGAATAAGAGTAAAAGTTGAGAGATATTGAGGAGTTGATAACATGTAGGTTGTGAGCCTTTCACCATAAACTATGTTAATTTAAGCATATCTTTGAGCAAACTTTCGTTAGATTTGTTTTGTATTTTGATGAGATGGCAACTAAAAATTAGGCAATGTTGAACTTAACATTGAGCCTTTTTATTGAAGCCAACTAACGAAAGGCTAATATTACCAATAGCCTCTATTATTTTGTATACTAAAGTAACTCTAGCCTTGATAATTCTGTATTAAACAATTGCATTTGGAAAGCTCTCTAATCACATGCAATCAAGTGACAATACATTGGGTTACTTGGCACATAATAGTTCCCTCATCCATTGCATAAAAATGAGCAACACAAAAAATAGGTTTTACAATGCAATTCTTAATTTCAAAGAGAGTGATATTTCTATCAATTTATTATTAATATTTCAAAGGGTCCTTACTAACTTTGCATGTAATTAGAGGGTAGTACGTTTGGTCAACAAATTTGTCGAAGTTTCATTACCATTTAATGCAATTGCATGAATGAAAAATATAGTTTAAAATGTTGTCTATTTTAATCTTAAAGAAAGTGAAGTTCTATTATCTTCCTACTAATTGTTCAAAGGGTTGTTTTGTACTTTTATGAATTGTTTGTTGCATTATGGAAAAAGTTATTGACACTTCTCATTTGTTATGTTGTCCTCTATTGAAGATAGATGAAGGGGAGAGCCTTTTTCTCCTTTTGATTATTCAAGAATGCAAGTGCAATATATACGATGTGTTAGGCCTTTCTCATTCCAATTCTTGACTCTAGGAAGGTAGGCTGAAGTAAACTCTAAAAATGAGTTGAAATTTAAATTCTCAACAATTGCAATCGAATGATGTTATATGTTTTAGACACTAATGGTTGATCTTGACACTTGAATCTAGTGTAAAATAGTCATATAAAGATGTAATGCTACCATCACCTTGCTAACTATATTGGCTAGCTTAAAAGATGAAAAGTTTCTTAAAATATGGGAGTGATGACAATGACCACGATGAGATTTGTTCTTGATGACTGGTTTAAAGAGAGAGAGTCAAACACATGGACCCATGATGCATGTATGAACAAAGAATCTTTTTAATCTACTGATGTGAATGTTCTCTCAAGCAAGATTTAAGTGAAACATTAGTCATGTTTAATTCTAGGATTTGTTAGAAATAGAGGCTTGAACAATATAAAGCCAAAACGTAAAATAAGTGAAGGGAAATAAAAAAATTTGCGCTTACTCAAGATCAGTTCATTGTGTTAGATATGAACTATCCATGATTCTCTTTAGTCTTATCAAGAAGCTTCCTATTTGGTGACTAGAGAGCATTTTAGAGAGAAAGTGGAAAGTAAAATCATTTCCATTGACCGATTTTTTTAATATTTTTGCACGTGTTGACATTAGTGAATGAATGAAGACTTCAAAACAGTGTAGGAAAAGACCTTTTAGACTAGTTTAGATAATTAATAATAAAAATATTGATCATTCTAAGTGGCTGTAGTTTAGTGGTTAGAATTCCACGTTGTGGCCGTGGAGACCTGGGCTCGAATCCCAGCAGCCACACGTATTGCTTCTTAATAATTCCTCTTGATTCCTCCAATCACATATTTGTTAATAACTCCTCTTGATTCCTCCAATTCACACATTTGTTAATAACTCCTCTCAAATAATCTTGATTCATCCAAGTAGTGTGTTTCCATTCTTTATGCATTGTCATCATTTCTAGATTTCATTCGATTTTTTACCTAAATGTTCTTTCTCATTTCAGTCTTTTAGTTACTATTATAATATTTAGGGTTTTTGTTCATCTTTATCGTTGTCGATTCTTTCATCTATTATTCTTATTTGTTAAAGCTTTAGTTTAATTATATGTATAAAGATGAGACCTCTATCCCTTCTTGGATGATTACAATAAAGACGAGATGATAGGGAATGGTAGAGGATCAATTTTGATGCCCAAGAGAGCTCGAAAATGGCAAAGCTTTTGCCTTGGCGGGTCTCCAAAACCAGATGTCCTATGTTCGAATCCTACAAGGTGTCTTTATGATGAAACTAGAGAAAGGAACCCACACCTCCAAGTGTTCTGTACATGGTGTGTCCTCAACTCAAACCCACACTTCCAAGTGAGTATGTGCTCCGAGTAAAAAAATATCTATTTCTTTGAAAAAACGAGCCTTCTTTCCATTATTAGAATTTGCATAGATACAACAATGTTCATTGTACACTCTTTGGCAACAAAGAATAGTAAATTCTTAGGTAACTTCATTTATCATATACAAAATTGAGGGGAAGTATTGCGAGCTAGCAAAGCTAATAAGCTAGTTGGCATTGGAAGTTCCCTCTTCGCTTTTCATTAAGGTTTTTCTTGTTATTAGTCGAAGTCAAAGATTTTCCTGAGCTCAAAACATCGACATGTTAGCAGTTCATCTCCAACAACAACATCACCGATAAAATTGACATGCATTGCAATATTCGAGGCAAATTTTCGGCATCCGAATTGTAGTAGTAATCGTGGAGGATACTTTGACCCATCCATGAAGGCCACTTTGAGCCGTATGGCCGGCTTAGAACCATTGCTAGATAGTGCCAGACATTGTTGTCGCTAGAGAGATTGGCATCAAACATAAACCTTTGCTTTGAAGGAATTGCATTGCCGATCCTATGCTCTCCTCCATGAGCCTCGCAACTTGAGTTTCCATCACTTCCATGTTTTCTTCACCAGGACCGGTTGTATTAATCCCCCGAAATAAGTTTGTCTCCGCAAAGTCAAAGTTTCCCTATATCATGTTTCAAACATTTAGCTATCGATAAATAAGGCTTGAATTATATTGAAAAATATATAAATTGTTTTTCATCATCTCCACAATACCTCATCAGGAACAAAAGGTGCACCAACACCCGTACCACTTATTTTAATCATGCTTAGAACCTTTGAGCAAACATAAAAACGTTGGTCGGGTCAACACATTTTCAAGAAGAGAAAAAAGGACACATGAAATGGATCATACAATATTATCATTAAATAGGATTAAATTTTCTTGCCTTGACTTGTAATTGTAGGAACCTCACATATTCTATGATCTCGTCAAGCATGGACGCCTTGTCTGTCTGTGTCCCAAAATGCAAGTGTTTATTAGAAAATTAATAAACAGACCTCCCATATACTGAAAAGAAAAAGTGAAGGTGCTCAATACCTTGCTTACACTCGGAACAAGCTCTTGTAAGGCTTTCATTCTTTCGGCAATTCGTTCACGACGGAGCTATATCACATTGAAACAACATCATTTATAAAGATCCCCCCAAAAAAGCAAGATTAGATTCCCAACCCGACCATAGATAACATCACCAAAATAATTTGTGATACAAGAAGATCACTAGATAACTAGTTGCAATTCACCATTCAACCATAGTAATAATTTGCATGTCCCATGCGAGTCGAAAAAAGTGATCATAGATTTCCTAGGCCTTCGAGCTATAGTTGGACTAATATCTATAGTGGTGTTCACAACACGTAAGTGATTAGGGCATCCTAGTCATCTACCTTAAATTACCGGGGTGTTGTAACATCATCAATCAACGTGCCTTAACTATCAAACTTATTTACAATCAATACAAGATACATACACATCATCAAGAAGAAGAAAAGACTACAAACAAAAGACACTTACCCGCTCGGCAATGCTATGTGGATCAGTGGCTTGCCCACGACGGGCCCTTACACGAGGTCTGGCAGTACCTGCGACAACTGCTGCGGCACCTTGAGGTTGACCTAACCCCGTGTGAGTTGTATATGGGGATCCGTGTGAGATTTGTACCTATTCATGAAGGCCACCTAAGAATCCATAGCTCAAATACCAATACAAATCATCACAAAAATGAATACTTATATGAGCCACATACTTGGGGTCCACTTGGTCTTAGTTGTTGTCCTTGTGTTCCACATATTGGGATGAAAATGCTCTCACTGGGTCCACATTGGGCCTTTAGACACACACATAAATATATTTTAGAGTGCTAGAATTGAATGTGAAGGAAGTCTTCAATAAAAAGTAATCATAATTTAACAATTGAAGGCTTTGATTTTAACCCTCTTGGCTTGCAAATACACCCTAAATGATGTCTATGAACTAATAACACATGGTCTAGGAAATATACCCTACTATTACACCTATAGGACGAGCTGCACAACAATAACTCGACTCTTGCCACCACTAGTAAAATGGAGGAAAGAAGTGAGTGAATGGAAAAACAAAATGCCCAATAGGATCACTTGCCCTTACAAGTCCGTAGGACCCCTATGTCGAGTGTCCAGACTAGGGATTTCCAAACTCTCTGAGGATTAGAAAAAACCCATCCACACATGCAAATGGGCCTACCTGTAGCCTTACTAGAAACTTCTGATCAAGAAGATTATGTGTATGTAAACATAACAAAAGGACCTATAAACATGAGCACACTTAATAGCCAAGTCTTCACCTAGCTACAAACGCTCATTTTGTTGTTGATTTCACATTAGACGAAAACATGAGGGAAAATTATAATGGGTAGGGTATAAAGGATGAACCTCGTTAGGTTGACCGAAACCGATAGCCGACGATGAAGAAATTCCTCCCATATATGAACCTTGATGCCATAAAGGAAGTTGAGGGCTTGATCTACATGAACCTAAAACAACAAGCACACCATATACAAATTAATCATCCATATATAGTCCATGCAAAAGGATACATTAAACCAAATATCACACACTTCCTTAAACCCCATATTCCATACCATATATTATTCTATATGTATGTATACCTTGGCCAATCCTTCTAACCATACTGTTGTGGCTTGAATTAGCATAATTCATCCCCTGAGAGTATAGTTGATTGTTATTAGTATGATTGACACATGACCCATCACCTCCGTGTTGATGATGATGATACCCAATATCATGATGTGATTGAGCCATGCTCAAAGGACCCCCAAGGATCATGGCATCATTATGCATGCCTTGTTGCTCCACATGAACTCCTACACATCACCCGCCATGTCAATATCATGATAAAGAGATGTTATTAATCGCAAAAAAACCATGCTAGTTAACACATTACTCTATGAAATCATATTCTTATACATGTTAACACACATGTCCATGGTCCATAAGAACTCTTTCAAGGCATCACCATGTGGATTATATCACTAAAAAGAGACGTGTTTCCAAAGGCATATAAATTATGCCAGTTAAACATATATTTTTCTATGTGCTTGCTTATTTAGTTAGCATATTGATTTGATCCTAAACAATACAAAGATGCATGGTAGGTAAGTTACACATATGTCCATATCTTTACTTTACACATACACACATAAATACGTACGCGTACACATGTACATACGTACGGATACACATGTACATACATACATATTATACCTATATAAATACTATTGAACTGATTCTTATGGAGAGAAGAACATTTACCTATGGCATTCATATCAGGCCATGAATTAGACAATGCAAACACCTCCATTAGATCATCCATGTTGTTGCTAGATTGACTGGCAATCTCTTCCTTTAATTGTAGTTGTAGTTGTAGTAGTGATGATGATTGGTCCAGCCCTCTCCTTGGACCCACTGGTTGAGATGTTACCTTAAGAGGAAATGAGGTTTGTAAAGGATCAACACTCAGCATAGGTGCCAAATCTGAAAGACTTTTTGTTTTTTTTATATAAAAAAAACAAAGAAAACATATGAAGAAATTAGGACCAAATTTTGGTTAGATCAAACTAGATTTAACTACATAAATTAAACATTTAGTAGCCACATATTAATCATATGAAATGTTTTGGAAGACATAGTAATCTTTGTGAAATGTTGTAGCACATTAGAACATATTATGCCCAAAAACCAATCTAATAGCCACATATTAATCATATGAAATGTTTTGGAAGACATAGTAATCTTTGTGAAATGTTGTAGCACATTAGAACATATTATGCCCAAAAACAAATCAAATGAAATATAGGTGCATTAGCACAAGCCCAATTGCGAATTATATTACTTAATAACCATATGAGCATCAAAATAGACGCAGAAATTACTAATCCTATACGAACCCTATGGCATATGAGTGCATTAAAACAGACCCAACGCTTATTTATTCGTATACACCAATCATACTGAGGATTGTGCTCATTAAAATGGACCCAAAATGAATGGATTATAGTGGGTTTTCTTGACTGAAGAGAGAAAAACATAATCATTTGCTGATCATGCCCCCCCCTTCCCCCTTTAACTATGAGTTGCAACTAAATCCAGTTAGCGTTGGTAAAATACTTAAAAATAAGGTTTGTAAAACACTTAGTGAGTTAATACATAGCATTACTCTTACTGAAACACATGAATTAAGGTTAGCAAAAAATTCTTTGGAAGTTAATTAGATAAGTAAAACACTTGGATGAAGGTTAGTAAAATAAATAAGAACTTAATTAATGATTAGTAGAATTAGGTAGATTAAGGTTTAAAAAAAAAGAGAGATTTGATTAAAATCAGTTGACTAGATTTTAAGTTAATACCTGTGGGTATATGGGAGATGAAGAGCATGAGAAGGAAAAAGAAGAAGGAAAGAGACAACAGAAACAGGGGAATGCTCTGTTTTTTGTTTTGTTTTGTTTTTGTTTGCCTGCCCTTCTATATGTTCTCTCTCTCTCTCTCTCAATTTCTTTCTCTCTTTCACACACAAGGAGACAAAAGATTACAAGGAACAAAGTCACTCACTTGTTTATATAACACACACATACATGGAAAGAGAGAGAGAGAGAGAGAGAGGATTAGATCATTGTAGAGAATGTTTTGATGGTATCAAATGGTATAATAGGTATAACAAGAGAAAAGGATTGTTAGGGAAAGCAAAAAAGTATTGTGAGTCTTTGTGATTGGGGAGGCTTGGGCCCTCCTTGTTGAGACATAAACAACAACAAGAAGATAAAATAAAGAGGAGTGTGTGTCAGTTTTGTAAAAGAAGAAAAAAGCTCCTAGATGGTAGCAATCATGTTAAAAATTGAATAAATGAGAACACACACACACACACACACATTAGAGATGCTAGCTAGGTCAGGTATTGCCTGGGCCCCTAGTCTAATACCACCCCCCCTTCTTCTTCGGTATACCTTCTCGCTTTCTCAAACTCGCGTATCGATACATGAGCCTAGTAGCAAGAGCAACGTGGCTTTTCCACATTGTCCCAACTCGGGTAAAAAAAGAAGAAGAAAAAGGAATGAAAAAGAGTAAAAGAAAGTTGGATTCACATATGCATGTAGTCTTTTCTCCTTGTGGCACTAGATAGAAGAAAACCAATGATGGTGTCTATAGAATCAACATCCTTGGTTGGTTGGAATCTTCAAACGTTCAATGTCGATTTGTTGTTGAAGTCTTACAAGACTAAGGTGCTTGAGCGAAATGAATGACATGACATCATGCTAAGGCGCAAGATGAAAGCATATTTCAATTTATGTGTATATTAGGCACACGATTTACTGAACACTTTGGTCTTGTGTTGAAGTGTTGCATGAGATGCATTCGAAAGGAATAATATGAACTAAAACACAATGTCGAAAAAATGTTTTCTTTGAACATTGATCAATCACATTACCACTCTTTTCACACTACCTGACACGAAAAAAGTTAGATTCAAGGCGACATGTGTTGTCACAAGGCCATAACAAACTAGATACAACAAAAAATGTGCGTAGAATCCACATGGTTGTCGTGGGAGTCTTCAATATTTCAATATTGAGCTTCATGATCTTCTGTGGAAGTGTTACGACAAATATGAGCATGCCAAGGGATTAATGTTGCCTATGAAGCATCATGCTTATCTGTAGTCTTCAATATTTCAATATTGAAGTGTTACGACAAATATGAGCATGCCAAAGGATTCAAGGCTACGTGTGTTGTCATAAGGCCATAACAAACTAGATACAACCAATAATGCACTTATAATCCACATGCTTACCGTGGGTGTCTTCAATATTTCAATATTGACCTTCATGATCTTCTATGGAAGTGTTACGACAAATATGAGCATGCCAAGGGATTAATGTTGCCTATGAATCATCATGCTTATTTGTAGTATTCAATATTTCAATACGAGTTTTGTGATCTTCTATTGAAGTGTTACAATAAACACGACACATTGAATGAAAAGGTATAAAAGCGCGGTGAAAAACTTGTTTTCAAAGTCCAATATGACGCGTGTGATGGATAACACACGCATCACAACCTTTAAGCACTACACAACATTAAAAAAGGTTGGGTGCATATTGTTTGTGGTTGTACCCATTCTAGCCTAGATCACGTCGTATCAATAATGTTGCCTAAAATCAACATCCATATTGGAACATCTTTGGTCTCGTGACAAAGTGTTATAACAAACACATTTTCTCGAAAGGATTAAGATGACATTACATCCTATAGCATATGGAAGCCATTGCTTTTGTATAGTCAAAAGACACGTCGTGACTTTTTTGTAGTACCTGAAATGCAAAATATTGAATTCACATTTGTGTGTGCATTTTATGAATGAGTTTGATATCATACTAAGCTAGAAGAATAAATATTTTCCTAAGATCTACAAGTTTACCATGAAGCCTGAACTACTCAAATTACATCAAGCTCTTTGGTTTTTTTTCATGGTGTTGAAGCAAGCATATGAATGTGATAGGAATAATATGAACTAAAGCATATTTTGAAACCAGAAGCTTTAACCATCCATTAAATACATCACAGTTGTATTATGCACTATCCAACATGGTAAAAATCGGATTCATAAGTGCATGTGGTTTGAACAAAAATGTTGATTATATTCAACATCTTACTATGAAGCTTCAATTGTTCAACATTGAGATTTTTGTTCTTGTGCTTGCTAATTGAATAAAAAGATGTTACGTACTCAAGTGTAATGTTAAAAGATTGTCTTTATACTTTTGTGAAGCACACCATGACCTTTTCACACTCCCTAACATGTAAGAGGTTGGATTCATAGACACATGCCGTTGTCACCACACAAGAAATGCCAAATTACAATAGTGTTTACCAAAATCTCAACTTTAATAGATGCATACACACACACACACACATCATGGTAAAGCGGTAAACAAAGGCTTAATGCTTGTTATCCATAAGAAGTTGATCAACCATACGTTGATGATTGTTGAGCGTTGTGCAAAATTTCTTTTGGTAAAGGCATCTTCTTTATGCCAAGCAATAAGAGATTGTTAATGCCCTTCACTTCGACATTGAGGAAAAGTTCAATCCCCATGTCTGAAACTAATAATTTCAAAAGGTTAATTCATTAAGATTGATCAACCATCGACTGATCCTACATAGATGCTTTTGGTTAGGGGAAACCATGTTTGTAGGAATTTTTATGCTCCAAAGTTTTGTTTAATCACATAATGTTGACATGCTTGCCCTATTTGAGTCAATTTTCTTTTGACACAAATTGGCAATTAATTGATTTAATTCACCATTATCATCATGTACACAAACAATTACCCCTCCTTATCGCCACCTATTTCTTTGTAGCATTTGCTAACTATTAAACAAACAAAAAATCACTCAATTACAATAAAGCATTCTACTTTTTATAAAACTTTGTTTATATGTGCATCTTAGTCCTTAGAAACTCCGTTGAGGTTGTCCTTTGTAACTTGAGTTATAGGTCCACTAATTGCCCATTTTTCTTGAAGCTTTTTATCACTTGCTATACTTTCCAAGTGAATTATAGTTGTTTCACTTTGACTTCATATGTTATTGTCTATTTCCCTATGCCATTTAGAAGTTGGTGGTAGTATATAGATGCATGTAGAATAACACTTGTAACAGTAAAGCAATATTAAAAAATGATCTTACAATAATAGATTCAGGATGCTAAAAAGGCAACATGAAATAACACTTTCCTTTAGGGTGCGAGAATTTATTAAAAGACGAGATTGATCAAGGTTAATGAAGTTTAATTCAAAGTATGCTTCTCACATACATAAATTACAAAGGAAATCTCACACATAGAAACATGTAATTTGTCTACTTGATGGTCTTTCTTATCTTTTCTATATATTCTATTGACCCACTTCTCTACTTGGGATCATGATTTACAAGTCTGTCGCAAATATTGAAGAGTATTCATTGGAATCATCTTTTCCATTCTACATTAATGGATATAGACCTAGACAATCTTATTTCATTTCTAAAAGGGGTGTTTATCAAGTCAATGATCTAACGAGAAATGACAGTCATTTGATCTTGTTTATGGAGGGTGCTAATAGGTACCAATTGTGTCTCTCTCAAAGAGCTACTTGAGATAAAATAGAGGATATGGTCAATTATTGGGTACCATTTTCACCACCGGAGACACAAAATAGGTTTCAAGATTGGAATCTAATTGCAACGTCAAACGGGACTCTATAAGAATGTAACATGAACATAACTTCAATCAATATATGTGTTCTATAGTTCTACCCTCTACTATTTGTAAAACACACAATCACATGGATTCGACAATAGATCAATTATCTTGGGCAGTCCTACATAGAGGAAACCTTATTATTCTCATTTTCCTCAAATAAATATACAAGCAACTTCTGTGACCATAACGCATCTACCTAATGCCCACAATGCACCTAGTGGGGCATATGATTCACCACTAGACCATCATGAGGACAACTTTGTAATTCCCTATTTTAAAACTAGAGTGGAGTTATTTGTTCATTGTTATTCCACGATTATTAGCTATAACCATGCATACAATGTTCTAGGTTGAGCTGAATGTTGATACTAATTATGTACCCCAAAATTGTATTGACGCATCTAGAGATTATTTAGAACATAATGTTTCTTACTCTCATTAAACTAAGGTGCTTTGTCCCAACAAAGTTTATGAAAGCATACATTTTATAAAAGAAATGTCAAAAGTTTCCACAAGCTTTACATTGGCTTGGAGGAGAATATTCTAAGCATCATAAACTATATAGATAAATTATTACTTTCTTTAACAATCTATAATAACCATTGAAAAAGTAAATAGGTAAATAATGTCCTCGAGGAGCAAGTTCTATATACGTATGTATATTGTTGGGTTCATAATTTCAAGTTCCGACTCTATCACTCTTCATACGATCTTGCCCATGAAAACCTTATACATGGTGAATTATTAATGTTTTAGTGCCGTGGTTGACCAAATATAATTCAATCCTCAATGTTTTGCGTCGAATTATTGTAGACATGGTTCAAATGCATGTACTGGAATACAAGCCCAACATGTTGAGTAATTATTGAACTCTAAATATTGTGTATAGTAGTCTACATAGCTTTCAAGATTCAACCCAAGACCTCCCTACAAGAACTCTTCTGGTGAATTCATGAATCATATAGAAAGTTTGGGGTAGATTTCCAAACGTGTTCACGTTCATATTTAGTTTAGAACAACGAAAAAGATATGACTCAACTTTGTCAATGGTAAGACATACTTCGTCATACATGTAAGAATCAAAATTGATCAATATTGCCCATCATCAATTTCACTTTTCTTACGTTTTTACTTGTTGACAATAATAATAGCTTCATTTTGGAAAAAAAATAACAAAAATAACAAAAATAATAAATCGTCCTAAAGTAAAATCTAGTTGGCATATATGTAGACATCCTTTCATAATTGCAAAGATGTCATGTCAAATAGATAGAAACATATCCCATTAATTTTTACTTATGCCTCTCTCCCTCCCTCTCTCTCTACTTGACTTCTCCCTCTATCTATCATTTGTCTTTCTATATTCACCTACCAACGAACAAAAATAGAGGATTCCCTTGAGGGCCACGTTGAACTCTTGTCTCAAAGTGTTTATTGCTAACATATTCATCATTGTGCCCCCTTTCTTTGAGTAAAACAATCCAACTTAGTTATGGTTGATATTCTAATTTCTAGTCATTTTAATGCAAAGAAACACGAGCCAAAATGGTTGAACCAATAGATATAAGTTGGATACGTCAAAGATTTGCATATGAATCAAAATTGGTTTTCAACAAAAACAAATTGTTGTAAGCAATGCAACTTTTTCTAGTTAAATGAAGATGCTCTTTTGGAAAGGGAGAATAATACGAGAACAAGTTTTCTTTAGTCGTATACAGGGTAAAATAGAAAAGTAGGCTTCTGATTCTTAGCTACTAAAAAATGATGCTTGATCTTTTTCAAGATTATATCGACATTTTGGTCAAAAAGTTATTCCTTAATATTGTGAAAAAAGGATTAGAGAATCAAATAGATATCTCCCTTGCTATAGATGATGTGTGGCATAAAATAGTGAGCTTTATAAAACAGGCTATGGCAAATCAATGTACATGTAGAATGTTGGATGCATCATTCTTTTATACACGAATGCTTGGTTGTTTCATCAATAGAAAATTTCCTCTAAAACATATCTTGATATCCGCTATGATTAGAAAAATAAAAGTTACGCATAACTCCAAAAGAATGCAAAATGTGTACTTCGTGAAAGGAATGTTAAGTCTTGACAGTTGACAATAATTTTATTGGCAAAGGTCAAATTTATTTATACCACTTTGAGCAGGAGCAAGGTCATAAGAAACGTAATATAATGGTGTGTTTGTTTGTTGTTTGATTAGCAATGTTAAACAAATGGTAAGTCTTGCCATTTGACAATAACTTTATTGGCAAAGTTAGAACTTAACATAATCACGTGTTTGTTTGGTAAAAGAAAAAGAATGTCAAATCAACATTTTTAAAGGCGGCTTCATATGCTTTATAATAATTTCATGTTCTTTGAAATTCTGAAAATTACAGTCGTAGATGCTTTAAGTGTCGTGCTGTTATTTATGATATATAACAATGTTTACAAAGTTACACTTTTATTATGAGTTTTAGGTTTATCCATGGGTCATGACCTTCAATCTCTAGAAGGGACAATGTTCCATTTGAGTTTGAAATCTCATAGTTTTCATCGAAAACATTCGTGAAGTTGCATCGTAGAAGCATTTCTAAATAGAAATACTTGAAAATTAGATTCATACCATAGAGGTCACATTTTATAATAATTGAGTTTACCTATTTGACTAGATTTGCTTCCTGCTTCAATACTATTTACCCCATACATACATCGTTATCGGTTTACATACCAAATGTTCATAATCACCCCTGGTCAAGCATAATTGGATTACAAATATGTAGTAAATATAATAAAGTATTCACCCTTGTTTTGCTCTCTCTCTTAGCATTATCATAAGGAAAAACATTGTTTCAACCCTTAGGTTGTTATAATGATTTGTAAAGCATAAATTTAGGAGCAAACGAATACCATGTGTGGCATATCGAATTGAAACATAGTTTCTCTATAATGAAGAGTTGTAAGATACATAAAAAAGAAAATTATTCTTATTAGATGATTCTTTACATGTATAACTTGGAAATCTCCACATACTAAATAGATGCAAGGGGGGGTTTGGAAATTTTACCTTCCAAGAGAGTGATGGCAAGGATTATGTCAGCCAATGGGGCTTTTTACTCACTGACCCATACTTGGTCTAAAAATATATCACAATTGAGCTATTTTCACTCGGTTTTATGGGGTAACAAGTGTTTTTACACCCAAGGGGGAACCACCTAGATTGATCGTCCATTTCATTGAGACCCACACTCTATGCTTAAAAAGGTGTGGCAAGGTCGGTCACACAATCAAACTCAAGCGTACCAAATCAGTAACACAAGGTTATTTAGTCCTACACAAAAGTACGCAACATAGAAGAGGTCAATGCAACGATAATAGTGCTTAATTAAAATAAACTCATTCTTCTATGCTTATTTAGGCTTTACAAAAGGGTCTTATATATGAGTAGTTAAGTTACCTTTCCTACTTAACTCTACCTACATAGCGACGAATGAGTCTTACACCAATTGAACGCATAGTAATTACTAATTATGATTGATGGAAATCCTCAAGGTTAAATTTACAAATTCCCAAAATGCCCTTTCATTTATATTCCATATTTATGCTAAATTATACTATCAAATGTCTTGTCCTATTTTATTGAAATTCTATAAATGGCTAACAAAAAAACAATGTTGTCTCATTGTGCTTTAAATTCTTGTTCTCTCCTGTTTGTTTATTGTTATTGCATCATCACAATATTCAACTAAAATCCCCTATTGTCAAAGTCCTAGTTCTGTCAAGGTAACTAAAAATTATCCATGTGGGACTCGTATATGGTAGTCTTTGGAAGGTCATGCATTCTTTTTGTAATGATTGCAATTAGTTTGAGGACTCATGTTCTTTGACAATTTTATCAATATTCAAGCCTTGACTCAAATGGTTCCCAACATACAACCATTTCACAAAATACCCACAAATCATTGAATAATATAAAAAGAAATGATTAACATCCAAGTTTGATAGTGTACATGTTTATTTTGGCAATCTAAACTCATCTTCTCAAAATTATTAATTTATTTCTATACATATGATTGTAGGACCAATTGATGCCCTCTACTCCTCCACACATTAAATATGATCAATGGGATTCTTGTCCATGTTCTCTTGAATTCCGAAAGCTTAAACAACTTTATGAATTGTCTTTCTGGAAATAAGTCAATGGATTGCTTCAACTGCAACACGGGAATGATGTAAACCTTGAAGGAAGAACATGATAGGTTAACCATACAACACACAACCCTAACTAAGCTTGTTGTAATGGCAAACAACCCTAACTCAAATTATATGACATGAGGAATTACTAAATGGGAAAGATCCTTCAAGGGGGATACTATCCACAAAACAATAAAACACATTTTTTTTTCAGAAAAAAAAAGATGTCTTTTATTGTTTTGTGGATGGTCTATATTAAATTTAACTTATGTGTAGACATGTATAGAATATGCTTTCATAGCATCAACCATTTCATATTAACATCCATCACGAACCAATAACATGGTCAAGTTCGTGAAATGAAGTAGTGATAATCAACAATCATGATTTGACATTAAATACTTCATAATGATGATCTGGAAGCCTCAAATGCCTTACATGATAAAAACGAGCATACAGTTGTGAGGTTTGATATTTTGCTACTATTTGATATTTTCCAACTCAAGGTATATGCCTTCCTAAAAAAGATGAGACCAATGCCTAGAAAGGGTATCTAATCTCCCTATGGTATGAGAACATGTACATACCTAGGACAAGGGAACTGGCTCCTAGGACAAGGAAATAAGAGAAGGGAAAATGACTAGGGTAAGGAATTCCAATCTAATCCACATTAAAATGTTGTGCAAGTTTTTTTAGCAAAAGAATACACTTTTGTTTCTTGGAGAGTATCAGGTTCATCTTAGATATATGTTGAAGTAAATTTAATTGATGCCTTTATTTGAGGCACCGCCACCTCAAAATTCTATTAGAATTTAGTCCTTTCCTAAATCCATAGAGAAAGATAATGTTAAATTAAAAAAAGAGAGGTCTACGACTCAATAATAGAAAGACAAAGCTTTGGTGACCTCTCTATATGTACGAATGTTTCATGCAAGTTTCAAGAACTATAGAGCGCAAATATGAACAATGGCCCTTTAAAGCAAGTAAAAAACCATGTACAAATAAAGAGAGGAATAATTTAGAAGTTATCAAAAGATAATATTGATATTTGAAATGTACTTTAAAGTTTAATTATGAGATAACTAGGAGGACATATAAAATCTTGCATGGCAATTTTGACTATCCATTTTATCTTGAATGTTTAGAAGGAAAGACTAGGAAAAGACAATTGTCATTACTAAATATCTCATTCATTTAATCATCCTTAATCCAAAGAGACATTTTGAGGTCAAAGATTTACTTTGCAAAATTCTTTGTTGGTGATATTATTATTTGATAAGGTCGGACATGATGAGCACGGTCAATATTTATGCTTTATTCTTATTGCATTTCTTCCACATTAGCATTTAATGTACCATAGGATCGAAGTGTATGTTCTTCGTCCAATGTAAGACTTTCTATCGAAATAGGTTCTTATTTGCTCTCAATTATCTCACATGCTCTTTATCGATCCAAATATCTTGTGCATCAAAAACTTATAATCAATCTTTGGAGTATCTCTATGAGTATGAACAACTTTAGAGTTCTCTATAGAAAGTTAATGGGGATTTTGATTTCTAGATTCACAATTGTAATTGTTCTAAAAACAACATTGTAGATGTAGAATGTTAGATACTTGGTTAGATCCTAATATGGAATAGAGGTAAATGATCTTATCACATCTATTAAAGTCACATTCCATATTCGCTAAGTGTCACTTTATGTGGGGAATCAATGAATAAAGCAAGCCAACTTCCCGTATCCAAAGTTAACTCTTACATAAAAATACAAAAGGACATATATAATTGATTCTTCAATGCTAGATGGTTAAGAGTGAAAGAACTGTTGTTCCGCTTGCGATGCCATCGTATTGGCTCTTTATCAATGGATTATTATTAGTAAAGACCTTTGCTTTGTTGTCCTAATCTTAAGGGATGCATATGGTTGTTCTTTAGTAAGTCCAAGAAATGCATTGGGTAGATCATCACGTGAAAATTCTACATGGTAGAATACTATTCAATGGATATTGGAAGGAGGCCAATTTGAGTGGTATGACCGCACATAGATAATTAGCTTCAAAAGATTATAAATTGCATGCACATTAAGTGTATGTAAATCATGCTAATTGTAAACCCAATGTCTACAAGGTCATAATCATAAGCCTTTATGGATTTGAAATAATAACAAATTTATTCTCAACACCAATAGGAAATAGGTTTCAAGATTGTTTGGTTCTCCAACGGAAAGACATACATTTGCACAATGCATGTCTATGCTTGGTGCCATTAATAGCTTTCCGGATCTTTAAAGCTTCAACCATTATCCACATACAAAAAATGTCAAACATATTATAGCCAATGTCATAACTCATAGCTATTTACTTAAAGGCTCCTAATACCGCGCCTCTCTTTGGGAGTGTTTTGATAGAGAAACAAATTATAGTAATTGCATCTAATAAAATAGTATGACACAACACTTTTGGGTGGATTTCTCAATGTATGTATAAGCAATGTCGATCTATTCCTCAACCTTCTAAGGTTGCATTCCAAAGTTATCAACATGACAAAATACCTCATGGATTGATGTTACATCGCATACTTTTGAGTGTGAGGATAGACGCACTCCATTTGTTTTGATGTTAAAAATTGACAACCCTTAGGAATTCCATATTTAAACATTATTGAGAAAATTGTAAGAACATTAAAGTGAATTTGGAGATATGCATACCACTTAAGGTGACATTAAGACAATGGATGGTAGTGAGTTCATTTACAAAACATAAATTTAGCTTCATTTCATGGATTTTATGCAGAACTAGGTCCACCTCCCAACCCCACCAAAAGTGCAAGTTGATATACTTCTTTGCTATATTTTAAGTTGTATATTAAATCCTTGTTTGGCCCATCCAATGACTACTCAAATTGTTTTTTTGTTTTTTGTTTTTCAAAATGAAGCTACTTTCCCATTAGTTAGGAAGGATTATTACAAGGAGATTATACAAGGAGGCTTATACACAAAACGGGGAATCTCCCTCCAATCAAGATCAAGAAAATGAGAGTACTTACATTGCCTTTCAAACTGACTACCTAAAGTAAGTAGATACCTATAGCTAAAAGCGGGGGCCTTTAGTGTCGGTCAGTATGAGCCGACTCCTATGGCCTACAACGAAGGGAGGGTGGCATGTGAGATGGAAATAACAAGCGTGGGGGCTGGTAGTTCCACCTCGGGCCACTTCCTCCTAGTGTCACCATAGACGTGTTTTGCCATTTCTGCCAAAAGCGCAAACGGGCAATGACCACATCATTGGAGTGGTTGCAAACCTTGTCTGATTGCCCTCGTAGGCAGTTGATAAGCGCGGACCATATATCCATGATCACTTCCTTTGGGGGCTGTACCAGATCTTGGAAAACCTTTAGGCATCGTGCTTTCCAGACATACCACAAGGTGAAGCATGCGATCAACCTCCAAATTTCCAGGAACCTAGGGGATGTGGACAACAAGTCTCTCTCAAAACGGATCTTGACGAGTTTGCCTCTCGAGCATACATAGCACCAACTATCCGCATTGAAGGCGTCCATCCGTCCACCTATCAACCGAGTGATCAATCCATGCCGCAGCACTCCGCGATGCTGTTCCTTCCACTTCACATGCCGCAAGGAGGCGAGTGACTCTGTCCCATACCTTTTGAGCTTGAGGGCAATCCCAAAGATTGTTTTTGTTTAGACTTGCTTTTTTGTTGGAATCTTATCTTAAAACTTAATGCTTTTTCTTTTTGTAAAAGCCGTAAATAATACCCATCTTAAGGCTACCTAATGTTTTGTGGTACTAAGTTGAACTAACAATAAAACACAAAATCAAAAGTTTTCTCGTAAGAAAGCACCCATGATCTTACCTGTTAAAGAAGGAAATTTACCTTATTGAGACACGGTTAGAGGAAAGGATACTCAATGTGGCTTAATCAATTTGACTTTTTGTCACATGGCTTGATAAGCTCAATTATACCAGAAGACAAGTAAAAGTCAAAATCTTTGGAATATAGACAAAGACGAACAAAGAATTGAGGAATCTCCAAGATTGTTGCACGTGCCCACGATACTCCCCCCATTAGCTTTGAACCATAAAAGAAATGAACCATAAGAGAATGATGAAATATATTTGATTAGCTCATGATAATTAGTGTGTTTGATCATTCAAGAGTGAGGGGTTGTGTTCAAATGTACTTCAATGGAGTGAATTTATTGTGTAGAAATCATTTCAAAAGTGTAAGGGTTTGGACTTCATTGTAGTTTGTAAGTTAGTATGAGTGTCAACTTCTCAAGAGTGTACACTTTAATGAGAATTCTTGACAGAAGTTCCACATTTATCCACAACTTTTCCCGTTACATCTTCGAGAGTGTCATTGTTTAATGATAATGTTGGGGAGATTTAGAATTGCTCTTTTTATTCTTTATTTAATTGTCTTTGTGGATGAGCATCCTTGTTGAGTGAGATACCTCTTTTGATGTAAGTGAACTTTTCTTGTTGTGTTGATGTTTTTTAATCAAGAGTCTATCTTTGATTGCAAAGTTATTAGCAATTTTTTATATGATAAATCCTAAGATGGTGTTAGGATATCCCAATCCCAGTTAGGGTCTCGAAATGCACGAAGGTTGTCCATGTGTTCTCCAAATAGTCCCAAATGAAACATCCTAATCATGTTCCCTAGAAATAGTTGCTTATAGAAAATGAAAACTTTAGGAGGGAGATAAATAGAGGCTCTAAAATATTCACATGACAACCATACAACTAGGACACACTTGGCTAGACAATCACAATGAATCAGAGACATCTTCACTTCAATGAAAGAATATATAAGAAATTATTTAATGTTGTAGGCAGGGTGAATATGTTCTATACGATTTTATAGCTTTTATTCCTTGATATCACCAAGTTCCATAGTTGCAAACATAATTATAGACTATAAGAATTAAATAGGTAGGCCATAAAGATTTTTCTTCTATACATGTTATACATGTGTCATAGAGACTCCACAAGCATGGGTAAGGCTCATGAACGTGATGTATTGGGGTTTAATCCTAAAATACTTACAATGGTGGTCTTGTTTTTCGTTTTCAGGAAAGGTTTAATAGACATGTCTAACATGTTGGTGTTATCCATGTAGCGAAATGTGCATAGTGTCACCTTTCTTGCATCAACATAGCAATTTCCATGCCAAGATCACATATAATAAGATTACCAAGTTGGTGAGGGAAAGTCTAAGTTCACAACAACAATCAATGAATAAGAGTCTTAAGCACTTTATGGGCATGATAAGAGTGTATTGACGTCTTACATGACCAATTGAGCCTTCAATCTTAACATGAGGTGTACACAAAGATCCTAACATATTGAATTGTTGTAACCCTTGATCTCTTCTTCCCCAAGGGTGTAGGCTTAACTAGAAAATTTGGAGAGGGGATGTATCCTCCTTGTTGTGGATTGGAACATGTACATACATGTGGGGACAAGGGAATTATCTTCTAGGGTAAAGGAATTGTTTGATAGTGGCATTGTGGATTTCAATGCATGAATATGCCACCCCTTTGAGCAATAGAAAATTTTGATGATGTTATTATATTTTCAGCCTTAAGTGTAAAAGTTATAACTATTGTGTATATACAATATAATATAAACCTGAATTGTGCCAATATTGGAACTTGAAGGTAGAATAATTGAACTCAAATTATTGGTCCTTAAAATCTATTGTCTTAGGTAGGATTTTTATGACATATCAATTCATGCCTAATAAATTACTTTCAAAAGAGAACATATACATGCTGATTATATGCATTCAAGGTTATGATATAATCACTATATAAAATCATGATAAAGTAGGTAGAATTGAATCTTCTCATTTCAAGCATCTTAATGGTCATCTTAATTTATAAGAAGAATAAATTGATAGCCCTTTGTTGTGGATGCAATTCCATTGAAGACTAACTTTCTGGTGTCTTCAAATGGAAAGCATTTGTGAATATCCATACATTGTTGGATGAACTTCTCGACAAACTTTAAAAAGAAACAAAAAACTCTTTTGATCGCTAAACATGCCAATTTACTTATAAAAACTATGTTTGTGGAATATAAGCAAAGTTATACATTAGTATTATTATCCTTATACTACATATCCAAGAGGTAATGGACATGTAGGGACATCACACCACTTGCTATTGTAAAATTCTGCATAATTTGTTCTATAATGTTAATGTTAAAAGCTTGAATAGGCATTCAATGCATCATTAATAGTTGGAGGATGGTTGCAATGTGTTTGTGCAAATACTCAACCTTCTTATTGTAGCTAAATACATCTTATGCATGACATGCAAACTTATAAGTATTGAGATTATTACTAAATCACATGCTTTTATTGTTATTTTGATATCCTAAATCATCGATAATTTTCACAACATAGAGAATACTCATAAGTACAAAAGAGCACTTTTGGTTCTCGACACTAACCAAGAACTATAAGTTTGTTCTAACACTAATGGCAACATGCAGCAACAAATCAATAGACAAAAAGCAATCATGAATAGAATAAAGGGGGACACCTTTGAAGGAAAAGAAAAACCTTTTTTAATTCCGACAACATTTTTCACCAATCATGATGAGTTTCATCTCTCGACTCGAAGGAGGTGATGAGGCAAACTATTTCAAATTCTCTTTAGAAAAGTTGCCTTGATAAAATCCAATCCATGAACATGCTTATGATATTGGCTATGCATATACTTTTCCTCACGCTTTCTCATTTACAAAATGTATATATCTCTAGTTTGTGATATTGATATTATCAATGGAAATGCCTACTACATGTGCTACATTGTAAGATAAAATTTTTAATCATAGAATACTTCAACGGTTTTAAAAGGCTACATAATTCAATTAAATATTTGTGGTGAAAACATGTAAAGTTGTAAACTACCCCCGTTAAACAATAGAAGATTCTTGTAGGAGCAAAGTAAGGAATGTTACTTACGCCTACATAGTTATGTGTAAAGAATGACCTTGCATATGGAAAATGGAGACCTTTTTATTATTATAATCAAAACATATAACCTAAATCAAATGTGGTAAATTCCATGGTGCAGTTAAAATACGAGTATCAAGTTTTAATGGCGTCGTAATATTTGTTGCTTATTCATATGCACCAAGGCAACCGGCGACTCCTCTTTGTTCGAGATTGTTGTAGGCCATGCAAGAAATGTTGTGAAAAGTGCCTTTGAGTTATAAATACATTTGTTCTCATGGGGAATGTCACGCTTTCCTTGCAATGAATAATAGAGTAAGTTTGACAATAAGAGCTAAATTTTTTGATGCTAACTACTTTGAAAGACATGCACATGTTCCTTATCGTAAGAATATTCTCTTTGAAAGCATGTGCACTTAGGAATATTTGGAATGAAATGGACTAAGATAGAGTAGTTTAGGTGAGAATGAGGATTGAAAATTGTGGCAGAATGAGGCTGTAGGTGGAACCTAAAGGAATTAGATTGCTTGTTGGTGGTGTGAAGTAACATGTTGACATATCGATATTTGGAGACTCTACAAACAATGAAAACAACACAAATAGATTATGCAATCATCAATTTAATTTTTTAAAAAGAAAATTCATAATTACCCTATGCTCATTAGATTTCTCAGTATCCCCTTAAGAAGAGGTTTTATAGTCTAGGAATCATGGATCTTCCCTTTTCTATTATTTGGGAGGGGAGATCTAATATCCAAGGTCAATCTTAGGAGAAGCTTGAATATTCTTGGCGAAGAGACTTCAAGTTTAGGACTTTTCATGGCCAATGGGAGAAAAGTGCATACCATCGAAAACCTTGTAACCCAACTCTACGATTAATACATATGACCCAATATAGAATGGAACTCGTAAACTTGAGAGAGAGAGAGAGAGAGAGAGAGAGAGAGAGAGAGAGGCAAACTCATGGGGTTCATTAGGTCTTTAGTTCAAGAGATTGTTCTTGCATGTTTCCAGATAAGGGAATGATTTTGGAATATTACAACGTTGAAGATTTGAGTGTGTCGACATAGTGTTGTATATTATTAGTAGGTGTACCGGTGACACATTCAGAACATACTTGAGATAGGGGAGGAAGCACATGGTGTATACATGGTCTAAGATTGAGATGGACAAAGAGGAGACATATAGTAACGACACAAGAAGGAGATCCCAAACTTTATGGTTTAGAAGGCCAGGGACAAAGAAAAGACACAAGACAATGGGAGGAAGGGTCATCACATACATGCATAATTGGAGAGAGAGAGAGGGTTATGCAATGATGGTAATCACTAAGGAGGGTCGGGTATGTATTTTTTGTGTGTATGTGTTCACACGGTTGATGAGATAGAGGCAAAGAGAAGGACAAACCCATGAGGAGGAGACAATACATTGATACATACTATCATCGTCATGTTCATCATCATGATTCATAATCATTGTCATTATCATCATCATCATCGTTGGTCGTGATCCAATGATAGATAGACAAACATGGGGTAGTGTTAGAGGTGGTGTATTATGTACCATGGTTCATGAAGAAGTAAGGCCACCATAAAAAGTTAAGGAGACAAAAAGAGAGAGAGTGTGTGTGTGTTTTTGAAAGGTTTGTAGGAAAGGCATCCTTAGTACTAAAAGTCAAAAGGCTGCAAAAATTAGATAAATAAATAAATAATAAATAAATGAATAAAACTTTTTTTAAAATTTTTGTTAATTAAGAAAAGCAGAAAAGGTGATGGAAAAAGTAAAGAAAAAAAGAAAAGAAGAAGAAGGAACAAAACAAAAAGAGAGAGGAATGAATGGCTTCACATGAATGATAGGCGGCCGCCCACAAAACGCTTTCACACTAAGAAAGCCTTTTTGTCCGGACAAAACAAAAAGGGCGATGGCCTCGCGTCATGCTGGCGTCACCTCTAACGTCCTCAGTTATTTTATTCTCTTTTATTTTATTTATTTAAAAGTTTTTTTTCGTCTAGCTTGCTTTTGTTTTTTTTTTCTCTTTTCTCTATTTTTTAAAAATTTATTGTACAATTTATCCTTTTGATTTTATTGTGATAAAATAAAGCCCCCAAACAAAAATAAAAGACAAAAATGTAGATACGGCGGCCATAGATAGAGCTCTTATCTCAATGGGGTGGTAGACTATATATAGTATAGGTATTATAGCATAGTATATTTTTAGTATTGTATACTTTAGTATTAGCATTAGTAATAATATTATTAATACTCTATTCTATAGACTATAGTAGTGTATTACGTATACTATATAGTATATTTATATTATACTACCAAGTATATAGTATATACTATATGCTTTAGTCTACTAAGTATGCTATGTGATATAATGTACTAAGTATGCTATACCATATAGTATACTATATGGTGGTATATAGTATAGTATAGTATACTCCTTGCATAATATAATTTACAATGAGAAGAGTGAGTGCCATTTTGAGACCGGCCCCACCATTTGCACCTCGTGTTTTGAGTGTATCCCGCCTCAGTCTGCATCCCGAACTTGTGCACCCTGTATCATGATGCCCCATGCATACATACAATAGGTTGTTTTGCTCTTGGATTTGGAATGCTTCACAAAAAAACAATGGCATAGCTTGAGTTTGTGCACTCCTCAAATCGAGTGTCTGGACTCTCGCTTCTTAAGTCTTTCATGATGATACGCTAGGTGAGATTGTGAACGATGAACACTAATTTCTAAGAACTATTTCATTTGAGATGGAACACATTCTCAAATTTACCCAATGTAATGTACCTACACACTAATGTTGCGAAGGTTTAATTAGTAATTTTCGGCATTTTTATGTTTTTGCACCCCTACCTACCTTCTAAACAAGGCATGTGTTTATCTAAGTTGAATACATAAATGTCATTCATATGATATAGAACTCATTTTCCACCTTTTTACAAACCTAAAATTAACTCCAAGCATAAAAAATTCATGTTGTCCACTATATCTTGTCCATCTTGAGCAATAATTATTCCTTGATGCAACATTAAGTAAGAACCACCTCCACTTACGATACACATCTTCTTCAAGGAACAATTGAATAATATTATAACATGCTAACAAAGAGTTGGTTTCAAGAGCTTCTTGGGTGTAGCCTCTAGAAAGTCACCGCATTTCTATTTCGGACTCTTTATTCCGAATCCTCAAGCAAGACTAATATGTTTGGCCCTAAGAGTCGGCTCATACGGACCGACACTAAAGGGCACCACTTTTAGCTATAGGTATCTACTTACTTTAGGTAGTCAGTTTGAAAAGCTATGTAAGTAGTCTCATTTTCTTGAACTTGAACGGAGGGAGATTCCCCATTTTATGTATAAGCCTCCTTGTATAGTCTCTTTGTAATAATCCTTCCTAACTAATGGGAAAGTAGCTTCATTTTGAAAAAGAAGAAGAAGACTAATATGTTTGGCCATATATCATCTTGATTAACTAAATTAATTGCTTAAATATTTAATGATTCAAGAAAATATTGTATTTGTCGTTGCTCACTTAGGGAGTACATGAGCTTTACATATATGTTGTGCCATTCCTTCATTGTAGTTATGCGCAACACTTCGTAGCATAATCTTTGCTAATTTTATTTCTCTCTACATTTGTTGGTCTAATTCGAGCTCCTATTGATAGTATTTTAACATAGTATTTAAGTTATGGAAGTTCTATATGTGTATCAAGCTAAGAATTGAAAGAGAGATTTTGTCATGGACGAGTTAGAGTAGAATCAAGATGAGACTAAATACTAAGAGAGAGAAGAGAGAAGAGAGAAGAGAGAAGAGAGAAGAGAACAAGAACTCAACTAATGCTTCCATAACTGGTGTTGTTCACCTTGAATAGAGGTATGCATCAAGGTGCACTCAAGTATTTATACAAGAAGATGGGGATATTCATGCAAGCTAGGAATATTCTAGAGAATGCACGAGGATGCATTCAAGCTAGGAAACGTCTAGAGAATGCATGAGGAGGCATTCTAGAAGTTTCTAGAAAGTTCTACTGTTCAACCTAAAAGTTGAATTTTACATAAATATGCCTAGATAGATGTAGCTCAGTTGGTAAGGTTGCCCAATAGAGACTTGGAGATCATGGGTTCAACCTCTACAATCCACAATGGCATACAATTAGCCTTATATACATGTCTTTGACATTATCCTCCCTCTAAGGCCATCTCCCAAGACCCGCAACCGGCTTATGTGGGTATAGTTGATTAAAAGCTTGAATGGCCTTTGGAGCATTTTGTGAATGTGTAACCGGTTCCCAAGTGGCATCCGAGAGGGGGTAACCTTTCCATAAAACCAAATATTGAAGTTGTTGACAACGCAAGCAAGAGTCGAGGATTTGGTCAACCTCATACTCCACCCGTGTCGACAACTCCACGAGTGGCTTGGGAGGAGGTTGTCATCCCAGAATTCGAGAAGGATGGTAGAGTTTGAGGAGGGAATGTGGAAAACATTGTGATTCCTGAATTTTGAAGGAAGCGCTAACCGGAAGGCAACTTGGTTGATTCACTCAATGATACAGAGGGGTTTAGCTTTTTGTAGTCTAGTTTCGCGTAGGGATATGATGTGGCGATGTAGCAACCAAACCATGCCGTCGACTGTAAAGGTCGGTGCAGCCAAGAGATGACACTCAACTTGATCCTTATACTGGTTGCCAATGATACAGAGCTCAAGGGAGAGGTCACGATGGACATCTTGTAAAGTGCGAGACCACGTCTTTGCCGACAAATTGACAGAAATTGTAGGAATGGAAATGCTGAAACGAGGGTGGAACCAATAGTTTGCAAAGAATGGGAAAACCTTAGTTGAAGGATGGATACTATTATTGTAGGAAAATTTCACCATTGCAAAGAAGTGCACCCGATACTCTTGTTGATAGCTAACGATACATCACAGGTATTGTTCGAGGATTTGGTTGACTCTTTCGGTTTGTCCATCAGTTTGAGGATGGTATGCTGACAACTAGTTCACAGAAGTCCCAAATGTCTGCAGAAGTCGTCACCAGAAGTGGGAGATGAATTGAAAACCCCCAATTAGAGGTGATATCCTCAGGTAAGCCGTGTAGTCGAATGACATTTTTAAGAAAAAGTTATGCAGAAGTTCCAAATGTCTGTAGAAGTCGTCGCCAGAAGTGGGAGATGAATTGAGAACCCCTAGTCAAAGGTGATATCCTTGGGTAAGCCGTGTAGTCGAATGTCATTTTTAAGAAAACGTTATGCCGTTTCCTCCCCCAAAATGGTTTTGGAACATGGGACAAAGTGAGCCACCTTCAAAAACTGATCGACAGTCACTAGCACCGTGTCATGGCCACCGACACGAGGGAGGTCGGTTATAAAGTCCATGGAGATGGAGGCCCATGGTCGACTTGGAATTGGGAGCAGGTAGAGAAGGCCATATGGCCAATGGTAAGCCGCTTTGGAGCGAGCACAAACATCACATGTATTGATAAATTCTTTGACAAATTTCCAAGGTTGGGGCCACCAAAACCCTAGAGATAGCAACTCCAGTGTTTTCGTGACCCCAAAGTGGCTGGCAAGAGGGTCATCATGACAATTTTGTAGTACTTGAGTGCGATATGATCATTGTGGAACATAAAGGAGGTGATTACAGTATAGTAGCCCATCCCAAGTTGTAAATTGGCTAAGATCCGAGCTTTTCATTTCGTTGGATGGGTTGTTGATGCGCGCCACAATTTCATTAGCGAATGGGTTTGACATGGTTGCCTTGGGGATCTCGTTGAGGAAAGAATCATCATGCAACATGGATGTTGCGAACTGCTAGAGTTGATTGGGCCACAACAAGCAATATGATTGCTGAGAATGTGTTGTCCCTTGGGCACAATGCAAAATCTAGTCACCGAGAGAGGGAATCAGTCTTCCCATGTTGAATGCTGGGTCAAAACAAGATCTCAAATTCGTAGTCAGTGAGAAAAGATGACCATCGGGCCTACCTCCAATTCAACATACCATTGGTGGTGAAGGAGATTAGATTCTTGTGGTTGGTGAACAACTGGATACGATGTTGGGCCCCAACCAAATAGGGTCTCCATTTAGCGAAGGTAGACATGATAACTGCAATCTCCATGTCGTAGAACAGATTATTTATTTCTGTTGGGAGACAGGTCCCTCCGGATGGGAAGGGAGAAGAACAGTGCCGATGAACAAACTCGGCCGAGGCCGAAACCGGATGAGGAGGACCCGATGAGGAGGACCGGAGAGCCGGATGATACAGACCCGGTGAAGACCGGATTAGGAGGACCCGGCTACGGAGATCTGGATGATACAGACCCGGTGAAGACCGGATGAGGAGTACCCGGCTACGGAGAGCCGGATGGTGCAGAGCCGGTGTAAACCGGATGAGGAGCACCCGGCTACGGAGAGCCGGATGATACAGGCCCGGTGAGAACCGGATGAGGAGCACCCGGCTATGGAGAACCGGATGACGTAGACCCGGTGAGAACCGGAGGAAGAGACATATTCGTAAATATGTTTCTGAGAGCCCATCGAGGCTATATTTGTAAATAGCCGAAAAGTCATATTAGTATAAATATGACTTAGGGCAAACCTTGAGTGGTTGTCATTTTTCCTTGTTGGTGCAAGAAGAGGAGTGAGTATGTAACGTTGTACACAAAGAGAGAGAAAAAGAGGTCGTTGCCTCTGTTGTAACCGCTGCCTGTGGCGAAGATCGTGAGTCCGAGGTCGTTGCCTCCGTGAACTCACTGTTTTGTACATTCTTACATAGTGACAGTTTGCAGCCTGTGGGCTGCCGTGGTTTTTCCCCTAGTTTGGGGTTTTCCACGTAAACCTCCTGTGTATTTTCTTCTTCTTTGTGTCGCGTCTTATTTCCCGTTTTCTGTGTATCATTCTAAGCATGGTTGTGGCCGAGCGTTGCGCATAAGGAACGATCAGTTCCCATCAATTTCCACGGATGTAAAATTCTTGGAGTAGAAGGCCACAGGATGTAGTGTGCCATTGTAGTCTAGCTGGGATAAGACAGCTCCAATGGCAAAGTCGGAGGCGTTGGTTTCACCTGGAAGGGTCTCATTGGGTCGGGGTGAACCAACATTGGTGCCGAGAGAAAAGTTGCCGTGAGGGCATCAAAAGCACTTTGTGCCGTGGAGGTCTAGAGAAATGGAGTATCTTTTCTAGTAAGCATGATTAGAGGTTGCACTAGGGAGGAAAGATAAATCATTTATAAAAAATTGTGAAACCAAGAAATGATTGTACCTCTTTCAACCGAGTTGGGACAAGCCAATCGGTGATTGCCGTTACCTTTCGCACATCCATTGTGATCTCGGAGGGTGAGATAACGTAGCCCACGAATTCTACAAAGACCCATTCGAATTCACATTTCTCACTTTTGGGGTAAAGCCCATGTTCCTGAAGTTTGGTTAGAACCAGTCGGACATGTTGTGTGTGCTCCTCTATGTTGGAACAAAAAACTAGGATGTCGTCAAGGTAGATTACTATGAAGTGATCGAGATACTCACGGAATATATTGTTCATCATGTGTTGGAAGATTCCCGGGGTGTTGGTGAGACTGAATGGCATTACCTTGTACTCGAATGCCCATAATGTGTTCGGAAGGTAGTTTTCCACTCATCTCCAAGCTTGATGCGCACTAGATTGTAGGCTTCCCCGAAGGTCGATTTTGGAGAAGATAAGCTTGGTTTGGAGTCGATCGAGGAGTGTTGGAATTAAGGGTAAGGGATAACGATTATGCACCGTAACTTTGTTGAGACCGGGCAATAATCCACACATAGTCGTAATGATCCATCCTTCTTCTCGACAAATAAGATTGGGGCCCCGACCAGTGATTTGGAGGGTTGAATGAAGCCCTTCACGAGGCTTTCATCTAGATATGTTCAGAGAGCTTCAAGTTCAGGTTCGGAAAGCCCATAGATGGGACCGAAAGGTGGATGCACACCATCTTGGAGTTCGATTGGGCAATTGTAGGGCCGATGTGCCGGTAACCGATTGGCTTTTCTCTTTTCAAATATATCCGAAAAGTCGCTATATCTTGTAGGCAAATTGTTGATAAGAATGGAGATGTCCCGCAACAAAACAGGCGGTGTAGTGACCAAGTCAGAACTGGTTGCAACAGAATCAAGAGGGCGGGTGATTGAGTTGAAGTCATTTTCCTGTTGTCGAGAAACCTCCGTAGGACGTGCACGGTGAATTATTGCTGAGGGCCCCGCATCGGGCAATGGCGGATGACGTGGTCGGGGGTGCCACAATAGAGGTAGAGGCCATTGTCATGTCAAGGTTGTCGCTAGGCATCAGTTAATGGTTGGAACTGAGTGTGACCGATCTCCATTAGGGTATGTGGGTTGATCTCCATTGGGGTATGGGTATTAGTGGAGGATGGCAAATTTGACGTGGTTGGCAAAACTGATACGTATGGCCTTACGATTGGTGGGTTTCAGGAAGAAGACGGAAACCCTCAAGTCCCACGTTCCTCTTGAGGAAATTCAAAAAGACGATTATCAGAATTGACGGCTTGGGAGATTACTTGAGACAACGATGTGGGCTCCGGAAAGTTTAAGACAAGAGTCTTGACATCGTTTCGAATGCCTCGACAAAAATGGCCGCATAAGGCTTGGTCATTCCAGTTGACATCGCATGCGATTTGATGAAACTCTGAAGCATAGATGGAGGCTGGATGTGAGCCGTGTTGTAAGGAATAGAGCTTTGTGAGTGCCATTTGTTGCCGGTCTATCTCTCCGAACGTGGCTTCGAGCTTAGCAAAGAAGGGGGGAAGTTTTCTAAGATAGGGGATACAGTCTCAACCAATGGTCCAAAGAGAAGGGTGCCAATGAGGCTGATCCGAGAAAAATCACGAGCATAACGTTTGGGCTATAAATGGATGATAAGCCGAATTTGATTAATGAACCTACAATGATGCATCCTCGTGTTGTTGAATTTGTTAGGTAGGCTGATGGTAGGTTTGAGGACATGTGGATGGGAAGGGGAAGTGGTTGGGCTCGGTGCCAACGGGGTGGTGGGCTCCGCAGGTGGTGGGTTTTTGGATGTGCCACTTTGAAGCTCTCATAATGATTTGCAAATGATTTCATTTTCCAGTTGAAGTTGTTGCAAGGCTACCATTACTTGGTTAAGTTGTCATTGGAGTCAGACATGCTCACAAGAAGAGAAGGTGAACAAACTATCACGGACGAGTTAGAGCAGAACCAAGATGAGACTAAATACTAAGAGAGAGAAGAGACAAGAGAAAGAGAGCAAGAACTCAACTTATGCTTCCATAATTGGTGTTGTTCACCTTGAATAGAGGTATGAATCAAGGTGCACTCAAGTATTTATACAAGATTCAAGGTGGAGGTATGCATGCAAGCTAGGAATATTCTAGAGAATGCATGAGGATGAATGCAAGTTAGGGAACTTATAGAGAATGCATGAGTATGCACTGCATCGAGTTCCCGTTGAAAGCACTAGGTGAGCACTAGGCTTTCAACAGAAACTTGATGCACTACATCGAGGTCTCGTATACTACAGTTTGACATCTTGGCAAAAATTGATTTAAAAAGAGAGAGCGTCTTTAGGGAATCTTTAGGGAATCTTAAATATCGGTTAAAAATAGATACCTAACAATTTTCTTTCCCTTGTTCATGGTGCTGGCATTGAGTGCGTTGACCGAGGAGACGAAAACTGAGAGTGCAAGATAACTTGTGTGCTCTTGAGCCCTTGAAAATCTTGCATGCAATAATGACAATGAGAAGATGAATTTCATTTATATATTAATAATATTTTTATTAAAAGAAAATTAAATCAAATTATTTTTACATGTGGCTTATTCTAGAAGAATTTTTTCTACTATTTTCACTCATTTGATCTTAGTTGGCCTTAGTCAAGTTGTCCTCAACATCGAGTAAAAATTCTCTATTTTCTGTTGAGCCTTTTACATATCTGATAACTCATTATTCTCAACTAAGGAATATAACCATGTAGATATTAAACGAAGTCAACATAAAGAGTCCAACGATGATATTGGGCAAAGTGCAAATTCAGTTTTTTCAATTGAGCCATTTAACTTAGGTAGTCCTCAAAAAAGTATAGTAGTTACAAATAATGAAGGGGTTGATTTATCTAATGTCGATGAGGATTGCATCAATCAACCTCTCAATTTTCGAAGAGTTCCCCAATAAGTGAGTGTTAAAAGAAATAATTTTTTGTGTTCAGATCGTCAAATTGCATTTGATACAGGCAAGCCATGCTGTGGGAATCTTTGTCTTTCGAAATTTGGAAAGGCAAACTTGAGGGGGTTGCGGCATAAGTATTTGTCACTTAATGGCAATGAACAAGATACTTTTATGATTTCACATATGCAACTTGTTAAGGACCATACAACATGGCCAAGTTCAATGCATGTCGAATATTACCTTGCACTTAGTATGAAGAGTTGTCGAGTTGCTTTCAAAATTGCTTATATCATTGGTAACATGAGGCTTCAGAGAATCCAACATCGATAAGTAAAGGGTTCATGGGTACCGTTCAATAATAAAGAATCTGGATGTAAGGGTCTGATTGGGTGGCATGCCGTTAGATGGATGGAGATATATTTCTCAAAGCAATGTGATGTTATACCCACTACTAGAAGATTACATTTGTCAAATAACTTCACTCGTCATGAGGTATACCAAGCGTAAAAGGATGACATGTTATTAGAAAGTGTACCTTACATGCAACATCGACATTTTAATCGATTAAGGAGATTGAAGTTTAACGATGTGGTCATACCGCGTAAGGTTCGAATGGGTGTTTGTTTTGTATGTGCAAGTTTAAAAAGCATGGCAAAAAGTGGAAGAACAGATGACGAAATAAAGAGTTATAATAATTTATCAAAAGAACATCGAGAAAGTCAAGCGTTGGAAAGATATAAAGGTATGCACCATCGACAAGAAGTGCTTCAATCACTAGAAAGGTACATGTGCTTGATTATAGATAGCATGGATCAGAAGTAGACTTGTTTGCCACACTTTCGAAGGTTGCCGAATGATATTGGAGATGAATGCCTTGTGCAAAAACACTTAGTAGGTTGTTTGTCTTATTGTTAGACGATAAGGCCTCAAGCGTTCCTAACTTATCCTAATGTCCACAACGACCCTAATCTTACAATCATAGTAATGCAAAGAGTTTAACAGTCTTGGCAAGGTATTCACCCGCTAGTACTATACGTGCAACTAGACAACATGGCCAGAGAAAACAAAAACTTGACCGTGTTCAGTTATTTAAGCATGCTAGTAGAAAGGGGCATATTTAAAAAGATTAAGTTAAACTTCTTACTAGTTGGTCATACTCATGATCATATAGATCAAATGTTTAGCCGGTTCACCAAGAAATTAGCGAGATGTGATGCTTTCACGCTTCCTATGCTATCAAAGTTTATCACTGAAGCTTATACCCCAAAGCCAAATGTACAACATTTGGATGAAGTTTATGATTTTAAAAGCTTCTGCGTGGATAGTGATGGGACTATGTCGGGTTCTTGCAACACTTAATAATATAAGTTTTAACCACGTCTTCGCCATCAAAAGAAGTTCTATCAGCCACAACCAAACAATGTTGTATGCCAAACAATACTCATCTAGTTCACAATGGGAGCCACAAGAGGGATGTAGGCTCTTATTGCATTTTCCAGATGCGGTAATCCATGGTGCAGAACAAATGCCGTATGATGACCATAAAAGAAATTTGGCTACTAGTAGTTCGATTGAAGAGAAAAAGATATATTGGATGTGGTGCCTTGAAGAAAAACGCAAAAATATTGAGCGTACCAAAAAGTACGCTTGTGATCAGGATGTTGAATGGTGGGGTAACTTCTTTAATCAATTTTAGATAACCACTTTGCTGGTTACTGACCACTCCAAAATCAATTCAAATGGAATATTGGTGGCCCACCAATGGTGAACACGACTCGTTTACAATCACTAGAGAATAATCTAGTTCGTCCACGACAAAGAGATATTTACGTGGGACCAAGAATATCGCATGTTGCAAAGGCAGATGGCAAGGCAATCTACATGAGCTACAAGTTGGTATGTTGGTCGCAACATTAGCCAAGGGTGATAAGTTGGGCCATCCCTTTTGATTGCTAAAATTACCGAAATTATTAAGGATGAAGAAAGCAATCAAGTTCAATACATTGACAGTGGTTCATTGGCGTCATACCTCTTCCCCAAATGCATTTACTGGGAATTACTCTTTGGAGATAGTTAAGTATGTCGGAGGAACAAACAGAAAACGGAGAAGAAAGAATCTACCCAACACGTCTACTCTGACACTTGATAATGTAGACATACTAGTATATGACTTCTCCTTGACCAAAACAGGCCATCTCAGACATACCGCAATCAAGATAATAAAAGAGAAGATCCCAGATGTGCTTCCTCTCATCTTGAGCTCCTTTATCGTTCCCTCTCACGTTGGGTTCACCAAAGATGTCATGGTTTTTTGTGTGTATGTGTCGGAACAGGGAGGGACCACCGGGGTCTTGAACAGAGGAGCCGGTAAGAGAGGGTGAGGAGACTTACTGGATTGTTTCCGGACCACTTCGCTCGCACACGGGATCAGGCACGTTACAAATCCGGGCCGGTCACCGGATACCGGATGATGGACACATGGGTCTGGATACGTATACCAAAGATGTCGCGGATTTCCGTGTGTATGTGTCGGAATGGGGCAAGACAAACAAGTTCTTGAACGGAGGACCGATAAGAGAGGTGAGGAGACTTACCAGATTGTTTCTGGACCACTTCGTTGGCACGCGACTGATCCGGGCTGGTCACCAGATACCAAATGATGGACACACGGGTCCGGATACGTATACTATCCCGGACCAGTGGCTGGATACCAGTTGACAAGCACACGGGCTCAGAAACACAGGCAACGTGCGAGAAGGAATGAAAACAGGGAAGGAAAATATGGGCTCGACACCGAGAGAAGAGACGAACACAACAAACAAATGGATTAAATAACATAGGAATACAACCGGACCCGGCCGAAGATAGAGCTTCAAGCTCCCCACACTTACACACGAAGACTCTAGCGAGCCTCCGATCGGGAGCACACGGGCTACCAGTACGAAACTGAGGCCTCGCAGCACAACAATAGGAAACCGAAAGGAAAACAGAGAACATAAATCTCCGGAGCTCAGTCCGACAACACTTTGTCCTCCAAAATCGTGGATCCCCTCCTTAGTCTCCTCTCCCTCCTTTTATAGCTCAAAGAGGGAGAGAGACCGTTTTATCAAGTTGTTAAGACAACCGTTTTTCCTGTCCCCCGATTCTCTCCTCGATCTCCTCCCATCAATCCCCTTTGTTCCTCTATTCGTGTGACCATAAAGTATTTATCAAAAGTACCATCAGTACTTGAATGCTCATAAGTGAGCCCCTATACTAACTCCCAAATATATTCCTTCACGGAATATCTTTCCAATGGCCTTCCGGTTCCCACAAATCCGATCTCGCCGATTGGTCTCCATCCGATCCGGCTCCCGGCTTCTTCAGCCGATTCAGGCCTAATCAATTGGTCCAATCCCGATCCGGTTCTCGGCTTCTTCAGCCGATCGGGCCCAAGTTGAGCTTGCTCGCTCAACAAAGTTCTATCGGGGGAACCTCATAGTGGCCCCAACACAGAAACATGGCACATTGTATATGATGCAAGCCAAGTTGTGTAAGGATGAAGCGAATGTGGCTGCTGACTCAAGCGGAGATGTTACGGGCATGACCATATAATATCCCGTGGTAAGAATTTACCGTAGTATTCTATACACGTGGATAAGTGTGAGGGTTAAAGGAGAGTGTAAAGAAGGGGAGGATTACTTTTAATCCTCGGGATTGAGACAACCCATTAGGTCAAGTGTGAACTTGCCTGGGGGCCTTGGGTTTCGCTATAAATAAGAGGCCTAGCTACCCTCATTTGATCATCTTTTTGACTACATCGAGACTCTGCTCGTGTGGTGGGTCAACTCTTGTAGCGAGCGCGCCAGCACCAGGTACGACTCGACGCCACGGCGGTGGTATGGGACGCCGATCGAGGCTCGAGTCCGTCTCGATCCCTTCGCTCGGGGGTGGTCGGGTGGATCGGCACCCTTCTTTCTCTTTCTCCTTTCTATCTATTTCTTCATTATCCTTATCTTAAGCTTACATTAGTATTATGATCTATAATATTTGGTATCAGATTTTTGTACTAATGTTTCTTTGTTTTTCATTTGTCTTTTGATTGATGCTGATCGATCGTTGTGCGGTTGGCCTTGATCCAGACAACGATCAACAAAGAACTTCGGTAACTCTTTTCAGAATTTTTCTTTCTATTCTCTCTTCTCCCATCTAATCATGTGTTTAGTTTATATGTAATTTTCTTTCATTAAGTCAATGATGTTGTAGTGGTCTTTAATTGATTATCTAAAACGTTTACATATGTGCACGAGGTCAATACCTCGTTTGACATATTAATAATATGTGATGAGTGTCGTATGCGTACGAGGTTAATACCTCAATTACGTATTACGTTCACGAACATATGTTACGTTTGCGTATGAGTTTAATACCTTGATTTGTTGTAAACGATATGCGTTTGGTCTCGTATGCGTAAGAGGTCAATACCTCCATTGCGTATTACGATGATCTCTTATTTGTGGATGTTTCGTGTGCGTAGAGGTATATACCTCGATTACGTATCTCGATCACATCATTTGTGGCTATTTTTTATAACGATATGTTGAATATAGGCATATGTGGTCACATATATACGTATTTGATCGTATATATGTGATAAGTAAACATATGTGTATATTCGTTATTACGTGATTATATCGAAAGTTGTCATGATCGGGAAAAGGATGTTGGTGGCCGTCCTCACATTTTTGTGAGAATGGCGTTGTCACCATCCCTTTTTCAACATTTTTTTATTGTTGATAACCCCGTTGACGACCTCGATTTCGTTACGTAAAGAAACGCCAATAGCCAAAATGATGTTGAGTACGTAGGGCTTGACCCACTTCAAGTGAGGTCGCTCCAATGACGCACGTATCCAACATCCCTCCCTCCTTACATGGATACGATGCCACCATGAGCTCGTTCTTACGAGAGGCATTCGTAATGACGTGACCATGTGATGGCCCACGTGAGCCTACTACGAAACGAGGGCTCATTTGGCTTGACCATTAGGTTGCCCTTTGACATATGCCATCGTAATTACGAGACTTGAGGTTAGGTAACGTACCAACATAGTGTTGGTAAATGAGGGCGAAATAAGGACCCTTGACATATATGTTCTTTTAAAAAAACGTATATGATCAATTGCCTCGCATATCTCTTATACGCATCAAACATTAAGCATTCGAGAAGAGCAACTTACTTGGTTGGCTCAAGTGTTTAATGTATTTGTTCTCGAGGTCTCGAGTTCAAATATGACCAAGACCATACAACATCCTTGATACATATGACTATAACACATGTTTAGACTTAAGGTCTAAGTGCACCTCGGGGTCCTCGTAATAGGACTTAAAGAGCCGAAACCACTTATGTGGGCACCGAAACATAGTTTATTGTTAACATTTTTTTCGTGTATAAACTATTCATGACGCGAACATACATGGTTGAGCCTCGGGGAGCCACCATGAAAAAATCGATATAGAGATCAGGGAAAGACATTTATTTGTCACCCCCATGGTTTTTAAAACACCTTTGTGTTACCATAGTAACCTGATCTTGAACCTCATCTCATACGTCTAGAGGGGTATTGACGTGAGATAATGATATCGATTAATGCTCGCCCATGATATGTTTACATCACGACATGATGTTATGACTATATCTCTGACCTTATCCTATTTCTTTTCCAGAAATAATCTTTAATGGCTCAAATTAACGACCCGATGTCATCCGCTCAAGCGGAAGGAACTCAAGGGAATCCTCCTGGACAAATGTCCACTGAGATGTATTTGGCACAAATAACCCAATTCCTTAGTTTCACCGCTCAACAGATGACCGAACTTCGGCAATCTCAGAGTGCTCTTGAGGCACGTGTCATTAGTCTACAACGTGAGACTAATAGACCTGATGAGCGACAAGGTGAACCATCATTTGTCGTTAAGCCATTTACGGGAGACAAAAAGGAAAGAACCGAAGAAGCAATCTGCACATGGCTGGGACGATGGGAGTCTCATTTTGAGCTCTATCCCACGCCATATAGTACGAAGATTGCATATGTCGGCCGAGAACTCGGGGGTAAGGCCGCCGCCTGGTGGCGTGGCCTCCGTACTATGGGGAAATTGCCCGATACCTGGACAGATTTTGTCACGGTTTTTAAGGGCCAATTTCTGCAACCTCCCTCTCGAACTGAGGCAGCACAAGCTTTAATGAACCTCTCTAGCAGGAAATTTTCCTCGCTAGAAGACTATGTTCACCATGCTAGAACCCAAATCCAAAAATCGGGTCTAGAAGGGGACAATTGGTTGATAGCTTGTTTTGTCAATGGCATCCCCAATTCGGACTATCACTGGATAGTGCACGATAAGGATCCAAAATCCTTCGAAGAGGCCGTTGAAATAGTTCTTCGCTATCAACGCACTTTGAAGAAGGACCATAAAAAACCCAACGAAGCGCCCGGGACTAAGCAGTCGCAATTTGTTGGGAAACGCAAGACACCCAACGAATTCCTGGATCGCGATTGTAAGCGACAACATCCTTTTTGTGTATTCTGCAAAAAGAAGGGTCATACAAAAGATCAATGTCGAAAGCTCCAACGGAAAGAGCACGACAACAAAGCTAAAGCTGCAGACCATAAAGGTCAGATTCCTAATGTCCTTCAGGTCTATACACACCATTTAAGTAATTGTCAATGTTCTTTCCCTCACTATGTATTGGGTCCCAATGATTTACTACGTGCAAACGGGTATATCAATGGATCTCCCGTACAATTTTTATTTGATTCGGGAAGCTCACACAATTTTGTGAATGATCGTTTGGTTCAGATATGGGGAATCCAACCCACCGTAAGTGATCACACCTACACGGTGCACTTGGCTGATGGAAGAGTACAATACATCAACGGGGCGATTCATTCATTAGGAATTTCTATTGATACTTATATAGAGGAAGTAGACTTCCATGTAATGAATCTTTGTACCACCGATGTAATACTGGGTTATCCCTGGTTTTATAATAAAAACTCTTCTTTATTTATTGATTGGGTTCGTCATTCCATTTCTTTTGTACTGAACGATTGTACGCATTTTATTCAATGTGTAAAAAAACAATCCCTCTCGATTGTTTCCTCGTGTCCATCAATATCCGAGTTGTCTTGTTCTACGTTATTTTATTGTGTACTTGATCCGGACATTCACGTTTACAATATCGATAATGTCCCGATTCAATTAACATATTTTGAACAACAACAACTTGATGAAATCTTAAATGATTTTCATGATGTTTTTCCAAGTGAACTACCTGATGGGTTACCTCCTAAACGTAATATAGACCATCGTATAGATATTGTACCTGGTGTTGCACCAATAAGTATACCTCCGTATCGCTTAAGTCGATCCGAAGAAGATGAGGTATCTAAGCAACTCAAGGACTATTTACGAATGGGTTATATACGTTATAGTAAATCTCCATGGGGTGCACCAGTTCTCTTGGTTAAAAAGAAAGAGGGCACATGGCGTATGTGTATTAATTACCGACGCTTGAATAAAGTGACGATCAAGAATTCGTATCCATTGCCCCGGGCTGACGATCTAATTGACCGTCTCCAGGGAGCTCGGTATTTTACGAAACTTGATCTCCGTACTGGCTACCATCAAATACGAATAAGTGAGGACGATGTTCCTAAAACGGCATTTCGTACGCGCTATGGCCATTACGAGTTTTTGGTTATGCCTTTTGGTTTGACCAATGCTCCGGCTACTTTTCAACAAGAAATGAATGACATTTTCCGAGAACAACTTGGAAAATTTGTCGTTATTTTCTTGGATGATATTTTAGTTTATAGCCGTACATTACAAGAACATGCTAGACATGTCCGCTTTGTTTTACAAACATTGCGTGACAAACAGTTTTATGCGAAGATCTCAAAATGTGAGTTCTTCAAGAAATCAATTACTTATCTAGGACATCTCATAACCGAACGCGGAGTTGAAATTGATCCTTCTCGCATTGAGAAAATCAAGCTTTGGCCCACTCTTCGGAATATTCGAGAAGTTCGATCATTCCTTGGTTTTGTGGGGTTTTTGCGAAAGTCTCTTCGTAATTACTCCCAATTGACGATGCCGTTTACTGATCTTTTAAAAGGTCAAACGCGTAAGTCTACAAAACCTATTGTGTGGAATGCTACACTAGACCTTGCCTTTAAGGAACTCAAGGACCTGGTTTGCAAGGCTCCTTCACTTCTTTTACCCGATCCTTCAAAACCTTTTGAGGTTGAAACCGATGCAAGCGATTATGCTATAGGTGCTGTCTTGTATCAAGATGGTAAACCAATAGCATTCGAGAGTAAGAAACTTGATTCTGCTCAATGTCGGTATACCGTTCAAGAAAAGGAATTATTTGCAGTTATACATGCGCTCAAAACATGGCGCCATTATCTTTATGGAAATCACTTTGTGGTAACTACGGACCACGAGTCCTTGAAATATTTTTGTGACCAACAAGACCTGAAAGGTCGTAAGGCACGATGGGCTGATCTCATCCAGGACTTTGATTTTTCCATACGATATCGTAAAGGTTCCATGAACACTGTCGCTGATGCACTAAGTCGCATCCGTGAAGTTAACACGCTTAGCTTCACTGAAATATCATCAGATCTTTATGATCACCTTCGAGGAAAGTATCCTGATGACAGTTATTTCGCAAAATACTGGGCAAGAGTTGAGTCTGGAACAGACACCACCACATCCTCGAAGGAATACTTCCACATTGCTAACGGTTTGCTCTACCGTAATGGGAAGGTTTGTGTTCCAGATTTACCCGAGGTCAAAAAGAGGATTCTTTTTGAATGCCATGATGCACCCTCAGCAGGGCACCCTGGAATACATCGTACACTCGTTCTCATCTCCACTCAATTTTATTGGCCTAAGATGCGTCCTGACATACATAGCTATGTGACTAAATGTCACCAGTGTCAGGTTAACAAAGCCGAGCGACTTAAAGCCGCAGGACTTTTACATCCCTTGGACATTCCCAATAATAAGTGGGAAAGTATATCCATGGATTTTATTGTTAGCCTTCCTCGCACCCAAAAAGGTCATGATGCCATCTGGGTTGTCGTTGATCGACTAACTAAAATGGCCAGATTTATTGCTACTAAAACCACGGTAACAGCTCCTGAATTGGCTTACCAATTCGTTGACGAATTGTTTCGTTTTTATGGGTTACCGATGGATATCGTGAGTGATCGAGATCCAAAGTTTACTAGTGACTTCTGGACGCAGGTCTTTAAGAAGTTAGAAACTACGTTGAGCATGAGCTCCACGGATCATCCTCAATCCGATGGACAGACAGAACGAGTAAATCAAATTATTGAGGACATGCTTCGAGCATACGTTGGTGTAAAACCAACAAAATGGGAACGTTATCTCCCAATTTTGGAGTTTGCTTATAACAGCTCCAAGCATACGTCGACGGGATATAGTCCTTTTATGTTGATGTATGGTTTTCAGCCACGAGCCCCGATTGATGTTACTATACATCATGATGAGTTGCGAAGTACGCAAAACTTTCTTCAGGATATGCAAGATATGTTGCATATTGCACGAGATAATATAAAAACAGCTCAAGATAGAGCGCGTTTTTATGCCGATCATCATAGGCAACCTCGTGTATTCAACCCTGGACAGAAGGTATTTTTACGTGTACCTCACAATTCTAAGACATTGTCTATGGGTAAGTGCGCTAAGTTAGCCCCACGGTTTTGTGGACCTTTTACAGTCCTCAAACGCATTGGGTCATCAGCCTATCGTCTCGCTCTTCCCGATGGTGTCGGAATTCATCCAGTCTTTCATGTGAGTCGTCTAAAAGAACTTCTAGGTTCTGGCGACAATACAGCTACGACTGAAACTCTGGTTACTTCTGAAGAATTATCTTCTAAACCACATGTACCAGAAAGAATTCTCGATGTTAAAACAAAAAAATTACGTACTAAAGAAATTCGAGAATTCAAAATAAAATGGATGGATAAATCAATAAAAGATGCCACATGGGAACGCGAAAATACACTTAGAACTAACTTCCCTAACTTTCCATTGCAAGAGTGCAATGTTTTAAAGAGGGGGAGTATGTTACGGGCATGACCATATAATATCCCGTGGTAAGAATTTACCGTAGTATTCTATACACGTGGATAAGTGTGAGGGTTAAAGGAGAGTGTAAAGAAGGGGAGGATTACTTTTAATCCTCGGGATTGAGACAACCCATTAGGTCAAGTGTGAACTTGCCTGGGGGCCTTGGGTTTCGCTATAAATAAGAGGCCTAGCTACCCTCATTTGATCATCTTTTTGACTACATCGAGACTCTGCTCGTGTGGTGGGTCAACTCTTGTAGCGAGCGCGCCAGCACCAGGTACGACTCGACGCCACGGCGGTGGTATGGGACGCCGATCGAGGCTCGAGTCCGTCTCGATCCCTTCGCTCGGGGGTGGTCGGGTGGATCGGCACCCTTCTTTCTCTTTCTCCTTTCTATCTATTTCTTCATTATCCTTATCTTAAGCTTACATTAGTATTATGATCTATAATAGGAGAGATATGGAATAAGAGGCTTGGCCATATGAGGGAGAAGGGAATGCATATCGTACCCGACCATAAAATCCTTCCAGAAGTAAAAGGAGTGCACTTGGAGAAGTGTGTTGACTGCTTGGTCGGAAAGCAAAACAGAGCTGCATTCCACTCGAGACCACCAAGGAGAAGAGAAGCTGCATTGGAACTAGTACACACAGATGTGTGCTACGTGGATGCTCCGTCGCATCAAGAAGAGTAGTACTTTGTGACTTTCTTTGAAGATTATAGTCAAAAGTTGTGGGTTTCATACTGAAGTCGAAGGATCAAGTATTATTTGTATTCAAGGAGTTCCAGGCCAGAGCTGAAAGAGAGCCGGGTTGGAAGCTAAAGGCTGTTCGAACTAACAACGGTGACGAGTGCAAAGGAAAGTTCAAAAAGTACTGCAAGTCCCAAGTTATTCGAGTCAAATACACAGTGCCAAAAACCCCTAAGCTGAAAGGGCTTAGAGAGAGGATGAATCAAACTATTATGGAGGGAGTGAGGAGCATGTTGTCGCATGCAAAGTTGCCGAAATCATATTGGGTTACTCGGAGGATGAATTCGGTGACAGGTTGTGGAACCTTCTTGATAAGAAGATTGTGAGGAGTTGAGACATAGTATTCATGGAAGATAAAACAATCGAAGACTGGAAACAACAACAGTCGGGGACGTCTTCTCGACCAACTCCGAACACAGGATTAGTCGTCACATCACAATCGATTGTTAGAAGATAGCCAGTTGGAACAGGCGAATATGAGATGAACCGACTAATGCATATGAATCAGAGTCGACATAGCTACAAGAGTCAGTGGAGGCATATGAGTCGGAGTCAGTAGAACTCCGACAACCGACCGACATGCACAAACCCGAACCGAATGAAGAGTTGGCAGAGACATTTGAACCTGAGCGGACAGTGGGAGGCAGGAGATATCCACTTAGAGAAAGGAGAGCACCGACTTGATATGCCAGTCAATACATCCTCTTGACTGATGAAGGTGAGCTAGAATGCTATGATGAAGCCATAACTGACGAGCACAAAGAGAAGTGGCAGAGTGCAATGCAAGACGAGATGGACTCCTTGCATGAAAATTGCACCTATGACTTGGTTGAGTTGCCAAAAGGGAAGAGAGCACTCTGAAATAAATAGGTCTACAAGGTGAATACTGGAGAAGTCGACAACACACCCAGATATAAATCCCACATTGTGGTGAAGATGACATCCATCCGACTTGTTCTGAGCATAACTGCCAGTATGGATATGGAAATTGAACAGTTGGATGTCAAAACAACATTCTTGCATGGGGAATTAGACGAAGAAATCTACATGCAGCAACCCGAAGGCTTTGTGGAGAAAGGAAAAGAGAACTTGGTGTGTTGACTGAAGAAAAGCGTATATGGTTTGAAACAAGCTCCACACCAATGGTACAAGAAGTTCAAATCCTTCATGCTGGAACATGGGTTCCATAAAACACAAGCTGACCATTGTGTATTTGTCAAAAGGTACAATGAAGGCGACTTCTTGATTCTTTTGCTATATGTGGACATGTTGATAGTCAGACAAGATACCAAGAAGATTGGAATCTTGAAGAAAGCACTAGGGAAGTCGTTTTCCTTGAAAGATCTTGGGAATGCACATAGTTGGGGACAGAACTAAGAAAGTGCTATGGTTGTCACAAGAAAAATATGTGACAAAGATCTTGGAAAGATTCAACATGTCAGAAGCAAAGCCAATCGGTTATGTGTTGCCGACAAACTGCAAGATGAATACCAAGGAATACCCAAAAGGGGAGAAGGAAAAGGCCGAGATGAGGAAAGTACCATATGCCTCAGCTGTTAGTAGTTTAATGTATGCTATGGTATGTACAAGGCTAGACATAGCATTGGTTCTGGGAGCAGTAAGCCGCTACATGATTAATCCAAGAAGAGAACATTGGGTAACAATCAAGTGGATACTCAAGTACTTGAAAGGCACTTTGGGGGTGTGCCTCAAGGATGGTGTTGGAAACCCCATGGTCAAAGGGTTTACCGACTCATACTTGTCAGGGGATGTAGACTCAAGCCGATCCACGTCAAGATATATGATGACCCATGTAGGGGGAGTAGTGTCGTGACAATCAAGACTGCAAAAGTTTGTGGCCTTGTCGACCAATGAAGCAAAGACAATTCTTAGTTCATTGTGACAATCAGAGTTCCATATATCTAACCAAGAACGTTGCGTATCACTCCCGGACCAAACACATACAGAGAATCTATCACTGGTTGCGAGAGAAAGTGGACGAAGGAGAGTTTACCCTCGTGAATATCCATATTGACGAAAATGGATCCGACATGCTCACCAAGAACCTACCTATGGACAGACTTAGAGTCTATTGACAATTGACAAGACTAGTTGGCTCCGTCCCACATGAATGAAGGGGGAGTTTGTTAGAAATATGTCCCTCCTATGGGAGGAGCCAACTGGTCGGACTGAAGAAGAGCCAAAAGTCGAAGACAAGTAATAACTGACTAGTCGGGCCACAGAAGAGTCAACAATCGAAGATAACGGAGAGTCGACAATATTGGATAGATGATCCAATGACAAGAGACTAGTCAGGTCGACTGGATAACCAACATGGGAGTCGGCTAGTCAAGCCGACTAGAAAATCGACATAGGAGTCAATTAGTCGGCTGCTCAATTGAGTTTATTATTATGAATAGATAATAGTAATAATATTAGCTGCTATATTTGTAAATAGCCCATATCGTGTATAAGTATAAATACACCTAGGACAAACATAATTGTTGTAGAGTTCAGAACATAACTTAGAGCTTATGTATTGTGTGTAACAAAGGAGTAAGAGAGTGAGACGCATGAGAGCGCGAGTGAGCGGCGCCATAGTTGTAGGATACACTCGTAATAGAGAGACTCGCATGGCTGATACACTCGTAATAGAGAGTGTTGTAATCTGTTCTCTCTTTGTATATTTTTGCTATAGTGATTCTCTGTTCCCGTGGTTTTTCCTAGTTTAGGGTTTCCACATTAAATATTGTGTATTGTGTATTGTGTATTGTGCATTCTATGTACATTTATCTATTTTAGTGTATCTATTTCTGTTCATCTTTCTCACAGATCTGTGGTCCGAGCCCATCACCATGGTGTTGTCCGCCAGGATAGTAATCGGCGGACAAGAGCATAGGAATAATAAATAATATAAGATCATAACGCATGTAACGGTTCACGCAGGAAGCGTGAACGGTTAGATAGACCCTGCATATATAAAGGGCAGAAAACCTCTGATAGAGGGAGCGTGTAATTTTGGGAATGTAAAGAGATGTATCATAATAGAATTCTATCTTCTCTAAAAGTCTGTGCATAGCTACGGCTAATTTGTTGTGTGTCTAGAATACCCGACCGTGTAAGAACGTAAGTGTAACCATTGCTAAGGAGTCGGTTGAAGCTGTCTCCCTCATACGCTGATAGGTTACAGGGAACATTCCCCTATGCATGACACATAGACGCCTATTCGTTGTTCCACAACCACTTGGAGGTCTAGGTCGAAGCACTGACTGCGGACCGTGTTCCTAATCGGTAACACTTTTGGCACGCTTGGTGATCTGTGTCTTCTCACAGACGAGCAACGACGAATGGATGTTTAGCTGCAAACGCCCCAGAGAACCAACACGACAAGACCGGCCAATCACAAGGTCCGTCACATGTCAGGCAGAAGAACGCGGACGGCAAAAGCCTCGCCTCAGCAACCTCAGTACTACCTGCCGTGATTACAAAGGTGATTCTTCGCTTTCCAAATACCTCGACGAGACGCGGGGACTACGCTCATCACAGCCACCCTGTGGTCTTTCCCGACCCGCCGTAGCCCCTAGCATGGCCTTTGCCTACCCCCGCTTTAATGGCGAAACCGACGCCGCAACTCATATTCGCATGTTCCTTAATGTCTGGAATGCGAACCACATGGCGCAAAGCCTTTTGGAGGCGGTAGTGCACCAGTCGAAAATGACGGAGTTTGGGTTAACATTGGATGGGCGAGCGGCATTTTGGCATTCACAGATGGATTTACCGGCAATAACAACCTTCGATCAACTGCAGTCCGCTTTCTTGCGGTTCTTCCATCGGAGGGTTCCACAACGCGAAATCCTCGGACAGTTCTACACGATTAAGCAATTGCCGACCGAAACGATAGCAGACTTCAACTTACGTTTCCAAAATTTACGGCGGAAACTAGAACGGAGCCTCGTGGAGGATGAGGCTCGAGAAACATTTCTGGCAGCATTACGCCGACCCATCCGGGCAACGCTCAACAACAATAGCGTGAAAGGGGAAACGACGGATATGGTCATTGAATGAGCGTTACAACTCGAGTTGGACGAGGAGGAGGAAAGGTTTTCTATGTCCCCCTTACAACAAGCGTTACCCCAGGATGAGGAACGCCAGTTTCGTCAAGCAATCCAGTGCACGATCTGCTTGAACTCGGGGCATTCCGTAATGGAGTGGAATATGCGAATCCACTGCCCAATCTACCACTCGAAGGCTCACACAGTCGAACAATGCGAATACAATATGTTGAACAGAGCCATTCCCGCAGTCCGCAACATGGACACCCAGCGTCCACCATGCCAGACTGAACAAAGGAGGCAAGAAGACTGACCACGGTATATGGATCGCAACCCACGCGAGGACCAGCACCACCGGAATCGCCGAAATCACAACGATTCCGAGGAGGACAAACGTGAGGAAGAGGATTATCGTGGACATCCGAGTTATGCTAAAGGGGGCCGCCGCTACGAGAATCACCAGCTGACAAACAAACGGGTTGGCTTCAATGGTTATTGTGGTAAGCCGCGGCAATATCGAGATCACCGGCATTACGACGAAAGCTCGGGAGATGAGCGACACTAGGAACAACGATGGGACCAACAACAACCACCGCGTGCATTCCGACAAACGAGGCCGGACCGCGAGGAGCAAGTAGCACCAGGGGAGCGGCACACACCACCAGGAGCCGAGAAGGGTGAATAGAGCATCCATTGTTTTATTTGTCAGCAGCCCAGACATTATGCCACGCAATGCCCAACACGCAAGGGAAAGGGACCCGCTATCAATACGATTAAGGCGGAAGTGTAGCAAGTCACGACACGCCAACAAACAAAAACGGCTGATTGGGCTGTGCAAGACGAGATACGCTGACAAGCCCAGGCATGGGTGGAAAAAGCAAACGCGACAAATACAGAGCGCATGCGGAAGGAGTTCGCGAACGCGAGGGAGCGAACAGAGGACGAAGGACCGGTCCCGGACCCCATTTGGTAGGCATTAGCGGGCTGCGAGATAACGTTAACCATGGAGAAACTGCTGTAGCTAGTCCCATGCTTCCGCCAGACCATGGAAGAACAGGTGACAGGCATACCTGAGGTGAGTATCGCTACAAACCTTACAGACATTAGCGACGGACCGCCGGTAGTGGACCAACACAACCCGACTATTACATTAATATTACACGGATAGGAAATTCCTAGATGCGTAATCGACGACGGCTCAGGCATCAATGTAATTAGCGCGAAAACTTGCGAGTAGTTAGGCATTTTAGAATGGGAGGCTTGCCCATTCTGGCTCCAAATGGCAGATACCCGCTCAGTACGACCATTGGGGTTAATTCGCAAAATAGGCATTATCGTGGGCGGACACCGCTTCGACATCTCGGCGGTCGTCCTCGCCTTGGATGCCCCAAGGGCGTACCTAGTGCTTTTGGGCAAACCATGGATTCGGGCAACAAATATCAAGCAGAGCTGGCAACACAAGTGTATCAGTTTCCGACAGGATGCACCAAGGTTCGTGTACCTACGGAAGGAAGCACGCCACAACCCAAGGGTATAACACCATTATAAGCAGAAGATATAAATATGTTGGTTGGGGTGGAGGATGCAGAATTAGAGGCATACCTAGATGAGCACCCACAGATCATTCCGGTGTTCGAAATCGACGTCATCGCAATGACGACAGGATATGCCATGGACACTATTCTCCACGACGAGGCTTACGAACCAAACCCAGAGTCCATATTGGAACTCAGTAGAGCACGGGCGGCATTCGAAAGGGAAATGGAGATTTCATGACGAGTCACCGCTTCCGCCCTGGAAGAAGTAAATGTGGGTACGGAATTGGAGCCTCGTTTCCTCTCCATCGCAAAGGAATTAAAGCCGGACCAGAGAAACACGATGATCACACTACTCACGAAATATAAAGATGTGTTCGCTTGGGCTCACGAGGACATGAAGGGGTTAGATCCCAAGTTCTATCAGCATAAGATCAATTTAGCAACCGACACGAAACCTGTCCAGCAGCGCCGCTACCGCATGAACCCGAACTACGCGACCCGCGTGAAAGAAGAAATTGACAAGCTCCTGAAGGCGGGGTTTAAACGGCCAGTTAAACAAGCAACATGGTTAAGCCCGATAGTGGTCGTTCCAAAGAAAAACGGCAAAATACGGGTATGCGTAGATTACCAAAAATTGAACGTCTTAACCATTACAGACGCATTTCCCTTACCCTTCACCGATAGCGTACTGGACGCCGTCGCAGGACATGAGATGTACAGTTTTTTAGATGACTTTAGTGTCTATAACTAGGTACGCATGCATCCCGAGGACCAAGAAAAGACGACATTTGTCACGGACTGGGGAGTCTATGTGGCAGTCGTCATGATGTTCGGGCTAAAGACGGTGCCGACAACATTTCAACGGACAATTACGGAGATCTTTGGGGAATACATTCCGGCGTTCATGCAAGATTTTTTAGAAGACTTTGCGGTATATGGGAGAACAATAGACCATTTTACGCACTTACAACTGTGCATGGAACGTTGCCGCACCGCACGCTTAAGCCTGAATCTCGCGAAATGTGCTTTGGGCATGACCAGCGGGACTCTCCTAGGCCATATAGTAAGCAAGGAGGGAATAGCGGTTGATCCGAACAAGATCTCCACGATTACGCAAGCCAAAACTCCGACAAACGCCAAATCGCTCAACCGGTTTTTAGGACAAATACGGTGGCATAGTTGGATGATACGATATTTGGCGGACTTCGCCACGCTGTTACATGCTGCCGTACATCTGACTCCTTTCCAATGGACTGCAATGGAGGATAAGGCCTATGAGGCACTTACGATAATGCTCACACAGGCCCCCGTCGTACAACCACCAGTTTGGGCGAAGCCATTTCACGTGTTCGTCGACGCCTCGGACATAGCAATAGGAAGTGCACAAATGCAGCTCACCGAACCAAACTGGTACTGGCCAATGTACTACGCTAGTCACAAATTATCAACAGCAGAGCGTAACTATTCCACAACGGAGCGGGAAGCGCTAGGGATGATCTATAACATCAATAAATTCTGGCATTATTTACTAGGATGGAAATTCACTTTCCACGTGGATCATTCGGCGCTGCTGTATTTGGTGGAGAAACAAGCCATGACGGGGAAATTGGCGTGGTGGATGCTGCTGCTCCAAGAATTCGATTTCGTAATCCAACACCGACCAGGGATGCAACACGCAGTGGCGGACTTTTTGAGCAGAGTCGAGAATGGAGAAACAGTACAGAAAGATGACGACGATTTTCCGGACGCCGACATCCTGCGAGTAGCAACACTAGCAGAAAGAACAGAATCGACCTTTCCGGACTGGTGGCTTATGCAAATGACGTACTTTTTGACTACGGGACTTCCTCCACCACAATTACGCACGGACGAGAAGAAACGACTAGTCATCCGAAGCCGTCACTTCTGCCTCGTCGAAGGTGTTTTATATCACAAAGGAAGTGACGGCATTTGGCGACGTGGGGTACGTTAGGATGAGAAGGAAGCAATTTTACGGCAGGCGCACTACAACACGGCAGGCGGCCATTACGCGAGCGACGTTACAACCCGGAAAGTATGGCAAGTGGGCTTGTGGTGGCCAACAACACAGAAGGACGCATCTGAGTATTGTAGAAAGTGTGATTTGTGTCAACGGATGGGCCAGCCCGTGGAGGGCGTAAGGATGCCACACTAGCCCGTATTACCACTCGACCCCTTCCAAAAGTGGGGATTGGATTTTGTGGGCCCCTTCACACCGGCGGCAGCCCGTACGGGCAATAAATACATATTGGTAGCCACGGATTATTGCACCAAGTGAAATACGTGAAAATACGGCGGCCGTCACAACCAGATTCCTTTACGAGCACATCTGGTGCCGGTTTGGCCGTCCGATTGAGCTCATCAATGACCAGGGGAGTCACTTTCTCAATACCGTGGTTCGGGAACTAACACATCATTACGCCATAGTCCATAAGAAGAGTATGCTGTATTATCCACAAGCGAATGGGTTTGTAGAATCCACCAACAAGACGTTGCAGACCATTTTGAAGAAAATCGTCAATGAAAATAGAACGGACTGGGATACCAAATTACAGAGTGTGTTATGGGCGTACAGAACCAGCTACAAAACAAGCATACAATCAACACCGTTTCGACTAGTGTTTGGGCTGGAGGCTGTGATGCCGGTCGAATTTCAGGTACCCAGTTTGCGGATTCAGGTACGGAACCGACTATCAGAAGCCAACTACTCGACCAACAACTCGAACTTGGGGAAAAACGCGTACACAGCATGGCTGTGTTGGAGCAGGAACAATGACGACGTAAAGCGTTTGTGGATCGACATCGGAACGCAAGGGAAAAGGAGTTCGCCGTGGGTTGAGTGGTGCTGGTTTTCCAAACCCGCATGGGCCATATACCAGGGAAGTTACGATTCAGCTGGACCGGCCCATACTGGATAATTGGAGCGGAACAAGGCACGTTCCAACTAGGTATGCTGGCCGGGGAAGTAGTACGACAAAAGGTGAATGGGTTTCGGTTCAAACCTTACCTGGGCCCTACGCCACCTAACCCATTCATCGCCGAACAGGACAGAGCCGGAGAACCTGCAACGTAAATGGACGGCCCCACTTGTACCATAATGTAAAAATAGGTTGTAGATAACCGTTATGAAAAAAAGAAAAAAAAGAAAAAAGAGAGAGAAGATAACGACTATTAAAAAGACTAAATGCATGCACAAACTCCTAGTTTAAGAACACGTGGCACCACGATGGCTCACCGCCCAATGAACCCTAAGCCACAAAAGGAAGGAAATAGATGATTTTCTGCACAAAACAGAAACCCATCTTCTAGCTATCAGCGCTCCCATCGCTCCTCCCCCTCACCTTCTCCTCCATCCTACCACAGAGCTTCAGCCCACCGCAACCACCGATCTCCTTCCCACGAACCTCCTCTTACGATGCCAATCTTCATATCTACTACCTTACGCCGATGGCTCGTGGAGAAACACTTGGATGGGTACATCCGGGTCGCAGAAGCACCCCCACACCTGGATGCCATGGACATCTCCAGGAAGCTTAACATCGACACGGTCACCAACTCCTCCATCCGGAAGAAGTTGGACCTGTCATCGCTAGGCGAAAGGCATTTCGAAATCCCTCATGTAGAGGCGCTGCAACGATATTTCGGGCCATATTCCTCCTCTGCCAAGGCCTATAGAACAAAGCAGATCCCGGATCCCTTCTTCCGTGAAGTTGTCAAGTTCCTGCTAGAAGTCGGTTGCGTACATGTCAACGCATATGGGATGCCCAAGCAGAAGGCGGGCATCATTATTGATACCTTTGAAGGCCATGCGGTCGATTGGGGGGTCATCACAGGACCGGCGTTAAGGGAAGGCATGCATGCGTATCAGGCAGGCAAAAAGCTCAGGCCGATCATACAACATTACCTTACGATACTATTCCCACCCTGAGGCCTGCCGGCACCGTAGCCCAGCCGACCCACGCCCCTGCCCCGATCCGTGAAGCGCAGGTTAGCGGCCCTAGAGTGGGAAGAGGAACCCCAACCCGCCCAGCTGTTGTCCGCAGGAATAGTAACCGACGGCCAAAAGCGTAGGAATAAGAAACTATATAAAGCGTAACGTATGTAACGGTTCACGCTTCCCCGCGTGAATGGCTAATTAGACCCTGCATATATAAAGGGCAGAAAACCTCTTAAGGAGGTGCATGTAAATTTTGAGAATTGTAAAAGAACGCCTGATAATAGAATACTATCTTCTCTGAGTTTCTGTGTATAGCTATGACTAATTCAGTGTCTGTCTCGGATACATAAGCGTAGTAGTACGTAAGCGCAACCTGTGATAAGGAGTCGGTTGTAGCCGTCTCCCCTTACACACGGAGGAACCACAACGGTTCTCTTCTTACGCAGTACGCTTAAGCTCTGTTCGTTGTTCGCACTCACCTTGGGGTCTAGGTCGACGGACTGACCCCGGACCGTGTTCCTAAGAGGCAACACCAACCAGACACGAGGACAACACCTACCGACTAGCCGGACACACGGACAACGCAGGAGGAACAACCGGCACGTTCCATGGAAGCAGCCCCAGAGCTAGACACTGAAACACGGCAGGATAGCCCCAGACCGAAACGGCGTAGATTGGACAGGAAAGATGGGTGGGGGTTGGTCAAAGACGTCCCCACGACGACAGAGACACCGACCGAAGGCGATGGCTCCGTAGCTACGGAACCCAATACCACCTTCGAAATCATCTGGGAGCCACGGCCAATCATTACGACCTAGTTCCAATGAGGGAAAGCCGTATTGACGGCGGAAAGCGAGGTTTTGGCATATCCGGATATCCCGGATACGGCCCATGAGTTCAACGCCCTCTTACAGTTCGGAACTTCTTTTGAGCTCATGGAATTCCTGGCAACAAAATAGGTAAAAGCCTCCCAACCAATGGCCGAGGAGCAAGCGAAGCGCCAGATGATCGAGCGCGCCCTAACACAAACGACGGAGAGCGACGATGAGGACCGGTTAGCCAGGGTTGGCAGACAGAGGAACGTCGGGGTATGCCAAGTGTGGATGGAGATACCCCCATTAAACACGACCCTAGTTGAAGTCCATAGGGAACTGGCAAAGGTCAGCACGGGCGCCAAGGAGATGGCCATTAAAAATAAGAATGTCTGGAAGAAGGTGAAACTGACCGAACTGCAAAAAGCCAACGAACGCATCACGGAGTTGGAAGCTAACGCGAATACGGCGCAACACGCAACTCCGCTACCAAACCACGCCATCGAGGCTTTAAAGGAAGAAATTGAGGCTCAAACCGCCATCGCCTCAAAAGCGAAAAGGGCCGTGCAACTAACGGAATCAGAAATTGACCACCTTCGAGCTGAACTACGCCAATCCTCAAACAGAGAAAAGGAGATACGAGGTAACGGCCGGAAGGCAGTAAAACCCTTGAAGAGAAACTCGCTACGGAGGTAGCTCAGCACATCCAGACAAAAGACAAAAACACCCAATTACGGGAGGACGCAAAGAAATCGGAGGTGGCAATCGCGGAACTCCGGGCCTTATTAGAGAAAAAGAAGGTATGGTTCGACGAGCAGCTGGTGGTCGAACAAGAAAGAAGACATCAGCTAGAAATCCGCCTAAACAATGAAATGGGGAAATTAGAAGAACAACATGCAAAGGAATCCCAGCTGTGGGCGGGCCTGAAGGCCACGTACGAAGAAGCGGCGGCGGTTAAACAACAAGAAATTGCAAACCTCTAGAAGTCGATGGAGGACGCGTGCAACCGTTGCTAGGCCATCACAGATAACGTGCGTATCCTTCTCCAAACAAATCGGGAGAGGTTCACAATGCAATTGAAAACGACGATGGACAAAGGATGGATGGCATGGGCAACCCAAGCAGCGGAATTGCACGCGTATCGTGCGGACTGGGAGAACTGGCGAAAAGACGGCTGGGGTTTCTATAAACTAAATGAGGAGAGCATTGCGGCCGTACGAGAGGACGTAGCACAAGACTATCGTGCTCTAGCAGACCAACACTCCGAAGAACTTGCACAACTCTTAGATGATTTTGGTGAAAGCCAGGAGGAGCTATTTCACCAGATCACACAAGCCGGCAACACGCGAACAAACGAGGAATCCAACGCGACGCCAATTCCGGGCACGGCCGAAGAAGAGGAACCTCAGGCCAGATCACCAGAAATTACAACGACGGGGAATAGCGCGGACCGACGAGCGGAGTTCCCCACAGTACCAGAAAACGAAACCACTGCCCAAGAGGAGGTTCATCTGCACGAACCCACGCTATCATCGGACCACACGGACAACGGTGCGGGTCAGGCGGAATCGCATCCCCACTCCAAGGAACGTACAAAGACGGCCGACACCACGGAGGAAGTAACGATTGAGACAGAGCCGCGGCTGACTGCAAGCACGACGACGGCGGAGCCCAACCCACTAGCTCAAGAAGAGCCCACCGTACCCAAACCGACCACACACGACGATTGTGATACCGGGAGAAACCAGTCTGACCAAATAGGGGAGCCACACCATGATGCACCTACGGGCCCTACGTCGCCTCCGGATGTGGACACCGTAGCAGAGCCAAACATCCGGGCCATTTTGGAAGAGGATTAACGGGATGGGTCCGACGTGCCAGGGCACTGTCCCACAGGTGTGCTAGGTGTTGTCTGTCGGGATAGTAATCGACGAACAAGAGCGTAGGAATAAGAAATAATATAAGATCATAACGCATGTAATGGTTCACGCGGGAAGCGTGAACGACTAGATAGACCCTGCGTATATAAAGGGAAGAAAACCTCAGATAGAGGGAGCGTGTAATTTTGGGAATGTAAAGAGACGTATCATAATAGAATTCTATCTTCTCTGAAAGTCTGTGCATAGCTATGGCTAATCTGCTGTGTGTCTGGAATACCTGAGCGTGTAAGAACGTAAGTGTAACCATTGCTAAGGAGTCGGTTGTAGCCGTCTCCCTCATACGTTGATAGGTTAGAGGGAACATTCCCCTACGCATTACGCATAGACACCTATTCGTTGTTCCACAACCACTTGGAGGTCTAGGTCGAAGGACTGACCGCGGACCGTGTTCCTAATCGGTAACACATGGTAAGTGACAATTCGACGCGTATCCTCGAAAATAAATCATTAACTTCATTTGCATCTAATTCTCTTCCATCGGCTACTATTTTGCCGACACATCTGTATTGACAAATAACATCTTCAAGGAGAAAATTGCATACTGCCGAAGTTGTTTTATTCCTTAGTGCTAGATCTTCTACATAGCTAAAGAGGTGGAAGAGTGGTGGCTCATTAGCTAAGGTTGTGGAAGAGTGGTAGCTAAATAGTTAAGGCTGTGGAAGAGTAGTAGCTAAATAGCTAAAGAGGTAGAAGAGTGGTAGCCAAATAGCTAAGGCCGCGTATGAGTAGTAGCTAAATAGCTAATGCCATGGAAGAGTAGTAGCTAAATAACTAAGGCCGCGGTAGAGTAGTAGCTAAATAGCTAAAGAGGCGGAAGAGTGGTAGCTAAATAGCTAAGGCCGTGGAAGAGAGGTAGGTAGTTAGCTAAATACCTACCTCTCTTCCATGGCCTTAGCTATTTAGCTACCTCTCTTCCACGGCCTTAGCTATTTACCTACCTCAAGCTCGTCTTCGTCTAACAGATGACGGTAGAGTTACTACTCTCACTCACTCACTCTCTCTCTCTGTCTATCTGTCTCTCTCTTACTAGTTACAGAGGCAACTACTCACTTTAACTTGTTACCACTATAATGATTATGCACACTATCATAACTACTTGCCCTAAGTATATTTATACTTATATACAATATGGGCTATATGACTTCCTTGCCAGCTTCCGCTACGACCATGTACTCGGCTTCTATGGTCAACAACGCCACGACCTTTTGTAGCCTCGACTGCCACAAGACGACTCGCCCCGCATAAGTCATTACGTATCCGGACATGGATCGGTTGGTATCTGCATCAGCCGACATGTCTGAATCAATATAGACTTCCAATGTTTGGTTACTCGAGCCGAATCGGAGGCACACGCTCAAAGTGCCTCTTAGGTACCAAAGTATCCACTTCACCATTGCCCAATGCTCTCTTCCAAGATTGCCCATATATCGGATGATGACTCCAACAACGTATGCAATGCCTGGCCTTAAACCATAACATACATCATGCTTCCAACTGCTCAGGCAATGGGACCTTGCTCATCTTAGCCTTCTCCGTTTTCATTTTCGGACATTGGCCTTTGCTTAGCTTGTAGTTTGTCGACAGTGTCGAACCGACCGGTTTCGAATTCTGCATGGTGAATCTCTGGAGCACCTTTGTCAGATATTTCTCTTGTGACAACCATAATAGCTTCTTTGTCCGATCCCAAACAATGTGCATACCTAGAATTTGCTTTGTCGAACCCATGTCCCTCATAGAGAATGACCTACTCAGGGCCTTCGTCAAACTTCCGATTTTCTTCAGGTCCTGTCCAACACTCAACATGTCGTCAACATACAATAGAAGGATGAGAAAATCTCCTCAATCATATTTCTTAACAAAGACACAATGATCGGCTTGTGTCATGTTGAATCCTTGATCCACCATGAAGGATTTGAATTTTTGGTACCATTGCCGAGGATCTTGCTTCAACCCACATAGGTTCTTCCTAAATCGGCATACAAGGTTCTGTTTACCTTTCTCCTTGAATCCTTCCAGTTGTTGCATGTATATCTCCTCTTTGAGATTGCCATGTAGGAACGTCGTCTTGACATCTTAGAGGATATCTTCTACCTCCATTAGGCATAGTTGGTTCCCCTTCGACTTCTTCGGCCCAGTCGGATTTGGCTCCTTATTCGGCCAGTTCCTCTTGCTCCTCAGTCAGTTCTCGATATTGCCAAGTATTTAATTGACCGGATGGTTCAGATTTGACTTCGATCAAATCGATTTCTGTCCGATTGGGCCGAACATCAACTTAGCTCGAATCGGTCGTTGGAGGCATATTTTCCTTCTCCCAATCGGCTATTGTCTTTTCTTCCATTAAGACAATATCTCGGCACCTAATCACCTTCTTGTCGATTAGGTCCCATAGCCAATAGCCGATAGCTAATCGCCGAATTCATCTTCATCGTAGTTGAGAAATAGGCACGGTCAGCTCTTGGGATCAAGTTTTTCCCCTCTGGTCCTTAGCTACATGCACATAGGCCAGGTAGCCGAACACTCTTAAATGCCGATATGACACCGCTTTGCCGGACCATACCCTTTTGGTATGTCACCTTCTAGTGGGACCGAGGGAGACCTGTTTATCACATAAACGATTGTCATCAGCGCCTCAGCCTAGTAGATCTTTGGCAATTTCACATGTGCAAGCATACATTAGACTCTCTCCATGATAGTCTGGTTCATTAGCTCGCCCATCCCATTCAAAATTCAGTTCCGACGTCTTTGGTATTGTATACTCTAGTCGAATACCTAAACGCCCTTTATACTCTCTACCATTGTCTATCTAGATTGCCTTCAATTTTCAACTGGTTTCTCTCTCAGCTCTTGCTTGGAACTCCATGAAAACACATAATACTTGATCCTTCATCTTCAGCGCGTAAGCCCACAACTTACGATTGTACTCATCAAGGAAGGTAACAAAGTATTGTCCACCGGAATGAGATTTTACATCTACATAACATACATTGGTGTGTATGAGTTCCAAGACTGTTTTCCTCTGAATCAAAGGCCTCAGTTGGAAAGCTTCTCTATTTTGTTTGCCGGCCAGGCAATTGGCACATTTTCTAGATGAACTTTATTCATCTCCAACAGGAGACCTTTCTCGGCTAGCATTTGCATTCCCTTCTGGCTCATGTGGCACAACCTCTTATGCCACAACTCACCGGATGTGTCGGTCGCCGCGTTTACCTCGTTTCGGCATAATCAAGCATGCATCAAATACAATGTGTTTGGTTTTTTGGGCTCGAGCCACAATCAAGCTTCCCTTGTAAAACTTCATGACGTCGTTCCAGATGTTACCCATGTAGCCTTTATCATCCAGCCAACCGACTGATATCAGATTTAATTTGACTTTCGGAACATGTCAAACATCCCTCAACACAATTCTGCACCTAGTTGAGGTTACCAAACACACATACCTATGCCTGTCAGGGCCGTAGCCAAAGACAAGTTTAAAATGAAGAAAAGAATGAGAAGTAGAAAATAAGAAAGGAATGAGAGAGAAATAAGATGGTGAAAATGTATTAGTAATGAGAACAAGGTTTACAAGAGTATGCCGAAGACTGACATTGAACTGGAGTGGTTCATTAATACTTTGATACATGTTTATATAGCATGTTTTGGATACATGCATGCTCGCCACCTCATAGGCACACATGATCGCCATTTGGCATTCATGCAACCATGACACTTGGTAAGCATGCATTAGCCTATGTGGTGACGACGTTTCATAATATTATATATGTTTCTTCCTAATCTAATATAAGAATTTATAACTAGATATAATGTATCCTAGTGATTAAAGTTATACATCTCCTCATATTTGAGCAGGTCATGGGTTCGAATCTTTATAATGAATCTTGGAGTTTCGGTATATGTTCATGACATTATGCCCTTCCTTTGATGACCAGTTCCATGAATCGCAATGCACGAACTAGGAGTTCGCTTATTCAGATATCGTTGATGAAATTCAACTACAAGTTCTTCGGTATTATTGAGATTTTCAGCTGCCTCCCACGTTCGATCCGTAGGTGTATAACCCAACCAATCAACGAAATAATACAATTTGTTCTTCACAACTTTGTAGTTCAAAATAGATTTCATTTCATATTTCGGGCCTTCATCAAGTTCAATAGGAGGTTGTTAAGCCCTTGGATAACACCACGACCAGTTGTGAAGAAGAGCGCATCAACAAGGACACAATATGGTTAAAGGACCTACGAAGAGGGAATGACAAGAGGAAAGAGGGCTAAAGGACATCGGAGTGTGAAAGGCCCATACCCTAAATGTGAAAGCTATATAAACCATAGTATGAACCATACGTACCATACGTGCATTCGCATTCGCGAATGGTTCAATCATTCGCGAAAGGAAAACACCCTCAAAGAATGATAAATACCATACTTTTCGATTAACTATTTATTATGAGGTAGATAAGCCTAAATATGAAAAAAAAACATTAAAATAATGGGAAAAAAACAAAAAAAAAAAACACAAGAATGTTTGGATACCATTCGCATTCGTTTTCCAACGTAGGAAAACGAATGTTATACTAGACGAACACGAATTTTACGTACTATGATATAAACCACATAGTAGTGGCTTTGTGGGGGTTCTCCCATTTGTAAAGATCTCCTATTGATTAAAGCTAGAGGTTCCTCTCCTCCTTCTTGTAATCTTTGAGCTTAAGAGAGATTAGTGAAGTGTTTAGTTAGAGAACACTAATCTCTCTCCTTGTTGGTGCTAGACCTCTTAGCAAAGAGGGTTAATAATAGACATACTCTTCCTTCTTATTGTCTATATCTATTAATCTATTGTCTATGAGAGAGAGCTTGAAAGAGTGAGAGAGATATCGTGCTCAATCATTTGCTAATCATTGAGTGAGTGTTAGGCTCGGAGGTATCCGACAACCATCTCCGCCCGATTTGCCATCAAGAGGGTATACGCCGGTCCGAATCCCGCCACGATATCGAGGAGCTTACTCCATCGATACATAGATCATTAACATCTATTTGGCGCCGCTGCCGGGGATACGACCGACGCTTTAAGCCTATTTCGAGTAGTCGAAAACTCAGAGGCAACCCACTTAACGAAGGAAGAAATCAAAAGAGAACCACTATTTTCTGTTTTTCTCACTATTTCATAGTTTAATTAAAGTCGATTTTCTGTTTTTCTCACTAATTCATAGTTTAATTAAGTTGATTTTCTGTTTTTTCTCACTAATTCATAGTTTAATTAAGTTGATTTTCTGTTTTTTTTCTCACTAATTCATAGTTTAATTAAGTTGATTTTCTGTTTTTCTCACTATTTCATAGTTTAATTAAGTTGATTTTCTATTTTTTCTCACTAATTCATAGTTTAATTAAGTCGATTTTCTGTTTTTTAAAAGAAGTTTTGAGCTACCCCCTCTTAATCGCCCAGACATCAACAAGCTATTCGTTCGGTTAACACTAAACATTGTGGAAATTGAGCCGTTACAGGGCAAGCATAACCACCACGATTCTCATGGATTACGATCATCCCACGGGACACGAAACGACTGTTGGTGCCAAAAAAAATCAAATTTCCCACGCAAAGTTCGTCAAAAGAACAAAGTTCGATAAGAGAAGCATCCTTCGACGACGGTTCACATCATTCGACAAAGGTTCATCATTCGACGAAGGTTCATCCTTCGAGAAAGGTTGATCATTCGACGAAGGTTCACATCATTCGACGAACCCTCATCATTCGACGAAGGTTCATCCTTCGACGAACCCTCATCATTCGACAAACCTTCATCATTCGACGAAGGTTCACATCATTCGATGAAGGTTTATCATTCGACGAACCCTCATCATTCGACGAAGGTTCATCCTTTGATGAAGATTGATCATTCGATGAAGGTTCACATCATTCGACGAAGGTTCATCATTCGACGAAGGTTCATCATTCGACGAACCCTCATCATTCGACAAAGGTTTATCATTCGACGAAAGATTCAAAGTTCAACGAAAGATTTAAAGTTCGGCGAACCTACAAAAGCTTGACAAGAAAACATGGTCGGATCCTCATGGATAGAGATGTTCAAAACCCGACCCACACGCCGGGAGGAGTCCACCCAAACCAACCAAACCCACGATGCTGACCCACCTAACCCGACTCGGTACCACAAAGGGTGGCTAACTCTGGGGACGCTACCAAACATGAACCTCCCATCGAGCCTAGGAACTAAAGCACCTCTCACCACGCCCCCACTACAGGAGAGCCCAATGGCATACCCACTCAGCGTAGAGGGACACATACGGGATGCCACATAGGAGTTATGGGTGATAGAACGAGAAATCAATATATGGGCGGTACAACTCGCGAAAGGAGGACAACCGGAAAGTATCACCCGAGATATCGAAGCCGCTTTGGCAGAAAGGAAAGACAGATTCGCACGAGTGCAACAAAAACTTCACCTCCTAGAAGCATCGTCGCATACGCACTGTCGAGGTCTTGAGCACATCCCTGCGCTACATTCGAGCACAACGGGCGACAGTCCAAACGAAGCCCACACGCAACGACACCCGACACCACCACGTATGGACAAGACCCCTACATCCTATGAAACTGCCTCGACATCCCTAATCACCGAACTCGCACTAGCGTTACAATCCGTCCAAACCCTCGTGGCACTTACGGACCATTCGAGAAACCCTACAAACGACAGCAGGAAGAGTGCTTCCATTTCTAAACTAGTACCCCGTTTTCTCGGTTTCGGTGACGCCTATGATCATGTCGAGAGGTTCAAACAGATATGCCGCGCTTATGAGACCACCAAAGTAACCGCATTTGGGCTTACACTTGATGACGAAGCCGGAATTTGGTTTAGAACCTTGAATGAAGACATCGTCGCAGACTTCGGGTACGTCATCGAAGATTTCTTGATAAACTTCGCTCGTCGAGGGAATAAATGGAACCCGATTGACCAACTTTTCGCCCTCAAGCAAGAAGCAAACGAGACGGTCAGGGACTACATACGCCGCACGAAAAGCCTACACCATCGTTGTAGCCCGAGCGACAAGATGTCAGATGAAAAATTTATGAGCCGCTTCATCAATGGGTTGTTCGATCCGACGCTCCAAAACTTCCTGATTGCCAGGATGTGTCGGTCGTTCACTGAAGCTTGCACGGTAGTGATGACCTTCGAGGATTCAATGAACTGGTTATGGATACCCACTCAAGCGCCTACGAACAACCGTGAGAAGCCCTCGGACCCTACTCTACCCATGCCACCGAGACCACCCCGTATAGAAAGACCCCAAGCATACACCCAAAGAGAAAATGTAAGGTGTACAGGATGCCATGGCCATCACACGGGGCATGAGTGCCCCTTCCTCCATTAACGACGGCCGCAATACTGTAATTGGTCCAAAGCTTTCGTGATGCATTCTCAAGAGAACTGTTGGCAAGCCCCAAATGGAAGGTATAGCCAAACACCAATGGTAGAGCACCCACGCTCACCTCCACCGTTTAGCCACCCACAACTACCATCAATACTTCCCCAACAACCCCCACTACCATGTATTAGCACTCACCTCGCCGAACTAGAATATACCACCGATAACCAAACTCAGGTTGGGGGGGGGGCACCCCCGAATATGAAGCATACCAGGGGTATAGTGTTGAAGAAGACCTGCTTTCCCACTTTGTCGTCTTCAAAGGTGACCAAATACTGGTCTACATCTTGAGAGGAGAACAACAGGGGCCGTCGACGGGATATCGCAACAATAGTGGTCTAAGGAGGCCAGAATTGAAATGTTTCAATTGCCAAGGCTCACACATGGTTAGCGAGTGCCCAACCAAACATGAATACTACAACCCGATGGCACAACGACCACGACACCCCTCACTCAAACAACCCCACAACCACCAATGCAAAGTCTCACTCAATAGTCACAAGACGTTATTGAGTGGTTCCAAAGAGAAGCATCATGCCCAAGGTGTGGTAAAGATCACTTAGTACCCGATTGCCCAGAAAAAAAGAAAAGGATTGGCGCAAACCTGTTATCTATCGTACCATCAACGGTTGGCGCCAACGTCATCACATGAGCTCAAAGAATAGCTCATAACTTAAAGTGTCACGACCAAGGCCTCCCCATGACTACGCATAAGAGACGAAAATCCAAAAAAAATGCATCCACGCAGACCTCAAAGCAAGAACAAGAACCGGAGGGAGACGTAGAAACAATACCCGTCAACCCTAACCAAGAGTTGTCGGCACACCTAGCAGCATACCCAAACCCAGTTGCTGAAAAACAAAAGGTTGAAGAGTACATCAAACTCATCCAACACGAACAGTGTGAAAGATCGCTTAGTCTTCTGAGCCTAAACTTCGACCAACTCGAAGAATGGGTAAATCCTCCACCCCAACACACGGGTACAACCCCCCTCGTCATAACACCAACCGACACTCCCATCTCCCAATCTACCCCAATCAAAGAAGTCAACACAGTCTTGCTCCAACAAATATTAAATTTGAAAATACGACTCACATTACGCGAAGTACAGAGCTACACCGGCACCTTCGTGACTGACAACCCCTAACTACAACCTATACTCGCCAAGGAAATAGAGTTCACACTTGAAGAGCTGCTCCAACTCGACATCCAACCATGGCACGACGTCCTTCGGCGCCTCAATGGAGGCCTGTCAGCAGGTTATAGAGAAAAGATACACACTCATCCCTCATACGACCACAGTCTCCAAACAACCCCAAGGAACGCCGGTCGATATATGTGAAGCTCACTTCGAGAGCAACAACACTAGTTTCACTCTCCCCGTTTGCATCAACGGCACAACGTGTGACGCGATCATTGACACTGGAGCGGGGGTAAGCATAGTCAGCTACGAAGGTTGGTGTAAGTGGGGGAGCCCGAAAATGTTTCCTTCGGACGTCAAACTCCGAATGGCAGATGGGTCTATCCAACGGCCAGAAGGCATGATCCCTGCACACCACTTCACTATCCACGGGGTCGAGATCAATCTCACCTTCGTCATCACAAGATCATCCAATCATGTGTCTTACGAGTGTTTACTAGGGAGACCATTCCTACGTGTAAGCCGCCTCGTCATGGATTTTGGGAATGATACAATCTACATGTGCAAAAACAACAAAACCTTCCGCATCAAAGCATACACACAAAAGGTGCACGAACAAGAAGGCAGGCCTCTCGTGGACGACTGGTCAGAAACCACCGAGTTCGAGACTAACCTCCTAGCGTGTAACCCTACAAAGACAATCCAAATCTTGGCTAGCGGTCAGCCGTTTCCTCAAAAATCCACTAATCCTAAGGTAGAGAACGCAGGAGAAAGAGAGGACCAATCCGTAGCCTCCGATGTGTCATAGATGAATTGGGTGCACACCCTCGCCACGACCGATGTAATGTACCCTATTGGTACAAAGTGTCACGATGAGGATGGAGGCACGATCTCGTGTTTTAATCTCACCACTCTCGTAACCTAACGAAAACAGGCAGACGTAAGAGACGCAGGCCTAGTGCAACGAATCACGCGCCAAGAAGAGGATGCGACCACTCGGCAAACCTCGACAGAGGTGAACTCCCCGGAACAATTCAAACTCTATGAACAAGGGAGTAGGGCGGTGGCTTGTAAGAGACCACAACGCACCTCTATTGACATGACGACACACCTACCATGCTTCGCCGACAATGTACCTCTAACAACGGTGATCGACACTGGAGCATCACTAACCCTTTTCTCCTTCAAAACGTGGTAACATCTAGGTTCCCCAAACCTTGAAGTATGCAATGACAAATTCCTTGGCTTCGATTGTTCTACATCGCCCTACCTCGGAACCTTCGTGTGTAACATCAAGACAAAATATAGTGACCACTCAATTCGCGTTTGGGTCCTCCCACCAAAAGTGTTGTATACCCCGTGCCTCCTTAGTTTGGATTGGTGTCACATAAGCGAATGTCTCCTGTCGCCAAGTAGGGAACATCGTCTCCTTCCAAACTTCAAATGGTGTGAGGTCTGAGAAACTTGTTACAAAAACTCTCGAATTACGCCCCACTGATGTTGACAAACTCAAGAGCGCGAACCCACCCAACCAAAAAGAACACGCATAACCATCGGTCACCCACGGCCAAAGAAACGCTAACATCGGAACAAAGACATCTCCGCCATGCAAATGGGTGAACATCCATGCAACTTTCACCGAAGGACAACGCTGTGGAGAACGTGTTATTTGGCGAGTCAGAAAAGCACTCACAAACGCCCAAGGTTGGCACAAAGGTGCCACTAGCTTCTGGGTCCTGAAACGAAGCCGACTTCCCACCCACGACTATACCACGACTGCATGGGACACCTGACAATTGCGCACATCGACCAAATACCCCGCCCAGGTTAAGGCCATATGCCCCGACCGGACTTGGCAACTAAGAGTCTGAATGCCCCATAGAACTACCACCCGAAGCTCCCCTCCCACAGTGCACCCGGGAGTGTGCACTCATTACGTTAGGGGGGATGTTAAGCCCTTGGATAACACCACGACCAGTTGTGAAGAAGAGCGCATCAACAAGGACACAATATGGTTAAAGGACCTACGAAGAGGGAATGACAAGAGGAAAGAGGGCTAAAGGACATCGGAGTGTGAAAGGCCCATACCCTAAATGTGAAAGCTATATAAACCACATAGTAGTGGCTTTGTGGGGGTTCTCCCATTTGTAAAGATCTCCTATTGATTAAAGCTAGAGGTTCCTCTCCTCCTTCTTGTAATCTTTGAGCTTAAGAGAGATTAGTGAAGTTTTTAGTTAGAGAACACTAATCTCTCTCCTTGTTGGTGCTAGACCTCTTAGCAAAGAGGGTTAATAATAGACATACTCTTCCTTCTTATTGTCTATATCTATTAATCTATTGTCTATGAGAGAGAGCTTGAGAGAGTGAGAGAGATATCGTGCTCAATCATTTGCTAATCATTGAGTGAGTGTGAGGTTTGGAGGTATCCGACAACCATCTCTGCCCGATTCGCCATCAAGAGGGTATATGCCGGTTCGAATTCCGCCACAATATCGAGGAGCTTACTCCATTGATACATAGATCATTAACAGAGGTGGAGGGGGGAGAACAACGCGATTTGGAATAGAGTTTGAAGCATAAGGTTCCAAGAGTGAGACATGGAACACTAGATGAAGACGCATATGTGGAGGGAGATCGAGATGAAAAGCAACTTCATTCATCTATTTAGTGATTAAATATGGACCAAGATGTTGATAATCCAAATTTTTACAAGGCCTAGTGGTTTTCACATTACGTCGTAAGAGCCATACACGATCTCCAACTTGAAATTTGGGTTTTTTCGGTGATGAGTTGAGTCGATGACGATCTGCAAATTTCTTATGGGTGGCTTGAGCATGATGTAAATAATGAGAAAGAACAATATGAATTTCCTGGATATGACGTAGGTGATCCTCCACAACAGGGTTTTTCGAGATTTTTGGGTGGTTAAGCATTGTCCAAAGGGGATGAACACCCGTGTTGGCAAAGAAGGGAGTAAGTTTGGTGGAACAATGAATTGAATTGTTGTAAGAAAACTTTGCAAAATGTAAATAATCTACCTAATCATCCTGTTGATAATTGATGAAGCAACGAAGGTATTGTGCCAAGGTTTGCTGGTACATTCGGTTTGACCATCAGTCTTTGGATGATAGCTTGAAGAGAGTTTTAAATCAATTTGGAGCCCAAATAAGTGTTTCCAAAATGTTAAGATAAATTGTGGTCCTCGATCACTAAGGATGTCATCAGGAAGACCATGTGTATGGAAATTGGTCTCTCCGGATGGGATACGGTGATGAATTAAGAGGACCCGGTGAGAACCGGAAGAGAAGACAGATTTGTAAATATATCTTGAATAAGCCCACTGAGGCTATATTTGTAAATAGCCCTAAGTTCATATAACTATAAATATGACTTAGGGCAATCACTTTAGAATGATGAGTGTGGAGCGTGATTGTGTTGGTGTTATATATATTGTTGTAACTGTTGTACAGAGAGAGGGAGAGAGAGATATACAGAGCTATACTCAGTTGTAACCGCCACTGTGTGAAGAAACAGAGCTCGAGGTCGTTGCCGCCGAGTCTCTGATTGTACCCCCTTCTCTCCATAGTGATAGTTCAGAGTCTGTGGGCTCTCGTGAATTTTTCCCTATTAGGGTTTTCCACGTAAACATCCTGTGTCATTTTCTTGTCTACTCTCCACTTCCGATTTTCTGTGTTTGATTCTTATAGAAGTGATTTACTACTCGGTTGTGGCCGAGCGATATTCCGTGCGTTTCTCATCACCATGATGCCGAAACACTTCACACATAACCAAATCTACTATTTCTTGACTATTAATAGTCTTTTTGCATGGAAGAAAATGTGTCATCTTAGTGAATTGATCTACAACACTAAGGATGGAATCCAAACCTTTGGAATATGGAAGATCATTAATGAAATCCATAGATATAGACTTCCAATGATCATCAGGAACATAAAAGAGTTGGAGTAAACCATATGGTGGATGTTGATGACACTTGGATCGACAACATGCATCACAACTGCGAATGTAGTCTTCAACATAATTACGAAGAAGCGGCCACCAATCATTTCTAGAAACTAATTCCAATGTTTTATGAACTCCAAAATGTCCAGCCATTGGCATGTCATGGTACTGCTGTAAAATAACAAATCGAGAGTGGCCATCAGGGACATAAAGTAAATTATTTTGAGAAAGTGTATTATAAGGCCAACGGACCTTGAACAAGAAGCACAATCTGAAATTATATGATTGAAGACAACTTGTGCAAATTCGTTTGCTTCAAGATTAGTACAAATCATACTTATAAGTATCGAATGCATAGGCGTCTTAAAAGCATTAGCGGTCATCACTTGTAAACGATCAGGACCAAGCAGTATCTGCTTTTGATGATCAAAAGTAGGTTCCCCTAATCAAGGTGCCATGTACGAACGTCGAGATAACGCATCTGCCTTTCCTTGGTGTATTGCGGGGCGATACACGATCAAGAAATCAAAGCGATTTAAGACTCGAGCATTTTCGAAATACGTTAAGTTTTTGTGATCATTATAGACATTGATTTGATGGGGAGAAGCTTCCAAGAAGTGGTGCTAATGCTCAAGTGAGTCTACAATAGCCAAAAGCTCCTTGTCGTGAATCTCATAATTAATTTCTGTAGCTTCAAATTTCCGCGAATGAAAAGCAATTGGATATAATAGCCCGTCCGAATGAAAATAGGAGCTGATGTGAATGCACATTTTAAGCTTTCAAATGCCTCAGCCACATTAGGATTCCATATGAATGGTTGGTTTTTATGTGTTAATTTTGTAAGAGGCAAAACCTTCTTTGAGTAGTTCCTGATGAATTTGCGGTAAAAATTCGCAAATTCCAAGAGACACTGGACATCACACACAGATTATGGTGCTTCCCACTCTAAAATTGTTTGCACCTTTGCTGGATCCATAGATATTCCTTTTGGTGATACTATGTACCCTAGGAATTCCACTTGGTTGAAATCAAAACTACATTTCTCGAGTTTAGCATAGAGACTATATTTTTGTAATTGTCGTAGAACTTGGCGTACATGCTCTTCATGCTCTTCTTGAGTCCTGGAAAATATCAAGATCTCATCCAAATAAACGATGGTGAATATATCCAAGAAGTCTCGGAAAATATCATTGGCCATATGCTGAAAAACCGTAGGAGCGTTTGTGAAAAACTGTATACTCAAAATGCCCATATCGAGTGCGAAATGCAGTTTTCCATTCATCGCCCGAACGAATTCGAACTAGATTATAAGCAACTCTAAGATCGATCTTTGTAATGTATTTGGCTCCACTCAACCGCACCAAAAGTGTTGGTATTAAAGGTAAGGCATACCTGTTTCGAATTGTGATTTTGTTTAATCCTCGGTAATCTACGACCAAATGAAGCGATCCATCTTTCTTCTTGACAAAAAATATTGGTGCGCCAACAGGAAATTTGGAATGACGAATAAATCCAGTAGCTAAATTTTCATCGATATAGTCGCGAAGAACCTTGAGCTATGCAAGTGATAAAATATAAATTGGTCCCCACGGTGTTGTGAAAATCCGTCACTATGTGCGGATCGTGAGGCGGAACCGCTGGAGTTATGGACGGGAAGGAAATAGGGCTCACACGCGACATAGTGTGGAATCCATATGTGGTAGAACGCACATGCTCCCAAGAATCTTCTGACCTCTGTTTGGGACTCACACTCTTTCATCCATCTCTTGGATAGCATTCACCATGGATGGAGATGGCTTCTGGCCATAAGATCCACACAAGTGTCCTACTACCAATATTTCTGGTTGACCAAATGCGGACTTCTCTCCCGAAAACGTGAGATTTGCATCCTCAAGCTTTTGCAACACCTTCTCGCTATCCTTTATATGGTCAATGACGAATCTTCAGCAACCATCTTCATCTTTTAATTCATATTTTTCTTCCACCAAGCATCCTTTGATCGGAATTTCATCTAAGAAGGGCATTGTGATATCAGAAATACAATCCTTGAACACTTTGTTCATGGCATTCACCATGTGGGTTATGGAGTTTGTGGCAAGGTGCACATTCTTACCAACCCAATCAGTAGCCCGAGTAGAGATCACCAATGGAATAGATGGATCTTCCCGCGAAGGCTTCGGCAAATTCATCCACGCTTGGACCAATTCTGGCATTTCGGATCATCACCTTGTTTACGGGTTGGAGATCTTGAATAAAGCTTAAGGACCCATTCTTCTTCGGCACCGTAAACCATCTATTGGAGTAGGGAGCATTGGACGGCGCAAGAATTCCCATCCTAACCTTTTCCTTTAGAAGCTCAATCAACTTCGGAATGTGGGCTCTTGGAACTGGTATCAGCTTGAGGTTCCAAGGTACATCAAGCACCGTAAATATCACCATCGCCTCTATCATCTTCAGGTTGTCACATCCGATTTCTTGTGGAGAGAAGGCGAAGGCTTTCCATGTCTCTCAAGCATCATCCGGAGCCTTTCTTCTTCTTCAGGGGGGAAGTCATCCTTCCCGACTTGGAGTTTCCCTCTTGATTCATCGGTGAAGGTATGGCCTATCCCTTTTGGGTCTCTGAGACTTGGATCCTTGGTAGCTTCTTTCATCCTTTGCCAACTATCCTCCAGTAACAGAATAGCTACCGGCTTGACCTTCTTATCTACTGATTTATATTTTGTGTTTACTTTGACCAACTCCTCCATGACCCCTCGTCGGCATTCGCCGATGGTGGTATACATGCTGATGGAGTTGATATGAATAGTATGTTGCTCATGAGGGCTCAAGTCCACGATACTCTCTATTTCTCCGATTGAATCGTTAAATGAGGCTTCCTCCATGACCCATGATATGTTGTCTTATTCTTCTAATATTCCTTGTTCTTTTAACTAATGTTCAAAGCTTTGAACATATGACACTTCTCTCTCTCATTGAGTGTCATTAGGTGCTAAATATAGGATTCCTTCTTTCTTTCTTCTTCATTTCGGGGACTTACTTTCTCTCAGACTATCTTTGCCCCATTCTTCAATAGCCCATCTAAAAATCCGAGGCCTCATCTCCGAGGTTATTTTGGTTCCTCTCATGATTAGCTCGCACTGTCAAGAATTGAACTGACTTTTGACCATCAAGACTCTTCACCCGAGCGAATGTTGCTCCACTATCGAGCACCTTAGTCTCCATCCTTGATGATGTTATGTAGGGTTGCCTAAGAATCACCAAATGGGAAGCCGAATCTTGCATAAAAAAGTGTTGGTCGATCTCTACATCCCCGATTGTGACTTGAATGTTGGGACATGCTCCATAAAGATCTTTTGTTGCCTTCGTCGCCGCACGAATCTTCCATCCATGGTTTGTGTTGATAGGCCATCTTCCCTTCTTGTAGAAATCCGTCGACATGAGGTTAATCTCTGATCCGTGGTCTATAAGAGCCACAACCGTCTCTTTCTTCTCTCCAATCTTCACTGGAGTTTCCATTGCCGCTCTCGCCCAATGGGGTCGTGTATAGTGATTGTCCACTAGATCTTCTTTCTCTTCCATTCTTGTCACAGTTATGGCATTGGTTGTCACCTTTGTCAAAATTCCCTCTTCCTCATCCGCTTGTTGTCTTTTACGTTTGATAAGATCGACGATGGTCTCATGGAACTCCGTCTTTGCAATTCCAAGTAGTTCTCTCAATGTAAGGTCAATACGGCTATCAAGCACTCTTTCTTCAAGAACCTTTCTTAAGTTAGTTGTTTGTTCAATATCCAACCTTAATTTGTATGTTGGCGTCAATCTATCCTTCCCCTTCTTGGCACTCTCTTCAATGGGTTGAGTCGGTTCCTCGGTTCTCTTGTTTGAGCTTCCATCTTCTTGACGTGTGGTCTTGATCATCTCTTCCTTCTTCTTAAAGCTTCTTGTGTCATGTTTCTTAGAAGGGCCTTCATCTAGATCCGTCCTCTTCCACTTCTCATCCACAAACACTTTGTGGGTTTCGCATATGACCTCTGTGGAGATCGTGTTGTTATCAACTGGATCCGCCCACCTGGTAAGGTCTAGTACATGAAGGTTGGCTAGCTTTACATCATCCAAATTAATCTTCCCTTTTTATTTGTATTCGAGGGCGGTCGGCTAGAACCCCATTCCCGGTTTAATCATTCCAAGCTTCTCATTCCCGATTCTTATACCGGCGGATGCGGCATAGTGTATAGCTTCGACGTGGCTCGCATCTGTCAGGAATACTACTAAGACAGAGAAGGACTTAGTACTAAAAGAAGTATTAGTACTAAGAGAGGTGAAGAACTCTCAAGAGAAGGAAAGAGTGAGTGAGAGGGAGGGAGGGAGAGAGAGAGAGAGAGAGAGAGAGAGAGAGAGATGATAAGAAAAGATATATATTATGTGAAGAAAATGTACAGTAACTAGGAGGCTTAAGACTGGCGTTGAACCGATTTGGTTCGAAATAATGCCTTGTGCCTCCTTTTATAGTGTTCTAAGGAATACTCATGAAGTTTCTAGAATGTTCCAGAGAAATCTGGAATATACATCAATTTTCTATAATAAAACATAAATGAAAATAATATTCTACGTATTACAATATATAATCTAATGGTCAAGAGCTCGACCCATGTAGCGTAAGGTCATGGGTTCGAGTCTTTCTATATCATGACACTATCCTCCCTTTAAAACGATGAGTGTAACGAGTCGTTTTGGATTGAGGACCCAGTTTGTCTGGATATTGACGATGGAAGTCTTCAAGAAGAGCACGAGCATTGGTGACATTCTCTATCGGTTCCCAAGTACGCTCGCTGGGACTATATCCTAGCCAATCGACTAGATAGTAGAGCTTGTTGCGAACAAACTTGGAATCAAGGATGGCAACAACCTCGTACTCAGGTCCATCTTCAAGCTCGATCGGGGGTGGAGGCTGTGTAATACGGCCTGGGATGGTGCTCTCTTGATAGGGTTCGAGGAGAGAACTATGAAACACCGGATGTATCCGAAGTTGTGGAGGTAGATCAAGACGAAAAGCGACATCATTAATCTTTCCTATAATACGGAAAGGACCTAATCGCCGATAATCCAACTTCTCGCATGGGCGAGTAGTCTTGATGTGTCGTCGGAGTAGCCATACCCGATCTCCAATGTTAAAACTAGATGGGAGTCGATGACGATCCGCATAAACCTTGTGTGTTTGTTGAGCTTGTTGGAGATGAGTAGACAAATCCGCTTGTATCTTGCGTAACCTCTCCAAATGATCCTCTGCGCAAGGATTTGTGGACACCTCTAGGGTTTCAAGTACACACCACCGAGGGTGACATCCCGTATAAGCATAAAATGGCGTAACTTTCGTGGATGCGTGGATAGAGTTGTTATAGGCAAATTCGGCGAAGTGGAGAATATCTGCCCAGTCATCCTGATGATAGCTGAGAAAGCACCTCCAACGTTTGATTGGTTCGTTCGGCTTGGTCGTCGGTTTGTGGGTGGTAGCTGGAGGAGAGGTTACAACTGACCTTGAGCATGTTAAAAAGGTGCTTCTAGAATTTTGACACGAACTGGGGTCCACGGTTGCTGATGATATTATCGGGAAGTCCATGATGCCGACATACTTCACGCATGACAATTTCGGCAGTGTCTTCACTGGAGATCTCCTTAGTACATGGCAAGAAATGAGCCATCTTCGTATATCGATCGACCACCGTTAGAATCGCATTGAACCCCTTAGAGACTGGAAGATCTGTGATGAAGTCTAGAGCAATGGACTGCCACGGCTTGCTTGGAATTGGTAATGGTTCTAATAAAGCATATGGATGATGCCTTGGTATTTTCGCTCTGCAGCATGTATCACAAGTCCGAACAAAATCCTCGACAAATTGTCGCATATAGGGCCACCAGAATGATCGTTGTACTAAATGTAGTGTTTTAGTACTACCAAAATGCCCAGCTGTATATGTGTCATGACAGTTTTGTACTACTTGAAGGCGGCAAGAACCATTAGGAACATACAAAAGTTCTTTAAAGAAGAGTAATCCATCATGGTATTTGAATTGCCGATAGTCCGTACCTGGTGGTTGCGACTGTGAACACGACGCTCGAGAGGGATCAATTTGTGCTAGTATAGCTTGGGCGAATGCATCTGTCTTCAAGTCTTTGCGTATGGTATCGATAACGCGGGAATCCATGGGCATGTCAAAGATCTGTGTTGCTTGTAGTCGTGCCGGTCCCAAGATGACTGTTTTTGGTTATCGAAAGCTGGCTCGCTGGGACGGGGTGCTAGATACGAACACCGTGATAATGCATCTGCCTTCCCTTGGTGCTTCCCCAGATGATATGTAATTTTGAAGTCGAAACATGTGAGGAAGTGGGCCCACCGAGCTTGACGTCGATTCAACACACGAGCATCCTGAAAGTAGGCAAGGTTCTTATGGTCACTAAATACGGTGACTGGATGAGAGGATCCCTCCAGAAAATGCCTCCATTGCATAAAAGAATCCACTATTGCCAATAGCTCCTTATCATGAATTTCGTAGTTGATTTCAGCGGCGTCAAACTTGGGTGAGTGAAAAGCCACAGGATGTAGCTTCTCATCATTCCCCTATTGTGACAGAATGCTCCCCAATGTAAAATCCGATGTGTCAGCTTCCATAATGAATGGTTTTTCCGGATCGACATGAGCTAGAATTGGAGCTGAGGTAAATGCCTTTTTAAGACTCTCGAAAGCCACATCCGTTTCGTCAGACCAGATGAACGGTTGTCCCTTCCTGGTAAGTTGTGTGAGAGGTAGAACGATCTTTGAGTAATCTTGTATGAACTTCCGGTAAAAATTGGCAAAGCCTAGGAAGCATTGCATATCCCACACCGAACGCGGAGTCTGCCATTCTACCACCGTTTTGACCTTAGCTGGGTCCATGGAGATGCCTTCTAACGAAATGATGTAGCCGAGAAATTCCACTTGGTTGCATCCGAAACTACATTTTACCAGCTTTGCATACAGACCATGTTCTCGAAGTCGTTTTAGTACTAATAATACATGAGAATCATGTTCTTCTTGGGTCTTTGAATAAACCAGTAGATCATCCAAATAGATGATCAAACAATCATCCAAAAGATCTCAGAATATATCATTAGTCATGTGCTGGAAGACTGCCGGTGCATTAGTGAGGCCGAACGGCATGACCGTATACTCGAAGTGCCCATATCTGGTGCGAAACACGGTCTTCCATTCGTCTCCTGGTCGGATCCGTACGAGGTTATATGCTCCCTGTAAGTCAATCACCATTGATCCGTTCTAAAAGACTTGAGATAAGGGGAAGAGCATACCTATTCCTAATTGTAACCTTATTCAGGCCACGGTAATCTACAACGAGACAAAGCGATCCATCCTTTTTCTTGACGAAGAAAATGGGCGTGCCCGCTGGAGATTTTGAATGCCGGATGAAACCATTTTCCAAATTCTCCTCTATATAGGCCCAAAGGACTTCCAGCTCGGTTGGTGACAAATTGTAGATCGGTCCCCATGGCGACTCTTTTCCCGGTTGTAAATCGATGGGGTAATCGTACGGTCGATGATGAGGAAGTGTGTTGGCTTGTACTTTATCAAACACATCGGCGTAATGACGATACTTCTCGGGAAGTTGAACGGTGGATTCTTCTTTAGTGGTGCTGGAGGGGTTTACTGATATTGCAAAGAGGAACATTTCCTCCTTGTGCCCTTCTTTACGCAACTGACGTAACAAAATGGCTGCCATCTTCTGAGTTGACCCTTGGGTTTGTCGACACCGGATTTCTCTTGTTCTCCAATCTATGTCTGGGTTATGTAACTCGAACCACGGTAATCCTAAAACTATGGGATGTTCTGGGATACTAATAATATTAAATGATACTACACATGCTAAGTTATCTAGGACAATATTAATGGGCTCTGACTCTTCTATGATATTTCCGGAAGCAATGGGACGTCCATCAATGACTACTACAGAGGCTGGACACTGGAGTTTTCTTAGGGATATCTTATAAGCTTGAGCAAATTTCTTATCCATAAAGCAAGAGTTAGCTCCGAAATCTAGGAGTGCTAGGACATGTACTGGAGGGGTACTTTTAGTACTAACTATTACTTGGGCTACGAACACATCACTAACTTGCTTAGAGGGAATGGAACCACTAATGGGCTGCACAGATCTAGAGCTGTCCAACCAAACGGCTCCTATTTTGGCTGGACTTAGTCGTTTAACTCTTCTTCTAACTGACTAAGGACATCAAATCTGTTCGCTAGATCTGGGCTATTAGTACTATTACGACTATCAGATATCCCTACTGAAATAGGCTCGGGTTTAGTACAATTAGAACTAACGACTATTTGGTTTACCTGTCTTCTTGGCCTATGGGGGCAATTTATTGCAATATGTCCTGGTCCACCACATTAAAGACATAGTCGATTTGTATGGCGTTGCTGCTTTTCTTCTTCGGATAATGGCCCTCGACGACGTGTAGTGTCAATCTCCATCGGAGTCGGAGTATTCGCTAGAGGCACATTATATGACTCCCTCGGAAAAGGTCTTGCTACCACTGAGGCGTAGGTGGGCTCTGATCTTGCCCTCGGCATCTGTAGCTATCGTTCTGAACATCACTCAAAGAGGTGGTTGGCACATCTCACCGCGTGACTGATTGCTTCTGTTAAGGACTTTGGCTCTTCGGGGAAGGTCAAGAGTAAATCCTTGACATCATTGCTTCGAGTTGTTGCACGCGTAACGCAAGTTCCCCATGTTGTTGTTGCGTTTGCTGCTTTTCTAAGGAGATTTGCTGAAGATCCCCCAGCAACCGTTGGTTTTCTTGTTCCAAAGCATGGAACTTCTCTTTCAAGCATTGAAATTCCGAGAAAACAGATTGATATTCTTCAGCGCTAACAGTGGCCATGGGATGAAAGAAAAGAGGAATAAGAGATTAGTAGGAAATGAGAGAGACAGAAGGTAGGGAAATCGGTTCAAACTGTCAGGAACAGTACTAAGACAGAGAAGGACTTAGTATTAAAAGAAGTATTAGTACTAAGAGAGGTGAAGAACTCTCGAGAGAAGGAAAGAGTGAGTGAGAGGGAGGGAGAGAGAGAGAGAGAGAGAGAGAGAGAGAGAGAGAGAGAGAGAGAGTGATGATAAGAAAAGATATATATTATGTGAAGAAAATGTACAGTAACTAGGAGGCTTAAGACTGGCGTTGAACCGATTTGGTTCGAAATAATGCCTTGTGCCTCCTTTTATAGTGTTCTAAGGAATACTCCTGAAGTTTCTAGAATGTTCCAGAGAAATCTGGAATATACATCAACTTTCTATAATAAAACATAAATGAAAATAATATTCCACGTATTACGGCCTCATCCATGATTTTCTTTAGACCCCTCTACCGAAATTCACTTGCAAGGGCTTCCAAGTCTCACTTGAGTGTATAATGTTGCCTTCCATGTAGACGAGGTTTTGTCGAATTGCCTCTTGAAGGCTAGCACAATCTTTCCTTGCATGATCAACACTATCACACCATACACATCTATATGGGTCTTTCCCCTTCGGCCCTCGACGACTCATATTAGCTAACGAAACCGCTTCGCATTTTCGTGCTAACTCTTCAATGACAGAGTTCTCCATCGCTCTTTAGGTTGGCTCGCTTTGCTTTGTCATCTCAATTGCTATTGGAGCCTTCCTTCTCTGGACTATCAAGCCCACCATGTCGGAGTCATCTAGCCATCGACGACTTTTGTCAAATCAATCACATGCTCTTCTTACCGCAACCCAATCCGTTATGAGACCATTGGGTTGTGCTTCGTCCTCTAATAGACTATCTAGTTCTCGTCTATCTTTTGCATCCACCGTCTTTAAGAAGTACAAAACTTTATCTCCTTTGAGAAGTGTTTGGTCGGTTCTCGGGAGACCGTTGTACATTTGGTCAAATTCAGTGTACACTCCCGATGTGTTCATGTTCTTCCCCTTCTTCTCGATCCACTTCATCAACGTATGACGAGTCATCCTCGACGCATCTTCAAGCATATATTCAGCCAAAAGCACCCTTTCTAATCCCACCCATGTTGTTTGGGTGGCTTGAATCTCCCTTATACGGCCTTGTAACCCAATTGCTACAACACGCTTGAAGCTTGATATTTTCTTCTCTTCGATGACATCATGTTGTTGCATCTTCGTCCTGTATGTAGCGAGAAAATCCGTAATGTTTCTTCCACCAAATTGGGCCGTTATCTCAACAGTTCGGTCGATGCCCTTGTCTAAGCTTGCATCATTATCTCGAGCTCTCATCATATGCTCGACACTAGCCACCAACATTGCCACTTCGTTAGCTTGGGTGTTTGTCGAAGAAGCTATCTTCTAACCTTGTATTTCAAGCACTTGATCCTTCCTACCACCTCTTCACGTTGGGTTCACCACTTTATTATGTCGTGAAAATCCGTCACTATGTGCGAATCGTGAGGCGGAACCACCGGGGTTATAGACGGGAAGGAAATAGGGCTCACACGCACAACACAAGGATGTTTTACACAAACAAGGCACAAGTATTCAAAGGCGTTTGTGAAAAGGAGAGGTGCATGGGCAAGCCCGAATCAACCCCTAGTCACAAGGCGAACAAATGCACGTGAGAAAGGCTTACACAGGGACACACAAGGAAAAGGCTTACTTACACACACGAGAGACAAAGTTTCAAATGCCTTTGTGAAAAGAGAGGTGCATGGGCAAGCCCGAACGATCCCTTGTTACAAGACACGCGAACACACAAGCAAGGTTTACACACGGGAGACGCAATTTCGAACGCCTTTGTGAAAGGAGAGGTGCATGGGCAAGCCCGAACAATCCCTTGCCACAAGTCGCATAATTACACAAGCAAGATTTACACTAACACGAAAGACACAAAAATTTGAATGCCTTTGTGAATGTAGAGGTGCATGGGCAAGCCCGAAACGCTTCCTTGTCACAAGACACACAAACAGAGAAGCACAAATGACAATAACATATAAGACACATAAGTTTGAATGCCTTTGTGAAAGGAGAGGTGTATGGGCAAGCCCGAAACGCTCCCTTGTCACAAGACACACAAACAAAAAAGCACAAATGATGATAACATATAAGATACGTAAGTTTGAATGCCTTTGTGAAAGGAGAGGTGCATGGGCAAGCCCGAAATGCTCCCTTGTCACAAGACACATAAACAAAAAAGCACAAATGATGATAACATATAAGATATGTAATGCCTTTGTGAAAGCAGAGGTGCATGGGCAAGCCCGAAACGCACCCTTGTCACAAGATACACAAACAAATAAGCACAAATAACAATAACATATAATACACGTAAGTTTGAATACCTTTGTGAAAGGAGAGGTGCATGGGCAAGCCCGAAATGCTCCCTTGTCACAAGACACATAAACAAAAAAGCACAAATGATGATAACATATAAGATACGTAATGCCTTTGTGAAAGCAGAGGTGCATGGGCAAGCCCGAAACGCACCCTTGTCGCAAGACACACAAACAAATAAGCACAAATGACAATAACATATAAGACACGTAGGTGAAACCAAACATTAGTTTATTACAATATAATAGATTCTTTTATAAAATAAGAATCAATTCTACAACAGGTTTGATATGAATATGAGAGATAATTTATAAAGGAAGGGGGAAGACAAGTCGAGGAAAGAAGAGAGTGGAATATAGAAGAAGGTGATTCTTTGTTGTTGATCCTTCTTCTTTTGCCTTCCAATTGAGTAGAGCTTCCGCATTCCTTCTCCCTCACCCCCTTCTTCACTAGAATAGGCTCTCTTATTTATAGGTTTAGGATTGCTTGCCTTTTTCCCCTAAAAAAAGCTTGTCTATATGAGTCGACTTTACTTTTCCTCCCTATTTCTATTTTCTATACCCAAATTTCACATGCAAGATATTATTGGAAATTTCTTTGGTTTAGCTTTCTTATGCATCTTTTCTTTTCTAATTTGGACATCTAACGAGGAAATTATGAGCTTTTTTCTCTACTATGCTCCTCATATCCACGTGTGCTTCTTCTTTTTTCTCTCCATCTTTTTCTCTACTTTTGAAAACCGCCTCTAACTTAATATTCATCATTATTTATTGTAAGGTTCAATCCTTTGACCTTTTGTTTCTAAGGAATTATCTTTGGCAAAATGAAAAAGTATTTTCACTACCAATAAAGTTGACTTCACAATACTAGTTTATTTAAACTACTATTTTGCTTCTTTTTTAGGGTGGTTTCACACTCGATTTTTATTGAGTTGTTTTTATCGCAAATATAAACATTCCTTCTTTCTCTCCCTCTTTGCATTGTTAGGAAACAGGTCCCTCCGGATGGGAAGTGAGAAGAACAGTGCTTAACGTAACCATATAATTAGTCTCTAATTAACCCTAGTTAATTACCTAATTACTTAATAGAACTGTAGTCCCCAAAACCGAGAAAAGTCGGGGACACGGTCAAAGTCAAGGGGGAGGCCTACTTGCTTCTATCGTGGCAAGCCGGGACACTTCCAGAAGAACTGTCGGCACTTCCGAAAAGACAAGGAAACCGACGGTACCGATTTGAAGCAGACACCGAACCGGAACGGTAAAGACCGGAAGGGGCCGGACCGGAAGAGAATGACTGCAATCACGGCAAGTGAAGAAGAGTTGATGCTCATCACTAAGGAGAGTGAGTAGAACCTTACCGGCGATGAGATGACCTGGGTGGTCGACTCCAGAGCGTCGTTCCACCTTACCCCGAACCGGAAATGCTTCTCATCCTACTCAGCATGTGATCACGGTTGTGTCCGGATGGGGAATGAAGGTACATGCTGAATTGTCGGCATAGGAGGCGTGTGGTTGACAACACCAACCGGATGCAAGCTGCTGTTAAAGGATGTCTGACACGTTCCGGAGGTTCATCTGAACCTTATATCAACCGATCGACTAGATGATGAAGGCTACACGGGTAGCATCCGGAACGGTGTTATCAAGTTCAGCAAAGGGAGCTTGATCGTGGCTCGGGCCCGGAAGGTCAACAGGTTGTACCTGATGAATGCCAGGTTATGTCCGGAGGAAGTGAACGTGGCATCCGACACTGCCGGTGAGCTGTGGCACAAGAGGCTGTGTCACATGAGCGAGAAGGGGATGAAGAGGCTTGCAGATGACAACCTCATTCCAGTGAAGAACGTGCACTTGGAGAAGTGCACTGATTGTCTGGCCAGTAAGCAAAACCGGACCTCCTTCCGACCAAGGCCACCGATGAGACGTAATGCACCACTGGAGTTGGTGCATACTGATGTGTGTCAAGTGGACACGAAGTCACATGCCGAATCGCAGTACTTCGTGACGTTCATAGATGACCATAGCCGGAAGTTGTGGGCCACACCGCTGAAGACGAAGGATCAGGTGCTATCCGTCTTCAAAGAGCTCCATGCGAGAGTGGAAAGAGAAACCGGTCGGAAGCTGAAGGCGGTTCGAGCAGATAACTGAGGTGAATACCGGGGGCAATTCAAGGAGTATTGTCGCTCGAAGGGAATCCGGCTCGAATTTACCGTGCCAAAGACGCCAAAACTAAACATGTTGGCCGAGAGGATGAACCGGACCATAATGGAGAGGGTCCGGAGTATGCTAGCGCATGCAAAACTACCCAAGAAGTTTTGGGCTGAGGCACTGTCAACGACGACATATGTAATAAATACATCAACCTTAGTACCCTTGGACGGAGACACGTCGCAGAGAGTATGGACCGGTAAGGAAGTGTCCTACCGGCATTTGAAGGTGTTCAGGTGTCTCACGTACGTGCATGTAGCTAAGGACCGGAGAGGAAAGTTCGATCGGAAGACCCGGCCATGCATATTCCTCGGTTACGGCGACGATGAGTTCGGCTACCGAGTGTGGTACCCGGTCGACAAGAAGGCATTCCGGAGTCGAGATATTATCTTCATGGAGGACAAGACGCTTGCCGACTGGGAGTCCGAGAGGAAGGTAATGAACTCCGAGTCGACCGGTAAGGATCGATTCTACGATGAGCAGACCCAACCGACAAGAGACCGGTTAGCACCTGATGAACCGGCCGGTTATGGTGAGGATACCGAACCGACAGAAGAAGTAGAGGAAGTTGAAATCGGAACCGGCCAAGACCCCGAATCGGATTCGGATGAAGAACAAATAGTGGAGCCGGTTGCCGAAGGTCAAAGACGGAGATATCCTCTCAGAAAGATAAGGCCCCCCCGAAGATTTCCGGATGCAGAGCATGTGCTGCTGACCGATGAGGGGGAGCCGGAAAGCATCGAAGAAGCGAAGGAAGACACCCACAGCCGCAAATGGTTAAGTGCCATGCAGGATGAGATGGATTCCTTGCATGAGAACCATACGTACAAATTGGTGGAGTTGCCGAAAGGAAAGCAGGCACTCTGAAACAAGTGGGTGTACAAGTTGAAACCAGGAGATGCCGGCAACCCCCCGAGATACAAAGCCAGGATTGTGGTGAAGGGGTTCCAGCAGAAGAAGGGCGTGGACTTCGACGAGATATTTTCCCCTATAGTAAAGATGACCTCCATCCGGACGGTGCTGAGTATAGCGGCAAGCATGGACCCCGAGGTAGAGCAGCAACCGGAAGGATTCGTGAAGAAAGGGAAGGAGCACCTGGTTTGTTGGTTGAAGAAGAGCCTATACGGACTGAAGCAGGCTCCCCGACAATGGTACCGGAAGTTCGACTCCTTCATGACCGATCAAGGGTACCACAAGACGCAGGCCGATCACTGCGTGTTTGGGAAGAAGTTCGAAGGAGGCGACTTCCTGATACTCCTTTTGTACGTGGATGGGATGACATGTTGATCGTCGGATGGGACCAAGCCAAAATACGGATGCTGAAGAAGGCTCTCAACCGAACTTTCGCAATGAAAGACTTGGGTCCGGCAAGACAGATGTTGGGGATGCATATCATCCGGAACCGGCCAACGAAGCAATTGTGGCTGTCACAAGAGAAATACGTGACAAAGGTGCTTCAGCGGTTCAACATGATAGAAGCAAAACCGGTCGGATCGACACTCCCGGCAAACTGCAGATTATCCGGTAAGCAAAGCCCGAAGACGAAAGCAGAGAAGGCTGATATGATGAAGGTTCCATATGCCTCTACCGTCGAGAGCTTAATGTACGCAATGGTGTGTACCCGACCAGATATAGGATACGCAATCGGAGTGGTGAGCCGGTTTATGAGCAACCCCGGCAAGGAGCACTGGAACGCGGTCAAATGGATACTCTGGTACTTGAAGAGCACTTCGAACATGTGTCTCTGATTCGGCTCCGGTAAACCTCAACTTGATGGTTTTAATGATTCGGACATGTCGGCTGATGTGGATACCAGCCGGTCTACATCCGGGTATGTAATAACATATGCAGGGGGAGCTGTTTCGTGGCAGTTGAGGCTGCAAAAGACGATTGCGTTGTCAACGACGAAAGCGAAGTACATGGCGGTTGTGGAAGCCGGCAAGGAAATACTATGCATGAAGGACTTCATCGGAGAGCTCGGTATCCGGCAAGATGAATACCGGCTCTATTGCGACAGTCAAAGTGCCATCCTCTGTTGTAACCACCGCTTGTGGCGAAGATAGCAAGCTCGAGGTCATTGCCTCGGTGCTTTACTATTGTACATTGTGATATAGTGATAGTTTGCAGTCTGTGGGCTGCGGTGGTTTTTCCCTAGTTTGGGTTTTCCACGTTAACATTCTGTGTACTCTTCTCTTCATTGTGTTGTGCATACCTTACCTGTTTTTCTGTGTTTGATCCTAGACTCGGTTGTGGCCGAGCCTTGTGCTTAGGGAGCATGTATTCCTGTCATGCGTAAGTTTTCCAGAGATATTGTTGAGATCTGATGGCATTCTAAATTTGGGTTATAAGCAATAGGGGAATTTGATATATGGTTTTTCTTGAATTCTAGGATAACTCGTTTCCTCCAGTCAATTTGGGGGTTGTGAAGGTCAAACCAAGCTAGACCGAAGACAATCAGATGCTCGAGACTATGTATGATATTGAATGAGATGACACAAGCTAAATCACTGAGAACTACACGAACTGATTCAAACTCTTCAGTTATATCTCCGGAGGCAATGGGTCGACCATCTATGATTGTGACAGATACTGGACAATGCAATGGTTTTAATAAGATATTATGTGTCAAGGAAAAATTTCGGCCCATGAAACAAGAGTTGGCTCATGAATCTAAGAGAGCATATGCGAAGACCTAATGACATCTAGAGGTACTAAGCTCAACTTGTGCCGCAAAAACCCTATTAACTTGGTTCGATGAAATGGAACCATTATTATGGACTAACTCTACAAATTGTGGGTTATCCAGCCAAATGGCTCCTATTTGGCTAGATTTACTCGTTCAACACCTCATCGAGTTGGCTAAGTACTTCAAAACGATTTGAAGGTGTAGGGATACGAGGATTGCTAGATGTATTTGGAAAATCAAGATCCAATTTACTACTAGCACTTGGTAAACTTGACGCCTAGGTCAATCAGGACAATTTATCGTTATATGTCCTAGACAACCACAATATAAACATCGGTGGTTCGCCCGACGTCTCTGCTTTTCAGTTGTATAATCAATTTCCATTGGAGTAGGGCCACTTATTGGGTTAGAAATAGGGACTTGCATAGTTCCAGATGTATGTAGTATTGTTACCGATGCATATGTCTACTCTGATCGAAGTCGAGACCATTGTTGACGCTTAGAGCGTCGTTCGAATAATCGATTGTCACATCGTACAACTCGACTAATCGCCTCAGTAAGAGAGATTTTGGATCTTCATGAAAAGTGAGAAGCAAGTCTTTCACATCATTATGAAGTCCTTCTCGAAATTGATCCATGAATGCCTCTTCGTCCCAAGGAATGTCATATGCAAGAAGGAGAAAATCAGCCGCATAGGCTGAGGCTGGGAGATCCCCTTGTCGTAACCTTCGAATCTTATTAATAGTTGTTCTCATGCTATCGGTATCTCCAAAAGAAGCTTGGAACTCTATAATAAACTAATCAAAATTATCCAAAATAGGGCACTTTTTCTCGAGTAACGATGCAAACCAAGCCAATGTTGTACCAGTCAATAGTGTTCTGACCAACCCTACTCATGTCGAATCTGTTGGATATCGAGTGGGATGCATTTGAAATACTAGACGTACCTGATTAAGAAATCCTCGAATTGTGATCGAGTATCATCAAACTTCGACGGGAGACTTATCTTGGGTTCTTTTGTCGATTTTGGTGTTTGTAATGTTTGTTGTCGCAATGTTATTAATGTTGCTTTAAGTTGCTGAACCCATGAGTTAATTCCTCATGTTGTTGAGCTTTCTCGACATTCACTTGTTGTAAAGCCCCGAGCTGCCTTTGATTGTCTTGCTCTAAGGTCATGAACTTGGTGCTCAAGCATTCAAGATCACCTAGAACGCGCATATATTCTTGTTCACTTACTGCAGCCATGGTTATGAGAAGATAGGATGAGAGGTTCCTAGGAAAAAAAAGATTACAATGAAGAAGGTTTGGGGATTCCGGTTTAAATTGTCAAGGCCATAGCTAAAGACAAGTTTAAAATGAAGAAAAGAATGAGACATAGAAAATAAGAGAGGAATGAGGGAGAAATAAGATGTTGAAAATGTTTTAACAATGACAACAAGGGTTACAATAGTAATGAGAACAAGGGTACAAGAGTATGTCGAAGACTGGCATTGAACCGAAATGGTTCATCAATAGTTTGCTATATGTTTATATAGCATAGTTTGGATACATGCATGGGACATGCATGCTCGCTATCTCATAGGCACACATGCTCACCATTTGTCATTCATGCAAGCCTGCCACTTGGCATTCATGCAAGCATGACACTTGGTAATCATGCGTTAGCATATGTGGTGGCGACGTTTCATACTATTATATATGTTTCTTCCTAGTCTAATATAAGAATTTACAAATTAATAAATATAATATAATGTATTCTAGTGGTTGAAATGATACATCATCTTTGAGCAGGTCATGGGTTCAAATCTCTATTACGAGTCTTAGAGTTTTGGTATATGTTCATGACAGACTTCCAAGGACCATCAGGAACTTGTAAGGGTTGGAGTAAACCATACGGTCGATGCTGAGGACACTTCAACCGACAACATGCATCACAACTGCGAATGTAGTCCTCAACATAATTACAACGATGCATCCACCAATAATTTCTAGAAACTAATTCCAAAGTTTTGTGAACTCTAAAATGTCCAACCATTGGCATGTCATGCCAGTGTTGTAAAATAAGTAGTCGAGAACGACCATCAGGGACATAAAGTAAATTATTTCGAAAAAGTAAATTATCATGCCAACTGAACTGATTATAATCTTTATGAGAATTCATAGACATTGAACAAGAAGCACGGTCTAGAATGATATGATTCAAGACATCTTGTGCAAATTCGCCTACTTCAAGATCAGTACGAATCGTACTAATAAGTATCAAGTCCATGGGTGTCTTAAAAGCATTACTGGTCATCACTTGTAAACGATCGGAACCATGGAGGATATGCTTTTGATGATCAAAAGTAGGTTCTCCTGAACAGGGTGCCATGTACGAACGTTGAGATAGCACATCTGCCTTTCGCTGGTGTATTGTGGGCTGATACACGATCAAGAAATCAAAGCGTGTAAGAAATTGTGCCCAATGAGCCTATTGACAATTTAAGACTCGAGCATTTTTGAAATATGAACCTTCCAAGAAGTGGTGCTAATGCTCAAAAGAGTCTACAATAGCCAAAAGCTCCTTGTCGTGAATCTCATAATCAATTTCCATAGCTTCAAATTTCCGCGAATGAAAAGAAATTGGATATAATAGCCCGTTTTCTTTAGGCTGTGAGAGGACACTCCCAAGTGCAAAATCTGATGCATCAGCTTCCAAAATAAAAGGCTTATCTTGGTTAGCATGGATCAAAATAGGAGCTGATGTGAATGCACATTTTAAGCTTTTGAATGCCTTAGCCACACTAGGATTCCATATGAATGGTTGGTTTTTATGTGTTAATTTTGTAAGAGGCAGAACCTTCTCTGAGTAGTTCCTGATGAATTTGCGGTAAAAATTCGCAAATCCCAAGAAACACTGGACATCACGCACAGATTGTGGTGCTTCCCACTCTAAAATTGCTTGCACCTTTGCAGGATCCATAGATATTCCTTCTAGTGATACTATGTACCCTAGGAATTCCACTTAGTTGAGATCAAAACTACATATCTCGAGTTTAGCATAGAGGCCATATTTTTGTAATTGTCGTAGAACTTGGCATACATGCTCTTCATGCTCTTCTTGAGTCCTGGAAAATATCAAGATCTCATCCAAATAAACAATGTCGAATATATCCAAGAAGTCTCGGAAAATATCACTGGCCATATGCTGAAAAACCATAGGAGCATTTGTGAGACCGAAAGGCATAACTGTATACTCAAAATGCCCATATTGAGTGCGAAATGCAGTTTTCCATTCATCGCCCGAATGAATTCGAACTAGATTATAAGCACCTCTAAGATCGATCTTTGTAATGTATTTGGCTCCACTCAACCGCTCCAAAAGTGTTGGTATTAAAGGTAAGGCATACCTGTTTCGAATTGTGATTTTGTTTAATCCTCGATAATCTATGACCAAACGAAGCGATCCATCTTTCTTCTTGACGAAAAATATTGGTGCGCCAACAGGAAATTTGAAATGACGAATAAATCCAGTAGCTAAATTTTCATTGATATAGTCGCGAAGAACCTTCAGCTCTGCATGTGATAAACTATAAATTGGTCCCCACGGAGGATCTTTTCCTAGTTGAAGATCAATAGGACAATCATAAGGTAGATGTTCTGGGAGTCTAGCAACTTTGTCCTTATTGAAGAGATCTTGGATTTCTTGATACTTGGTTGGAAGTAAGGTCCTCGACTTTTGTTGAGTTGGTGTTGGCATTGTTATTATCGCAAATATAAACATTGTTCCTTTCTGCCCCTCTTTGCGTAAGTTTTCAACAGATATTGTTGAGATCTGATGGCACTCTAAATTTGGGTTATAAGCAATAGAGAAATGTGATATGTAGTTTTTCCTGAATTCGAGGATAACTCGTTTCCTCCAATCAATTTGGGGGTTGTGAAGCTCAAACCAAGCTAGACCGAAGACAATCGGATGCTCGGGACTATGTATGATATTGAATGAGATGACACAAGCTAAATCATCGAGAACTACGTGAACTGATTCAGACTCTTCAGTTACGTATCCAGATGCAATGGGTCGACCATCTATGACTGTGACAGATACTGGACAATGCAATGGTTTTAATAAGATATTATGTGTCAAGGAAAAATTTCGGCCCATGAAACAAGAGTTGGCTCCTAAATTTAAGAGAGCATATGCGAAGACCTAATGACATCTAGAGGTACTAAGCTCAACTTGTGCCGCAAAAACCCTATTAACTTGGTTCGATGAAATGGAACCATTACTATGGACTAACTCTACAAATTCTAGGTTATCCAACCAAATGGTTCCTATTTTGGCTAGATTTACTCGTTTAACACCTCGTCTGTCACGGACACACCAAGCCTAGACTACGACAAAGCACAGATGACGAGGCTACGACCGATAAGGTTACGAATATGGAACTCGACATGATGGGGATAGAAACTTGGGAAGTTGGGAGCGACGAGTTGAGGAACTTAAGACACGAGGAACAATACAAGAGCATAAAGACAGAGATGTAAATCAAGGAGAGAAGATGGGGCGAAACGAGAATACTAGATTGATGTGTCAATGACTGGTGTTGAATCCCTTGAAAGGGACCAAGGAGGTTACAAGTATTTATACTATGAGTCAAAGTACATGCATTAGAATATTCGGGAGAATATTCTAGAACCCTCTAGAACCTTCTAGTTCTAGAACTTTCTAAAAACTCCTAGAACTTGAAATAGATAATCTACTAATAACCTACTAAGATATAGATAACATGACCATATATTTGGACGTGTTGGTTAGAACACAACACTTGACTATATATAAGAGGTCAAAAGTTCAAATCTTGACATGATTGTTGTCATGTCTGTGACATTATCCTCCCTTTTACGACCGCCTTTTCGAAAGCATGGTGTAGGGGTGAGTTGAAAGAGAAAACCAAAGTACGTTGAGGAGTGAGTGACCATGAGCAGTCCTCACTAGAAATAGGAGCACGGGTGAACGCGAGCGACCATGTGTGGTCCTCACCGGATATTGGAACACCAACTTGAGCGTGAGCAACCACGTTTGGTCCTCACCGGAGACAGGAACACCAACGTGAGTGTGAGCGACCATGTACGATCCTCACCGAAGACAGGAACACCAACATGAGTGACCAACCATGTGTGGTCCTCACCGAAGACAAGAACACCAACGGACTTGAGCGACTATGTGCGATCCTCATCGAAGACAAGAACACCAACGGACGTGAGTGACCATGTGCGGTCCTCACCGAGAACTAGAACACCAACGAGCATGAGCGACCATGTACGGTCCTCACCACAGACACGAACACCAACTGAAATGAGCGACCATGTGTGGTCCTCACCAGGAACTGGAACACCTACGAGCGTGAGCGACCATGTGCGGTCCTCACTGGGAACTGGAACACCAACGAGCGTGAGAGACCAAGTACGGTCCTCACCGGAGACGCGAACACCGACGGGCATGAGTGACCATGTGTGGTCCTCACCAGAGACACGAACACTGAAGGGCGTGAGTGACCATGTGTGGTCCTCACCAGAGACACGAACACCAACGGACGTGAGTGACCACGTGCGGTCCTCACTGGGAACTAGAACACCAACGGGCGTGAGAGACCATGTACAATCCTCACCGGAGACGCGAAAATCACCGGGCATGAGAGACCATGTGTGGTCTTCACTAAAGACACGAACACCAACAGACATGAGCGACCCTACATGGTCCTCATAGCGAACTGGAACACTTGACGACAATGACGGCTAGGCAAAGTAGTGTTGATGACGACAACAAGAGGGTTGAAGATGATGATGTCGAAGACGAAGCAATGAAGGCAATGATGTTGACGAAGCGACTTTGGAAGCAACGACTTTGACTATGGCAATGACGACTTTGACTATGGCAATGATGGAAGCGGAGAAAGAGATGAAGAGGATAAGAAACATAGAGATCAAGATGTTGAGGTTCTCTGAAGAAACACAAAGACACATATACAAAGGATGATAGAAAACACAAAGACAGGGATTAAGGTGATAGGAAATGCAAAGAAAGGGACGAAGATAATAAGAAACACATAGATAGAGATGAAAACGGTAGGAAACACAAGGAGAAGGATGACAATAACAAAAAATGGAAAGATAGGGATGTGGAAGATGATAAGGAGTGCAGAGATAGAGATGATAATGAGAAGAAACTAGGACATAGAGATGTGAAGGATGAGAAGAATCTAAAAGTGTGAGCTATCCAGAAGGTATCCTAACAATAATAATGCCAGTACCTCATCGGCACGAGGCACTTCTAGAGAGGTGGTCTGATTTATCAGCCCTTGGAAGGCATTTAGATGCTCTGCCATGCTGGAGACATCTTGATACCGGAGTCTCACTATTTTCCGAAACATTGAGACTCTGTTAACCGCGTTTTCGTTCTCGAACATAATGATGATCTTCTCCCAGAGGACATCTGCCTTCTTCTCCTCATTGAAGTTGTTGTATAGACTCATGTCTATAAAACATCTTATGTATGTTGTCGCCTTCAGGTGCATGACTTCCCAAATCAATCTTGTCTGGTTTGGTCTTACCATGCTATACCATCAGCCATAAAACTTTGCACACCAACATGTCCCTCATCTTCGACTTCCACAATGAATAGTTGGAGCCGATTAGTTTGAACATGCCCCCAAATGAGTCTTCCATCGCTCCGATGCCAGTTTGTTGACATCGAAGCCAGCCACAAGCAGTTGATACTTTGGCGTATGTTGGTGCAAATATTTGAACAAACAAAACCGGAAGCAGAAATACACAAGTACAATGACACAAGATGTTTTACGTGGAAACCCTAACAGGGAAAAACCACAGGATTTCACAAACTCTAAACGATCTCACTATGTGAAAGGAAATACATAGAGACCCCCGGCAACAACCTTGGGCTCTTCTTCTTCGCCTAATGGCGAGTATAGTAGAGATGCAACAATGCGCTCTAACTCGCTCTCTCTCTCTCTATGTCTCGCGATATCACTGTTATAACAACTCTCACACATTTTTAACTATTGTTTTGCCCTAGTTATATTTATACTGATATAACTTTTAAATTAAGGCTATTTACAAATATGGCCTCTTGAAGGCATATTAGAACATATTTACACATGTGTCCTTTTCTGAATGTCTATCCGGATCCAGATCCGGCCTCTCTTTTCCTTCGGATCCGACTGATCCGGCTCGTGCTCTCCTTCCCATTCGAAGGGACATGTTTTCCAAACATGATAATCATTTCGATTGTGCTAAGCGAGTGTTACGATACGTGAGTGGATTGACGGACTATGGCATTCTCTTAAGTCATCACAAATTCAACTTGAAGGGTATACAGATGTTGATTGGGCCGGCTACAAAGTTGATCGACGATCAACTTCGGGCTTCATATTTTCAATCGGCAGCGGAGTCATATCATGGAGCAGCAAGAAGTAGTCAATTGTCACCTTATCCAGTACAAAGGCCAAATACAAGGGCACGGTTGTTGCTACATCTTAAGCCATATGTCTCAAGAGGATATTGAACGATCTGGACGTCTCCATCAACAATCCAATCTTGCTCTATTGCGACAATCTCATCAATATTCATCTTGCTCAAAACCCGGTCTTCCATGCACAGACAAAGCGCATTGAGGTGCACTACCACTTCCTCAGAGAACGTGTCCTTGAAGGGGATGTCGGCCTCTAGCACATCAACACAAATCTTCAGACAGTTGACGATCTTCATGAAAGCCCTAGGAGGCAACAAGCTTCACCAATTCACGTTGGACCTTGGCCTAACGACCGCGAACTTGCAAGCTTGAGGGGGAGTAACAGAGAGAGAAACCGAATACCAGTCGAAGCGAACACCAACAAAGACGGACAAATGACAAGCAGCCAAAAGTCAAAAGTCGATGATAGGCATCCCAAAGCCCAAAGCCGACTGATGACAAAAGTTGAGCTTGAATGGGCGTGTTGAGAATCAAGATCAACTCATCCTAGTGTGTAAACACGCTGTCGTGAAAATTCCGGGCCATCAGTAGAAACAATGTGAAACGCGCGGGAGCACTGGTGTGCACGAGTGCACACCCCTAGTGAATTAGATAGTGTAAGTACTAGGCATAGGAAAAAGGGGGTGTACTAGGTAGTTAAAGCATTAATAGGGATTCAGAGATTCAGACATCGCGTAAGTAGGGAGAGTTATGAGGAGAGCGAATTAGGGGGGAGAACTTAGGAAGTTAAAGCAACAAGGCCATGAATGCTCTGTAACGGTCACTCCTTGTGCTATAAAAGGGGCGACCCTCGACTGTTTTTGGGGATGTCATTTTTTTCAAGAGAGGAGAAAGGAAATAGAGACTAAAGAAGACGAGGAGTCCTACGACGTGCCACCGGAAGGCGCTTCCCCTGCTCGCGTCAGACGCCCGAGTGCTCCCGACCAGGGGATCGACCTTCTATGTGCCCACTCATCTCCGTGTCTGACTACTCTAGAGCCTACGCTCGAACATTGGCACTGATCCGGTTGTAATCACCAACAACACCACACGCATATATTGATTAATAGAAGCTTATCCACCTACCGCAAGTTATTCTTAACATATCTGTCTGCGCCTTTGTCTACGCACGTTCCTCTTACACTATCTCTCTTGTTTCGCTAATCTTTTCTGTTTAAACCATAGTCTCAAGGCCCACGTAAACCACAGACTCTTCCTCCTCATTTCTTGGTTCCTTGGTTCAAGACCCCCGCGGTCCTGCCCAACTTCTACGCATCCGCGAGGATTTCCTCGACATCTTTGGTGAACCCAACGTGAATAGGGGCGGCAAAGGAATCTGAAAATGAGAGGAAGCGAACTTGCAAAACCAATGGTGGTGGCGGTAGACCGCCTGGTTAGCGCTCGCGAGGGCACGAGTGCCCTCGACAGGGCCATAGAAGCAACGGTCGACAAGATAGGTCAGTTCAATGGGAAAGACGCCACAAGTTACTTAGAGGCCTACAAATCTGAAATGCAGATGAGGAATATACCCGAGGATAGATGGCTGACAGGGTTTCTACAGGTCATGACACCACACATTCATGCAGAGATGACTGAAATACAAGCGGGTTGTCGTGATTGGGCAGAGTTCGCGGAGGAAGTTCTCAAAAGATACAGCTATGACGACTCACTCCGGCTATCGAGAACAGACTTTATGGATTGAGTCAACAGCCCCGACAATGGTCGGAACGCTTCGGTGCTCCTCCAGGAGTTTGAGTCACGATTCGCACGGCTCTCTAGATTGGACCGAACCGTGCTCGAAACGAGCAAAGCCCTATTTTTCGTCACATTGTTCGACTCGCATGTTCGGGAAAGCGTGGGTCTTCTTCTTGAAACCAACTGCGGTCTCACGACTGACTGGGCGACCATCAAAGAAGTATGTTGTAGGATTGACAAACGCCGAGATTGGAAAGAAAGGGGTTCCTCGCCGGCCAGACCGGCTGTCAAAACCAGAGCCGAGCCAAGCCGAATGGAAGAAACGAGGAGGTGGCTCGAGCTAGGCCCACCTCTGGGAAACGTAGTCGCGGGACCTGCAGGTGGCGCAGGACTAGAAGAACTAACAAGGATGGTGCACGACCTCCAGATCGCCCAGGCCGGACGAAGCGACGAGGGTCAGCCGCGTGACCGACGACCGCCGGCCAACCAGAAGTGCATATGGTGCGACGCCACCGGACATTCCCAGAGAGATTGCGCTGACCTCGGTGAAGCGCTCAGAAGTAATGTAGTCTATCTTTCGAATGGCAAGATACATGCGAGCGACACACGAAGATTGCTTGACACAAATTTTGGACGAGGTGGCATGAAGAGGCTAATGGAAGAAGCCATGACATGGCACGTCGAAGCCGTCCATTACTCGGCTTCGGCCGGCATCCGCGTAGGCGAAAAGGCGGCCAAGCCCGATTCAAACCCTGGGTTCTGGCCGGTTATTCTCGAGACCTTGTCTGGAGGAAGGTTGCAGAAGGGAGAAGCAGAGGAGCGTGTGCACGAAGTTACCAATTGGAGTGACCCCATTTAGGAGAGCACCGGCTTTGTGGAGGCCGCGTGCAGGAACTACGAGGCCCTAACCGACGAAAGGCGAGTGGGGAAAACCAGGGGAGCGGACCCTTCGGGGAGGTATGACACTCAAAGCACGACGAAAGGGCACAATGCCACTCCGGCCGGGTCCTGGGAGAAGGGAAGGAGAAGGGCAGGATTCCGAGCTTCCGTTTAAGCTCGGAAATTTTGAAAACAACGAACCTACAGAAGGTTCTAGAGGAGCGAGTTCTCGACAGTCGCATAGAACTCATGCTTAGGGAAGTGCTTGGCATAGCGAGAAGAGAATTCCACGACAACATCATGGACCTCGTGAAGAGAAAGCGTCTCGCGACGGAACCAGTGCCTGAGAAGCTGGTTGAGGTAAGGACGGCACTCCTCGACAAGATGGTCGCGGAAGACGAGCTCGCAGAAAGCCACTACGCCAGGCCGCATTGGGCAAGAGCAACTACAGAAACCCTGGTTCGTATCGGGACGTGAAGGAACCGGTGGTGGCATTGATCGACCACGGGTCGGAAATTAACCTGATGTCCATGGACTTCTACAAAAGGGGGAATTGGCCGATCAACACCAAACACGGGTGGAAGATACGCGCAGCTACAAGAGCCACGGAAGAACTACACGGGGCTTGCCCGAACGTCAAGGTGAGCGTTGGAGACATCGATATAAACCAGCACTTTTTCGTGCAAGAGACGTCCTCCCACCAGGTCATCCTCGGCGAACCATACATCACGGCGGCTAGAATGGAGACAAAAGTGTTGGACAACGGTTTAGCCTATGCAAGGATAAAAAGCTAGGACGGCCGTCACTCCGTCCAATTTTTGACCGTTCGGAAGAATAGCGAGCAGAACAGGGACACCCTCAGAAATAACAAGAAGGCGGATTTTTAGAGAGGGCTATCAAGGCGTGGGGCCACGATGGTCTAGATAGCTAGAAAATTCCCCACATCTGTAAACTAGGGAGGAAAGTTTTGTTCTCCGACAACGGGGGATGTATCATAGCCAGCATCAGTGGCCGAGAAAGAAAGCGGGCCGAGATACGCTTAAAGGCGTGCAGAGCCTTGAGTCACGACGAAGGGATTGGTGAAGCCGTGGAGGCGGTCTCGTTCGATGATACCCTTGGAGAAATCATGAAGGTAGTCGAGGGAGGCCTAAGCGAAGACCGAGTCATACCAGTCAACTCGGTCGACATGTATGAAGTCATTGCGGACTTCGAAACAAAAACCAGGGTGCATCGGATCGCCCAAGTAGACACCAACTACAAGACTGTGGACCGGAAGGTGAAGCCCGTCACGGCCCCCTTACCGGAGGGCAACTAGGAACAAATAAAAGGGGTCACTACTGACCCGAGCTTGCGAGATCCGGCCGGCATAGGACACCATTTCACCGACAAAACGCTATGAGAGCTGAAGATCGGTGGGGGTGGCTTCCTACTGCCGACAGAAGAGGACCAGTTCAGAAGGATGCTCAAGAGGCACATGAAAGCCTTCGCATTCTCACCAGGAGAGATCGCGTGCGTCGACCCGACCATTGTTGAACCAATGGTGATCTTTACCGTGCCGCACGTGCCATGGAGTCTCAAACCAATTCAAGTACCGAGAGCTCACATGCCAATGTTGATGGAGCTTCTCAAGCAGAAGGTGGAGCTGGGCATCCTCGAACCATCAAGTGCCCCTTACTCTAACCGGTGGTTTACGGTACCAAAGAAGAACGGTGCGATGCGCTTCATCCAGGACTTACAACCTGTTAACAAGGTGACCATCCACAATATGGGAGTTGGACCATCGATCGATGAGTTCGCAGAAGCCTTCACCGGAAGGTCCATATACTCGGTTGGAGACCTTTACTCGGGGTACGACCAATTCCAGCTGGTCGTGGAAAGCACGGACATCACGACAATGCGAACCCCTCTCGGCCTAGTTCGAATGTGTACCCTACCGCAGGGAGGGACCAACTCGGTGGCACACATGGTGACTGCATTCCGGACATCACCATGCCTTTCCTGGATGACATCCCTATCAAGGGGTGTCCGGAGGACACCAAGGATGAGTCGATCGGCGCAAACGGGTGCCGAAGGTTTGGCACCGACCATATCTCCGACTACGAGAAGATACTACAGAGACTCGAAGGCACGCGGCTTACCTTCTCAGGAGAAAAGTCGGCCTTCAGACAGCCAGAGATCTTAGTGGTGGGCCATCTATGTGGGTCGTACGGACGGAAGCCATCGCCGACCAAGGTAGAGGCCATCTCAGCAATGAAGGAGGAGTGCGGATCCATCACAGAGGGCCGACGATTCTTAGGAGCATGCGTCTTTTACCACATATGGATCCCTCATTACGTGCACGTCGCCGAACCACTCTACGGCTGGCTAAAAAAGAGTAGGAAATTCGAATGGACAAAGGAACATACCGAGGCGGTTCGGAGGCTAAAACGAACCCTCGCCATGGCACCAGCTTTACGCAAAGCAGAATACACACCGAGAACCCCGGTCTACATCACGGTGGACACCAGCCCGACCGGGATCGGATGGGTCGTAAGTCAAGAGGACAAAGACGGCATGCGTTTCCCTATCCGGTTTGGTGCGAAGGTACTGAGCGAGCGACAACGAGGATACGCCCAAGTCAAGCGCGAGCTATGGGGTATTGTTTCGGCGGTTAAGGTCGACAAAGATTACCTAATCGGGACAGAAGTGATTATAGAAATGGACTGCCTGTCGATTCTCGGTATGGTCTCCGGATGTGCAACTCCCGACCTGGCCATGCTCAGGTGGATTGCGTACATCAAGTCCCTGAACCCAGAGATACGACACATCTCGGGTAAAGACAACGCCATGGCCGATATGCTTTCCAAAGCAAGGTTTGAGGATGAGGACGCCATGGTGTCAGAGAACGAAGAAGTCGGCGTGGACTTCTTCGAATCAGCAAGGGTGAGGATAAAAGGGTGAAGCGCTCCGCCCCTGAACAAATTCGACGAAGACAACTACGATGGGGAGTGGTTTCTAATCGGAAGATTTCTAAAAACAATGACGGCGAACGCCTCGATGACTACGGAGGAAGCAGGACAGCTCCGAAAAAGGGCATACTAATACTTCCTATGGAATGGGAAAATCTTGAGGATCCCAAAAAGGCGAAATGACACGCTGCTCCGGGTAATATCGCGGGCGGATGATCAAGAGAAGCTCATATCGGAGTTCCACGAAAGCCCTTGGTCTGGACACCGGGGTACATGGGCCACATTCGAGAAGTTGAAGGAGAAATCCAGGTATATATAAGAACGTGCACGACTTCGTGTCCACGTGCGAGAGCTGCCATATGCACTCGGTGGTTCGACACCGCAACGAGCTGCACCCAACATACCCCCCGGCCGTGCACTTCAAATGGATGGTCGACTTACTAACAATGCCAATGGGAGAGGGTCAGAAGCGATACCTGGTACTCGCTAGAGAAGACCTAACGAACCAGGTAGAGGGTCGAGCACTAACATACAAGACCACCACGGCGGTATGTAAGTTTCTGATCGAAGATGTCATATGCCGATACGGGTGCGTGGGAAAAATCGTAGCTGACCAAGGAGAGCTAGACGTGGAAGAGGCCGAGGAACTGTTCGATCGGCTAGGCGTAAAACTATCCCTCACGACGGCGTACAACCCGGAGGCCAATGGAAAGATTGAGCGGTGTCGCGTTGTTACGCGCGTGCGCGGAGAACAAGGCGGGACCACTAGGGTCTTGGACCGAGGAATAGGTGAGGAAGAAAAAAAGAGAGAGAGAGAGAGAGAGAGACGCTCACTCACGTATAGACAAAGAAGCGCATGGGGACGCGTCACAACAACACAGGAGACGCGAGTTGAGAACACTAGAGTGTGTATGTAAATATAGGCATGTATTTGTATGTATGCAGACGAATCAAACGGTTACAGCCGACCAGGTCGGCGAGGTGGATGCCGACGCCTGATCACCCACGCACACAGGAGAGCAAGATGGAGATTCTGCCGAAAGCACACGGGCGTTCCACGGAGCAGAATCAGCCTCCTGAGAGCCTGCGTAAAAGAAAGCTATGGAGAACGACAGAGAAGAAGAGCTCGGTCCCAGTCTGACAGCACTTCGTTCCCTCTAGCGCGCAATCCCCTTCTCTCCCCCGTCTCCCTCTCTTTTATAGCTCAAGGAGGGAGGTTGTTTCACCCGTTTACATCACATTAACTCTCTGTCCTTTCGGACAGAGATACTCCTCAATTTACCTTATAGAATATTGCTACCTAGGATTTAACCTTTGTGCCTACCTATCTACTATACGACAAGGGACGTGCCCACGTGTAAGGGCCGGTTCACACACACTATACACGGTTTGTGCCTGGGGACGGTTTTCTTCACGACATCCGCCCCCACCTAACCGCGCATCCACCAGTATGCGCCATAATTGGGTTTTTTACGGGAGGAAACCGATCCTTGCGTTATTCCTCGTTTACCGGTTCATCCTCCGCCTCAGGCTACTCGTTGTCGCTGTCCATGCTTCTTAGCCCCGGCTCCCCGTCGTGTCGTTTCTTGAACGCTTTGATCCTCTTCCCCGCTACCGGTATCGCCATTCTCGTACCGTCAAGCTCCGCGAGATGGTACGTCCCATTGCCGTTGGCGCCTGTTACTACGTAAGGCCCGAACCACCTCCTCGCAAACTTCTGCGTGGCCCTGTGCTGATTGTCGAGGCTGCTGTCGTAGACTAGCACCCAGTCGCCTTCCTCAATCTTCCTTGGCCTGGACCGGTGTGTTCGGTCGAACCGGGCTTTGTTCCTTATCCTCGCTACTCGAAGTTTCTCCGCGGCTCGCTCTACGTCCTCCGGCCTCCGCTCGAGCTGTCGAATCCACGTCGCCAACAGTTCCTCCCGGCTCATCTCATCCCTCCAGTCCACCGTGGCCCACGAGGAGATCGTTCGCTCTATTGGCATGATCGGCTTTTGTCCGAACATCAGCTCGGCCGGCATGAACCCGGTTACCGAACTGTGCGTAGTCCGGTCCGCCCACAAGGCATAAGGTAGCAGTCGTGGCCAGTCCCCGACTCGGCCTCTGCACACCCGTACTAGCGCTTTGACAATTGGCCCGTGTCCGCGCTCCACTTTCCCGTTCGCCTCCGGATTGTACGCTGTGGTGAGCGAACGTTTGACTCCTAGCCGGTCGAACAGCTCTTCGGCCTCTTCTGCGTCCAACTCACCACGGTCAGCCACGATCTTCCCTACGCACCCGTATCGGCATACTACATCCTCAATCAAAAACCGGCACATGGCTGCCATCGTCTTGTTCTGTAGGGCTCGGCCTTCAACCTGGTTCGTTAGATCTTCTCGAGCCAGCACCAAATACTGCATCTGTCCTACCCCCATTGGCATCGTCACCAAATCCACCATCCACTTGAAGTGGACGGTCGGAGGGTAGGTCGGGTGAAGCTCGTCCCGATGTCGGATCATGGAGTGCACCTAACAGCTTTTGCAAGTCGTCACGAACCGATGCACGTCCCGGTATAGTCCCGGCCACCAATACTTCCCCTTTAGCTTTTCGAACGTGGCCCACGTTCCACGGTGTCCAGCCCACGGGCTAGCGTGGTACGCCGCCAACAAATCCGCATGTTCCTCCTTTTTCGCCACCACTCGGAGCGGGATGTCGTTCCCCTTCTTTGGGTGCTTCCATATGTATCTGTCCCGGAGAAAGAATCGGTAGGCTTTCTTCCGAATCCGGTTGGCCTCGTCCATTGTCCATGCCATGTCCGGTGTCATTGTTTTCAGGAACCCGCCGATCTGCAACCACTCCCCGTCGTACTTGCTCTCGTCGAAATCGTTAAGCGTTGGAGAGCATTCCCTGCTGGTTGTTACGTGAGCCGCCTCGAAGAAGTCCACGCCGACTTCCTCGTCCTCTGAAACCATGCCGCCGTCGTTTTCGAACCTCGCCCTTGAAAGCATGTCGGCCATGGCGTTGTCTTTCCCGGAAATGTGTCGTATTTCCGGATTCAGGGACTTGATGTACGCTATCCACCTGAGCATTGCCAAGTCCGGCGTCACGCATCCGGAAACCATGCCAAGGATCGGTAGGCAGTCCGTCTCGATAATTACCTCTGTCCCAATCAGGTAGTCTTTATCGGCCTTTACCGCCGAAACGATACTCTAGAGCTCACGTTTAACCTGGGCGTATCCTCGCTGTCGCTCGTTGAGGACCTTCGCGCCGAACCCGATCAGGGAACGCATGTCGTCCTCGTCCTCTTGGTTGACGACCCATCCGATCCCGGTCAGACTCGTGTCTACCGTTACGTAAATTGGAGTGCTCTTTCCGTAGACAGCCTTTCGGAGCGCCGGAGCCGCGGCAAGGGCTTCCTTCATCTTCCGGACAGACTCTGTATGCTCGCCTCTCCACTCGAATTTTCGCCCCTTTTTCAGCAACCCGTATAACGGCTCCGTGACGTGTGCGTAATGCGGGATCCATATGTGGTAGAACGTGCACGCTCCCAAGAACCTCCGAACCTCCGTTGTCGTGAAGATCCGTCACTACGCGCGGATCGTGAGGCAGAACCGCCGGGGTTCTGGACCGGAAGGATTCAAAGTCGGTACAAGCTTTGGCGTTGTCGCGAAGATTCGCGCGTGCGTGTGCTACTTGAGCGACCACCGGGGTCTTGGACTGGGGAGGATGTTCGCGGAATTATCGAAGAGATGACGATCAATGTAAGATTAGATGAAATTGGTTTACTTGAGAAGAAAAAATTGTACACTTGAGAAGTAGAAAAATATGAAGAAGATAAAGACAAATATAATTATATTGATGATAATGGTGTTGGTGATATCACATATTGAGCCCCCCCTTACACAAGCCCAACTAGAGGCTTTTATAGGTCTTTCCATGCTCGTGACATGCACAAAACCATGGGCTAAAACCATGGTTTTGTGCACACGGTTTTGCTTATGTCATGCACAAGCAATGGGTTTAAAACCATGGTTTTGTGCACATGGTTTTCTATGGTTGTTTCGTCTATAATTTGTATATGAAAAGAAAATACATAAATTCTACACTATATGATAGTTGTCTTAGTGGTAAGGCAATTATCTTGTATCTTAGAGGTGCAAGGTTCAAACCTTGCTTGCACCCCTCTGTATGAACTCAAGTGCCATTAGGCCTTAGGAGGCTTATTTTCTAAGTGTATGTGCAATGTTGCACATCCTTGGTTTATTCGTCTCACTCGGTTTCACACCGTGGCCGAAAATCGTCACGACATCCACCCCCACCAAACCCGCACATCCTCCGGTATGTGCCGAGAAAGGTGAAGAGGTGAGATCTTTGGCAACGGTGATCAACCGAGTTCCTCTGCACGCTCGTCGACCTCGTCTGACTTCGTCTTCCACTTCGAGTATGCGCAATCTTTCCAACCGAACCACCGTAGCCACCCGATCCACCATATCCGGCGCTCACACCTTCTTCCCTGACCGGTTGTAGTAGATCTACCGAACGATGTCGTCGATACGACCACTCTTCCTTCGTCCACCGCGCTTGTCCTTCGACTGGGTTCCTGGCCACTCCTCGCGCTCACCGTCTTCAACCAGGTGTTGTGGATCGTTCGTGTCCATCTTCGATTATGCCATGTTTGCCCTTCTTCGGATCGGTCTCCGCCGATCGCTTCTTGGCTTGGTTGGCCTTCATCTACATTCGCATTTCCCTGAGTCGGGCTCGACCGATTGATTCTGGCTGGGTCGGCCCCCTTTTGGATCGGAATCGTCCGATCGATTTTCGCCGAATCAGGTTTTGGCTGGGTCGGCCCCGGTCGATCGGCTCCCATGTGGATCTTCCTTCGTTCGGGCCGGAATCTCGGCCGGATCGTCTTCCGGTTCGACCGGTTCTCGACTCTTCCTTCCTTCCCGCATGTAACCTCTCCATCGAACTCAACCGCGGCTTCATCCTTGGCCTGCTCGTCGGCCATATCCTTCCCTCCGTGTATGCTCGCCGCGAGCCATATTGTCTCCTCTTCGCCACCTCCTTTATCTTCGGTCTTATGCCGACACACGGTCTCGACTGCCGAAGTCTCCGGAACCGGTGTGAAGGAATCCCTTCGCTCATGCACATTTACCTTGTCTTCTTCATCGCCCTTCCGGTCGTCCTCTTTTTTGTCCACACATTCCGTCTCTCCGGTCTCACGTTGGCGCACGTGCACAACCGCCGAAGTCTCTAGATTAGGTGTGGGGATATCCTTTCTTCCTCGATCTTCTTCCTCCTTGTGTTGGGCCTTCGTCTTCCCGTCACCACCTTCCGTCTCTCCGGTCTCACGTTGCACATGGGCGCAACCGCCGAAGTCTCTGGAACAAGCGTGAAGAAAGTGTCGACATGGCTATTCGTCGTCGACTCATCCATAGCCACCTCCGACTCGATGTCGTTTGTCATGGCTACCTCCTCAATCACGTCGGACTCAAACACTTTATCTCCCTCGATCATGCAAGATTTTCTAATGCTTGCGCCTTCATCACCCGATGTTTCGTACACAATGCGTGTTCCGAAACATTTATCCTCCCTCGAAGTGGCGTTCGCCGTCCTCGAGTCATCGGCCTCCTCCTTCGCCGTCGTTTCTTTGTAAGACAAGAAGGTGACTTGTTTCACGCCTTCTCTCTCGGTACCGTCATACCGAACCAGAGCCTTTGTATCGGCCACTTCATTAACCCGCATTTGTTGGGAGGTCTCTTCTTCCTCGATCACCATTCGCCTCGGTTTTGTCTCTGTTGTCGTCGATATTCTCGCTTGCCCCTTATCGTGTAGTCGGCATACACTTTCCACTTTGCTCCAATCCTCGATGAGGCCATTTGCACCATCATCTTCTTCGAGTTTGAGGCCGATCGCCATCCTTTCCATTCGATCGATTGACTTCACGAACATAAGGACCTTATCGACCCCCACCAATCTTTGTTCCCGCTCCGACAATTGAGAAAAATGATGCTCGAAGTCTACGAATGCATGTGTCGCACCTTGGTGGGTCTTCCCTAATGTCACCCATTGGTCGAAGTTGTGTCGATCTTGTCCCTTTAGTCTCTCATAGTCATATTCCTCCAATAGAGCCTTCTCGAAAGTCGCCCACGAATCATGAGCTTCTAGAAGCTCTTTTACATCTTTGAAGATCGGTTGAGACACCACCCGACAAAAAGTACTCTAGCCTCATAGCTTTGTCCACACCTCTTGAATCCATCTCCGCATTGTAGACTTTTAGGAAACTTTGGACTTCGGCACCGTTGAAATAGCTCATTCGTTCGACTACCTTGTCGACGGCTTGTTGGGCTTCATTTCTTCTTTTCCCTTCTCTCAGAAACTCCATCATCCTTTTTGACATTGCCTCCATGAGATATTCGCCATCCATCTTCGTCCTCCCTTGCTGCTCTTCACGTCGGGTTCACCAAATGATTATGTCGTGAAGATCCGTCACTACGCGCGGATCGTGAGGCGGAACCGCCGGGGTTCTGGACCAGAAGGATTTAGAGTCGATACAAGCTTTGGCGAGAAAGTACTTAAGATAGATTGGGAAAGAGAGAAGTTGAGATTACACGATTGATTTGATAACGAATTTCTTCTTCTTAATTTTCATAAAAAAAACCCGTGTTTTTCTCCTTCCCCTTCCCTCTTTTATAGATGCTCTCATGCATATGATGCATGTGAGGGTACAAGACATGCATAAATTGCATGTTTGCCATTTGGCGCTTAAGTATTACATGTGGTGCATGCTAACCATGTCACTCATTTTAGCACTCATGGATGAGAATTTACATGTAAAAGTACAATGATAGAAATATAATTTTAACTAAATACCATGGCTTAATGGTAAGCCATTTGACTCCTAACTTGGAGGTGCAAGGTTCGAATCCATACTTGCCCTCCTTGTATATGTAAATATGTATATATTTTTATATATTTATTTTATCTAGTCGCCGGTTCGCCGGATACCGTCGCCGGATGCCGACGCCGACGCCGGATCACCGGCTCCATCTCCGGTCCGGTTTTGGTTGGCCAAAACCCTTTTCGAGTAGCTAGCCACCTCCACTCTTAGTTCAAGTTACCTTTAACTCTCTATGCTCCACACATAGACACAAAGATAATATCTTTTGCTCCACCTTATATATGATGAGAGCCGTATTTGTCGTGCCTATGTGGGATATCTCACAATTTTCTCTTTTCTTTTCACAAACTTTATACCCTCATATCTTGACATTTAGTTGTACGTTTCTCGTGTAATAAAGTGCATTCGAAACCTCCATCATTTTGTACTTAGATATTAAAAATGTTATCTTCACAATTATTGTATTACGTGATTCATACTCGATTTTGTACGTTTTATGGGATTTTCACACTATTGCTGAAAATCTTCACGACAGCATAAGCTTTAGCGAGAAAGTACTTAAGATAGATTGGGAAAGAGAGAAGTTGAGATCACACAATTGAGAGAGATTGATTGAAGTTTTAACTTTAGATTTAAGAAACAAGTTACACGATCAATTTGATAACGAATTTCTTCCTCTTAATTTTCATACAAAAAAACCGTGTTTTTTCTCCTCCCCCTTCCCTCTTTTATAGATGCTCTCATGCATATGATGCATGTGAGGGTACAAGACATGCATAAATTGCATGTTTGCCATTTGGCGCTTAAGTATTACATGTGGTGCATGCTAACCATGTCACTCATTTTAGCACTCATGGATGAGAATTTACATGTAAAAGTACAATGATAGAAATATAATTTTAACTAAATACCATGGCTTAATGGTAAGCCATTTGACTCCTAACTTGGAGGTGCAAGGTTCGAATCCATACTTGCCCTCCTTGTATATGTAAATATGTATATATTTTTATATATTTATTTTATCTAGTCGCCGGTTCGCCGGATACCGTCGCCGGATGCCGACGCCGACGCCGGATCACCGGCTCCATCTCCGGTCCGGTTTTGGTTGGCCAAAACCCTTTTCGAGTAGCTAGCCACCTCCACTCTTAGTTCAAGTTACCTTTAACTCTCTATGCTCCACACATAGACACAAAGATAATATCTTTTGCTCCACCTTATATATGATGAGAGCCGTATTTGTCGTGCCTATGTGGGATATCTCACAATTTTCTCTTTTCTTTTCACAAACTTTATACCCTCATATCTTGACATTTAGTTGTACGTTTCTCGTGTAATAAAGTGCATTCGAAACCTCCATCATTTTGTACTTAGATATTAAAAATGTTATCTTCACAATTATTGTATTACGTGATTCATACTCGATTTTGTACGTTTTATGGGATTTTCACACTATTGCTGAAAATCTTCACGACAGCATAAGCTTTAGCGAGAAAGTACTTAAGATAGATTGGGAAAGAGAGAAGTTGAGATCACACAATTGAGAGAGATTGATTGAAGTTTTAACTTTAGATTTAAGAAACAAGTTACACGATCAATTTGATAACGAATTTCTTCCTCTTAATTTTCATACAAAAAAACCGTGTTTTTTCTCCTCCCCCTTCCCTCTTTTATAGATGCTCTCATGCATATGATGCATGTGAGGGTACAAGACATGCATAAATTGCATGTTTGCCATTTGGCGCTTAAGTATTACATGTGGTGCATGCTAACCATGTCACTCATTTTAGCACTCATGGATGAGAATTTACATGTAAAAGTACAATGATAGAAATATAATTTTAACTAAATACCATGGCTTAATGGTAAGCCATTTGACTCCTAACTTGGAGGTGCAAGGTTCGAATCCATACTTGCCCTCCTTGTATATGTAAATATGTATATATTTTTATATATTTATTTTATCTAGTCGCCGGTTCGCCGGATACCGTCGCCGGATGCCGACGCCGACGCCGGATCACCGGCTCCATCTCCGGTCCGGTTTTGGTTGGCCAAAACCCTTTTCGAGTAGCTAGCCACCTCCACTCTTAGTTCAAGTTACCTTTAACTCTCTATGCTCCACACATAGACACAAAGATAATATCTTTTGCTCCACCTTATATATGATGAGAGCCGTATTTGTCGTGCCTATGTGGGATATCTCACAATTTTCTCTTTTCTTTTCACAAACTTTATACCCTCATATCTTGACATTTAGTTGTACGTTTCTCGTGTAATAAAGTGCATTCGAAACCTCCATCATTTTGTACTTAGATATTAAAAATGTTATCTTCACAATTATTGTATTACGTGATTCATACTCGATTTTGTACGTTTTATGGGATTTTCACACTATTGCTGAAAATCTTCACGACAGCATAAGCTTTAGCGAGAAAGTACTTAAGATAGATTGGGAAAGAGAGAAGTTGAGATCACACAATTGAGAGAGATTGATTGAAGTTTTAACTTTAGATTTAAGAAACAAGTTACACGATCAATTTGATAACGAATTTCTTCCTCTTAATTTTCATACAAAAAAACCGTGTTTTTTCTCCTCCCCCTTCCCTCTTTTATAGATGCTCTCATGCATATGATGCATGTGAGGGTACAAGACATGCATAAATTGCATGTTTGCCATTTGGCGCTTAAGTATTACATGTGGTGCATGCTAACCATGTCACTCATTTTAGCACTCATGGATGAGAATTTACATGTAAAAGTACAATGATAGAAATATAATTTTAACTAAATACCATGGCTTAATGGTAAGCCATTTGACTCCTAACTTGGAGGTGCAAGGTTCGAATCCATACTTGCCCTCCTTGTATATGTAAATATGTATATATTTTTATATATTTATTTTATCTAGTCGCCGGTTCGCCGGATACCGTCGCCGGATGCCGACGCCGACGCCGGATCACCGGCTCCATCTCCGGTCCGGTTTTGGTTGGCCAAAACCCTTTTCGAGTAGCTAGCCACCTCCACTCTTAGTTCAAGTTACCTTTAACTCTCTATGCTCCACACATAGACACAAAGATAATATCTTTTGCTCCACCTTATATATGATGAGAGCCGTATTTGTCGTGCCTATGTGGGATATCTCACAATTTTCTCTTTTCTTTTCACAAACTTTATACCCTCATATCTTGACATTTAGTTGTACGTTTCTCGTGTAATAAAGTGCATTCGAAACCTCCATCATTTTGTACTTAGATATTAAAAATGTTATCTTCACAATTATTGTATTACGTGATTCATACTCGATTTTGTACGTTTTATGGGATTTTCACACTATTGCTGAAAATCTTCACGACAGCATAAGCTTTAGCGAGAAAGTACTTAAGATAGATTGGGAAAGAGAGAAGTTGAGATCACACAATTGAGAGAGATTGATTGAAGTTTTAACTTTAGATTTAAGAAACAAGTTACACGATCAATTTGATAACGAATTTCTTCCTCTTAATTTTCATACAAAAAAACCGTGTTTTTTCTCCTCCCCCTTCCCTCTTTTATAGATGCTCTCATGCATATGATGCATGTGAGGGTACAAGACATGCATAAATTGCATGTTTGCCATTTGGCGCTTAAGTATTACATGTGGTGCATGCTAACCATGTCACTCATTTTAGCACTCATGGATGAGAATTTACATGTAAAAGTACAATGATAGAAATATAATTTTAACTAAATACCATGGCTTAATGGTAAGCCATTTGACTCCTAACTTGGAGGTGCAAGGTTCGAATCCATACTTGCCCTCCTTGTATATGTAAATATGTATATATTTTTATATATTTATTTTATCTAGTCGCCGGTTCGCCGGATACCGTCGCCGGATGCCGACGCCGACGCCGGATCACCGGCTCCATCTCCGGTCCGGTTTTGGTTGGCCAAAACCCTTTTCGAGTAGCTAGCCACCTCCACTCTTAGTTCAAGTTACCTTTAACTCTCTATGCTCCACACATAGACACAAAGATAATATCTTTTGCTCCACCTTATATATGATGAGAGCCGTATTTGTCGTGCCTATGTGGGATATCTCACAATTTTCTCTTTTCTTTTCACAAACTTTATACCCTCATATCTTGACATTTAGTTGTACGTTTCTCGTGTAATAAAGTGCATTCGAAACCTCCATCATTTTGTACTTAGATATTAAAAATGTTATCTTCACAATTATTGTATTACGTGATTCATACTCGATTTTGTACGTTTTATGGGATTTTCACACTATTGCTGAAAATCTTCACGACAGCATAAGCTTTAGCGAGAAAGTACTTAAGATAGATTGGGAAAGAGAGAAGTTGAGATCACACAATTGAGAGAGATTGATTGAAGTTTTAACTTTAGATTTAAGAAACAAGTTACACGATCAATTTGATAACGAATTTCTTCCTCTTAATTTTCATACAAAAAAACCGTGTTTTTTCTCCTCCCCCTTCCCTCTTTTATAGATGCTCTCATGCATATGATGCATGTGAGGGTACAAGACATGCATAAATTGCATGTTTGCCATTTGGCGCTTAAGTATTACATGTGGTGCATGCTAACCATGTCACTCATTTTAGCACTCATGGATGAGAATTTACATGTAAAAGTACAATGATAGAAATATAATTTTAACTAAATACCATGGCTTAATGGTAAGCCATTTGACTCCTAACTTGGAGGTGCAAGGTTCGAATCCATACTTGCCCTCCTTGTATATGTAAATATGTATATATTTTTATATATTTATTTTATCTAGTCGCCGGTTCGCCGGATACCGTCGCCGGATGCCGACGCCGACGCCGGATCACCGGCTCCATCTCCGGTCCGGTTTTGGTTGGCCAAAACCCTTTTCGAGTAGCTAGCCACCTCCACTCTTAGTTCAAGTTACCTTTAACTCTCTATGCTCCACACATAGACACAAAGATAATATCTTTTGCTCCACCTTATATATGATGAGAGCCGTATTTGTCGTGCCTATGTGGGATATCTCACAATTTTCTCTTTTCTTTTCACAAACTTTATACCCTCATATCTTGACATTTAGTTGTACGTTTCTCGTGTAATAAAGTGCATTCGAAACCTCCATCATTTTGTACTTAGATATTAAAAATGTTATCTTCACAATTATTGTATTACGTGATTCATACTCGATTTTGTACGTTTTATGGGATTTTCACACTATTGCTGAAAATCTTCACGACAGCATAAGCTTTAGCGAGAAAGTACTTAAGATAGATTGGGAAAGAGAGAAGTTGAGATCACACAATTGAGAGAGATTGATTGAAGTTTTAACTTTAGATTTAAGAAACAAGTTACACGATCAATTTGATAACGAATTTCTTCCTCTTAATTTTCATACAAAAAAACCGTGTTTTTTCTCCTCCCCCTTCCCTCTTTTATAGATGCTCTCATGCATATGATGCATGTGAGGGTACAAGACATGCATAAATTGCATGTTTGCCATTTGGCGCTTAAGTATTACATGTGGTGCATGCTAACCATGTCACTCATTTTAGCACTCATGGATGAGAATTTACATGTAAAAGTACAATGATAGAAATATAATTTTAACTAAATACCATGGCTTAATGGTAAGCCATTTGACTCCTAACTTGGAGGTGCAAGGTTCGAATCCATACTTGCCCTCCTTGTATATGTAAATATGTATATATTTTTATATATTTATTTTATCTAGTCGCCGGTTCGCCGGATACCGTCGCCGGATGCCGACGCCGACGCCGGATCACCGGCTCCATCTCCGGTCCGGTTTTGGTTGGCCAAAACCCTTTTCGAGTAGCTAGCCACCTCCACTCTTAGTTCAAGTTACCTTTAACTCTCTATGCTCCACACATAGACACAAAGATAATATCTTTTGCTCCACCTTATATATGATGAGAGCCGTATTTGTCGTGCCTATGTGGGATATCTCACAATTTTCTCTTTTCTTTTCACAAACTTTATACCCTCATATCTTGACATTTAGTTGTACGTTTCTCGTGTAATAAAGTGCATTCGAAACCTCCATCATTTTGTACTTAGATATTAAAAATGTTATCTTCACAATTATTGTATTACGTGATTCATACTCGATTTTGTACGTTTTATGGGATTTTCACACTATTGCTGAAAATCTTCACGACAGCATAAGCTTTAGCGAGAAAGTACTTAAGATAGATTGGGAAAGAGAGAAGTTGAGATCACACAATTGAGAGAGATTGATTGAAGTTTTAACTTTAGATTTAAGAAACAAGTTACACGATCAATTTGATAACGAATTTCTTCCTCTTAATTTTCATACAAAAAAACCGTGTTTTTTCTCCTCCCCCTTCCCTCTTTTATAGATGCTCTCATGCATATGATGCATGTGAGGGTACAAGACATGCATAAATTGCATGTTTGCCATTTGGCGCTTAAGTATTACATGTGGTGCATGCTAACCATGTCACTCATTTTAGCACTCATGGATGAGAATTTACATGTAAAAGTACAATGATAGAAATATAATTTTAACTAAATACCATGGCTTAATGGTAAGCCATTTGACTCCTAACTTGGAGGTGCAAGGTTCGAATCCATACTTGCCCTCCTTGTATATGTAAATATGTATATATTTTTATATATTTATTTTATCTAGTCGCCGGTTCGCCGGATACCGTCGCCGGATGCCGACGCCGACGCCGGATCACCGGCTCCATCTCCGGTCCGGTTTTGGTTGGCCAAAACCCTTTTCGAGTAGCTAGCCACCTCCACTCTTAGTTCAAGTTACCTTTAACTCTCTATGCTCCACACATAGACACAAAGATAATATCTTTTGCTCCACCTTATATATGATGAGAGCCGTATTTGTCGTGCCTATGTGGGATATCTCACAATTTTCTCTTTTCTTTTCACAAACTTTATACCCTCATATCTTGACATTTAGTTGTACGTTTCTCGTGTAATAAAGTGCATTCGAAACCTCCATCATTTTGTACTTAGATATTAAAAATGTTATCTTCACAATTATTGTATTACGTGATTCATACTCGATTTTGTACGTTTTATGGGATTTTCACACTATTGCTGAAAATCTTCACGACAGCATAAGCTTTAGCGAGAAAGTACTTAAGATAGATTGGGAAAGAGAGAAGTTGAGATCACACAATTGAGAGAGATTGATTGAAGTTTTAACTTTAGATTTAAGAAACAAGTTACACGATCAATTTGATAACGAATTTCTTCCTCTTAATTTTCATACAAAAAAACCGTGTTTTTTCTCCTCCCCCTTCCCTCTTTTATAGATGCTCTCATGCATATGATGCATGTGAGGGTACAAGACATGCATAAATTGCATGTTTGCCATTTGGCGCTTAAGTATTACATGTGGTGCATGCTAACCATGTCACTCATTTTAGCACTCATGGATGAGAATTTACATGTAAAAGTACAATGATAGAAATATAATTTTAACTAAATACCATGGCTTAATGGTAAGCCATTTGACTCCTAACTTGGAGGTGCAAGGTTCGAATCCATACTTGCCCTCCTTGTATATGTAAATATGTATATATTTTTATATATTTATTTTATCTAGTCGCCGGTTCGCCGGATACCGTCGCCGGATGCCGACGCCGACGCCGGATCACCGGCTCCATCTCCGGTCCGGTTTTGGTTGGCCAAAACCCTTTTCGAGTAGCTAGCCACCTCCACTCTTAGTTCAAGTTACCTTTAACTCTCTATGCTCCACACATAGACACAAAGATAATATCTTTTGCTCCACCTTATATATGATGAGAGCCGTATTTGTCGTGCCTATGTGGGATATCTCACAATTTTCTCTTTTCTTTTCACAAACTTTATACCCTCATATCTTGACATTTAGTTGTACGTTTCTCGTGTAATAAAGTGCATTCGAAACCTCCATCATTTTGTACTTAGATATTAAAAATGTTATCTTCACAATTATTGTATTACGTGATTCATACTCGATTTTGTACGTTTTATGGGATTTTCACACTATTGCTGAAAATCTTCACGACAGCATAAGCTTTAGCGAGAAAGTACTTAAGATAGATTGGGAAAGAGAGAAGTTGAGATCACACAATTGAGAGAGATTGATTGAAGTTTTAACTTTAGATTTAAGAAACAAGTTACACGATCAATTTGATAACGAATTTCTTCCTCTTAATTTTCATACAAAAAAACCGTGTTTTTTCTCCTCCCCCTTCCCTCTTTTATAGATGCTCTCATGCATATGATGCATGTGAGGGTACAAGACATGCATAAATTGCATGTTTGCCATTTGGCGCTTAAGTATTACATGTGGTGCATGCTAACCATGTCACTCATTTTAGCACTCATGGATGAGAATTTACATGTAAAAGTACAATGATAGAAATATAATTTTAACTAAATACCATGGCTTAATGGTAAGCCATTTGACTCCTAACTTGGAGGTGCAAGGTTCGAATCCATACTTGCCCTCCTTGTATATGTAAATATGTATATATTTTTATATATTTATTTTATCTAGTCGCCGGTTCGCCGGATACCGTCGCCGGATGCCGACGCCGACGCCGGATCACCGGCTCCATCTCCGGTCCGGTTTTGGTTGGCCAAAACCCTTTTCGAGTAGCTAGCCACCTCCACTCTTAGTTCAAGTTACCTTTAACTCTCTATGCTCCACACATAGACACAAAGATAATATCTTTTGCTCCACCTTATATATGATGAGAGCCGTATTTGTCGTGCCTATGTGGGATATCTCACAATTTTCTCTTTTCTTTTCACAAACTTTATACCCTCATATCTTGACATTTAGTTGTACGTTTCTCGTGTAATAAAGTGCATTCGAAACCTCCATCATTTTGTACTTAGATATTAAAAATGTTATCTTCACAATTATTGTATTACGTGATTCATACTCGATTTTGTACGTTTTATGGGATTTTCACACTATTGCTGAAAATCTTCACGACAGCATAAGCTTTAGCGAGAAAGTACTTAAGATAGATTGGGAAAGAGAGAAGTTGAGATCACACAATTGAGAGAGATTGATTGAAGTTTTAACTTTAGATTTAAGAAACAAGTTACACGATCAATTTGATAACGAATTTCTTCCTCTTAATTTTCATACAAAAAAACCGTGTTTTTTCTCCTCCCCCTTCCCTCTTTTATAGATGCTCTCATGCATATGATGCATGTGAGGGTACAAGACATGCATAAATTGCATGTTTGCCATTTGGCGCTTAAGTATTACATGTGGTGCATGCTAACCATGTCACTCATTTTAGCACTCATGGATGAGAATTTACATGTAAAAGTACAATGATAGAAATATAATTTTAACTAAATACCATGGCTTAATGGTAAGCCATTTGACTCCTAACTTGGAGGTGCAAGGTTCGAATCCATACTTGCCCTCCTTGTATATGTATATATTTTTATATATTTATTTTATCTAGTCGCCGGTTCGCCGGATACCGTCGCCGGATGCCGACGCCGACGCCGGATCACCGGCTCCATCTCCGGTCCGGTTTTGGTTGGCCAAAACCCTTTTCGAGTAGCTAGCCACCTCCACTCTTAGTTCAAGTTACCTTTAACTCTCTATGCTCCACACATAGACACAAAGATAATATCTTTTGCTCCACCTTATATATGATGAGAGCCGTATTTGTCGTGCCTATGTGGGATATCTCACAATTTTCTCTTTTCTTTTCACAAACTTTATACCCTCATATCTTGACATTTAGTTGTACGTTTCTCGTGTAATAAAGTGCATTCGAAACCTCCATCATTTTGTACTTAGATATTAAAAATGTTATCTTCACAATTATTTTATTACGTGATTCATACTCGATTTTGTACGTTTTATGGGATTTTCACACTATTGCCGAAAATCTTCACGACAGCATAAGCTTTAGCGAGAAAGTACTTAAGATAGATTGGGAAAGAGAGAAGTTGAGATCACACAATTGAGAGAGATTGATTGAAGTTTTAACTTTAGATTTAAGAAACAAGTTACACGATCAATTTGATAACGAATTTCTTCCTCTTAATTTTCATACAAAAAAACCGTGTTTTTTCTCCTCCCCCTTCCCTCTTTTATAGATGCTCTCATGCATATGATGCATGTGAGGGTACAAGACATGCATAAATTACATGTTTGCCATTTGGCGCTTATGTATTACATGTGGTGCATGATAACCATGTCACTCATTTTAGCTCTCATGTATGAGAATTTACATGTAAAAGTACAATGATAGAAATATAATTTTAACTAAATAGCATGGCTTAATGGTAAGCCAATTGACTCCTAACTTGGATGTGCAAGGTTCGAATCCTTACTTGCCCTTCTTGTATATGTAAATATGTATATATATTTATATATTTATTTATCAAGTCGTCGGACGCCGGTTCGCCGGATGCCGTCAATTACCGTTGCCGTCGCCGGATTGGCGCCGGATCACCAGCTCCATCGCCGGTCCGATTTTGGTTGGCCAAAACCCTTTACGAGTAGCTAGCCCACCTCCACTCTTAGTTCAAGTTACCTTTAACTCTCTATGCTCCACCTTATATATGATGAGAGCTGTATTTGTCGTGCCTATGTGGGATATCTCACAATTTTCTCTTTTCCTTTTACAAACTTTATACCCTCATATCTTGACATTTAGTTGTACGTTTCTCGTGTAATAAAGTGCATTCGAAACCTCCATCATTTTGTACTTAGATATCAAATCTATTTAAAATGTTATCTTCACAATTATTGTACTACGTGATTCATACTCGATTTCGTACGTTTTATGGGATTTTCACACTATTGCCGAAAATCTTCACGACACCGTGACCGAGCTATAGTCGTTCTTCATCGCAGAGATGGCTTCTACCTTAGCCGGAGACGGTTTCCGGCCGTACGGCCTGCATAGGTGTCCGACGACCATGATCTCTAATTGCCCGAAGGCCGACTTTCCCCCGGAGAAGGTGAGCCTCGCACTCTCCAACCTCTGCAGCACCTTCTCGCAGTCATCGATGTGCGCCGGCACGAATTTCCGGCATCCGTCCGGTCCGATCATCTCGTCCCTTTCCTCCACCGCGCATCCCTTGATCGGGACATCGTCCAAAAACGGCATGGTGATGTCCGGGATACAATCCCTCAGCACTTTGTTCATTGTGTTCACCATGTGAGCCACCGAGTTCGTCCCTCCTTGCGGCAGGGTACACATTTGTACTAGGCCGAGAGGAGTTCGCATTGTCGTGATGTCCCTGCTCTCTACGGCAAGCTGGAACTGATCGTACCCCGAGTAGAGATCACCGACAGAGTAAATCGACCTTCCGACGAAGGCCTCCGCGAACTCGTCTATTGTCGGTCCGATTCCTGCGTTTCGAATGGTCACCTTGTTGACCGGTTGCAGGTCTTGAATAAAGCGCAGCGTGCCGTCCTTCTTCGGCACGGTAAACCACCGATTCGAGTATGGGGCACTCGACGGTTCGAGGATTCCCATCTCGACCTTTTGCTTTAACAACTCCATCAGCTTCGGGATGTGAGCTCTAGGTACTGGAATCGGTTTGAGACTCCACGGCACATGCGGTACCGTGAATATCACCATCGGTTCCACGACTGTCGGGTCTACGCACCCGATCTCCTCCGGTGACAATGCAAAAGCCTTCCCGTGCCTTCCGAGCATTCCCCGAAAACGGTCCTCTTCCGCCAGCAGTAGGAAGCCGCCCCCACCGATTTTGAGCTCGCACAGCGTTATGTCGGTGAACGTGTGTCCTATGTGGGCCGGATTTCGTAAACTCGGGTCCGACGCAACCCCCTTTATTCGCAACTCGCTGCCCTCCGACAAGGGAGCCGCGATTGGCCTCACCTTCCGGTCCACAGTCATGTACCTCGTGTCCACCCGGGCCGTCCGATCCGACTCGAGCCCTCTACTGAAGTCCGCGATGACTTCAACCGGCCGATCGTACCGACAACCGCCTCGATAGCCCTATCAAGGGCGTCGGTGCCTTCGCGCGCACTCACTATAAGGTCTACAGCCGAAGCCACGGCTTCTGCAAGGTCCGACCCCCTCATCTTCTACTCCTCTGCCGCCTGTTCACGTCGGGTTCACCAAATATGTCACATTGTTACGCGCGTGCGCGGAGAACAAGGCGGGACCACTAGGGTCTTGGACCGAGGAATAGGTGAGGAAGAAAAAGAGAGAGAGAGAGAGAGAGAGAGACGCTCACTCACGTATAGACAAAGAAGCGCACGGGGACGCGTCACAACAACACAGGAGACGCGAGTTGAGAACACTAGAGTGTGTATCTAAATATAGGCATGTATTTGTATGTATGCAGACGAATCGAACGGTTACAGCCGACCAGGTCGGCGAGGTGGATGCCGACGCCTGATCACCCATGCACATAGGAGAGCAAGATGGAGATTCTGCCGAAAGCACACGGGCGTTCCACGGAGCAGAATCAGCCTCCTGAGAGCCTGCGCAAAAGAAAGCTATGGAGAACGACAGAGAAGAAGAGCTCGGTCCCAGTCTGACAGCACTTCGTTCCCTCTAGCGCGCGATCCCCTTCTCTCCCCCGTCTCCCTCTCTTTTATAGCTCAAGGAGGGAGGCCGTTTCACCCGTTTACATCACATTAACTCTCTATCCTTTCGGACAGAGATACTCCTCGATTTACCTTATAGAATATTGCTACCTAGGATTTAACCTTTGTGCCTACCTATCTACTATACGACAAGGGACGTGCCCACGTGTAAGGGCCGGTTCACACACACTATACACTGTTTGCGCCTGGGGACGGTTTTCTTCACGACAGCGGGGCCACGGCCCAATCATAAAAGCCATTGTACGTGCATGCGAAGGATGAGTCGACGACTAGCCGAGGTTGCTCCCTTACGCGCTATGGGTGGACAGGACTACCCACAGTTCAGTGACAAGGTACATGTCGGCGGAACTAATGTTTGGACAGAAACCCATCATGCCAGTAGAGCGGACGATCACATCGTGGACGGCGATCGATTGGGCCAACGAAATGAGCCGAGAAGAATTGCTTGCGGCCCGAATCCGGCAACTCGAGTGAAGGCCAGAAGACGTGGAGTGGGCCACGGCAAGGGTGAAAGAAGCGAGAATCCGGAGCAAGGCCTAGTTCGATCGGACACACTAGCTCCGGCCAAGGAAGATCGAGGAAGGCGATTGGGTGTTAGTCTACGACAGTAGCCTCGACAACCAACATAGGTCTACGCGTAAGTTCGCAAAGCGATGGTTCGGGCCATACGTGGTAATTAGCATCAACGATAACGCGATGTATAATCTCGCGGAGCTCGACGGGACCCGAATGATGACTCCAGTGTCCGGGAAGCGGATAAAGGCCTTCTAAAGACGGAGTGAGGCAGAACCGGACCAAGAGGCAAAAGGACCAGTTCAGAAGGGAAGGACGAGTAGCAGATGGCCCAGAATCCCTCACTAAAAACGTTGCCCGGCACATAACAGAGTATGTGCAGTTTAGTGGGGGTGGATGTCGTGAAAATTCCGGGCCATTGGTAGAAACAATGTGAAACGTGTGGGAGCACTGGTGTGCACGAGTGCACACCCCTAGTGAATTAGATAGTGTAAGTACTAGGCATAGGAAAAAGGGGGTGTACTAGGTAGTTAAAGCATTAATAGGGATTCAGACATCGCGTAAGTAGGGAGAGTTATGAGGAGAGCGAATCAGGGGGGAGAATTTAGGAAGTTAAAGTGACAAGGCCATGAATGCTTTGTAAAGGTCGCTCCTTGTGCTATAAAAGGGGCGACCCTCGACTGTTTTTGGGGATGTCATTTTTTTTCGAGAGAGGAGAAAGGAAACAGAGACTAAAGAAGACGAGGAGTCCTACGACGTGACACCGGAAGGCGCTTCCCCTGCTCGCATCAGACGCCTGAGTGCTCCCTACCAGGGGATCGACCTTCTGTGTGCCCACTCATCTCCGTGTCTGACTACTCTAGAGCCTACGCTCGAACACCGGCACTGATCCGGTTGTAATCACCCACAGCGCCACGCGCATATATTGATTAATAGAAGCTTATCCACTTACCGCTAGTTATTCTTAGCATATCTGTCTGCGCCTGTGTCTACGCACGTTCCTCTTACACTATCTCTCTCGTTTCACTAATCTTTTCTGTTTAAACCACAGTCTCAAGGCCCACGTAAACCACAGACTCTTCCTCCTCATTTCTTGGTTCCTTGGTTCAAGACCCCCGTGGTCCTGCCCAACTTCTACGCATCCGCGAGGATTTCCTCGACAACGCTAGAGAGTTACACACCACCACTATGTAACATAATTAATGTGTCATAGGAGTTACATTCTATGACACATAGTTAATGAGTCTTGTAACATAACTCATGTGCCATTGGAGTTACACTATATGACACAGAGTCAGTGAGATTCCCCACTCCTCAAGATTCTAGAAAGTGAATGAGTGTTTTAGTGAGAGGGTGATCTTATATAAAGCACACTCCTCTTGCTTTATAGTAGTCAGTTAATCTCCCATGTAATGCTTTTATTCTTGTGTGGTTGCTATTCTCTACTCCTTGTCAATATACATCCTGAGCATTCTATTTTCTTGTCTATCTTGTGGGTCTCCTCTCTCCTCTTTCACGCACACATAACACACATCTCTAATATATTCCGCTACATAGAATCATACTCAATTCTGTACAATAACTAACAATAGTGATAAATAAATTAGGGTAGCTAGGGATCGTTGTAGGTGGTTTGGTTTTATGCTTACAACAAAGGATCAAAGTTATCATCTATTGTATAAAGTTAATTGAAGGCATTTTGGTAGTAGAGTTTATTGGAAATTTATTTGGATTAGAGGACTAAAATTGATGGTGCTTGCTTCCTTTTAATTGTTGGGAAAAACTTAATATTGTGGTCTGAAGTCCACCATTCCTTTATTGCATTATCCACTTCATTAGCACAAAATAACAAAGATAAAAAGATATTAGAATACTAACTATTGATGTCAAATGAACTTCATTTAGCCTTGTGTTATCTACTATCAACATCCATATTCTACTTTATTGGTTTGAAGGTATTGGTAAATGTGGTAAATTTGTGGTTAACACAATTACATTTGTGTGCATGCACTTGTATCAAGATGTACATGGAGAGTAAACTCTAAACAAACAAACAAAACTCGTGATTAAGTGAAAAAAGTAATGTAAAGGTAAAAAACGTACCGAAATCAATGTTACCAAACTCTATAAAGGTCAAAGATAATATTGATGGGTGTGTTAGAACATAATCTAAAATTCTAACATAAAATCAGACATTGTAGGTACTAGGTACTAATTATACCATTGGAATGTCATTTTCGCCTAAAGAAAATGTTTATATAATTTATCATCATGCTCAAATGTGATTGTTTGTTTGGATTTTCATCTATGTTGATGTTTGTACATATTCAAACCACAAGATATATTCATGAATGGAAAAGGGTGCTCTAGACTAGGAATAACTAACACAATGTACCCAATGTTGCTCCATGCAAGCAAACCGTTTCATGGTTTTTCCATGGAAGTGGTTCCAAGTGCTTTCATATGCCTAAAAGACACAAAATCAAGCATACCAAGTTGATGGAACACATATATACACAAGTAAAACGACTAGTTTAACTACCATAATATCATTTTTTTCTGGGAAGTAGAACTATGAAGGCCAAGAATATCCATGACAAGGATAAGTCTACAAATTGGCTATTGGGATCAAATAGGACGTCCACATTCAGGATCGCCAAATATTGCTAGGTATTTTGATGTTAGTTGTTAAGATAATGAAGCTACAAATCTAACACTAATAAGAACATGAAGGGAACATCACTGACATATGCATTCTTTCTATCAAGTTGGCGTTGTGCTTACAATAGGAACGAAGTTCTTTTTGTAGGACATATTTACTATCAATGAAAGGAATGAGTTTAACTTCGTTAGAGGACTCCAAAAAATCGATACATGAATAGGAGTATCGCTCCATATGAAATCTTACATTTTTATGCATATAAAAGTCAATGAGTTCATGACTCATAGTATGAAGGACGATTGTAGTTTGATGTTTGTAACCAGTGTAAACAATTTATGATGTAATAAAGAAAAGATGTAAATTGTCATTATAACTTGTTTATGTAAATTTAGTCTTATCATAGTGAACTTTATAAACCTAAATGGTAATCAATGCCTGGTGGAGGATTTAGTAAATAAATAAGTTTCAATGTAATAGGAAGTCATAATTTAGAAATGAAACTTGTTGAATTAAGTTGTTGCTTTCTCTCATTGCTTGAATTTTGCAAGTGTTTAATAATCTCTCCATGATTCAAAAACAAACAAGTTTTATATGTGAAATTGTCAACAAGCAATATAATTAAGTTGTTCATACATTATAAGAAAAAGGACGTTCAACTAGTCAAGTGACCGACTCTCTGATAGTTGGAAAACTCTACTACTACTTTTCCAATTGACATGTTCAAACATAATTAATAGCTGAATAATCAATTGATTGGTAGAGAGATTTAGTTTCTCAACCAGAAACCCATGTTGAATTGATTGAAAAGGCTTGGGGTTTCAAGTGACCATTGGTCACAAGTTTAATTACTATATCAAGAAATAGATGGTTCTAACCACACGATGGGTGTAAAGAGTGAGTGAGTTAGATGTTGTTCATTACTTGGTAGATCTCTGCTACTTACAACAAATCTTAGATTTTCACATTGTAAGGGTTGCTTCAGGCTTCTTGACAAAAAATTTCTTTTAAAACATGGTATACTTGTCCAATGCCACCACACAAATCAACATTACCCTCATCCAAGACCAATAAACTAACAAAAAGTGGCTTTAGTTGTGTCATGTTGTGATTGGATGAACAAATAACTGAATGCAAGTACAATCGAACGTGATTACTTGAATTGCGTGGCGTGTAAGTATTTATTTCTATCAGTCAACAAACTTTGTGACAATGTTTTACATGCGATAATAAGAAGTTATAAGATACACCAAAATTTTACATGTGTTTTAGTGGAAAATTGAAATGGTATATATCTATATACACACATTTGTAAACAAACCGCCAACTTAAGAGTCCAATCGGTTACCTTGACCACATATACACTTGTTGTTTTGAGAACTTAACTCCTCATATGGCATGTTGCTTTATCGACACACGCAATTCGCGAAGGAATCATCGTCATGTAAACACATTACTGTACAACTAAAATGCTTTACTATTTATTCGAGAGATTCGATGGTACATCGAAATCGTGACCAAAAAAAATTTATGCGCATAAAAAGTCACGAAACGTTTTAACGATTTGGAGGTTTGATGGACGATGCTTTGTTGTTGTGAACTACCATAGTCACAATGCAAGACGGGTGGTTAATCCCCACCTAGGGGCGCGTGAAAAGCCGTTTGGAACAGGAATGGACAGGTCACATGAATTGGGTTGTGCTTCATCCGGTGGTATACGGGTTTCGTCGTGGGCAGGTCTCTACAGTTGGTCCATCGGGTTGCATGTAAAGGGGCAAGGGAATGGATAAGTTGCATGACCAGTGCGTGCTTCATACGGGTTCCGTCCTATGCAAGCCTTTGCAGTTGTCCATCGGGGTTGCATGTAATGGGCACGATTTCGGACAGCGGGCGCCAGTAAGACAAAACAAAACAACAGGACAAAAAGGGAACACGTAGACAGACAATCAGGAAGGAGATGATGATGAGGATATTATATGGACATATGTACATAACTTCTCCCATAATGTGCTCATGGGATCATGGATGGACACACAAATGGAATGGGGTGGGGCCCGGCCTGAAAATGTATGTAGGATTTGTCCGCCCAAGTGTGAAACCGGCAGAGCCCCCCCCCCCCCCCCCCTCTCTCTCTCTGTGTAGTTTGACTCTCTTCCTGTCTCTGTCTCGCTCTGTTTCTCATTAGACGAGTCAATTCTGGAGCTTTTATGTCTTGTGGGCGATTGATTATTCTCCGTCCTCTCTAGTTTGCTCTGCCTTTCCATCCGCTCTGCAGACTGCACCCCCCCCCAAGTCTTCGGCATTGAAAGATCTCTCCTACCTTGCCTTTTCCCCCGCCCACAACTGTTAGATACAGCAGATCTCTGATCTTAACACCAGAGAAGAAGAAGGAAGGAAGAAGGAAGGAAGAAGAAGAAGAAGAAGAAACAAAACACAAGAGGAAGCAAGACCGCACAAGGAACAACCTCATCATCAACAACAACAATAGTAAAGAAGAAAAACAAAGAAGATAGAAGAGAACGTACATTTTTTTTGTATGGAAAGATCGTCTGCCCATGAAGTTCATGGATTTCTCCAGCAACAACAAGTTCATGAACATGAACATGACCATGATCACGCCGGAAGGAATACACCTCTCCAGCCATTGTCATCGAAGAGGCTCCCATCCATGGCAGCAATTGTGAAAGCCTTGTTGTCCAGCCGACGCCGATTGCGCCTCACCCCCGATAACAAACTTTACTTCCTATGTAAACCTTCCACATTTGCCTTCTCCATTTCATATTTTTATATGTGTTTTGCATGTCTGTTAATCCTGTATAAGTCATCATAATTTATCTTTTTCATTTTGTTTTTATTTTTCTTATTTTGATTCATTCCTTTTCTTTCTATGCAAGTCACCACCCAACCTTTCCTCCCAAATCCTATTTTTCTTTTTTTGTTCATTTTATTTTTCAAATTTCTTCACTTCATTTCAAAATTGTCGAACATGACAGCCTTCATATTCTTTTAACTATTTCATTATTTTAGCAACTCATTGTTTCATTAATCCCCCATTTTGTTATTTTATCTTTTTTCCATTATGTTTCATTGGGTCAACGTGATAGCAAATGTGAAGACTTGCTACTTTACTGGTCACAGCACAATGCAGTACATACACTTCTGTCTGTATTTCATGGTCATGTAGGAGGTTTGCAAGATATGTGAGGTTTGAAATATGTGAAATGTACTTCCTCTGCAATTCATGTTGCAGTATATCTGTGTGTGTATTATGTATATTGTCACTAAATTGCCTGGTGTGTAATAGGGTAGTCCTGGAAGGTTTCCTAATAGGTTGAGAGAGAGAGAGAGAGAGAGAGAGTGTGTGTGTGGTGTATGAGTGCATGTAAGGAGGGTATGACAGTGTGAGGGAGAAACAAAAAAATAAGGCATGGTTTCACTGATCTTCTACAGAAGTATTAGGGCTGTCTTGGGCTGTCCTTGCTAGCCGAGCTGAAAGAGGTGGCTTGGACAATAGGGCAGAGGAAGAGATGGATATGGCTGTTGGTTCAGCTGTCATGCATTGGAAAAATGCTTTGCACTCAACATTGTAGATGGGAGTGTATCCACCAACAGCTCCTCCAATGGACAAGCCACTAGATATTTAAGTAAAGCCTTAGCATGTCTCGGATTAGGAGGCTCCCTTGGGTACTAGAACTAGAGTAAATATCTTGGAACTTAGCCTTAAGAATAAACTTCCATGTAGTTTCAGAAAGATTCAAACTCATATCCTGATGCTCTTTGGTCCAAGACAACTGTTTCCTTGTGAAGCCCAATTGAGCTTGGTGTGTGCTGGTGGATTACTTTAGGAGATCAAAGAGTGTATTATAGTTCTTATTGAAGAGAATAGAAAGACAAGAAGTATATTGATATCTGGCCTAGGAGACCGAATGAGAGATTACATCTTAAAGTGTTGCCTTGTCTTTGAGAACAACAAACCAAAATAAATATAACTAAATTTGTGGAACTGCCTAAGGTATCAAAGAAGTGTTAGCTAAGCACTTAACATTTTGAACTTCTGCATTTGAAAGATCTCAAACATGGGTTGATCCAAGATCGAGAGGTCTTTGAAACGAAGAAGCATGATGCCACATAATAATGGCCATTTATCTATCAATGGCTAGGGTGATGAGTTCATGATCCAGATGGATGGGGCCATCACGCATGATAATTTTCTATTGCCCAATCTATTGTGACCCATTTTGAGTGTTGTGGTTTAAACCCTTACTTGTGTAGCCCTTGATTGCCTGGTAACGTGAGGAATGAGGGAGGTAAAGAAAGTTTAAATGGCTCTTTCTTGATGAGCTGTTGTTGGTGTATTGTGGACCATGAACAAATTCTCTCTTTGTCTCTCGCATTCTAGCAAGAACAGTCCCAAGCACCATTGATCTTCATATTCCATTACCTTGTATGGTGGGCCAAAAACTGGTTTGAGGAGGCAACAGTATCTCCATTTTATTTGATAAAAAACAGTACAATGGAAAACGTAGTACTCATCCAATTCCATCCCCTGGATATCACAATTGGTAGATGTATTTTTCCATAGATTTTGTGTGTATATCTGCCTATCTCAATCTGTAACTGATGTTAAGAGGCCGTGAACTCCTATCACTCTCAAAGCGCACGAGATATATGTATTTCCATATAAGAATGCCTAATCATAAATCCATCTTGTAATGCATGTAAAAAGAGGGCTTCCTTGCGGTTGTCCTTCTGACCAAGAGACATTGTGTGGCTGGTCTATGTCATTTCATTATCCAATTTAAGGATATTGGTTTAGATCACTGTATTTTGTTACATTTTGGTTATGTTCAGGTGTGGACAATACAAATTGTAGTTGAACGGGGGTAGAACATTTATATTTGTGCTATGTGAATGGAACCATTATTGCATTTCAGCATACTGACAATGGTTATCTTCATGTTCAGCCATCTGTTTTGACAACACTTTTTCTTTGGGTACTCTCAAACTTGTTGGATACTTGTCACTACCACTCTTTTGAGTCGTTTCCATCTCAAAATATTGAAATATTATATTGTCCATTATCGGGGTTTGTCCTACCTCCTCCTGGATTATATCATGGGGCACCGATGCTTTACTTCTTATCATGTGAGCAATCATCAAGACTAAAGGTCTCTCCAAATCTATCCAGATACAAGAAAGTTGATATGAAGAAGTTCTAGAAGGGAAAGGACCACCCTCATCATCAACAACATTGATCTCACATATTTAATGGAAACGAAAAAAAGAGAAACCAGAACAAAATGAGTTAAAAAAGGTTCACAAGCTGCTGGGGCATGCAAAGTGTTAACCCACTGAGTGTGCACTTACTCAATGGTCAAGTGGTGTTCCTGGAAGATTCCCTGTAGGTTAAGGGTGGTCTCTACTTTGGGGGGTCAACTGCCAATCAATGAATATTCCCCCACTCACTGAGAGGATGCTAGGCAAATCTAAAGGAGTATTATAAGGCCCATGGTGATTAATAAATGCCTAAGCCTTATTGGTCAGGGGCTAGTTTGGAGCATTAACAAGCTAAAAGCTGAATTGAAAACTAAACGTGTTTCCTATTTCACTGTTTGGAGCTTCCATGGTTGGGTTGAGTGGATGGGCAAAAAACATTCCTAATATTGTCCCTAATATTGTCAGCCATGGTTCTGTCCTTGTTTAAGAGTTCTTGAAAACTAGCAAGTCCTTTTAGTAATGCTTGAAAATCATACCAGATGACGTCCTATGTGAGGCATTCCAAAGTGTCTTGTTCTTCTGTTTCTGGTACGTTAGGCAACATAGGTCACATATTCTATTTTTCAGCTCAATGTGCTAGTATGAGGGAGAGAGGTTTGTATTTGCACCATGACAGTGAGCTTGCTATACACTCTGGCTGCTGATCTAACATAGGTATTGATTAGACACTGCCACTGATTGCTAGATTGTTCTTGTTAGTTTTGGTGGCACCTAAAAATTGTTGTATATACATACATATCATTTTTCATGATGGTACACGAGGAATGCAAAACTTGGAACATAGAAGCATCTGTAAAATTGGTCACGATTTGACCTGCAAGGTGAATGTTGCATGTGCGAAACTGAATTACATATCTTCTTGGACAATGTTGCTTGTATCATTTTCATGCAGTTTGTTATGTGAATTTCTAGGAATACACTGGTGCATATTCTTGGAGAATGTTGCATATGTCATTTTAATGCGGTCTATGCTGTAAAGGTGTAGGAATACATGATTTGTATGGAGAATATTCTTAATTACATCTTTCTCATGTGGTCTATGATATAAATGTTTTACAAGTCTTCATCCAATATTTATCTTATTAGAGAATATTGCAGATTTATGGTCTATATATGATGAAAATGTGCTAAATAAAATAAAATATGTAATGCAATTGTGTGGTGTCTATCTAGATGAACCTGGGAAGCAAGTTTCAAGTGCTATCAGGATCAAGAATACAAGTGGGTCTCCAGTGGCTTTTAAGGTATTTTAACGAAATTGCGATAAATACAACATTCTTCTTGTATAGTACATGGCTAATATTCTTGTATTCACACCACTTTGATAGTTTCAAACAAACTCCCCAAAGAGCTGCTTCATGCGTCCTCCTAATGCCATCCTTGCACCTAATGAGGCAATAGTTGCTACTGGTAATTTTACATGCTTTTATTATCTTTGATATAAGCATTTCATACCTTGCTGTTAGAGGAGCTTCGCTAAGGTTTGTGATTACTTTCCAGTGGTGAAGTTTATTGAGATGCCTGAACATGACCAAGAAAAGAAAACCAAGGAGAAGTTCAAAATTGTGAGTCTAAAAGTCAAGGCAGGAGTAGAGTTCACTCCAGAGCTGGTAAGATGAGAATTTTTATTGGCAAATTTGAAATCGACAATAATGATTAGTAATGGCCTGATGTTTACTTTTTATATGCTTTTAATTTATGTCAGTTTGATGAGCAAAAGGAGTTTGTTGCTGTCGAACGAGTATTAAAGGTGGAGTTTTTGGATCCACATGGCCAATCATCTGTAAGGCTTCATTAATTTTGATGCATTTCTTCTTTTTGTTGAATTTAATGTTTTAATGAATTAATTTCCTACAATCACGGTAATAAGTTATTAGTTATTTTTGTTTAGCTGTAGTTTTATTGAGCATTTAGATAGTTCACTCATTGATGTAATCTCTTATTTGGTCTTATAGGCCATTTTGGCCTCTTAAAAGACGTTAATATTTCTTTCTTTCTTTCTTTCTTTCATTGTTCTTATGGATGAGACAAAACACGCCTCTCAGTTCTAATCACTTGTTGGGAATCATAGACCATTTTGATCCTTTCAGATAGATTCATACATCTTTCTTTTTTATCATAGTGGGTTATCTTAGCAGTAAGCTATTATTAGGTTATCAATATTTCGCTTTGTTAGACCATATATTGCTTCACCTAAACTAAATGCTACATTGATGTATTCGTCTCTCACTGACTTGCTATGCTGTTTCTTTATGAAGGAGATCGATAAATTGAAGAAACGTTTGGCAGAGGCTGAAGCAGCCCAGGAAGCTAGTAAAAAAACTGAAGAGAAGGCTCAAAAAGCTATTGTTCCTGGTGATGCTCTCCATGAATGGGTAAGGCTTTGATTTAAAGCAATGACAATATAGACATTAAAATGTGTGGGGTGTGGGGTGTGTGTGTGTGTAACATCCCTAGCTTTCTACCAGAACACTGGAGTTTTTCCTATTTCCATACTGTGTATAGGTGCATTATCTAACAGAAACATTTATTTTTTTACAGCAAGAGCAGCAAAAAGAGAAGAACATACAAGGTGATGGTGTAGACTCATAAATGGAAAATTGTTTTTCCTTGTAGTCTTGATGATTTTTTTTCCCAACAGTCTCAAGGTCTGAGATATATATATATAAATGTTGTTTGTGTCAAGAGTTCATTAAAGATCACATGTGCTTGGTTGCTTGTTGTATAAAAGGAACTTTCGATATGAGATGACAAGCAGAAAAAGCTACAGATATTGTTACTGTCAATACTGCTTTTTGCTCATACAAGTATTGGAGAATTTGATCAATCAATCAATAGATAATATCCATGTATTTTACTCGTATCTTTACATCGCATGAGGTACGTTCAATGTAGTTCCGGTTCATTAACCATCTCAACACTTTATTTTTGTTGCTAATTAAATAAGAAAAAAGGCTCAAAGATTGTTTTTCACCATGTGTTTAAAAATTTGGTGACATTTCATTTCGAGATATAAATTTGCAGTCCATTCTTTGGTCACAATGTACCATAAGTGAGATCTTTCAAACAATATTTATGACTACTATATGTAACCCTAAACCTTTAAAAGGGAACGGCATTGCATAGCAATAGTTGTGAAAGACAGACAATATGTGCTCCAAACTGAAGTTGTAACAGATACAATCTAAAGGAAAAGCATACCGTCATGAATGAAAGACATTTTTTACTACAAGGTAACAACCAATAAATATTTTGTAGAGATATGAAGTAGCACAAGAAATTAACCAGAAAAAGTAATTTGGATGAAATGTCTACTTTCCTTCTTGATTCACTCCAAGATCAAAAAATTTAACTCCAGTAACAACTCAGCAGACCAAAGGTTTTTCTTTTGTTGCTAATATGGGTGAGTTGTACACAACGTTGATATATCTCTTTCTTTACATGATATATGATTGTTGAATTTGTCTTCTAGAGATGTTACTATATCTTTTTCTTTATGCAATAAGCAATTGTAGAGATGCTTTGTCTCATTACTATATCTTTGTCAACTAGAGATATTACTATATCTCTGTCTTTGTTGAGTCTCATTGGTCACAAGTGTCTTTTAGAGATGCTTTGCCAAGTCTCATAGGCCATTAGGTGTTTTCAAGATATATCTTTATTTTGTTACAACAATTGTGATCTTTATTAGCTCTCCTAGGCCATAATGGTCTTTTACAGATGTCAATATATCTTTCTTTCAATCTTTTTTATTGATTCAATGGAGTTGCGGTCACAATAAGTACAATTGGTGCCCCTATTTACAATAACAATATGCATTTAGGTTTTGCAATCCAGCAATACCTTGCTTCATGGGTATTGCAAGACACCCAATATGCAAAACACCATTTCCATCTAATAATACACTGTAGCCTTGTCAAGTCATTCTCCCTTGGTTCTTGCAAAATGCAAATATTTTGGCATTCCACTTTGGCCAATATAGTCTTCTCTTTTAACATTTTAATCCAATCTGGCATAAATATCCCCTATCTTTGGGAATATCTCCTTTTTGTCCTCACTTCTTGCAAAAATGCATGCTCTCAAGCATCCCACAATGGATGAATTCATCATACTCCTAATATAAGATACATTTATAACTCGAAAGCTTTTTCCACATCTTTTTGCATGCCGTCAGTACCATAAATATCAGTCACAACAATGTAAGCTTTAGCACATGTAAGCTTTAACTTCAGTCCAATATTCCATTTCTGATTGAATCAAGCAATGCATTTATCTCGTTATCAGATGCATTCATAATTCAAAAGCTTTTCCGCATCTTCTTTCATGCCAGCAGTAGCATAAATGTCAGCCATAACTACATAAGCTTCAGCACATGTATTATCTAATCTCAAAATCTCATCAAAAGCCAACCTCCCAAGCTTCAGATTCCCCCATTTCCTGCAAGCACCCAACATTCCAAGCCAGATGGTAGGATGATCAAACGAAGGCATTTCCTTGATCAACGACATTGCTTTCTGAAAGCGCCCTTCATAACCAAAAAGCACCACCATACAAGCATGATGCTCTAACTTTGGAATAATGCCATTCTCTTTACTCATATTACAGAAAAGGATCCAAGCCTCGTTAACGAGACCCGAGTGACTACAGGCACTCAATATACTCAGGAATGTGACCTCATCGGGATAGAGACCTTCAATTTGCATTTCTTCCAGACATTTCAATGCTTCCTGACCTTGACCTTGATCTGAATACCCTGAAATAAGTGCATTCCATGAAACTACATCTCGGACATGAAACTCTTCAAGCAATTGCTGTGCTTTTGTTATCACTCCACATTTGGCGTACATATCAACTAGAGCATTTCCAAGCACAATGTCAGCTAGGAGACCCCTATTCCTTATCTCATCATGAACTAGTTTTCCTTTTTCTATGGCTCCTATGTTACCACATGCCTTCAAGATGCATACGTAGGTAACAACATCAGGGCAAAGGCTCTCACTGCACATTTGCTCGAAACAATTCAATGCTTCATACAATTGCCCTTGTTTGGTATATTCTGTAACCAATGCATTCCAAGGAACTGCATCTTGAATAGGTAACTCTCCAAGCATCTGTTGTGCTTTGCCAAGTACGCCACATTTAGCATACATGTCTACCAAAGCATTGCCAAGCACATCAGCGGTCCCAATTAACCCCCTATCCACCATTTCTTCATGAATTTGTTTGCCCTTGTCTATAGCTCTTGCACTGCCACAAACCTTTAACATGCAAATGAAGGTCACTACATCAGGAGACAAACCATCGCTTTGCAACTCTTCATAACAGTCGAACACTTTTTTACATTGCCCCTGTTGAGCATATGCTGCAATTAATGCATTCCAAGAGACTATATCACGAACAAGAAGCTCTTTAAGCACTTCTCTCGCTTTTGAAAGCATTCCACACATGGCATACATATTCACTAGTGCAGTGCCGAGAACAATATCTTGCTCTAGTAAACCTCTACTTACTATCTTTGTATGAATTTGTTTGCCCTTGTCTATATTTCCAGTGCTGCCACAAGCCTCCAACATGTGAACAAACGTAACCATATCTGGAGAAAGACCCTCACTTTCCATCTGTTCAAATAAGTTAAGTGCTTCAACACCTTGCCCATTTTGGGCATATGCTGCAATTACAATAGACCAAGAAACTGTGTCTCGATCTGGGAGCTCTTCAAGAACTGCTTTTGCTTTTGTAAGCATGCTGCATTTCACATACATATCCACCAAAGCATTGCCGAGTGCAATATCTTTCTCCAGAAGATCCCTATTGTTTTTAATCTCTTCATGGATTAGTTTGCCTTTGGCTATAGCTCTTGTACTACCACAGACCTTCAACATACAAATGAAGGTTACTATATCAGGATATAGTCCCTCATTTTGCATCTGATCATATAAATCCAGTGCATCATAAGATTGTCCTTGTTGACTGAACCCAGAAATCAGTGTATTAAAAGAAACAACATCTCGAAAAGGAAGCGCTTCAAACACCTTTAGTGCTTTTGATGGCATACCACATTTGACATACATGTCCATTACAGCATTTCCAAGCACAACATCCTTCTCCAAGAAGCCCTTATTTATGATCTCATCATGAATTTGTTTGCCTTTGTCTATAGCTGCTATGCTACCACATGCTTTCAAAATGCAGATGAAGGAAACCTCATCTGGAGAGATGCCCTCACTCTGCATATGTTCAAAACAGCTTAATGCTTGATGATCTTGGCTGTGTTGTGTATATGCCACAATCAATGCATTCCATGACACAACATCTCGAATAGGGAGTTCCTGAAGCACATTCTCTGCTTCTGTAAGCACACCACATTTGGCATACATATCCACCAAGGCATTGCCAAGAACAATATCCTTCTTTAGCAAGCCACTCCTCGTGATCCTTTCATGAATTTGTTTGCCCATTTCCATAGTTCTTGTATTACCACATACTTTCAACATGCAAATGAATGTGACAGAACTAGGAGAGATGCCCTCAGTTTGCATCATGTCAAAACATTTTAATGCTTCATGGCATCGATCTTGTTGGGTGTACCCTGAAATTAATGCATTCCAAGAGACTACATCTCGATTAGGAAGCTGTTCAAGAACTTCGTGTGCTTTTCTAAGTGTCCCACATTTTACATACATATCCAATAATGCCGTACCAAGAACTACATTCTTCTCCAAGAGGCCCTTCCTCACAATTTCCTCATGAATATGTTGCCCTTTCTCTATAGCTCCTCTGCTCCCACAAGCCTTCAAGATATGCATGAAGATGGCTTCATTTGGAGATAGACCTTCACACTGCATACGTTCGAAACAGCCAAGTGCTGCATGACCTTGTTCCTGTTGGGCATATCCTGCAATGACTGCAGACCATGACGCTACATCTTGAACACATAGCTCCTCAAGAATCTCTTGAGCTTTTGCAAGCATACCACATTTAGCGTACATGTCCACCAAAGACGTTCCAATCACAATATCTTTCTCTATGAACCTCCTACTTACAATCTCCTTGTGAATTCTTTTGCCCTCATCTATCGCTCCTATGCTGCCACAAGCCTTTAAGATGCAAATGAGGGTTATGGAGTCAGGAGATAAACCCTCACTTTTCATTTGCTCAAAACAAGCCAATGTTTCATGGCATTGCCCTTGTTGCGCATACCCTGCAATAAGTGCATTCCACGAGACTATATCTCGGACAGGGAGCTCTTTGAGAACTTTCTGTGCATCAATAAGTGCTCCACATTTAGCATACATATCTACTAAGGCATTGCCAAGCATGATATTATCTGTCTCTAGCAATCCCCTTCTAACAATCTCCGCATGCATTTGTCTTCCTTTTTCGATAGATCTCATGGTCTTCAAGATGCAAATGAAGGTGATGGCATCGGGAGAAAGCCCCTCATTTTGCATCCTTTCAAAACAATCCAATGCTTTGTGCCCTTGAATATCTTGACCATACCCTCCAATGACTGAATTCCATGAGGCTACATCACGAAGAGGAAGCTCTTCAAGCACTTCATTCGCTTCACTGAATGCCCCACATTTTACATACATATCCACCAAAGCATTACCAAGCACAACATCTTTCTTCAACAAGCTCCTATTCATTATCTTTCCATGAAGTTGTTTGCCCTTGTCTATGGCTCCTAATCTTCCACAAGCCTTCAAGATGCAAGTGAGAGTTACTTCATCAGGAAAGAGTCCTTCACTTTGCATTTGTTCATAACAACTCACTGCATCGTGAGCTTGGCCATGGTGCGCATATCCTCCTATCAATGCGTTCCAACAAAAAACATTCTGAAAACAAGATTCTTCTAACACATCATGTGCTTTTGCAAGCATGCCACATTTGGCATACATGTTAATTAGCGCACAAACAAGATGAGGGATCTTCTCAAGTAAACCCTTTTTGAGAACATAAGAATGTAATCTAATGCCTTTGTCGATATCCCTCTTCTTAGAACAAGACTTAAGTGACTCCACAAAATCATAACGGAAACACTTTTCATCATCATTATCCTGCTCCGCACGCTTTCGTTGCAGCTTTTTGTTTAGAATTTTATTTAATTCTCCATGCATTGATAGAAGAGATGGGTTTCTCCTTAGTTCTTCATAAACCCAACAAGGAATGTACAGTCCATCAATCCACAAAAACCCAGAAGTGTGCTTATTCCTAAAGTCTGATCGTGTAGAGTTAATCTGTATTGCCAAAGTACATACATCCACATCTCTATGGAGAGATGTACCAAAATATGGTAACTCCGGCACTCGCTTTGGGGGATCACAGAGGAGAATTCGGGAAGATTTGTATCATTTTCTTGAATGCCCACCATGGCATGTCAGGAGTCGATCTTTTTTGAAGCACGGAGAGAGATTGTGTGGAATACAAGGTACCTCTTTGCTACTAAAAGAGATCGACTGTGTTCAGGTTCCCAAATTATGCAAATGGGGAGCTTCGAAGCAAGTCATTTGTTCATACATCAACAAAAAAACGAAAGGAAAATAATAATAATAATCCATAACCAAATGCCTTGCAGAGGGAGGCACCACTAAATGTAGTTGGAAGAAGAAGCAGAAGGAAGAAGAAAGGTTTGATACGAAATTACAGTAAGCCCCAATTGATATATTAATATTGTGTGTGATACAACTAACAATAGGCAACAGTTCGGTTCGGTTCGGCTCGAGTGGGTCAAAACCGAACCGTTTAAATGTTTAGAAACCTGAACTGAACCTAATCGAACCACGAAACCGTTAAGCCGAACCATTAAAAAAATTCAAACTGTTAAACCAGTAAAACCCCGGTTTCGTGGTTCGGTTTCAATTTTCAACTTAGGTCAAATTTTAAAATTTTAAAATATTTCATTATTTAAATTTTCAAAATTTTAAAGATTTTCATAAAATGTGAGAATAAGGCATGACAATGAAAAGATTGTTTAAAAACATTTTTTTTTAATTTAAAAGTAAAAAACCATTTAAACCGCGGTTTCTAACTGTTGAAACCGAACCGTTAAAAAACATTGAACCGTTAAAACCGTTAAGCTGCAATTTTGCCGTTTGGTTCGGTTCAAACCGACCATTGCCGATTGTTAGATACAACATGGTTTGCCCCATTATTAGAGTTCAAATTGGATCTAACCTTTACATAAGGGGGGAGATATATATGTAGATAGATAGATACTAGAATTGGATTCAAGCTTTTTGAGAGTATTAAATACATCAAATTCAACTTGATACTATTCGAAAAGAGTTGAGATGATCAATCGAACATGAACACGAACTCATGAACACATTTTGCATGCAAATGGAAATATGCCATGCAATCATTTTTTATTTGTTAGTTCATATTGTGCTCGTGTTACTTCTACGAGAATCATCCATGTTGAGATGTTGGGCTCTACAAAAGATGGTGAAGTCGTGAATAATATGGGAAATAGTGTGAAAGTGTGTCCGTTCATGCGGATACCATCCATGTATTGTTCACTCTATTGCTCCTTAATTCATTCTTTGCTATTCACATATAGATTTTGAGGGCATTAAAGTTGAACATGCGTTCATAATCTCTTGTTACTTTTACAATGTTAGTTTTACTAATTGCATGTATGGCTTCAAAATATTCTACATTGCTAATCATTTTATTCTTGAGAAACGAATTTACTTTTATAACCAAAATTATACCTCGTTAAATTAATCATGGCATGTGCTTCATAGCCCATGAGTCATTAATGGTAGTTCTTAACTTGGTCAAAATGTAAGGATGTACAAATATGATAGTGTTCACTACTGGCATTGAACACTTCCCCTTGTACCCTTGCTTATATGGCTACCTTCTCCACTTGGGTACTATTAAGGCGAATTCATAAAGACCATGATAAACAACACATAATGGGAAACTAACATACATAGTATGAAAGTCGATGAGCTTGTTCATGATAGGCATGATTTGTAAGGGTTGTGATGAACAAATTTGCATAAAGTAGAACGACCATACATACATATGATGAAGAGTTTGGCCAATTGGTTGAATGCTAGACATAATTGAGTGAGGTCATACACAACTTTCTCCTATTCCATGTTTCGCATTCTATGGCTCAATTGTTCTGCACTCGAAACACTCAATCTTTTAAATAGGCAAATGACAGTAGTAGTATTTGAATATTTTGATTTGAATGTCTCCATCAAATTTTGCACAATATATTTCTTAGATCCATGACATTTTTGTTGCACTATTAATAATACTCATCTCCCATATCAAGAACAGGAGAAATATCATCTGTTAAGACGAAACAAATGAACAAAATTGGTCATTACGAGGAAGTTTTGAAGGAACCCACAACAGATGAATCAACCACAAGTCACAAACATTAACGCTTACTTGACAAAATGATCATATAACGAGTGGTTATTTCCAAGCTGCCATAGGAAAGCCAACTGAAAGTCAACAAAAGTAACAATCGTTCAATGTTATTCACCATTTGATCCATCTTTTAGTGAATGGATTACGATAAGCACGAGATATCTGAATTCTACTTGACGCTCTCATTTTCCGTTACATGGTGTATCATTTTGGATATCTGCTATTTTGGGAATGCCATTACAATGAGCATGATATATATTCATAATCTACTTGATGCGCTCATTTTTAGTGCTCTGTATCATTTTGGATATCTTCTCCTTCAGAATAGAAAGGGTATAAAAGCAACACATAGAGACAATATCCATACCTCCTATATAAACTCCTATGCAAATTCAGATCACTGGGGAATTCAGGATTGAGCCAGAGTTTTTTTTTTCAGTTCTATCCTTACTGAACTGGTATTCATCCAAATTCAATCATTTCTCATGAAATCTCACACTCAGACTCTTCATGGATGAATTATAAATAAATAATACCCAGGTTGCAAATCACTCAACCTACTAGAGGTAGAGCAAGCCCTTCATGTAAACTTACTGCATTTAAAGGCTCCCAATGTAAAAACAAAACCGATCCCCATATTCTAACAACCTTTGCATTAAACAATTCATAACAATGTTCTAAAGCAAGTCCCCAACTCCCTGACAAGAGTCATCCCAACCAAAACTTTTTCCAAACAAACTTTGGCCTCCCATCACGATATCCGGTCAGTTAGAAGTCCCATTATGTTAATTCCCCCATAAACTCTGTTTTTGCTTCACTGAATATCAAGAGTAACATATTTTCCATCATATAACACCTTCAGTAGACATAGATTCAAGCTTCTTTGCAAGTGATTTAAGAATTGCCCACCAAACTAGAAGGCTTTCAAGTAGGACCTTTTCACTGTCTAATTTCCACAACTAAAAATCCCTTTTCAAGCTTTCTCAGATTGAGATCAGCAAATTTCATGAAACAGAAAGGGTCAAAATGAAGACCTCCAACAATTCAGAAGCTACAAATTACTCTCAAATTGCTACTGAAACCCTTGCAAATCAGTATTGCAAATATCTATATCACCTACACTGATCATAAAACAGTTCTCCAATGAGGAGATAATTTCCCAAAGTGATTCAACCAAATGAAAATCGTAAACTGGTCCTTCTAACAGTTCGAAGACAAGTTTACCCTCAAATTTACTATGTAATACCCATTTCCCAATCTTCGTCACAATCGACTGGTTAGAATCACTCTTTGATGGAAAATTTCATTCCATTGTAACATGACAAAGGAAAAGGTTTAAAAGTAGGTCTTTAAACAATTGCAGAACTAAATCACCCTCCAATCTGGTAACTAAAATACCAATTTCCAAGAGTTGTGGCCATTAGCAAAATCAACTTCAAACATGAAGATTCGTTGGCAGACAAAAAATCGATTCAATTTGAAACTAGAACTTCTATCCTTGAAGAATATTTGAATTTACATAATAAAAACAAGAGAAGGGGGGAATCAAGCAAATTTTAGAGCCAATCTCCCCCCCTTTTTTTTCTTACCTCCCAACTTTGTTTCCAGCAGATAACATCATGAATTATTTTATCCAAATTTAGTAGCTAAGGCTATCTACTCCCAATCCATAAAGAACTCCCGCATATTGTTCCGTGGAGCCATTGCAATAACTCTCTTTGATTTCCCGAAAAACACACGAAGTGAGGAGGCTATCAGACCCTGCTTGATGAGATTCACCGAGCCGATCCACCCCCAGACTAATAGCGAGGTTTGTAAGGCTTCCATGGAGAGCGTGAAACTTCATCATATACTTGATATCATAAAGTATAGGAAAGAATACCCTCACAACATTCATGAAATCAGACTCAAGCTCCGGAAGCTTCTTGCTTGTCAAGACTCGCAAAAGGTACCCAATATCGTAAGCACAATGGAATGTGATCCAATGGACTTCGGGGTTGAGAACAACACCAGAGGACATGAAAACCTCACCAAATCGCGCAAAACTTATACCATATCTCTTGAATTTGTCAAAATCAATCCCAGCGCGACGGAGGAGATCGATCGACTCATGAGCACATACATCCTCAATTGGGCTGAACTCGCAAAAGTTGAATTGCCATATACAATACATCTTCTTCTTCTTCTTCTTCTTAGCCACATTTTTATGTCTGGTTTCACAATCGATCGCTAAACCTGCACTGTCTTCTTCAATTAAATCGTTGGTCCCCGAACACAATTCCAATCCCGATTTTCCTCCTTGCCCATCCAAGATTTGTCTGCTTTCACACTCGGTTGGTGAAGACGAACCGAAACCAGCAGTGTTGTCTTGTCCATTTACACAATTGGGAGGCGAAACTGAACCTGACTTGTTCTCTTGACTAGATTCCTGTTTAGGCGGCGAAAGCAAACCAGTGTCCAACTCTTCTTCTGATTCCCATTCACACTTAGGAAGTGAACCAAACTCATCCGAGAACGTGATACCGAGTTGTATGAGCTTCAGCGTGTTCACGTTGGCCTTCAAGGAGAGGTAGTTATATGATGGATCACCTCTGGAAACGGAGACAGGTTTCAAGACAGTCCCAGGGAATTCAGTGTCCATGGCAACATATGGGTAGTCATCTACAATGCCTTGGATGACAGATATCTCTTTGTCCAAGTTGTCGGCCCAAACCTCACGGATCCATAGATCGTCTTTGTCGGGAGTCACCGCCATTATTCCAGTATATCTTATGTTTCTGCTTTGCTTTCTGATCCTCTATCAGAAGAAGTTTTTTAGAAGTGATCTTTTCCTTCTTTCCTTTCCTCTTAAGAAGAACCCAATTTCCTTCCCCTTTCCTGAAATAACCTGCTTTTCTTTTATATGTGGCTTCCCTTCTTTTTACTCTGCTTTCCCTTCCAAAATCTATGAGAAGGAGAAGCTACTGTCGTTTTTTCTTCCTCACTCCCCCCTGTGAAAAGCAAGAGAGCAAAAGATTTGCTTTCTCTTGAAATAGAACCAAATTTTGCGTTTCGTCCTCCGAGAAAGAAAATCGATTCCCTGTCGCTCTCTTCACCAAAAAGAGTGAGCTCTCTCTCTCTCTGTCTGACTATGAGCTTCCTCTGAGAGAGAGAGACAGACAGAGAAGTTAGGGTTTGGTGGATCACAACCGGCAACGAGTAAGGAAGGGGGGGCCGAAATCGCACAGATCTGCAGAAGCTTTCCTTCCTAGAGCATGTATGTGATAGAAACAGGGGAAACAGATATTTTCGTTCTTATTTCTGCTTTTGTTTTTATTTTTATTTCTGTCTTTGCTTATTTATTTATTTATTTATCTATCTATCTACATAGTTTTTTTTTATCTACATAGTTATTTTGTTTTCTTTTTTAATTACTTTATTTTTTGTTTTTTTTTAATTACTTTATTTTTTATTTTTTTATTTTTTTATTTTTTATTTTTTATTTTTTATTTTTTTATTTTTTATTTTTTATTTTTTATTTTTTATTTTTTTATTTTTTATTTTTTTATCCTTCTCTGAGAGCTCATTGACAAGAAGAAACTCTTGGAAAAGAATCCAGTGCTAGAATTTCGAATTCCGTTGGTAAAATTCAGAAGGATCATGCAAGAAGGCAATATCATCTTTTTGGCCATAATCTATAAATCCAGCAATAGCACACAGTCTCGGCCCTCTCCTCAAAACTTAAGGCCAAATCCACAAATGTCTCTCTGGATGCTCGAAGAGTTTTCATCCTCTGGACACAGGTCTCACACACATGTGTGTGTGTGTGTGTGTGTGTGTGTGTGTGTGTGTGTGTGTCTAGACACTTGAAGAGTTTCAATACGATCCTCTAGATCTGAGGCCTCACGCCCGTTGCCTGGACACCATAATGCCTAACACCCATGGGGAAAAACGAACTTCGAAATGTCATCGACATCTGCTGGAACATGAACAATCCAAGTACCGTGTACGCGACCGCTTGCTGCTCTTTGCCTCTCATGAACTTGTTTGAGACGGAACTTGCTTCTTCAATCATCCTCCTCTTTGTTCTCCCAATCGCCCATCACCCTGAAAACACACATGGGGAAAGAAAGACGAACTTCGAATGTCTTCGACATTTGCAACGTGAATGCCCTAGGTACCGTGTACGCAACCAATTGATGCTCGGCCTCTCGTGAAGTTGTTCGAGACGGAACATGCTTCTTCAATCATATCCTCCTCTTCGTTCTCCCAATCGCCCATCTCAGGTTGACAAGACAATGAGTATACATTGTATGGAAGCAATGGTGCATATCACAACCAAATGAATGGGGATAGAGTATGCCATTTATGGACGGATCTATGAAATTTACACACTCGGCAAAGAAGATGGTTTCGTAGTTTCATGTAACCTACGTAATGCATATTGTGCGTGAAATGTGAGCCTATAGATTTGTCCTAAATCGTGATACATTGGCATTGTAAAGAAGCCTTTGAAGTGTCCATCATTCAAACCATTTCTATTTTGCGTTCATCTAGAACTCAATCTTTTGTTGTGTGTATGTCGACAACAAGTTCCAACATATGGCGAATGAAAATTTTCATGATTTTATAAGTTGTGGTGTCATCCTCGCCTACCAAGACGACATGCTCATGAGTCATACACACATGACCGTGGCAAGTGCACCTATAGGTACTACAATGGACAAGCAATATAGTTTGCAATTACAAATTAAGACGTGTTAACTGTGGGAGTATGCAACTCGCATTTTTAGGGTTCATCATTTTGGTTGTCATACAAGAAGATATTGCAATGATCACAACAATCACCAATTTTCTGATTCCAATGTTATCAAAGATCCGCTAGAGTTTCATAGGAATGGTAAACTTCTCCCTACAATTCATTCCTAAACACAATGCAATCGCACACGCCCTTCATCAAGTACTCAAAAAAGGAAATGATATGGACAAAATAGTGCAATTAGAGCTTCACAAAACTCAAAACACTTAATTCAAAACACAAACAGACTAGCTCAACATGATTACTATAATCATTTAAGTTACAAACAATTGCTTCAAATCACAATTAAGATACACCACTCGTGCTACAACCAATTTGCCTTTGTCAACGGGTCGCTTACAAAAGAGTTGAAGAAATTACTCCAATATGGAAAAAGAGTTGCTAGCTATTGTCTAGGCTTTCAAAAGCTCCACTCCTACTTACCTTCATGGCACGTCAATTCAAGCAAAATGAATCATCGACCGCTTGTTTAATTCATCTACAAGTGACAACCTCTCGGGCATTTACTCTGTTAGACACTAGCTCTACAAGAGTTCGTGTTCACACTAGCGTATAGGAAAGGGTGTTGATGAATTGTCCTAACTCCTATATAGAGCACTGAGTAGTACCTTTTATTCCCTTACCAAATGACCTCCCTATCAATATCAACAAAATGGTCGCACTTCAGCAATAAGACCTAGAATTAGCCACGATCTTCTAAATGTAAGAAATCCTAGGTTGCATCCTTTTAACAGCAATTCATACTCATTAATGAAATGGTACACTACATCATTGGACGCTCGCCACATGTTTACATCCCATCAACCCTCTATCAATACTAGATGCTAATTTATCACAATAATCCCTATAAAAGATCCACAACCACTTTCAATAGCTCAAGGTGTATTAGTCAATACTATAATCCCTACAAACATGTGGTATTCACCAAAGCATTTAAAACCTTGGTCACAACATCATCTCCCATCTATTCGAACTAATAAAATGGAACCTCATTAGCCCCTTTCCAAAATCATGTTACAATAGATATATTTTAGTCATCACCTAATACTTCATTAGTGCATTAGTTGCTATCTCCAACACATCCTTCTCTACAAAGACTTCTGTTTTGTTTCATCAAGTTGTTTTCAACCATAACTATTCCGTCAAGATCTTGTCGAATGATGAAACACAATTTGAAAGCAAAGTCATTCAACTATTGACACGTCATTTAGGCGTGCAACAAGTGTCCGCGCCTCCTTATCAACCCCAAAGCAACAATCTTACCAAGACATCAAAACAATTAAACAATTTATTACCATCAAATCAAGGATCAAACTATCCCTGATGTGGTGCATGCCTATAACACTACATTGCAAACTTCTACCAAGACAAGCCCTTGTCGGGCACTATATGAGCACAACCCTCAAGTTATCCCAAAGATGACAACAACCTCTATGGATCCCAAAAGACAAGATGCCACTATTTAGTGACTACATCTCAAGCAAACACTTGCCCCTCAATTGATTCGATACCCAATCTAACCTCGCATCCACCCAACAATGGAAAAAATTGATTCATAACCTTGGGCACTAGGATGTTGTCATGCAAGTTGCGGTTGTTGGGTTGAATCACCATGATTTTATTCGATGGGAGATTATAGAAATCAATGAGATGGTTCGGAGAGAGAGCTTGGGATTATTCAAAAATAGTTGTCAATTTACACCACTTAAAAGTTAACACTTTAATCATCTCGAGAATGTAAAATGACTTAAGTTACAACCCTCCTATACACATGAATTGATAAATGTTTGAGGGGCAAAAGCTTTTGTGATAGGTTATTCCCCTTCCTCTATGTTTTTCTCAAACTTCTTAATTGCATTATCTTCAATAGTTCTTTCTTTTTTCGCTCTTATTCTCTCTTATCACTTTCTTTTTCTTATTCTTCTCTATTATACTTCTTATTCTTCGTCTTTACTGAATAATCGTGCTCCTTGATGTTATTACTTGGTTCTTTACTATCACTCCTTTATTGAATGATTATTTTCTTCCTTGATCCCTCTTTCTATTGCTCTCCAAGTGGTTTCTATAGGATACTCACCATCTTTATTAAGGTGGTTGGGATGTTTCTAGGCTTCTATAAATGTTTATAGAACATTATTTTTAAAATTATAAAAATATATGTTCAATTTTAGATCAATCATCCCCTAAAATTACACATATGACCTGAAATATAGGGCCTATATTCCTTGTGTTATACCAATCCTTTCTTGAAATTACAAATCTGGCCCAAATATTCGAGAGGTCACAACTCAATCTTTAAACAGCTTATTCATATGGTGTTTGCTCTAATGAGCCATTTACTTTGTGAACTTTGAGCTTCATGACAACATAGACTATACATGCAACTTGATGATGCAACTCTATTTCCCAATCCGCAGGAAGAGCGTTAGTGAATCATTTATGGGCAGATGGTTGTACGGATTGCACGATGTCATCCCCTGAGTAAGAACACTTACCAACTTTCCCTCTTATCCAACAACTCCATCCCATTCACACATGTCATTCAGATGAAGACTTAGAACGTGACATCCAACATAGACCACACCCAACCCTAAGGGTAAATTAAAAAATGTTGAAACCCTTACCCCTTAGCCAATGGACAATGATTTTGCCATGGCCACATCCCTCGCCTCTTAGCCACCACAAAGTTGGGGCAAACTCAAAAACATCCCAACTCTTGCACCCACCTCCTCCTCCGCACTCCACCATCTCCAAACATTTCTATGAAATCCTAATAGCAACTTCACCCGCCTCATCTTCCTTTACACTTCCGCCAACTCCATATATTTCTATTAAATTAACATGAATTGTTGTACTTAAACATTTCAATAATTCCTCTAATGTATCCATAAAAGACATCCATACACTCATCAATTTCTATTAAATCGTAATTGTGCATTAATTCTTGTAATTTATTTACATTCTTTCTTGTCTCTCAACATTCTCGAAGCAAATAAGAAAAATCTCGAATGTTAAATTATGTAAAAAAATCTCATGTTGGCAAAGGGTTCATTCGATTATTTACTTTCTATAGGGAAAGAACGGCCTCCCAAACAATCTTTATTCCTAATGCGGTTCAAGCATATAGTGGAGAAAGTGGAACACAAGCTTGCCACCATAACTTCTGACTCTAGCATAAACAGATCCATCATATAACAATTTTTTTCTCCATTCGCATTGCAATGCTACATGGTTCTACCAATATAATGGGACAATATGAGCATTCTTGCACAAAGAAGTGGTTCTCAAATTGAACATCACCAATAATAACTCCAACCTTAGTGCATGCACTTGAAGGTTCCCAAATTCAATGGTAGCTAACTCCAACCATGGTTAATCATTTCAATTGGCCAAGCACCTTTCTCATATATTGTAGACATAATGATATTTTTGAAACCTTGATCAATTAAGGCAATGCATGGTTTTAATAATCATCTTATTTTAATTGGAACTTCGATAGTATTTTGTGGCCTTCGCTTTTATTAACACCTAATGTACTATCAATGTTCTTTGTAGTTACATTACATATATTAACTTTATAACATGCCTATTGGGTTTACATGCATTTCTAGTTTTGACTTGAAGTTTTATTTTTATAGTGTTTATTGTATCCTCATAAAAGTCTCTACAAGGAAGGGAACGCAAACAATGGGAGAAGCTATGTGTCCACCTTAACCTGCGAGACATCTGGCATTCTGCCAACTTCCAACGAAAAAGGGACTCTCTCCTATTCTCCCGATCAGACGAGCGGAATAGTGGACCCACCCTTTCTCGCATTGACTGCATTTATGTGGGGGAGGCTTTAGAAGCGAAGGGAGGGTGGTGTCACATAACTCCAAGCACGACTTTCTTTTACCATTACCCGGTAGCTGGTCATTTTCAATTGCACCGAAAATGGGGCCCATTCCAAACTCGCATCCCACACACTATTTACACACTTATAGACGTGAAGGACCAACTATCCAACCAATGGTCATTACCCGTCAATGGCTCATCAGCATCGGACAAACTTTTAGCTAATTAACAAGAGCCTCTACTCTCCTACATGAGATTGTCAAGACCAGACACAAGGATGCTCAGGAGAAGCGACAGAGGACAAAACGGGGACTAATAGCCTTACAACGCCTCCAACAGAGATACCCATCCTGTAGTTGGATCGCAGGACAAGTCGCCACGGCCAAACAGGAACTTAGCATGGCAGAAAAGGCAATATATGACATGGAGTTTCATGGCAGCATGGCGCGATGGATTCGAGTAGGGGACAAAACCACAAAGGAATTCTTCCGCTCCAAAGGCCCGAGGCACGCAAGAACTGTGATGCGCAACCTCAACCGGGAGGATGGAACAACCACTGAGGATGGCGACGAAATGAGGAATATTGCCACAAGGTATTATAGCCGCCTACTTACCGAAGACATGATAGCTACAGAGGAAGACATAAGCGATGATATTATCCTCCAAAGCATACCCGGGAAAGTCACACCGGAAATGAATACCTGGCTTGTGCGTCCTCTATCAATCATTGAGATATAGGAGGCCCTCACTGATTTAGATGCTGAGAGTTGCCCCGGAATTGACGGTCTCACCCCGCACTTTTTCACATGCCTCTGGGGCACTATTAAAGAAGACCTCCTCCAGGCATATGAGGAGATCATCACCTCTGGAAGCATGCCGGAGGAATTTGGACAGGGGATGATACATCTCATTCCTAAAAGTGGTGGGAATGCCAACGACATTCACAAGTGGCAGCCCATTACTCTTCTCAATACTATCTATAAGTTGCTCGCAAAAATCGTGGCACGCCGTTTAACTCCACTTCTTCCTCAACTCATTCATCCGTCACAGACAAGTTTCGTTAGAAATCGGAGCATCCTAGACAACCTCTTCTCATTTTGGGAAGCAGTAGCCCTTGCCAAGCAGACCAACAAGAAGGTAGCGGTGGTGCTACTAGATTTTGAGAAAGCCTATGATAGGGTATGTTGGAACTTTCTAGAAAGTGTGATGAGGAAACTCGGCTTTCAAGAGGCATGGATCAAAGGCATTGCAGGATTTTATAGGAATGGCAGCAGTTGTGTTTCGCTGGCAGGTGAAAGGGGCCCCTTTTTCCGAATATCCCGCTCTGTACGGCAGGGATGTCCACTAGCTCCATCCTTATTTCTATTATACGCCGAAGCACTCTCTTGCTTTCTCAACTCGCGGCATCTCAACCTACATGGTCTTCCCATACCTCATTCTTACCAAAGCATCCTGGATATAGAATTTGCAGATGACACAGCAGTCTACCTGCAAGGGGACCTGGAAAACCTCCAAAAGCTAGAAAGTGGGCTAGTTTTATTTTGCAAGCGATCCAACGCCATGATCAATTGGCACAAATCCTGTGCAATATGGCTTTCTCAGGAAACACATCCGGCGTGGCACCCTCACCCCGCTTTCAAATGGATCAATCAAGGAGCGAGCACCAAATATTTGGGCTTCCAAATTGGCTTCAACATACCGCCGGAGACTATGATTGCACCCGTTATCCTCTCCATTCGACAAAAGTTGATACATTAGAGCTCTAAAAAATTGTCGCTAGCAGGTCGCATCATAGTGGCAAATAAGGTACTCCTCGCAACAGCATGGTACAGTCTATCATGTTGGACAATGTCCAAGGACAGTATACATCAGATTCAACGACTGGTCCGCAACTACATTTGGTCTGGTAAGGAAGACCATGTAGCTCGCGCCAAGGTTGCGTGGCCTATACTCACAACGCCTAAGTTGAGGGGGGGATTGGGTCTTATTGATCCCCTTTCACAATCGAAAGCCTTACTTGCCAAATTTGTGGTGCGAGGACTCCAACCAGGAAATGATTATTGGAAAATGCTACTGAGATTACGTTTCGCTTACTTTAAGCCACGAAAAGGGGTCGATTGGGCCCCCCAAACGGGATGGATTCTAAACATGGATCTCAAACCTAGTTTCTCCCGCCATTTGGAGGACAGATTCAGTGCATCCATGTGGAAGGCATGGTGTGACATTCGTCGGGGGCTCCAGTGTGATCAACCGAGATCCGAACCTGCCTGGCTCAGTCAACGTATTCTATGGAACCCATGTCTCAAGGATGAATCTAATCAACTACTGGGATCACGTAAGGGGTTGTCATGGGGATACATTGCAGAAGGTCCAGGCAAAAGTATTGAATGTTGGCGACGGTTTATGTCAATGCCACTACAAGATCAAGCGAACATACTCCATGGAATCAGGGGCGGATGGACTATGAGATCGGAAATCATTAACGCGTTACTGATTAGGGACTCTGCTATTCAAAGGACGACAATGGAGAAATGGATAGGCCACGAGGAGGAGGGCTCTCTGATCCCAAGAGGTAGGGGATCACCAAACACGCTCGAAGGCCATGAAGTGAGAGACACTGCGACACCCACACAGAATAACGCCATTTGAGTACTCGCGTACACTGGTCATAAATGGATTGTAGATCCTGATTCGATTAAAGTACAACCCGATTGGCATATATGTACTCATGAAAACACATGGCTGCGTAAGGTCAGTTGGGACCCTTTGCAATGGACATGGCGTGATCCCTACGCGGGGCAAGGAAGTAAACCCATCCCTTTCTTCCAATTCACAACTAGATTGGGTCGCCACATTCTAGCTGCTCAAGCCGCCCGAGAACCGGCTACTGCGAAGGTCTGGCACACATTTCAAGTTCCCTCCGCAATAATCACCAAGTTTTGGCAGAAAATCTGGAAGCAACAACACGCGAGGCGAATTACCACTTTCCAATGGTTGTTAATACATAAGGCCCTACCGGTGGGAGCATGGCAACGTGGGAACCTTAACTCTCCGAATTGTGTAGAGTGCCCACATGCAGTAGAATCCATACGACACGCTCTGTGGGACTGCCCAACGTCCCATAGAATATGGCGGGGGGTTGGCCGCTTGTTGCAATTATGCCAGGTGCAAGGTTCAATCGAGTGGGGAAATATATGTTGGCTATCATGGCAGGCTGCAATTGGCCGATACGAGCATCAGGAGGAGGGGATGACTTTGGTGATAAAAGCACAAGAGGTTCTTTTCTCCTCCAGCGACAATGTCCACTATTTTCCTCTTAATGACAAATCTCAAGAGGTGTTGGAATTGGTCAGCCCAATAACCCTTTGGATTCTATGGAAACAACGATGTAGGCGAGTCTTCTCCAACCAAACCACCCATCCAACAAGGTTACTGCAAGAGATATGGAGTGAAATTGTAGCCACTCTGAAAAGCCAATATGATGGCCTTAAAGGTGGCTCCGAGGGAGTTGAAAGACAACGTATAGCCTTCATCCAACAATGGTCGTCCTCTCCCTTTCTTGAGTCAGTGGGCTTCCACATTAGATGGAACTATCACGTCCCTTTAGGAATTTGTACATAATCGCCTCATTTGTAAAATTTTATAACTAATGGAAGGAGTTTTTTTTTTGGAAAAAAAAAAGTCTCTTTTGGTTATTCCTAACACTTGTTTTAAAGGAATACTTTACAATTGAAAATTATTTCCTCTATGACTTAATATCAACAAAATTCTCCATGTCATGGAGCTATGTATAGGTAGGGGATCTTACCCTTTGTTTTCTCTTCATTATTTGCTTTTTTTCTCCCATTACTATGAGTGTCGTATATTTTTTTAAGGGTCCTCATCAATATCAATACTTCTTCGTTTCTCCTCTAGAGTTGTTTCATGATTTTGAATTAAAGCTTAGTTAGATAAGGAATCAAATGGATTGTTCCAACATGTTCATTTCATATAGCATCTTATGAATTTACTAAATTGTATTTTCCCAACTTTTTTCTACAAAATGAATAAGTTTAAAACCAAAATCCAAGCTTTATTCATGCGTTCACGCCCTAGTTCTAGTCACAACTAACTAGAATCCATGGTGTGAATGGTATATAACAAACACTTTCATTGTTTCTATTTCATCTTTAGTTTCCTCCAACCCATCTTTACCAAATTTCAATGGTAACGACATTCTAGATTCATTGGAATGAATTATACCCTCTTTCACATGTACAACATTCTTATTTAAAGATTCTTTAGATTACTACATTCATGGGATTGGTGCTTTGTACTATAGCACCAAATACATCTTTTTATGTAGTTTCCCTGAGGTGCAACTTTAGTTTCTCCTAATTTTGCACACTTTATGTTTAGGTCATGCATTTCTTTTACTAGGTCCTCAAGCAGTAAGTTTTGCTTGAGGTGTGTTGGATACTCTTAGATTCCTTCAACCAACATCTGATTAGAAATCTCAATCCCCACTTTCCCTTTTTTTGCATCCTTCTGCTAATGTTTCTACAAACATTCATGACAATTTTTCGATCTATCATCAAGCATTGTCAATATCCAAATATTCTAGAAGAAGGTTCAAGTCATTCCAATCCAAACCCTTTGCAAATTGCATAAACATATCTACCTTCTTTGATTATAGCGAACATTGATACTGTGTAAACTATGAAAATTGAAATTCTAGTTCATGTAAAATCTCCTTTTATTAATTCTCAATTGATCGTGAAGGGCATATTCTCTAAGCATTGGTTCCTTAAAAGCATCCTATAACCCCCCAAAAATTTAAAAAAGTAATTTTGAATTTCAATTACTTTATCATTTACCTTGCTTGTCATTATTCTACAAAGCATCCAAACATTCATAAAACTCCAATCCCTTGTCAATGCATTTCATTTTGAATGTTTTTAAAAACCGTGAGGCATTCATGGCACTTGTCATCAAACCACCCATATTTGTAAGTAGAAACTTGTCGTCCCTATATAAAGACAATTCAATACAATTTGCTATATTTTGTTAGGGAAAAGTACCAGGATACCCCTGGAAGTTTGTCTATTTACCAGAATACCCCTGAAAGTTCTAAATTTACCAAACTACCCCTATATCCAAAAAAATACATTCTATAAAGTAAATATACACTCAAATGTACAAGCCATATTTACCAAACTACCCTTAAACCTAGACTTTTTTACCATAGGGCTAGTTTGGTAAATTTGGCTCATAAATCATATCCCCCTCAAACCCTCCACATCCCCATCATATCCCCCTCGAACCATATCCATCGTCCTCATCATCATCTTCACCATACTCATCTTCCTCTTCGACATCTGCCTCATCACCACCACCACCACCATCATCATTAGGAATTTCCTCCCCCAATTTACCATCTCTTCACACGACAGCAGCTCTCTGCTAACCTAGACATCTCCATCGACCTTTTCGAAGCTTCGTATCCATGGCGGTGCAGGATATTATTGCATCGGAGAAGAAGAAAATTGTGGTAAGGATAGCCAAAAAACATCGTGGCCACCACATCGTCTTTCTGAGGGAAGCTTTAACCCTAGCTCTAATTCCTTTGATCATCACCACGAGCACGAAGATACGGCCATCAAATGGGGTATCCCTTAGACCCTACGCATCAGAACCATCATGCCGCAGTAAAGGGGAAGCAACATGGTGATCTATCCAAAGTATCGACTTTGGATTACCTTTCTGATTCGGACCTGTCTTCCACTCGGATAAACTCTATCGGTGGGGTGGATCCTGATTTTACTCGGATTAAGGCTTCGACCAATGATCAAATCAAGTTAATGTGTAGCTTCGGTGGAAAGATCATGTCTCGGCCAATGGATGGGAAGCTCCCATATGTAGGAGGAGATACTCACATTTTGAATGTCATTAGCAAAGCCTCCTATTCTTCTCATCATGATCCACAATTCTATATGGCTGCAGAATCTCCCAAAAATACTCTAGGAAACAAAAATAGCTTGTAAATAGAAATTTGTAGTCATGGACCAAAAATAATTTAATCCAAGGGATAAGATTTAAGATTTTTTTTCCCAAAAATGTTCCATGTACTCCCTTCGGATCATGAAAATAAAAACTTCTGGTTGTAATTTGTGTATCTGTAGACCAAACTTGATATATTCACCCAGGATCTATGGGAGAAAGGAACTAGGTTTTCAAGGGATTATGGGTGTATTCACCCAAAATGTTCAAACTTCATAATATTCCCCTGTGATTGCTCAAAAAAGGAACCAGAATTTGATAGAAGTTGCAAAAAAGGATGCAATGTGTTTGCAACCTTAAGGCAAATTTGTTGCGAACAACTCACAGTAAATATGTAACATAAAGTTTGAGACTGAGAAAGAAGGAAACAAACAGAAGGAAAGACAAACTTTGTGTAAGAAAACAAATTTTGTGATTTCACATAATGTTAACTCTCAGGATAAAGGGTTCAGAATTAAGATTTTTGAAGGTTTGAATAATCTATTTGAATTGCGTTGCACAGATTTTGCTGTAAAATTGCATTATTCATCTGAATCTGTGGGAAAATAGCAATTAGGATTTGGTTTCTACTGTAAGCAATTACATATAAATGTTTCACACACCCCATCTGGATATATAGAGAGAAATGCCAATTTTGCATTGCAATTTTGCATTGCTCTTGCATAAGGTGATTTCAAATGGTTAGATGAGTACTTAGATTCTTATGTTGATCTAGCTATACATAGCTTCTCACCACAGACAATTGGTTATGAACCTCGCCTGAGAAGATCTAAAAATGACTACATATAAACACAAACACACACACACAGAGAGAGAGAGAGAGAGAGAGAGAGAGAGAGAGAGAGTACTGACCTTATGAAGACGATTGATGATGAACAAGAAAGGAGAGAAAACTACCCAAATAATCACTAAGTAAAGAATTTTCTGTTTGAAGGGTAGTTTGGTAAATATGGCTTGTACATTTGAGTGTATATTTACTTTATAGAGTGTATTTTTTTAGACATAGGGGTAGTTTGGTAAATTTAGAACTTTCAGGGGCATTCTGGTAAATAGACAAACTTCCAGGGGTATCCTGGTATTTTTCCCATTTTGTTATTGCATCATTGTTTGACATAGGTGAGCCATCATTTGATACTTGACCTTTGTTCTACCATTATTGTTTAAGCCATGTTCACGTTTTTCAGGTTAGGTTCACTAGTACGTCGAGTAGTGTTATGTGCTTGAGATGGGAAGAGGCATGGTGCCCCATTTCACATGAGGTGTACTAGATAATACATGAGTGAGAGAAAAGACAAAAGAGAAAGATGGAAAGCTTGAAAGATAGACCAAAACTTGATATAAATGAAAACATATAATGTATTTTACTCTAAGATTCCATCTATTATTACAATGACCATAAAGGTCAATTTATACTCTTCAACTAATCCTCTCAAGTTGTCCAAACTTGCTTCAAAATGATTATCAATATATAGTAGATCCTTAACCAAGAGCGAGAAGGCGTATATCAAGTAATCACTTACTTTGGACAATTGGATTGAACCCAACCTCATCAATGGAGCCTTGTCATAGGGATCCACCATTAAACTTGTTGTTCCTCACCAACCAGGATACAAACAATCACGGAGATATACCATTGAACTCATTGTCCCCAACCAACCAAAATGCAATCATGCTTAGTATATGTCCCAAGTAGATATGATATATCTAACCATGTCACAACTACTAAGGCAACAATTGCAAATTGTCATCCATAATGCGCATGGACCCCTGTAATGAGGATTTACCATTGAACTCGTTGTCCTTCACCAACCACAATACAACCATGGTTGGCATATGTCCCAAGGAGATATCAAACCATGCCATGACTACTAAGGCAACAATAGCAAATTGTCATCCACACAGACCCCTATCATGGGGATCTACCATTGAACTTGTTGTCCCTCATCAACCAGAATACAATTATGGTTGGCATCTGTCCCAAGGAAATATCTAACCATGCCACAAGTACTAAGGTGACAATCGCAGATTGTTATTCCTTATGCGAAGTGGGTCCCTATTGAGATTTTCTTCCTTTTTCTGTCTGCTTATGGCGTTCCTAACAAAGGTCGGTATCCCATGAGTGTACCAAGAGAAAGTCATTTGACAAGCTAGCTAGCTAGATACTGTGACAATCAACGCATGCATCGACAATGTGGCCTTTTGAGAAAGCATGAGGGGTAGATTGGGAATTTTGTGTGAATTGGAGGGTATTTGGGGAATTATGTAAATATGAGGGGCATTTCGGCAATTATGTAAATACGAGGGGCATCTCGGTAATTAGCCTTTTCTCCTTCCCCTGCGTCTTCTTTCTTCTTCTTCTTCTTCTTCTTCTTCTTCTGAGAGAAGCTCAATCCTTCCGCTGTTGAAGGTAAGTGGACACAGAGGACTGCAACAGATCGGTTTCTCTTCCTTTCTCACCAGGAGGGGGGAAACTCGAGAATGAAAGGTGAGAAGAACTCACTAAATCTCCTTCTGTTTCCGTTCTGTCCTGTCTACTTCTTTTATTTTTTGTCGTTATCTTCTGTCTTTATCATGTTCACCGGAAGAACTGAATAGTTGAGATGAAAACGAATGCCTCATTCTTGGAGCATGGCGATTTTTTAGGATTTTAGGTCTTTGGTTTTAGGGATAGGATCGTTAAGGTTCAAATTTAGTAATTTAAGGTGTCAGAGCCTTTAGATTGTTTACAATTTTCAAGTTTTAGGTTTTAAGTTTGTAATCTCCACGTGATGAAGAGCTTTTGGACCTTCAAGTTCAACTACAAGATATTGTGAAGAATTTGCACTGTCAATGTTATTAGAAGGCAAGATTACATCAGTTACAAGAAGGATTTATAGATAATTAGTTACAAGCTCATATGCTTTTTCAAGGATTAAGACCATCATATGCCCGTTCAAATATGGTGCAAATTAAAACAGGATATGAGATTTTTGTGGACCCAATCTAGGTTATTGAGGTATGTACCTCTCATTTTAAGGATTTGATTAGGCCGCAATTGATTATAAATGAGGATGTGTTGAAAGCAAGTCAAGAGTTTTATAATGTAGTTGGGTGTATATTGTGAATACAGATATTTGTCAAAAGTTAGAGAATATACCATAGGAGAAACTACTAAAATTTCTTATATCTAACAGAAATTCAAAAAATATGGTTGCTTAATTTTTAAATTCCTGATGATGCTTGTTCAAATTGAGCCTCCTAATCACATAAAAACTAAGATTAAGCACATAGCTAAGAAAAATCATAAGCAACGCAGATCACATGATATATTTAGAGTATGTGCTTAATCAAGGGTACAGCCACAGTTACTGATAGTATATATCAGTGCAATTAAACTAAATATCATAATTATGGATCGTGCATATTAACATAATCAACTGAAGCAGCTACTTAGACAAATTAACCTTCTAACTAGAGCTTAAAGTAGCAAATCGAACTTCAAATTCTGTCAATTAGGAAATCCCACTTTGTAATCAGGAGCATAAGTAATAAGTTAAACTTCTGAGCTGCCTAATTAAGGCATGTTCACTTTAGAATTAAAGAGAAATTAGTCATTATGTCTTGCCGTCAGTTGAACTTGTTTCGTAATTATTGTAAATTAATCTTCGCATGGCATCACATATTCTTGTTAAGGTATATTAGGTGTTCATTCTTAATTTTTCATGTGGCGAGCATTTTAACTTTGAGCCAGCAAATGTAGACAATTTCAAAAAGAAGGAAACTTTCTTTTTGAATTTGCTGTACAGATAAAGCATATACTGTATATATCCATGTGTACATACTCTATCTCTTTTCCCCTGCATGAAAATTTCGGGATTCAAACAAACTTATTATAGAGTAGATGAAAAAACGGGTTAAAAAGAGAGGTTGATTTAGTTCGTCCTGATGCGGCTTAATTCAAAATCTTAATGCAGATTTAGGTAAAAAATGATCATTCTGCGGATTAGATCAGATGTTAGATCTCGACTGCTCCCATTTCACAAGAAACAAGCCCTATTTTTATCACATCACATATATGTCCAAGAAGAATCTTTGGCAATGGTTTGTAATGGAAAAGAAAAAAAAGAAAAAGCAAGAAATTCAGATGAAGTTACTTTTGAGAATGTGTTTTCCTCAAATAACATCATCATGATGTTTTCCCGGGATTCAATGTACCGACTCTTAAGGCAATGCATTGAAGAGAAAAAAGGCCTTATTTGGTCAAGAAGGATACATTGCCTTATTGTAATCAACGGACTTGAATGGATTGGTGTGCTCACAGATCATCTCATTAGAGCTTATGCTTGTTGTGGGTGTTTATCATCATCAAACCAGGTATTCTCCAAGCTTTCCGTAGCTAATATTTATACATGGAATGCAATCATATCTGTACATGTGAACTTTAGTGAATATGACAGGGCTTTTGATTTGTATAGTATAATGCCCAAGAATGGTAGCACTAGACCGGACAAAATTACATTTTTATGCATGTTGCAAGCTTGTTCTAGTGTGAAAAACATTGGAATGGGTCGGATTCTACATGAAGAAATTGTATGTATTGGGCTCGATTCAGTCCTTGATATTTCTAGCTCTCTTGTTCATATGTATACACAATGTGGGTCTGTACTAGAAGGGTATAAGGTTTTTAATGGAATTAGGAATCCAGATGTTGTATCGTGGGGAGCAATTATATCTGGTTATGCTCAATTTGGTTGCAATGCAGCTGTCTTTGAACTATTCGAGAAGTTGCAAGGAGAGTCAATTCAACCAGATAGAGGCATATATATGTGCTTTATAAAATGTTGTGCAGAAATAGGTGATATTGAATGGGGTCGGAAGATACATGGACAAGTGAGAGAAAGTGTATTTAGCTCAGATATTATTCTCGCTAGTGCTATCATCGATATGTACTCAACCTGTGGAAGCTTGACAGAAGCTTATGATATGTTTGGACATATATCTAACCGTGATGTTGTAACTTGGGGTGCTATGATGTCAGCATATATCCGCCATGGTCTATTTCTTTCTGCTCTTAGACTATATGAAGACATGGAACATGATTGTGTGGAGCCAGACCACATTATCTTTTCATTTATCATAAAATCATGCATGAAAGTTGGCAATTTATTGCTTGGAAGATGGATTCATGCTGATGTCATTCGTCGTAACCTCGATTCGTACATGATACTTAACAATTCTTTAATTGATCTATACATGAAATTTGGTAGCTTGGAGGAGGCAAACAATATGTTTGAGAAGTCATCAAAACACGAAGTAGCAACATGGGATATCATGATTGGAGGTTATCTTGATAATAGTCTTGCTGATATTGCACTTGCCAAATTTTATGAAATGAAAGGTATAGGAGTAGTCCCAAATGAAGTTACTTATCTTTGCATGCTGAAAGTTTGTTCTAGGCTCTTACAGTTGAAGGAGGCAAGGCTGATTCATGATGAAATCATAAGAAGTAAATTAGAATCAGACATAGCCATTGGGAATGCCATGGTTGATATGTATGCTAAGTGTCAATCTTTAGAAGAAGCAGAGAAAATTTTCAATAGTTTGCAAAATAAAGATGTCGTTAGCTGGGGTGCTTTGATTGGAGGATTTGCTCAGAGTGGAGATTCTATAAAAGCTCTTGATTTGTTGCAAAAAATGAAGCAAGAGGGTACTGTAGCAGCAGATGAAATTGCATATCTTAGTGGAATGAAAGCAATTGGAAGCATTAGAGCATGCAAGGCAGGCCGTGTACTTCACGATCAAATTATTCGGTGTGGATTCGAATCACATTCTTCTATAGGAAACTCACTTGTTGACATGTATGCAAAATGTGGAAGCTTAGAGGAAGCACATAGAGAATTCAACTCAATACATAAGAAAGATGCTATTACATGGGGTACAATGATTGGAGGATATGCCCTAAATAGCCATGGAGATGAAGCATTCTTATTATTTGAACAAATGCAACGAGGAGGTATTTGCCCAGATCAAGCAACATTTGTGGGTGTCCTAAAAGCATGTGGTCGCTCAGGAGCATTAGAAGGAGGCCAATATGTACATGGTTTGATCCTTCAAAGCAGATTCGCTGAGGATAAGGTGATTGGCAATGCCCTTATTGATATGTATGTAAAATGTGGTGACTTGTGGAGAGCACATCGAGTTTTTGACACATTGCCAATTCGAGACATTGTATCCTGGAGCTCGATGATTGGTGGATATGCTAGGCATGGATTTAGTTATGATGCTCTGGATCTCTATGAACAAATGCATCAAGAGGGTTTAGAGCCCTCTAGAGTGTCTTATTTGTGCACTTTGCAAGCATGTGCAAGTATCGGAGCAGTTGAATATGGTCGCCTTGTCCATAACCATATTAGAATATCTGGACTCGAATTTGATATGGCTCTTGGAAACACTCTTATGGACCTGTATGTACGATATGGAGAAGTAGAGCGAGCGTTAGAAGTTTTCGAAGAGCTTCCATCACGAAATTTGGTATCGTGGAATGTGATAATGGATGGATACGCTTCTCATGGAAATTATTCGCAAGTCATCCGATGCTTTCACACCATGGTACAAGAAGGTTTGACGCCAGATCATATAGTGTTTACTACTATACTTGAAGCTTGCAATAATGCGATTTTGCTGCAAGAGGCATTTCTATGCTTCAACTCCATGAATGAAGAACATTGTATCTCCCCAAATATTAATCATTATAACTATTTGAGCAATATCCTTGTACATGGGGGCATGCTTCGAGAAGCGTTTGAGTTAACACACACAATGCCTTGGACACCAGATTGCATTATGTGGATAACTTTGCTTAAGAAATGCACAACATATGGAAGTGAAGAATCTGGATGTCGATATTTTGATCGAGTTCAAGAAATTAGTGGACAAGTTGATGCTTCCAAGTGGTTGTCAGAGAACTCCGTTGATGATTCTTTATTCATAAAAACTTGTGGCATCTCTGAGCTTAGAGGTTCAAGGCCTACAAACATAACCCATATGGAAGTGATTGAATTGGATTGCGATGATTCCATCTCAAGAAATCACATCCTAGATCTCAAAGAAAATGAACCTAAAACAGAAAGCATGTCTCATTTATCTAATGGTATTTTATTGACTTATGTGGAGAAGAAGGAAATTATTCATGGCAATGTATATCCCAGAAATCTTAAGATCCCATGTAATGTTCCATCATATTCTGTTAGCAAAATGGTTACAAGATTTTCATCTAGATTTCAAAATAAAAGCATCATAGAAAGTTTTGTTGGGTTCTTTTCTAAATTCCATGTTCTCTCTATAAGAATGTCATTAACAAATTTATCCATCCACAAAATACAATGGAGTTTATTGGTTATCAAATTGATTGACATTTAGCCACAAACTTGAAGTAAGAGTCATTGGGTCTTCGAATAGTTAGTTTCCTCGAAATTTTGAGCATGAATTCAGCTCAAAAAACATATATATGGAATTTAAGATAAACCTAGACAATAGTTGTATGATGTGGTGACATAGATAACATACAACATATCCAGTAATGAGGAACCTTGTTTTTCTAAGATGGATAGAGGGTATACTCCATGGGAATTTGAATCCTCACCACCTCTCAACTAAGCGAAAGTACAAGCAATAGATCTAGAGCCATCCTTGATTGTTCACAAATAAAAAGTCCAAGGATTGACAAGGTGGATTAGGGCAAATATAAGAAAACCTAGGAGTTCACCGTTTCTCCCTTATAGAATGTTTGTCTTGTTAGAATTTGAAATATTGATTAGCATAGTTGATGAGCAATTCTTCCACAATAAGTAGCTTACGCTAGTTAAATTACCAATGGCATGTTCTATGCAACAATTTACAATCTATGTCTATGTTGAATTTTTATCTTGTGACTGGCTCACTACTTAGTTCATTAACGTCACCATGAAAACCACATAGTTTTTCACCTTATAGTTTTGCACACATTAAGAGCATCAAGAAACTATACATTTCCCGGTCTCTCTCAACACCACAAACTGGCATGGTTTGTGTGCGAAATCATAATAAGAAGATTGAGTTTATTTTCAAAAGGTTTAGAAGCCAAAAGAGCAAGGAGTTTGAAGACCTAAAAATACCAAATTTATCAATTGTACCTATATTCAGTTTTATCAAATGTATATGCAATCATTGTAGTATAATCATAAGCATTCCCAATTGTATGGCCCAAATTCAATCTTCACCGACAACACTCTATGATTATAAAACTCTTCTAAATCAACAAAGAAGTATATTGAAGTTTCTGTATGCACGCAACACAACATGATATGTGGTTGGTTTAGTATCATTTTAGATTTTGTTAGATTTTTGAATTCAACTCACCTTCTATTTTATGTCATTTCCTTCATATCGTTATCTAGATTCTATACAATCATTTTGGTATACACAAGAAATGAGACAATAGAAGTCAAAGTCTAAACATAAATTGTCATTATACTTGATACATGGGGCAAGTTACTCTTCTCATCATATATATTTGGTTTTTGTTGCTCTTAACACGTAACTTTCGTTCAGTCTCATAGGTCATTTGGCTTCTTAAAAAAAGGTTACTATATCGTTCCTTCTTTTGTTCTACCCGGAGCTTTGAACTTCTCTCAATTTCAACAAGCCAATCATATGTAAAACAAAAGGTCAGTCTAGCTCCTTAGCTTGAATAATTTCATGAATAAAATAAAGTGTGTCTTAGTGTGAAAGCAACACCACCTAGTAAAATATCTACCTTCCATTCCCAAAATAACTAGATGCCTAAATTTGTCTTTTTCATTGTTCGATCATATTTCTGTGAGCACAAAGATGCCAAATGATTTTTTCATTGTAATATGTTGACTCTTGAATACCGCTCATAACAAATACAAGGTGAATGATTTGTACAGCTGGTGGTTTACAATAATTAGTATGGCGGTTGTGGCGGTTGTAAGAAATTGAAATAAATGATGCTTTATAATGAAATAGCAAAGTGGGTTTCAAGACATGAGAGAAAGAGAAGATTAGATAGATAGAATGGGGACCTTTAGTACAACATTCAAAGACACCATTTATATAAACTAGGCTACATTAGGTGTTAGTACTTAGCCTCGATGATTACAAGTCAATATTTAATGCCTTGCCTTGATTGTAAAGGAAATATTTATTAGATGCCTTCCAAGTGTGATACATTTAGCAAAGATATTTGGAGAACATATTCTATGATTAGGGGGTGTGTGGGTGTGTGATTGAGGATCCCAAGCTCTAAAGTTTGTTGTAAGTTAGTCCTCATGTTGTTTTCTTTCATAATGTAAGGTATTATTTTGCAAAGAGAGTGATAGAGAGAACACAAATATATATTTGAAACATTATATAGATATCCAACTGAGTTTTATATCAATATAGCATGTCTGTTGGGAATTTCTTTTGGCGAGTTCCGCAATTCATAACCCGAGGTTCTTTTTTCTTAATTCACGTATGGGTCAATGATGTCATAGAAAGGGGAAAAATATGTTTTTAAAAGCTTGTCTTCATGGAAAAAGTTCACCAACTTGAATTAAGAAGCTTGCCCACCGCTTGCTAAACAGTTGAACATATTCATGTTCTCTACTTCGATGCGATGCATAAGAGAAAATGTGTAGCAAGATTTCATTTCTACCATTAATTAAACTAGGTGGTCCATCTTAGAAAGTAATGTCGAGAATATCTAAGAAAACTATATATATTAAGGTGGGACATTTTATTGCAACATGATCGAGCTACAGTATATAAATATCCATGCTCGATTAGATTTTTGTGGACATTATTTGATGCTTAAAAAAGTATACAACAAGAAATCGAGGGAATGTCGTTCTTATAATATAAAGAGAACAAATATTGCTTAAAAGGGAGAGAAAGAAGAAATCCATTTTGAAATCATTATGACATGCATATCCAAAGGAAATTGTAATTTGTTATTTTCCGAACACAAGAATGACATGCATTGTTCAACTCTTTTAGACCCCAAGGTCATCTATAATAATTGGCTTCAGGCCCACAACATTCGGATCACAAAAACATGCAAGAGAGATGGTGGCGATCTTGATGATTGAAGACCAAACATACTTCGTTTTTCCTAGAAACATGGTTTGGACTAACTTACAAGTACATAATTGGAATAAGTTTGAAAGAAAAGGTTGTAATCCAAAGGAACGTACATAAAATTTAAAGTGATAGAATGTTAAAACTCAATCAACAAATGTCTTCGTTGATGAGCATCGATTTCAGGAATGTTTTTACTCGTAATGTTTCGATGGTAGAAACTATAGCACAAATTGGCCCCTCTCTACTATACAAGCATTGATCTGATAGGCGTCTCTCCATATCTCCTCTTGACAATACATGGTTTTATACTTCTCTTGTTAGTGAATCGATGGGTTTAAACTCAATGGGATTTGGTTGGATAAAAAGTTTTTAGTTTTGCCTTCCATTTTCACTAATTTCTCTTGTGTTATTAGCATTCTCTTTTAAGAAGACAATGATACTACTTCAACACTTGTAAAGTCATATATGACAATCGTATAGTTTTAAACGTTTGGGCCATAGGAAAGTGAACTTGTCAAGCCATTGTCCTAGATGGAAACTATTTACACTCATGATATCTTGAACTGGACACATGAAGTTTTCAATGTTGAATTGCATCATCAAACTCGTTTGCTTGAAATTTGAATCAATATTCTATAATAAGAAAACAATATTTCTTTGTTTTTGACCTTGCATACACAATTTGATGTTATTTACATGACATGCACAAAAGGGCAAGCTCTAACATTTTGTGGAAAACACTTGTTGGTATTTTAGTTGATGATTACTTAGCTCCCAAGGTTTGGAATGACCATAGTAGAATCTAATCTACTATAAGTGACTTTTGTATAGGATTGAAGCTATCATACGACATTGTCGTAGTGTCAATGAGCAAAATACCCATGACAAGTTCTTATTGAGCATCCTCTCTATCAAACATTTGATATATGCAAGCTCTATGACCTTTTATCCATTATTTTGAGCATATGTATTCATAGCCAGACATTTTTTATCGTTCTAAACATTTACCACTTACTCATTCTATATGTCTACTCTCTTTGAAGTCGATCTTGCATGTGAACTTCTAAAATTTAAAGTATTTAAACGGAAAAATGGAAACTTTGAAGCATTGTTTGTGATGCTTTGAACACAACGCATAGCTACCATGAACCAAAAAACCCAAAATCTTTCAAATGAACATGAAGCTTTTCATTGTTTTGAATCAAAGGCCAATAGCGTATGAGTACATCCAAAGATCATGAGCTACCTAAAAATGTTAAGGCACTTCATATTACATGAAGGGCATACATGTGATATCACTAGTCACATGAATGAGAAATGTCCTTACAAATTCGCTTGATGACGTCTTTCTATTTGAATATCATGTAAAAAATTACTCTTTTGAACTGGATTATTGTCTACATTCCTTCACATTTTTTCAGAAGTAGCCATCAATCCAAGAAGGTTGAGAAATGTTAGCATGCTATTGTTGCAAGTTTTTAAACCAATATTGGTAAAAATCGTGAAGGTATTAGTTCATAATAATCGAGATAGGTGTGTTCTCGATTTGTGTAGATGGTCTCTCAAACACATGCTTTGCAAGTTGATTGTTGATATAGTCTTCCTTGATTTTTGTGTTGTAGATTTGAAAGTGTTAATATATGCCAAGCTACAATGTGAAACCATTGCATTTATGCATCGTCTAAGAGACTTTAGACATCGCCCCAAATGATGGATTTGTGAGGGTTTTTAAATCACATTTTAACATGTGGATGTGATGCTTGATTTCTTGAAGTATTGCCCAATGGGTTGATGTTGAATTTACTTTAAAGGTCTTCATAAATTTAGGATGATGCTTTTATATGTGGATTGTTGTTTTGCTACTAAGGCTGCCAATGACTTTATAACATCAACAAATGGTACATCTTTTCTCCATAAAAACATATCGCATTGTCTTTTAACCGACATTTAAAAGGCAAAGGCAATGCTAGTCAGCATGGGGTGAGCCTTCTTCTATACACCAATAATCAAATCTCAATTCCTTCAATATCAATGGTTTGTAATCAAACTATATTTCTCCGAATCGTCAAAACCAATGTCAGATCTTAGCATGATTGATTTTGCGTACCTCTCTCTAACAATTTACGCTATATATAGTAAATAACAAAGTAAAAACATAATGTTGTAGCATAAACGGAGGCTAGGATCGGGCAAGACACTGAAATGACCTTTTTCTCGATGCATAAAGAAAGCCTATTAATCTACAATGTCATCGATATTTTGGATCTCTTATGTAAGTTACATGGAAAATCTAGCTTGGACAAAGGCAAATATTATGTGGTGACTATCTTTCCATACCATCTCGTTAGCTCATAAAAGTATACTTCAATTATGGTTTCATCAAGACTTTTGATATTATGGATTAGACAAATCAGAACTGTGTATTTCACATTTGACAGTGACATGAATTGAGCTAGAGGGGATGAGGCGCGAGGAACATGACTTGTGGTGGTGGCCTTGACATTCAATAGAATAGAACACGAGTCACACTATCCAGACCATGAGTTGGAGATAGATAAATAAAAAGGGACGAAATCTTGTTGGTATGCATGCACGGAATCCCGACTTAAATCGTAGTAGACGTTTTGCAGTTAAGTTATTGCAGTTGTCCGACTAGTTTATGCTTGGAGAGGTTGTGTGAAATCCATAGGTTGGGATGTGTGGGGCGAGGTAACTTCTTGTGTAGTAGCAATACGAAGATACGGTTGGATGAAAGAAGGCATCACATCCCGTCCCGTCCTGTCCCGTCTCATCCCATCCCATACTATGCAGGTCGGTTCCACATTATGAGAAAGCAATATTGGCCTGATCTAAGCGTTGTGAGAGCCTCTTTTTGTGTTGCTTGCGAATCATCGGTCTTGTAGAAGAAGTTGTCACCATAAGTTTTGGTTGGCTATGGTGGGAGAAGTTGCTATAGGGTGGATGAATGAATGAATGTATGTATTGGGGGGACATGTGAACGAGGGCCTATGCTTAGTTATCTCTCTCATGTCTTCTTATTTTCGGTTTTTACATCTCTCATGTGACTAGGGAGTATCACTCTACATGCAAGTGTCCAACTTATGCCCAGATAAGGGCAAAATACCAAGGCTTACTAGGGCCCTCTCCTACCCTCTCTAGAGTCCAAACTATAAATATAACCCAAATATAAAGAAACTAGGTAGATTTATCTTAAAGCTAAAACAACATAGGGAGAATAAGTTACAAAATGTTAACCAGAACCTTTCTAAGATTCACCAACATGTAACCAATGAAAATTTTTTAGGAATAGAAGGGAGACGGTGAATGTGGACACACTCGTACTGAATGCCCTCGGATGTCGGGCCTCAAAGTAACACGTGGTGTAGAAACAATTAAGAAAAATAGGGAACATGAGTTACACCGCCTAGAAGCTATGGTCGAGATACCTTTTACATTGGGACTACCACGGGCCACACCCACATCGAAAACCCTTTGACCCTTTGCTCCTTTTCGAGAGACTTGGATGGAAATGAAAGTAGGCCATAACACAAAGCCATTTCCTTTATAAAGTATGTTTACGGTTACAAACATAACATAACATAACGTATTTTGTACAATACTAGAACTTTTTTTATCTAAGTTTTATTTTATTTTTAATTTCAATCACCCCCTATTTTGTTGTAAAATTGGGTCTTAGAAGACGTTAATATATCGCTCTTTCTTTCCCTCTCGCTCTCTCTCTCTCTCGGCTTCTAATTTTTGTTCATATGTTGCTCGTGTGAACGGCCGCTTATCCTTATTTATCTCTCTCTCTTGTCCTCTTATTTCCTGCATGTGAACGGGGGCTTATCCTTATTTATCTCTCTCTTGTTCTCTTATTTTCTGCATGTGAACGGGCGCTTATCCTTATTTATCTCTCTCTTGTCCGCTTATTTCCTGCATGTGAACGGGGGCCTATCCTTATTTATCTCTCTCTTGTTCTCTTATTTTCTGGGGGCTTATCCTTATTCTCTTATTTTCTGTATGTGAACGGGGCCTTATCCTTATTTATCTCTCTCTTGTTCTCTTATTTTCTGCATGTGAACGGGGCCTTATCCTTATTTATCTCTCTCTTATTCTCTTATTTTCTGTATTTGGTATTTATTTTTTCTCCCTCCATTTGTTTTGGGACGCGTTCCCCCCTCAACCATCTCTCTCTTGCTTTTCGAAGCGTCCACCAATTTCCTCTCTCTAGATTCAGCTTTTTATAAAATATAATTGAATTCTGTTTAGGCCTTGGTCTCCGGTTAATGCTCGCCACTGAATTTTCTTTATTCTCGGCTTTTATTTATTTATTATATTCGTGCGCTAATAAAAATAAAAATACTTATTATCTTTTTTCTCAAGAAACGCTTTTTGTTTTTTGTTTTGTTTTTCTTCTGGTTAGCCGAATAATCTTCTTTTTATTTTTTCTTTATTTCTTTTAAAATGGTTTTTTCTTCGTTTCTTGGCAAAAATAAAAAATATGGCGGAAATGAAGATAAGGATTGAAAAATAAAGACAAAAATAACGATGAAAACAAAAAACAACAACAAAAAAATAAAAATAAAGATGAAAATAAACATAAAATAAAAATAAAGATGAAAATATAAAAAGAATATAAAAAAAAAGATGAAAAAAAATAAAAAAAACATGAAAAAAAAGATATAAATACATATAATTATAACTATACTGTATGTATAAATATAAATATAAGCAAGAAAATTGGAAAAAATTGAAAAATAAAAACGAGGATATTTATTTATTTAAAAAAAATTGAAAAATAAAAATGAAAATGGAGATATTTATTTATTTTGCCTCCTTTTCTCCATCTTCTTCTGCCCTTCCCCCGCGTCTCAGAGATCCGCCATAGCCACCAAAACTCGAGCTTTTCTCTCTCTCTCTCTCTCTCTCTCTCTCTCTCTCTCTCTCTCTCTCTATCAGACGTCCGCCATAGTCTCTCTCTCTGTCTCTCTCATACAGAGGTACGCCATAGCCAGCAGAGCTCCAGCCTTTTCTTGCTTCCTTCTCGCTCTCTGACGGATCCGCCATAGCCAGTACAGCTCGAGCTTGCCTCTTCCTTCTCCTTCCGCTCCCCCCCCCCCCCCCCTCTCAGAGGTCCTCCATAGCCACCAAAGCTGGAGGAGCTTTTTATACCTCCCTGTCTCTGTCTCTGTCTCTGTCTCTGTCTCTGTCTGTCTGTCTCTCTCTCAGAGACCCGCCACAGATTGTCTTGCCTGTTTCTCTAGTCCTCTGTGCGTGCCATGTTTAAATCCTTTCGGACATATTTCCCTCTCTTTTCCTCGCTCCACTCCTCCTCGTCTTCTTCTTCTTCTTCACTATCGATCTCTGTCTGATACATTCTCTAACAGATCGCTGAATGGACCTTCCTTCTAGTGCCTTTTCTTCCTTATATGCACCTCTCCATATCTGATCCTTATTAGGCTTCCTCTCCTTCATCGCCATGTTCGACCTCAACGAAGTACCTTCCGCAGAGCCACGCCAGGTTCTGCTCTACCAGGTCGACCACGCAAATGACCCTAAATTAGATACGGCTTCTGTTTCGGTTTCGGTTTCGGTTTCACCTGCAGTTTCTCCACGACACCAGCAGAGGAGAACTCTGACACACGATCATCACCGACGTGTAGAACATGGCGACGAAGACATGGCGAATTCAAGCTCCGATCATATCCGTGATGATCGTAACTCTTATAATAAGTCTCTACAGTCCGTTCGTTGTAATTCTCATGTCGATGTTGATGATGATGACCAGGAAACGGCCATGAATCTGCTTAATCCACAGAAACGTACTACTCCAAATCTCACGAATTCTGAAGCAGTTTCTTCCTCTTCCCGTTCAGAAAATGTCCAGATCGTGGAGAATGAGAATCGACCCTCTGCAACTTCATATACTGATGGGCGTACTGATGTTGATTATCAGGAAACGGCCTCCGGTTTATTGAAAAATCCCCTGAAACGCTCTGCAAGTCTCCAGATTTCCGATTCCGTTTCCTCTTCTCCTCCCCCAGATCGAAATCGCGTGAATATACTTACTAATCTCCGCTCCAAGTCTCTTCAAGATCGTTATAACGAAGAGGAAGATCACGAAACGGCTATGGATCTGTTTAATCCACCGAAACGTGCGTCGGTTGTCAAGGCTAATGCCCGTTCAGGAGATGTTTCTGAACCCGTATCTGATTTCCTCGAGGAAACAGTTAAAAAGGATGGATCTCTATATACTGATCGTGAATCCAAGCCTCTGAGAAAATGTTCTACTGGAGAACAAGAAACGGTTTCTACAGATCTAGATCTTCTTCTTCTTTTACCTCCTCACAGGCGTTCTTCAAGTCTCAAGTACCATAATCAAGCCGACCATGCAAATGAATCTACTGTTTCTGATCCAGACAAGAATATGGCGAAGATGAACGATGACCAAATTCCTGCAAATTTGTACTCTGATCTTCGCCCCAAGTCAACGCAAGCTCTCTATAATGAACAAGAAAGTGCCTTGGATCTTCTTCTTGCTGATCAGAAACGTTCTCCTTCCAATCTCAACACACAGGTCGAACATTCTGAACCTACCGTTTCTTCTTGCCTTTCTCCTTCCCTTCCTATTGAAACAGTGAGAAAAGATGGACCCCTTCCTTTTATTTCATCCTCTGAACGACACTCTAAGCCTATGCAAGTTCAACCTAATGATCAAGATACACGATTGGAACTTCTTATGCTTGATCAGAAACGTTCTTCTCCAAGCCAAATGTCATCACACTCTGATCTTCAGCACAAGTCTCAGCAAGCTCATCGTCATGATCATGATCAAGGAACGGCTATGGAGCTTGTTATAAGTGATCGTCCACCACCCAAACGCACATTTTCGTTCCCTTTAACCTTAGACCAAACTGATCGTTCCTTATCGAAATTGCAGAAGAAGAAGAGTGAATCTAATTTGCATGATCCCAGACATTCCTTTGTCGAAAGAACACGATATAATGCAGATCCACTTGGAATTTGCACTAAGCAATATAGTAGCAATAGTGCATTTGAAGGATCCAGCCACGGCACAGATATACTTGGAAACAAGCCTCGAATATCGTATAATTTTATTGGAGATCATCATGCAACCACATCACAGATGAAAAGCGATGATTTGATTGATGAATCTGCCATTATCGATGAGGATCGAAGTAATGATAAGAGTTTTGCATTTGATAAGATAACAAGTATAGAACTTGGATCGATGTTCAAAAAAGATGTTTCTTCGTTTGGGTTGTCTCTAGGTAGTGGTCAGAACGGATCATCTCTATCGCAATGTCCTAATGACAATCTGAAGGTCAATCAAAGCTCAAAAGACATAGATATGTTTGATCTTGCTCTAGGGAGGAGTAGAAGAACTAATTCAAAGAAAGGCGCAGACCTAATCTCTCCTTTCTGGTGTGGAAAGTTAAATACACCAGGTGTGAATACTATTCAGATACCAATTGATGCTTTCTGTCCAGGGATGCTCTTGAGACCTGATTCCAAGTTGAAGAAGCTTCCAACATCTTTGAACACGCAGAAATTCGTGAAGTTGGACGAGTATGTGGAGATAAAAGAGAAAAAGGAAAAACTCTGAAATACTCCTGAACTTCGCTTTATTACTCGAAATGCCCTTGAGTTTCGTCCTTTCTTCTAAATAGACAAAAAACTGCACGTAATTACTCAAATATCACATATAAATCAGAATAAATGGGGATGCATTGACCATATAACTGCTCTTTGCTTATATGAATTGATCAAGGGCATTTGGGAAAATATAGAAAGTCGGGGGTATTTTGGGAAATAAAGAGCAATCCAGGAGCATTACAGAGTTTTTCCCTAATAAAATTCACATGAATCCTCGTTTGCGCCTGTCTGATAAAGTGCGTGAATTTTACCTGTTTTTCTTACCTATCTTTGCATCTTGCAGATTACAAAGTAATGTTATGGTCAATGGAATTGCTGAACCTCTCATACAATTCAAGACATCATCGGATGCCTCCAATGAAGAGATAAATTGTTTTAATGCAATGGTACAGAGAATATTGCCCTTTTTGCTCTTACTTACTGCAGATTATGTCTGTATTGAAGATATCAAAACATTTAATCTAAGGATATGTAGAAAATGCCGTTTTTGCTCATGCTTATTGCAAACTGCCTCTATTGAAGACATCAAATGGTTTAACTCAATGGTACATAGAAAATGCCGTTTTTTATTACAGAAATTCTGTGCAACACTTCTAGTTTGTGATTGCATGTCATGCTAAGTTGATTTAGGACATGGCATGGGTGGAAAATTGTGATGAGCTAGAGTGTAGTACACAGAATGTATGTAGTGGGAATGGTGATCTTTATGATGAAAGGAAAACCGCAATCTGTCCTCTGATGGTTGATTTTGGTTAGTTGAAAAACAAACTGAGGAGACACATGGCTATTGTGTTATGATGTCACTTTGTCCCTGATGAAGTGGAAAATTCTGATGAGGTGGAGCCTCATACACATTATGTGTGCAGTGGGAACAGCGCTTGTTATGATCAAAGATGTTCTACAATCTTTCCTCTAGATAGGTTGATTTTTGGCCAGTTTGGAAAACAAATTCATCAGTTGGATGATAATGATTTACGGTATTGCTTTGTCCCTTCGGGTGGAAAACTCTGATGAGCTGGAGTTTAGTACATGTTATGTATGCAGTGGGAATGGTACTCTTCATGATCAAAGAGTTACCACAAATCTTTCGCCCATATAGGTTAATTTCAAGAAATAAAAAAAAATCAAGGGTATTTTGGAGGTTTTCTTTCTGTGACAGTAGTTAAGAATCATCTACAGCACGGTGAACAAACTCTGACTCGTTGATGATGGTGTTTATAGAAAGGGATCTTTGAAACTTTTCATGAAGACTCTATGTACTTGAAATAACTGCAAAGACAACTATATTTGCAGCAAATTGGCTGGTCTGTATCCATTCATGAATTTATCACGTTTTTATAGTAGCTGTTAATATTCATTGAGAATCATTAAACTGCAAATTATACAAAGCACTGACTAGATGATACCAATGGATACGGAGGTAAATTGGAAAGTTTCTTTGAATATTTTATGTTCTTGAGCAAATGCAAAGATAGGAATTACTGATATAATTTGGTTGGGGTTCTGCCAATATACTTACAGGTTTCAAGCAGAAAAGTATGGTGTTCTTATTTGCAAGAGATAATTTGGGTTTTGGTTTATTTTTCTTGCAGATTGAAGGAAGATTGAATCAGAATAAATCTTCTTCCATACCAGCTTTAGACTATGGTTCTCGGACCCTTTTTGCAGCTTTGATTTCATGGCGTGATGATCCCAGCCACAACTTGGATGCAAAATTATATCTTATTTCCGCCGAGTGTCTTCAAATAATGCTGAAAAACTATCGATCAGATATGTTGCGCAGTATTGTGGAGGAATTGGATGTTCTTGATACTGAATCCCTTTACGGAATCTTCTGTTGTAGCTCTAGCAACACTAAAATCAATAATAAATTTGATACTTCCCGAACATTTGATCAGAATGCCGGAGCAAATATAAGTATATCTACGAATGGGAAATCTGAGACAAGTCTTAGCCATAAATGTGAGAAAGGAAAAGGTATATCAACACATAGGACAAGCCCATCTCGCAATACAAATCATTCAAGCCGTGTAGATTCTTTAACCAAAAGCACATCAATGGGACCTCATCGTGCTTCTAGTAGAGAGGCAAACCATAGGAATACAAACTTTGACGATGGAGACAGAGGGTCAAGAAAACGATATCAAAAGCAATTATCCTCTATCGATATGGTTCATGAAGGAGGTGGCAAGTACCATCATTCCAGATATGATAATGGAACCAGTAATTCATATGAGGAGGATGTTAATTATCACTCTAAACACAGAGATAGATGTTACTGGAATGGAAGACGTTCTGAACGCCATGAATGGCGAAGTGGTGATAGACTAAAGGATACAACGAGGACAGGCAAAGAAGACAAATACTTAAGTAAGACTAGAGTTAAAGAGCATCATAGGCATTCACTTCCTGAAGGGGAGAGAGGACAAAAGCCAAAAGCAAATGAAGGTGATCGGAATCAAGAGAAAGGATGGCAAAAGGAGAAGGAAAGACATTTCAAAGATACTCTTTCCGAAGAGATGAAGACTATCTCAGACAGAAATTTGGTTAGCTCCAGGAGCAATTCATCTTTTTTTCAGAGGACTAGTCCTGACGGGGAATCTGGAAAATCAAACAAAAAGAGGGATAGAGAAGATGAGAAGGAGAAGGTTGTTCATATGAAACGCTTTCGGGAATCGGAATCTGAACAGGTTAAGACTAGAGAGAATGGTCCTCAGTTAAATGTTGAGGAAATGAATGTAGGTCGACCATCAAAAAGGGAGTCTGAACTGTTTGGGAAAATGGTTACCACTGATGTGAGCATGATTCCCCATTGTTTACATGAGGTCAACCCTCTGTCAAACGATTTAAGATCTGGTGATATGTTGAAATCGAAAGATACGGAATATCATGGCATAGAGATTGTTAAGCCTTCACTGGATGATATTCTTTTGCAGGAAAAAGGTGACACAAATAATCAAGCTTCCTTATATTGTGAAACTGATAGAGTTGATTGCTGCATAACTGAAGTAGACTTGAACTTTAATGTGGAGAAGATACCAGAAGAGAGAAATGAGATGGTGGAAGATACAGTTCCATCTAAATGGGGTGAAATTTTACATGAATCATCATTTGTTAAAGTCGAAGAAGAATTTCTCGTAGATGTATTTGACAAAGAAACCCGAACTTGGCTTATATCAAAGCAGAATGCTCTTTATCTTCAGGAAGAATATGGTTGGTGAAATGAATCATTCTATTGTATTTAATTCTGTTTCATTAGTTTTAAAGGGTTATAAGTATTTGGATTTTTGTTTCGAGCATTGTTTCGTATTTGGTTGCGTTTTATAGGTGTAGATACGGTTATTAATCCGGAGTTGTCGAACTCAAACTCTGGATCAAAAACAGATTCCCAGAACAGTTAGGTCTTCCATTGTATACAATCTCATTTTTACTTCTTGCATTTAAATTTTTACTCAAAAGTTTTTTGTTTACAGATTCTCTACAAGTGAGGATTTCTATGGAAACTGCAGAATCTTGTGATATATCAGAAGCTAAGTGGTTTGTTGAACAAGCTGCATGCATGATCAAATCTATCTCAACAAGGGGAGTATTTATTAAATGTCTTTGGTATGAAGGCCCAGTTCAAATACATTCTGGGGATGGAGCACCTTCTGTTCCTTCAATTGTAAAGAAGATAAAAGGAGATGATGGGAAAAATCTAGAGAAGATTCAAGATGTGACTGGTGTAATGATTGGAGTTGTATTAAGGAAGAATAGTATCTCTACTTCATCTGAGGTAGAACCTATGTCTTCTCAACCTCGTTTCATAGGCTTACGTCTCAAATGTGTGAGAAGAAAGGGGTTAGTGGAAGCATCGAAGGAAGTTGAAGCCCTTTTAGAAAGTGTTGCTGATCATTTCTCCAAAGAACTTGCAACTTATATTTCAACCCACATTGCTGATTTGCAAGAATCAGGTCTCCATCATGGTGAATCATTGTCAAATCATGATCCTTTTTCAACCCATGCTATATTAAACACAAAAGAACTCCCAAATTCACCATTAAAATCTGGTGAACAAATTGTTCAGGAATCTTCGGATTCTCCCAAATTAGATGGATTGACACTTGTTGGATTACATGAAGGTGATGTGGACAAAACAATCCAAGTCTTCAAGGAAGAATCCAATGGAAATTTTCCTATAGAGACAAAGGAGAGAGCTTCTAAGCAATTATGTGTGATAAATGTACCAGAACATATTACCCCAATCAAAATTCAAAATATATTTGAATCTGTCTTGCAAGAGAAGCTCAAAGCTACTGCTGATTTTGACAAGACACTTGAGATTGTTGCCAATGTAAGATACATACCCGACAAATTTTGTGCCTATGTTGATTTTGCAAATGATGAACTCCTTGATGCATCAATGAAGCTTTATGCTGAAGATAAGAATGTATTTCATGGTTTACGTGTTGAGGTAGACCAGCAGAGTTTCTTTTCCAGAGATGGAGTTAGGGATAGATCAAACAACAGTGTAGAGTATTCCCGAGAACCTTTGTTGTCAAGGAGTAAATCTGATAATTATGGGAGGAAGCAGGATTTAGATGATGATAGTGATTCCGATTATTTTCATAATTTATGGTATGGTGACAACTTAGCCTCCAAGACTGATCATTTTCTTGATAAGCCAAGGCCACTTTTCTTGAGTGAGTTGATGAGGAATGCCTCAGCACAAACCATTAAGCAACTTTTCGAGGATATTATTACAACTTATATAGGACCGTCTCTGGTGAGTTCAAGTGGAAAGCAATTAGTTTTGGATGTAAGATATGTTCCATCAAGAGGATGTGCATTCGTGGATTTAGCCACACCTGAATTAGTGGAATTTATGCTCGATTTACACTCTCGAAGACCAGAAGTCTTCTTAAACATGAAGATGGAACTTGGTAGGAGACCAGTTCCTTATTCAGTTGAGGATGAGGCAGATCGGAGGTTAATTATGCGAAATCAAGATGCAAATCATGGCAAATCTCAATATGGTTCCCAACCATATGTATATCGACTTACTTCTGCCACGGGGTCTCGAAAGAACATAGAGAAGAGACCTAGTGGGAGTTACAATGATTACCTAGAGGATTCTGATAATGCTGATGATTTCTTGAGACAAGGCGTTCGAGTGAAAAAGCTAAGATCAGATCCGGAGAAAACTATATACGCTGATCGGCTTCCAGAGAGTGCCACTGAAGGCAAAATCAAGAAAATCTTTGAACGTGTTCTTGTACACAATATGAGCCGAGAAGAATTGGGTGTTTTTGGTGATGAATTGATCACTGAAGTGAGGCATGTTCCCTCAAAGTATTGTGCTTTTGTTGTGTTTGCCACCGAAGAACTAACGAGAATGGTTCTTCATCTTTATAATCAAGATGAAGATGCATTTGAGAGCATGCGACTTAAACCACATTTCCATTCTCGGTTGGAGGATTTATATAAAGAAGATCTACAAGATGTGGACGAGATTGTTCATCATCCATCCTCCTCCCTCAAGGAGAGGATGTCGACAAGCATCGATGTTGATGATTTTTCTTCAAGACCTCGACAAAGCGATCTCTATGATTCTCGAAGTAATACTAATAGTAATAGCCGATCAGCTGTTCATCGTGCTATTACAGCCTCAGCATTCAAGGAAGTAGATCGGAGGAGGTCAGTATATGTTGATAGGATACCCGAGGACTTATCTGAATATACAATGACTGTAATGTTTGAGAAGGCATTCCGACATAGAAAACATGCTCATGATGGTCACATGGTATCACAAGTTGCTTATTTTAGAGACAAATTTGATTCCACCAAGCTTTGTGCTTTTGTGGAGGTAAAGACTGAAGATGGGACACAAGACCTCGTGGACTTTTATAATGCAAATCCCGATGCATTTGATGGGGTGCGTGTGAGACCTGGTTTCAAGTATAACACTTGAAACCAGGTCTCTATCTCTCCTTTATAATCTTGAGATTCTTGAAAATATGGAGATTCTCCTTATATGCTTAAGATTCTCCAACTGTGGACATTCTTCTTTTATATGCTTGAGATTCTTGAAATGTCAACGTTCTCCTTCTATATGCTTCAGATTCTCGAAATCTCTTATCTATGGTTGAGATCCTTAAAAATGTGGAGATACCGACAATTATGCTTGCTGTTCATGGAATGTGGAGTTTCTTCACATGTTTGAGATTTCATGAAAGTGGAGTCTTTGCTACCCATGCGCAATTCCTGAAACATGAAGGTTCTTGTATTCTTGCGATCGCAAAAAATGGAGAATCAAGTGCAAGACTTTTCTATATTCTTGAGAAATTTAAAATGGAGAAGATTAGTCAACCAAGAGAAGATTCTGACACGAGAAGATTCCTCTATCAAATGCAAAGTTTCTCATAATGGAAAGAAGGGAGGGGAGGAGAGAGAGAGAGATTCCATACATATAAATATCTGCTTGCCAAAAATCAGTATCTTAAAAGTTTTCATCTTTGTCGTATTAGCTATGAAGAGCTGCATCCCAAAGGCAATATAATGCCTAAAGCTCTGTTGTCTATTACTCCTTAAAGTGTACAAAAGTCTTACTCAAGTTCTGTTATGTATAGAGAATATTTCTTTTTTATGTGAGCACAGATTGTAAATCAAAGTATAAATGCATCATCACTCAAGGCAATGTATAAGATCTTCATCCGAAATATCATGAGGCAATGCATAAGAGCATCATCATAAATATGAGAATGCAATGTATTGGAATTATCAGAAATATCGTAAGGCTACATACAGAAACTGTTACAAATATCATGAAAAGTTGCTGTGAAGCTCTATGTACAAGAAGCTGCTATGTATGTTATTCTGCTGAACATTTGTGTGATTGGTAAAGAACATGGGACAATGTTCCCATTACTCGAAGAAATGTCATTGGTGTACTTGAGCAGTACGAGGAACCACCAGTAGTAGACTATATCGGATGTGAAGTGAAAACTTGGAGCGCTTGGATCGAGTCGGTTCAAATAAGAGTCAAGATTGTTGGAGTAGAGAAACCTTGGGAACCAAGAAGTTCGGAGCAATGGAACTTCCATATGTGAAAATTGTGATAGAAACAACTACAAAAAACACATCATGTCTCTTTGGTTGATCTTGCATCATCTTCCCACATCAAGGCAACATGTCTAAGTATGCTCAAGGATAATGTTATGAGGCAAGCTAGAAAATGAGGTTGAATTTAACCCCGTAGAGGCAAAATGAATATGAGGATATAAATAGTTTCTCTCACATTGGATAATGGAAGAACATGGCTCCGTCCCATTGGTAGTAACCTGGCTCACTCACTATAAGGGACTGTTTTTACATAGGAGGATGGGTTCATCATTATGTCCATTTGACCATTTTAAGTCGTAGTTTTGGAGAAATAATACATTTGAAGGGGACAATATATTTGTCCATGTACTTAATTAAAATATGCATAGGTAGGATACGTGGAACAAAGGACAATGATTGTAGAATGCATGGACATGTTTTATGTGTGGAGCAAACTCCCATGAATAAGACTAATCACATAGATGGATCACTCAAAAGTTGTATTCAATTATGTCAACATTATGCTCAAACGATAATAGTAGACTCAATGCAATCTTCCTACAATTATATGTTACAAATAAATAGGTGGTTGGAAATTTTGATTTGTCACTTACAACCAAATATTGACATTGAATGCGAAGGCTTGTCAAGTGCAGCTCATTATGTGGATTTATTAATATGTTGCGTTTCGAATTGTAAAGGTTAGTTCATGCATGAAGGTTCAACGCCTATGTGTTGGAAAAATCAAGGATTTACATAATAGTTTCCCTCGTTTGATGAGATTGTAGCTAGCTATTTTAGTTATACCGTTGTTGTAGTGTGAATCAGACACTATGTGAAACATACCAAAGCCTTGGTGGTTCCCACCCGATTCACACAACGATTCGGAGCCGAAAGGCATGACACCGGTGAGAACCATATAAAGAGACAAATTTGTAAATAGAAGAAAATATTGTTACATGCATAGGGCAGGATTCAAACCCTGTACCTCCATGTTAACGATTTTTAAGCCTTACCATTATACTAGCGTATTATGAATTTTAAAGTTATACTAAACTTTATCCCATGTAAATATTCTAGACATGCATGGTACAAAAAGTTATTCATGCATAGACACTCGAGTTAAAAAGAAAAGATGAGATAGAAAGCTAATCATGCACATGCAATGTGCATGAAAACTAAAGATAGGAAAAGCATGATGCTTGCATGTGATAAACTTAGACTCTTCCAACACTATATAAGGAAGAGAGAAAGATGTATAGAGGTTGTTGATTATTTTATAAGGGTTGATTAATATAATATAATCGTGAATCCACGAGTTTGCTAACTAATTTTCTCTCTTAATTTGAGTACTCACTAATACACTATACTCGTGGGATTCACGAGTTTTTCATATCTTTCTTTCTTACAATATATTTCATATTCTTAATTGCCTTAGAATTTTCTTTCCTCCTAGTCCAAAACCCCAACGATTCCCACCTGACTCACACAACGATCTGGAGCCGTAAGGCACGACACAAGTGGTGAACCCGACGTGAACACGGGTGGCAAGGAGATGGAAAATCAACCGGAGGCTAACAACATGATGATGATGTTCGAGCGGATTCTTCAAGAACAACGTGCGATGTTAGAGATAGCGGCAGCAGTAGAGCGGCTTGTGCAACGGATCGGGCAATTCAACGGGAAGGACGTATCGTGCTATCTTCGGGACTACAAGGCGGAAATGATACGATGCGGGATTTTGGAAGGACTGCAAGTGACATCCTTCAACCGGGTTGCTACCGATGGGCTTCAAGCAAGTATCCACGTGCTACGACAACAAAATCCGAAGTGGGAAGCATTTGAAGAGGCGTTAAAGACCACGTTCGCTATCAAGGACTCCTCCAAGGCAACACGGAGAGGATTCAAGGATTGGGTAGAAACATCGGACAAGGGGATGAAGGTCCTTGATGTGTTTTCGGCATTCGAAAGTCGGTTCGGGAGGTTGTCTGCGAGAGATCAAGCTATCCTCGCACCGGACAAAGTTATCATGTTCTTACGAGCCGTAGATGTCCGGGACCGGAAGGATCTTGGAGTGCTTCTAGAGGACACGACTACCGAGAGTGGCCTCACTGAAACATGGGAAAGCGTGTGGGATATCGTCACGCGATACACAAAGAGGGGGCAATGGCTTGCCAACGAAGAAAAGAGGGTTTCAGAACCGATTCCGAAACCGAGATCCGGATCGAAAGACCATCAACCGCGGGCTCGAGAAGCTACGACTAAGAAGGGAATCGATGCAACTACGGGGGAGCAGTTGTGGAAGGAGATGGAGAATCTAAAAATCGCGATGGTAAAGAAGTCGGATGACCGTCCCACAAGTTCCAAGTATATGGACCGTCGATGCATATGGTGCGATAGCACCGAACATGATCGGAGGGATTGTGACGAGCACAAGAAAGCGCTACGACAGGATCTTATCTACTACGAGGGAAATCGGATTCATTCGATGGACTCTCGGAAGCCGCTCTGCCCGAACTTCCGAAAAGGCGGCATGAAGAAGGTCCTAGAGGAAATAGCGGCGAAGAGCAATTACGCAACAACCGCGGGAATACGTGTCGGGGAGTCATCGGGAGCAAAGGTGTCTTTTTGGCCGGAAGTGCTAGAAAACACCGAGAAAACCGACTCTAACGAGGTCCGAAGCACTGCGGAAGGCATCCGGGAAGCTACGGGATGGGAGTGCCCCGTCAATAAGAATAGCGTATACGCCCTATGTCAATTACATGAGGTATATGTGGATGAGAAGCGGCGACGCACGGAGGATGCGGCTGGACCATCGAAGACACCGGAGAGCTGGAACTCCGATGGAAGAGGGAAAGGAAAAACGATTTCGGCATTCAAGCTCGCCTCGGACATCGAACAACAAACGAACTTGAAAAAGGTGTTCGAGGAGAGAATCCTTGACAACCGGGTAGATTTTTCGCTTCGGGAACTACTCGGAATAGCAAAAAAAGAGTTCCATGATCTTCTTGTGGATCTCGTAAAAAGAAAAAGACAAACTACGGAGGAAAATGCATTGATGGTGAATGCAAATACCGTTCTGATGAACGACACCGAAGTGGAGGACGAGATTCCGAATTCCCACTATACAAAGCCACACTGGCCGCGTGCAACTACGGAGACTCCGGTCCGAATCGGCAACATCAAAGAGCCCGTGCTAGCATTGATTGATCACGGATCGAAGATCAATTTTATGTCCAAAGAGTTCTACAGGAAGGGGAAGTGGTCTATTAACACCAATCATGGATGGAAGATCCGGGCGGCCACTAAAGCAACGGAAGATCTATTTGCGGCTTGTCCGGATGTGACGGTGAAGATCGGGGATGTCGAGATCGACCAAAATTTCTTCGTACAAGATGAGGTCTCACACTCCGTGATCCTCGGGCAACCCTTTATCACGGCATCACGGATGGAGACGAAGGTGCTCGATAGCGGTGCGGCTTTTGCACGAATTCGGAGCCAAAACGGAGGGAAATCCGTCCAATTCCTAACGGTGTCGGCAAATCATGAAAGGAACAAGAGAGAGCTCTTGTCCCAAATAAGAATGGATTTTTAGAGCAGACTGTTGCGGAGTGGGGAAGTGATAGTCCGAGAAGCCCTGATACCCCACACAGGAAGAAACCTCTCGGTGCAAAACAAGTACAAATCGGTCCGGATGGGGCATCCACGTACACGGCCGTAATCGGAGGAATGAAGAAAGAATACCGAAAAGTGGAGGATAAGTTACGGTCGGCATCAATAATAAAAGAAGACGAAGAAATCGTGGGAATAGTCGAAGAAGTGTTCTATGGGAGCACACTACAACGGCTTGAAGAGCTCGCGAAAGATACAAGCCAGGGAAACCGGGTAATTCCAGTGGAGTCGGTCGAGATGTACGAGATCATTGTGAAAATGGGGCCGGATGCGCTCCGCAAAGAAGAAGCAATGGTAAGTACGAAATACAAGACCGTGGAGAAGAAAGTGAAACCGATTGCGGGACTGTTAACCGCAGATAGCGAACAAAAGAGGAAAGAAGTCTCGGGGGATCCGACACTTCGGAAGTCCATGGATATTGGACATGCCTTCACGGATGAGACCCGGAAGAAACTTCAGATCGGTGGAGGTGGGTTCCTATTAAAGAATGAAGAAGAACAATCCCGTGGGATGCTAGAGCGACATGGGAGAGCATTTGCATTTACATCGAAAGAAATAGGATGCACTGACCCGAAGATAGTGGAGCCGATGGTGATCTTCACAATTGACCATGTGTCGTGGAACCTGAAGCCGATTCCGGTGCCATGGGCGCATATTCCGAAAATCATCGACTTGCTCAAGGAGAAGGTGGTGATGGGGATTCTAGAGCCATCAAATGCTCCGTACTCAAATCGATGGTTTACGGTTCCGAAGAGGAATGGGTCACTCCGATTTATTCAAGATTTGCAACCGGTGAACAAGGTCACGATCCGGAACTCCGGAGTCGGTCCGATAGTGGACGAATTTGCGGAAGCATTTGCCGGTCGCGCGATATACTCCATCGGAGACCTATACTCCGGATATGACCAATTCCAACTAGTTGTGAAGAGCCGAGACATCACTACCATGCGGACACCAATAGGATTAGTCCGGATGTGTACGCTACCACAAGGCGCGACGAACTCGGTCGCACATATGATGAATGCGATGAACAAGGTGCTTCGAGACTGCATTCCGGAGATAACGATGCCATTCCTAGATGACATTCCAATGAAAGGATGCGCGGTAGAAGAAAAAGATGAAACTATGGATGATCGGGGATGCCAAAAGTTCGTAGTCGACCATATTCGCGATTGCGAGAAAGTGCTTCGAAAGTTAGAAGATGTGCATCCAACACTTTTCGGTGAGAAATTAGCATTCGGGCAAGAAGAAATATTGGTAGTCGGACATCTATGTGGGCCATATGGCTGAAGACCGTCACCAACCAAGATCGACGCGATTCAAGCTATGAAAGAAGTATGCGAGTCACAATCCGAAGTTCGAAGGTTTCTTGGAGCATGTGCATTCTACCACATATGGATTCCGCACTATGCACATATAGCGGACCCACTCTATCACTTGTTGCGGAAGGGTAAGAAGTTTGAATGGAAATCGGAGCATACCAAAGTCATGAAGAAGCTCAAGAAATCACTACGGAGGGCAAAAGCACTAAAGAAGCTGAACTATGACCAACCGATCATAGTAACGGTTGACACAAGTCCAACGGGAATCGGATGGGTCCTCAATCAAGCCGATCCGGAAGGTTCGCGATATCCGATCCGATTCGGAGCAAACGTTCTAAACGAAAGGCAACGCGGATATGCACAAGTTAAAAGAGAATTATGGGGAGTCGTGTCGGCAATAAAATCGTATCGAGATTATTTGATCGGAGCCGAAGTAGTGATCGAAACGGATTGTCTTCCGATACTCGGGATGATGCGATGTTGCACGATACCAGATGTGGCTATGCTAAGATGGATTGCATATGTTAAGTCGCTTAATCCGGAGGTACAACACATCAAGGGCGGACGCGGTAGCGGATATGTTATCAAGGGCGCGGTTCGGAGATAACATAACCGAATCCAATAATGAAGAAGTTTCCGAAGACTACTTTGCTTCGGAGCACATATGCCGGGTGAACGTAATCCGAGAATTCCGGGAAGAAGAATACGAGGGAGAAAGCTTGCTGACCGGGAAAGTGCTACAAGAAATCGAGGAATCATCGGACAATAAAGAGAAGAGAGCCGAGATCCGAAGTAAGAAGCGGCAAGTCCGAAAGTTCTTCTTGAAAAGTGGATTACTATGGAGGGAGCCGAAAAGACCGGATGGCATACCACTTCGAGTAGTCGGGACGAAAAGGCAACGAAACCGGATAATGTCCAAATTTCACGAATCCGATTGGGCTGGACATCGAGGAACATGGGCAACTTTTGTGAAAATCAAACAAAAATATTGGTGGAAGAACATGTACAAAGATATAGCGAAGTTCACGGAAAGCTGCGAGAAGTGTCAAATCTACTCTGGAGTTCGACACTAAGATGAGTTACATCCGACATTCTCACCATCAACTTCAAATGGATCGTCGATATTGTAGCCATGCCAACCGGGATCGGACAAAAGAAGTACTTGGTGTTAGCTCGGGAAGATCTCACAAACCAAGTAGAAGGTCGGGCGCTACGGAGGAAAACGTGTTCTACGGTATGCCAAATCCTTTTGGAAGAAGTGTTTTGCAGGTACGGGTGCGTAGGACAAGTGATTGCGGATCGGGGAGAACTCGACTCTGATAAAGCTAAGGAATTCTTCACTAAACATGTAGTTCGGTTAACACTGACAACGACATACAATCTGGAAGCCAATGGGAAGATCAAACGAGGACATAGTTCGATTGTCAAAGCACTTGCGAAGGCATGCGATGGAAGGGTGAAGGATTGGCCGCAGATGCTTCCGTATGCACTATGGGCGGATCGGACGACGCATAGCTCCATAACCGGTTACATGCCGGCAGAACTCATGACCGGACAAGCACTAGTAATGCCAACGGAAACCGCAATCGCGACATGGACAGTGCTACCGTGGAAGGAAGAGATGAGCCAAGAAGAACTACTAGCGGTCCGAATACGACAACTAGAGGGAAGACCGGAAGACATAGCGGAAGCAATACACCGACGACAAGAAGCGTGATTCCGGAATAAAAGCTGGTTTGACAGAAAGCACCGACTACGATCGCGAAAGATTGAAGAAGGAGATTGGGTGATTGTCTACAACAGTAGTTTGGATCATCAACATACAACAATGCGGAAGTTCGCGAAAAGGTGGTTCGGGCCATACAAGGTTCGGAAAGTTTTCGACAATGGAACTTACCGACTATGCGAGTTGGATGGAACGTTGCTACGAGTGCCTATAGCCGGGAAATGGGTGAAGATTTTCAAGAAGCGGACTGATAAAGAACCCTATGTGATCCTAGACAAGACCAACAAGAAGGAGCAATCAGACGAAGATCGTGGTGATGCGGAAAGCGAAGAAAGTGGATTACAACTCATAGTCGACTTAAGGGGAGAATCGGAGGAAGCTTCAGATGAAGGTGAATAGCAAGCATCGGGGACTTCGGCACATACCGGAGGATGTGCGGGTTCGGAGGGGGCGAGTGGTAGTGTGAATCAGACACTACGTGAAACATACCAAAGCCTCGGTGGTTCCCACCCGATTCGCACAACGATCCGGAGCCGAAAGGCATGACACCGGTGAGAACCGGTAAGGAAGACCCTGTGAGAACCGGATGAAGGATGGAATCGGCAAGGAGGAACCAGTGAGAAACGGATGAAGGATGTAATCGGTAAGGAGGAACCGGTGTGAACCGGATGAAGAGACAAATTTGTAAATAGAAAAAAATATTGTTACATGCATAGGGCAGGATTCAAACCCTGTACCTCCATGTTAACGATTTTTAAGCCTTACCATTATACTAGCGTATTATGAATTTTAAAGTTATATTAAACTTTATCCCATGTAAATATTCTAGACATGCATGGTACAAAAAGTTATTCATGCATAGACACTCGAGTTAAAAAGAAAAGATGAGATAGAAAGCTAATCATGCACATGCAATGTGCATGAAAACTAAAGATAGGAAAAGCATGATGCTTGCATGTGATAAACTTAGACTCTTCCAACACTATATAAGGAAGAGAGAAAGATGTATAGAGGTTGTTGATTATTTTATAAGGGTTGATTAATATAATATAATCGTGGGATCCACGAGTTTGCTAACTAATTTTCTCTCTTAATTTGAGTACTCACTAATACACTATACTCGTGGGATTCACGAGTTTTTCATATCTTTCTTTCTTACAATATATTTCATATTCTTAATTGCCTTAGAATTTTCTTTCCTCCTAGTCCAAAACCCCAACGATTCCCACCCGACTCACGCAACGATTCGGAGCTGTAAGGCACGACACCGTATCGTATTGTTGCTTGTGAGAGATGCTTTTCTAGGCAAGATGCAGTAAGGAGTTTAAAAACGCATGTAATTGTTGCTTGTGAGAGCAATGAGTGTGTCTTATGAGATACTCAACAAGTAAACATTTTGGCAAACTATCAAATGGGGTGAAATGAAAGGACACGTTTTCAAAAATGATCTTGATAGCTTTGCTTTGGAAGCAATATAGACTCTAGTCTCTAACAAAACAACACATTGTGTAACCGCGCGTGCACACACACACACACACACACACACACACACACACACACACATTGTCTAACTAAATTTATAGGAGTTCCCTATAACGAGTTGAGTGGATACTTTATCAGAGTGATATCCTACTTTCTCTCATGATATTTAATACATTTTGGTCGAAATTACCATTTGTAAGTTGAGTTTCTAAACTAATTCCCTCGCTCTTATATGGTTGTTGATTTGCTATTGAGTTGTTTTCTTTATGAGTAGGTTTATCGCCACATAATCATCCCTATTTTGATGGTATACCTTGTCCTATTATAATCTCGGGCATTCTCTCTCCCTCCATCATGACATACATAATCTAATTAATTCCATAATGTAAAACTACGTTCTACATTTCATCAAGCTATGTGTGATAAATGTTCCACAATCATGAGCACATGCCAAGGCAAGGCAGTAGCAATCATCTTCATTTATTCAATGAGTTGTAAATTAGAAGCTAATGTTTACAAGCTTCTACCGATGAGAGGTTTCTACAATGATAATTGGTAATGCATTATGACAATTCGATATCTACATATTCTAGAATGATAGGTACTCAACCCTAAGCGTGGAAAAGCACTCGTCACTCCCTAAATTCCACCAAGGAAAACCAATATCCATTTTTCTACATGGCAAAGCCATAATCTAAGACATTACCTCTGCAATCTTTTCCTATAACATTCTTCACGTTCTCGGTGCTGGGTGGGAGCAATCGGTCCGAGTTTGGAAGAATGTACAAGCAAGGGCTGATCGTCATGTACATATGTCAAAGGAGCATCGAACTGTTTCGTGACCATGTCGGTTGGACGGGGTTACTTGTACTCCATACGAACAATCTGCCGTATTCAATAACGTTGTCTCCACGTGCATGCGTGCACACACACATACACACTTGCACTCACTCCCGGAGACCATTGGGGGGTGATTGGGCACACACGAATACACACACACACACACTCACACACACTCATGGAGACCATTGGGGGGTGATTGGGCACACACGAACACACACACACACACACACACTCGTACTCACTTCCCGGAGACCATTGGGGGATGATTGGGCACACACGAATACACACACACACACACACTCCGGAGACCATTGGGGGGGGGGGGTGACTTGGCACGCTTATCTAGCAAAGGACACAAGACACCACACCACGTCTGCTCGGATTCGGTAACGTTTGTCGTTTATCTCGGACACTCTCCGAGACCATTGGACAGGTGTCCGGAAGCTCTCTCCGGAATCTGATGAAAACTTTTGATTCCTCTTCTGCCCATCCCCATGGATCAATCAATCCAAATTCCAATCCAATCCAATCCAAATTCCAATCCATCATCATCTGTACATACATACTACATACACACATGGGATGGGGGTGGGAGGAGTGGTGGCTTTAGTAATTAAATGAGGAACAAAATAGCAATCAATTTTGCATGGTACCTTCCTTAACCCCACTGTCAGGGAATCTCCATGCTTTTCTGTTGTTCTCCCCTGCTCTTTCTTCCCCTTCTGTCCTTCCATTCCTGCTTTCCTTCTTTGTTTCATCAACCACCCAGTACCCTAAAGCAGAGTATATCATCTTTTTCTACCTGCTGGATCTTCTTCAGGTAATTACAATTCCTTTGCAAATTTCATTGCCCCTCTCCATCTGCTGCATTTCTCTTATTCAAGTGTTTTTAAAGTAAAATTCCTGCATTTTTTTTTTAATATTTATATTTGTCTGCCTTTATTTTCTTCTTTGATCCAGCTGCATGCTTCCCCTTTTGTGTAGTGGAAGGTCTATATATATTCGGTTTGTGAATGATTTTCTTGTGGGTTTAGGGTTCTCTATGATCTGCATGTTTATTCCGCCTCCTAATTATGTACCTTCATGTTTGCATTTGTTTTTCTATCATTCTTTGTACGCATCTTTTCAGTTCCTCGTATTAGTTTTAGGGTCTTTTAAATTCGCTACTGCACCACAGATGCCTCTTTTCAGTTTTAGAGTGTTTCTGCTTCATGTAGTTCTTGATATCGAATTTCAGTTTTTCTATTGTTGTATAAAGCTTTTCCTCTCATAGGTTTATTCTACATATTTTGGAGGTTAAAGGGCTAAACTTTGCTACTACGTAGCTCGTTCTTTTTCCAGGTTTAGCTTTTTATTTGCATCTTCTAGGTATTTTTTTTCAGATTTTAGTTTTTTTCTTTCCATTAAGCGGTTAATATTTTTCCAATTAGAGTTGTGATTTTTTTCTTGTTTCAAGCGTTTGTTTTCAGGTTCAGGGTTCTTTTCATCTTCTAACCCATGTGTTAGTTATGATGTTTTGGATTTTCTCGACTCATCTGAGTATTTTTATTAATCAGGCGCGAGGCTTCTTTTATGTATCATTCAGGCGGTTTTCCAGGGTTAGGTTTATCTTTTGCATTTTGCAAGTGTTTGTTTCAGTTGTAGGGTTTTCTTTCCTCAGTAAATAAGGTGTTATATTTCAGTTTTTGGGTTATATTTGACACTATTCAGATGTTGGTGTTCTAGTTAGGTTTTTGTTGTTATTATTGGTATATTCAGGTTTTTTTGTAGCAGCATAGGGTTTTCTTATTTTTCAGGTTCAGGGTTTTGTTTTTGTTCTGCTTTTATTCTCGAAAATTAATGTCTAATTCAGCTCTTCTTCTTTGTCTCATCATTCGTTCAGCTATGGCATCACCATTTCGTAAAAGGGCTTTCGAACCTTCGCTAGCTATTGGGTCGTCTTCGTCATCAGGGTTGAAAGCTCTGAAGTTAGCATTTGATCCCATAGACCTTGACATTCTGCTGCCCAATGGTGGGAGAGTTATTATCTCGGTGGCTGAGAGTGAAAAGCTTGTTGTTGCTTCTTTGATCAAACAAATACAAAAAAGAATACCAAAGGACATATTGGAATCGCTTAACTGGCAAAAAGTGTTCCTTGAAGATCCTGCTGGAAACAAACTCTTAGATGGAGAGTTTGTTTTCTCTCGTAATGATTTGCGGACGCTCTTCCTCCAGGCTTGTTTCATTGCTTTTGTGAAAAAACTAAGAAAGAAAAGAACCGTATTAATTTCTGTAAAGAGGTCATAATGGTGTATGAGATTGAACCAGAATGTTGTCTCATCTTGGAGAATAACGAGCCAAAAGAAATGAAATAAATGCTCTAAGAAAGGAAGAAAGGTTTAATGTCGTTTTAAGAGGCCAAGATGGCCCACAAGTCCAAACAAGAGATTACATCTTAAAATGTCATCTCCTCTTTGAGAACAAATAAAACAAACGTAACTTAGTAGAAAAGTAAATAAAGTAAAACGTGATTAAAGAATCTCATTCACGATACATGTAAGATTGTCTAGTCAGATAGCCTGTTTTTTTTTGTCTTCAAAAGATCTCTAGTATAGGTCCATCCAAAATGGAGAGGTCTCTCTGTAGTGAAAGAAGCACCTACAATGGTGAAGATAATGGCTTTTATCTGTTCATGACAAGGGTGATGAGATCATGGTCCATTAGGCCGGGCCTATTTTGTGACAAATTACTCTTACCTGATCAAGTGTAACCCCTTGCAATTTCTTGGTCTGGAGCACACTTATATTGTCCTTGATTGACCTGTAGAGTAGTAGTGATGGGGCTGCAACCCTCATACTAATATAAGGGTCAATTTCCTATACTTTTGAAGCTTTAGCAAGATTTGGCCAACATGTTGTGAATCGGCCGTCTCATCCTTTTATGAATGGTGGAGTCTACATCGAGGGTGGCATACTTCTCTTTGATGTGCTTGTGAAAATGCTCCTCACTTTCTATCTCTCCATCACATAACTTGTGAAATGTTCCAGCTTTAGGTATGCGACACACTCTTCTTGCTTCAATCTTTAGTTGGTGGGGGGCAACTTGGCCTATTGCTTTGTGAGCACTATGTGACATTTAGAGATTCTTTGTACCTCTATCTTTATTTGAATTCATCCTTTGATAAGTTCATAGAATGATTTTTGTAAGGCCATATTTGGAGGAAGAAGCTCCCTTGGTGTGATCTAAGTCCTGTATATAGATAGAACTTCCATAGATCTTGCTGCAATACCTTGTTTATTTTGTTACTTTGAAAATGTGTAGAATATCAAAACAGTGGCAAGTTCTCGACAATGAGGCTATTGTTGTTTAACCACTTCATCACTTGTATGTACCATGATCTTTATATGAATTGTGTTGTTGGCATTTGCTTTGATGCTTTAAACTCCTTGTGCATAATTCCATGAAGTGGCATGGTTTGAATCCATGAGGTTCATTGTCTAGAATAATGCTTCTATTGTCACGGGGCTGTGGCTACTTCAACATGGCTGGTTTCATGCGGTGACATGGTTTGCTTCCTGTTAACGAGGCTCATTGTTTGCAATAATGCATGTACCATCGTGGTGGTGTGTCCAATTCAATGGATGGTTTCATGTTTGGTAGATGCTTGCTACTTATCATCCATGACAACATGACTAGTGAATGTTGTATTTGTGTCCACATGTACATGTGGAGGCTTGGAGCATATATGGCTGCACTGTACATGAGAGTAGTGGTGAGTGTGGTTTTGGGTGACTATGATTTGCCATGAGGCTATAAAGTGTGCCCAGTGGCACTACAGTTCTAGCACAGCAATGGCTAGCGCTGCACATCCTTGAGTGAGTCAATCCTTGGTGGTCTGGGTCATAGAGAAGCTCCCCTTTGTGCTTGTCTATGCCTCCTTTATATACATAGGAATTCAGTACTTCAACTTGCTCTTGTAACAAAGTCAAGCCAGCTTGTCTGTGAGTTGGCCTAGATGTGTAGAAGAACATGTCTTTAGTCCTTCCTTGGTTTACTGTGAGCCCTTTTTGGTGGCAGAAACTATCTAGGCATGGAGATGATGTTGTAGAACTGCATGAGATTCAAACACCAAGATTATGTCATCAGCATAAAGAAGAATGTGGAACCTGATATATATAATATGTTTATTCCCTCACAGCTTGCACATGATGTACAATCCAATGAGGGTAGGGGAGAGTAGACATCCTTGCATCATACCAAGTGTGTTTGTGATTTCCTCTAATAGCCCCTATGGTCACCTAAGTTGTCCCAGCATTTGTTCATATATTACATATATGACCCACATCATGTCAAAACATCGCAAATCATGATGATCTGCTAGTAACACGTGCTAATGCATTCCTAGACAGAGAGGGATGTACCTGAAGTGGTGCTACATGTATCACAAGTCAATATACTCCAAGAGTAGTGGAATACCTGGTTTGGTAACACATGCCACATTTCAATGTAATCCGTGCATCAGAAAAAAAAAACATAAATAAAAGACTTTTTAGTGTGGTACAAAAATGTTATGGGGTGTTGCATGTTCTATAAAGGAATGGCTATGCGCTGAGACTAGTTTCATTTCCATCCTAGTTTCTCAAAAAGGAGAGGCCAAGTGTGTGTCCACATTCATCATCCCCCTTGTCCCTGAAAAAAGTCAGTGGTTATGTGTTGGTGAATGTTAACATTTTGTAACAAATGGGCTCCCGACCAGGACATAACAAAGGGGTTACAATAGATCAGGCAATAACAATGTCATGCCCTGGCCCCATGGACCAGGACCTCATCACCCTTTTCATTGACAGATAGAGGCGATTCTCTCCCGCCATTGCAGGTGCTTCCCTTGCTTTGGAGACCTTTGTTGACACCGGCGGTGCACAGTCACCATCAGTAGTCGACCAGGCACCACCTATTAGAAATATTGAGAATCGAGTAGATAGGTATATAGAGTTACAACTGCAGAGATGGATATATGAAAACAGAATTTCTATTACATATGAGAGTAGTTCAAAATGGTAGTTTTCCCATGCGCTCACACCTTAGAGCTTAGATAGGATATGGACCGGCTCACTACAAAATTAGTGGGGACTAATGATCGATCTGACCACTGTGTGAGAAAAGTGACTTATAATCTATGTTTGGTCTTAATATAAATGTGCAAGTCAGTTGACAGTAGTGGAGATATTCCTTTTCTGTCAATTGACTTGTCATTTAATATGACCCAACTCCCTAGGTACAGGCTAGTGCTAGATAATACTTATCTTGAAGTCAATGACGCATACTTCAAGACTAAGTACATCGTAACTTGCCCACAAAATATTCTAGCTGACTTGATTAGCCAATCCTTTTATCTATTTCTCTCTTTCCTAAATATATTGTGTCCTACGCATCTACGGTTTCCTAGATTAACACCTTATCGACCCATATGGTCGAGTTGCACACTAGCCGCTCCTCATTTGGGGCGCTATCACAAAATGTGCACTCTAAGAGCACATATGGGGATAGATTTACAACTTGGGGCTGATCATTGATTATATCTAACACGCCCCCTCAATGATCAACCCATTGAGTTCACTTGGAATTGGGCCAACACCTAGTCGTCGAAGGTGTTGTTGCAACTGTTCTGCTCCAAGCGCCTTTGTGAAGATATCTGCAGCATTTTCTGATGTTGGACAGTACTCAAGCTCCACAATCTCATCATTTATTAGCTCCCGCACATAGTGATACTGAATCTCTATGTGTTTAGTACGTGCATGAAATACGGGGTTCTTGGCAATGGCCATGCAACTCTGATTGTCACACCTCAATACCGTTGCCGTCCTTATTGGGACTGCCACATCCATAAGGATTCTTCTTAGCCAAACTACCTCGCATGCCGCTATGCATGCTGCTTTGTATTCTGCCTCCGTTGAAGATAGTGCCACTGTTGGTTGTTTTTTTACTACTCCATGAAACAGCTCCAGATCCTATTGAAAAACAATATCCAGAAACTGATTTTCTGGAATCACTATCTCCAGCCCAATCGGAGTCGCAATATCCACTAAGTTGGTCAATTGTTGGCTTGTAGAAGATTCCATAATTTAAAGTACCCACAATGTACTTTAATACACGTAGAGCAGCTTTCCAATGAGTCTCCTTCGGCTTGTTGCTGAATCGACTCACCACATTGACTGCAAAACAAATATCCAGCCTAGTGTTGCATAGGAAAATTAGACTTCCTACTAGTTGTCTATACTTCCTTATGTCAACCATTGGTGATGAGTCTTCTTGGGATAGCTTGCAGTTTGACTCCATTGGAGTCGACTTCGACTTGCTGTCCATCATCCCGAAGGTCTTCAAGATCTCTGTTGCATACTTTCTTTGTGACATGAAGATGCCGACCGAGGTTTGCCAAACCTCAATTCCAAGGAAGTAGTGTAGAATCCCCAAGTCTGTCATTTCAAACTCAGTTTTCAAACACTCTTGTGTTTGGCCAATGCACTCTTCATGGTCACCAGTAAGTACTAGATCATCCACGTAAATGATAATGATGACTTGTTTCCCGTCCTTCATTTTGACATACATACTTGCATCCGAAGCACATTGCTTAAAGTCGATTGATCGTAAGAAGCTGTCTATCCTCTTGTTCCAAGCTCTTGGTGCTTGCTTTAGACCATATGGTGCCTTCTTCAGCTTGCAAACTTTGTTTTCTGAATTCGGTATCTCAAACCCCGGTGGTTGTGTCACATATACCTCCTCCTTGAGATGCCCATTCAGAAATGCTGATTTGACATCCATTTGATAAATCGGCCATCCTCTTGAAGCAGCCAACGCTATGACCATTCGAATTGTTGTCATGCGAGCTGTCGGGGCAAATGTTTCTTGTACATCGAACCCTTCAATTTGGGAGTATCCTTGCGCTACTAGCCTGGCCTTGAATTTCTCCAAAGAGCCATCAGCTTTATACTTCACTTTCCATACCCACTTCGTGCCTATCACCTTCTTCTTTGTTGGCCTCTCTACCAACTCCCATGTGTCATTTTTCATGATGCTATCATATTCTGATATCATCGCCTCTTTCCACTTCGGGTCGGCCATAGCTTCCTCCACCGAGGTCGGCTCACTCACTGAGCCTATGATGTCCACCATCAGAGCCATGTTGACAATGTGGTCAGAGGTTCTTCCTTGCTCCTGTATTCTTCTTGATCTTCGTAATCCATCAGTTGAAGTTTCAGGAAACTCAACTTTAGGAGTATGATCATTGAAGAGTTGTTGAGCCCACTTAGGTATTTTCTTTACATGTGGGACTGGCATAGGCTGAACTAGTGAACCATTACCATCAGATGGTTCAGCTTCCTTTTTTGGATAATGGGTCGGGATTGGGTAAAATACTTCTTCAGTTGATGAGATAACTTGAGAATCGTTGTTCTCAGCTAGCTGTGGTTGTTCCTCATCGAACACCACATCGCGGCTTGTCAATATCTTTCTTGCCTCTGGATCGTAGAGTCGATAGGCCTTTGACTCTTCACTATATCCGAGAAAGATACACTTTTTGCTTTTAGCATCCAACTTCTTTCTGCTCACATCTGGAATATGTGCGTAGCACATACACCCAAAGGTTCTGAAGTGCAGCACTGAAGGTTTCTTGCCTGAATAAGCTTCTTGGGGTGTTTTCCCTTGAAGTGCCTTCGTGTAGCTCCGATTGAGGATATAAACTGCTGTGTTCACTGCTTCAGCCCAGAATGGGTCGGGCAGCGCTTGTGCCTTCAACATACACCTAGCCATCTCGACAACTGTTCGATTTCGACGTTCGACAACGCCATTTTGTTGTGGGGTGTAGGCAGTTGTAAGTTGGCGCTTAATTCCATGCTCTTTGCAATACTCACAGAATTCTATTGATAAGAATTCTCCACCTCGATCAGAGCGTAGCTCCTTCACTAACTTTCCAGACTCTCGCTCGACAAACTTATGCCATCTTTTGAAGATTTTAAAAGCTTCAGCCTTCTCCCAAAGGAAGTAAACCCACATCTTTCTGCTGAAGTCGTCGACTATTAGCATATAGTAGAGAGATCCACCCATTGCAGGAGTCACCATTTTTCTAGAGAGGTCAATGTGTATTAGCTGTAGAGGAGTCTTTGCCCGATTTTGACTCTCTTTTGGAATGGCTGATCTTTGATGCTTGCCCATCATACAAGCATCACAAACATGACTTAAGTCAGATAGGGTTGGCAACCCAACTACCATATTCGACTTCTTCATCTCCTTCAACACAGCAACGTTGAGATGCCCAAATCTCTCATGCCATTGCTTTGTGTTGGTACTTGTGCTGTGGTCAGTAGAAATGGTAAACGCGCTCAGCTCATAGAGATTGTTGCGCCTCACCCCTATTCCTACAACCTTGCCAGCAGAATCTGTTATTTCTGCACCCGACTTCTTGAATCGAACATCAAGACCCTTGTCAGTCAGTGCAGAAATGGACAGTAGATTCTTCTTCAGATCTGGCACGTATAACACTTGAGAGAGATGCTTTGTCCCACCGGTCGTTGCTTTGAGGGAGACGGTTCCGGTTCCTTTGGCCGGACATCGAGCATTGTTCCCGACCACAACATTGATGGGCTCTTGTAGAGGTGTCCAAGAACTGTACCAGTCACGATTACTGGTCATATGTCGGGATGCTCCACTATCGAGAATCCAAGACTCATCAACAACTTGAGTGTCAACTGAAGAACACACTTCTTCAGTTGCGACCCATAACTCAAGTTCATATACGACATTGTTAGCGGACTCGGGCTCTCTCCAAGAAGTCTTATTAGAACCATTCTTCTCATCCGCCATCTTCTTTCGACAATCCTTGATTGTGTGACCCTTCTTGTCACAGTAGAAACACGATCCATTGAACTTCTTCTTCTTCGGTATCCTATTCGCATTGTTTGAATTGGATGCCCCTTCACCCTTAGTCCTAGAGACAAATGCTGAATCTTCCCTTTCTTCTCTTGTCTTCAGCCGAAGCTCCTCTTCAAGCAGCATTGCACTTAGTTCATCAAATTTTAAAGGAGTGGGTCGAACCTGAGTGTTCAATGCTGTCACAATGCCATCATACTTGAAAGGAAGTACTCGAATGCACCGACGAGCCATATCCTCTTGAGAGACGACTACTCCAACAGCCGCCAACTGATCTTGAAGATCCTTAATCCTTTTTACAAAGGATTCTACTTTCTCTCCATCAGCGAGCTTCTCTGCAGCAAGCTGATTTTCGAGGTTTTGTATCCTTGTATAGTTTCTGGTCTCATACTGGCTGGCCAATATGCTCCAAGCTTCATGTGCCCTAGTTGTATGTTGCACTAGTGTTAGTACGGAGTCACATACACCAGTGACTATGGTACATAGTGCATCAGCATTCCTTCTCTTCCAGGCTCGAAGTAGATCAGCATTTGGAGGAATTGATGTGGTAGGGTGTGCAGGGTCAAAGGTTGCCATGGGCTCAGGGTCTCCCCCTGTGGGTCCCATGATTGTTTCCAACAACTCGTAGGAATCCAAAATGGCAGACATTTTGAACTTCCATAGAGTGTAGTTGGTTCCATCTAGCTTTCCATCAGACAATGGAGGTGGGCGAATGCGCAATGGAGCAGCTGCAACATTCGTGGACAAGGCCATTGATACTCTGTCTCTCTCTCTCTCTCTCTCTATTTCTCTCTGTTGCTAGACAGCAACTACCCGTATATACCTAATCTAGATCAACCTCTTCGCTCTGATACCATATTAGAAATATTGAGAATCGAGTAGATAGGTATATAGAGTTACAACTGCAGAGATGGATATATGAAAACAGAATTTCTATTACATATGAGAGTAGTTCAAAATGGTAGTTTTCCCATGCGCTCACACCTTAGAGCTTAGATAGGATATGGACCGGCTCACTACAAAATTAGTGGGGACTAATGATCGATCTGACCACTGTGTGAGAAAAGTGACTTATAATCTATGTTTGGTCTTAGTATAAATGTGCAAGTCAGTTGACAGTAGTGGAGATATTCCTTTTCTGTCAATTGACTTGTCATTTAATATGACCCAACTCCCTAGGTACAGGCTAGTGCTAGATAATACTTATCTTGAAGTCAATGACGCATACTTCAAGACTAAGTACATCGTAACTTGCCCACAAAATATTCTAGCTGACTTGATTAGCCAATCCTTTTATCTATTTCTCTCTTTCCTAAATATATTGTGTCCTACGCATCTACGGTTTCCTAGATTAACACCTTATCGACCCATATGGTCGAGTTGCACACTAGCCGCTCCTCATTTGGGGCGCTATCACAAAATGTGCACTCTAAGAGCACATATGGGGATAGATTTACAACTTGGGGCTGATCATTGATTATATCTAACACCACCGCCCCTCCATTTTGGATCAATCTATGTTAGAGATCTTTCAAATACAAAAGTTATAATATATCTAACTTAAGAATCTCACATGTGCCGAAAACCAGATTCTTTCGTCTCTTTTTATCTTATGTACTTTTATATTTACTGAGTAATATTTATTTTATTTTGGTTTGTTGTTCTCAAAGACGAGACAACACTTCAGATGTAATCTCTTATTTGGTCTTATAGTCCATTTCGTCCTCTTAAAAGACGTTAATATATCTTTCATTTCATTTCTTTCTCTCTTGATTTGTTGTTCTCAAAGACGAGACAACACTTAAGATGTAATCTCTTGTTTGGTCTTATAGGCCATTTTGGCCTCTTAAAGATATACCATACCTAGTGTCTTTATGTTTGAGGTATCCAATAATTGGGAGAGGGTGGGAGATGGTCCAATAGTTGGGAGAGAAACCTGGTTTAAGTGTTCATATTTGTTATACATTTCTGTTTCTCAGGATGGGAGACCAAATGCTATACATGGTCTTGAGGTTCGTAGTTGGATTTTGCAAATTGTTACTTTTGTTTTACTTTTTTTTCATAGTTCTCTTAGCTTGTCTTTGTTTGCTGATGAGCAGGATATGTGGAATGTAACTCCGGTTCCCGAGCTCTTAGGTGCTCTGCCTCAAGAATATACTCTGGAAACAGCATTGGCAGATCTTTTGGTGAATATTCCTTGTTTATGGACCATTTACTCTTTAAGTGTACTACACAATGTATGCACATAAATATATGTCTTAAAAAATATATTTTATTACATGCATATACGCATTCTTATTATACCTAGAGTGTTGATCGCAACCATCTGACAGAGTTGTTCTTGATAGTGTCAGATCTGGGCTCTTTATTAGGGATTATACCTGGTTCGGAACTCTACTCAGTTACATTGCAACATACCCTGCACATCATCTGTTGCAGCATTTGACACCTTTTAGGCATTTTTCTTTTCAAGTTATCTACGAAGAATAGACCTACACATATGTTATGTTCGATTATACGCGAATTCCAAAGTTATGCTTGAAGATTAACATTCACATCTCCTCCTAATTTCATAGCAACTTGTATGGTACCAGGCTTCATAGCACTCTATGGGAATAACTCCAATGCATCTTGATAGCAACTCACAAAACATAAAGCTCATTGCATATACATGTTCTGGCCATCCTCACTAAATTTTAATTGTTTGTGATGTATTATGGAGTTTCTCTTACATGATCAAAATTGTTCTTCTTCAGGATAACTCCCTTCAAGCAGTTTGGGCAAATGCCACTAGTGAACAACGTTTAATAAGGTTTCACATTATTTTTTGGTCCAGTGTTATCTCATGTTTTTCTCTCTCCAAGTTGATCTAATGGAATGTCCCGATGTTTACAGTATAACAGTAAATACTGATAAAATTACGATTTTTGATAATGGCCAAGGAATGGACAGTTCTAGAGAAAACTCAATTGCGAAATGGTACATAATAATTATCATATACACATTTCTTTAAAATTGAGACAGTGTTTTTCATAATATCAATGATAATTGCTTTAAAGTTCAGAATGCTGTAGATATGAGATTTCAGAATAATCAAAAGATAAACTTACCTCAAAACAATCTCGATTGACACTTGTGTACTTTCATGTTTACAGGGGGACAATGGGATCCTCTAGCCACCGGGGTGTTAGATCATTGGCTGTAGGAGGAGACCCTCCTTTTCTTAAGGTCTGAAATAGTTCGTATTAGAAACTCAATAGATGGTTATGTTTGCAGGCATGTATTCATGAAATACTTGTACAATTGTTTGCAGCCCTATTTTGGAATGTATGGATTCGGTGGTCTTATTGCCGCAATGCACCTAGGAGAGTATGTTGTAACCATGGGATTTGTTAAATAGTAATTTTCTTCATGATAGGAATGATTGTCTGTCTGTCATATACAGTTCTTAGAGCATTACATTTGTATGTTTATATTCAATCATTCATGATCATGTATTTCTTTTTGCCCTGAAGTTTTCATGGGTTTCTGAAAATGTTTTTAATGATCACGAGAGTAAGCTTTTATCACATCATTTCACTTGGTGAGAAAGCTGGATTCTCCAGGGTGGTTCTAGAACCTGGAAAAGAAATATTATATTTTAAATATTGAAGTCATATGTTGCACATGTTGATTATGTTTTAACTTAATAGTGTTGCAGCTGTTTCATCGAAGACAAAGTCATCAAAGAAGGTTGTTACCTTGATGTTAGAGAAGGATAAGTTAATGGAGCGATGCAAAACTGATCGTGTGTGGAAGGTAGAACTAGGATGTCTATTATAAATGGGGTTATGCTTTGAATCTGGTTCTTTGTCTATTGCACAAAATAATAATTCAGAAAATTTTAAAGAAGAGTATTTCAAAGAAGGTGGCACGTTTGTATCTGTTAAAAGGTGAATAACGTCTTAATTGAGAGAAGAATTAAACTTCGGGGACAGGTGGTTATTCACAGCTAAACTCTTCTCAACATTATTTCTTACATTTTAAATACTGAAGATCTTGCTATTGTTATCGAAGACTAAATCATAGCGTTTTCATTCAACACAGTTGCCCCACTGAACTGAATTAGTGGAAACATAAATCAAAAGACAAGAAACAGGGAAAATAATTATTTTCTTTTGTGTCAATTGTCTATTTGTTTCTTTTCAATGATTTCCTCCTCACATGATTCTATTTCCTCCTAGTAAAATAAATCTCTCAGGCATAAATGAGGTGGTCGGCAGAGAAAAAACTGGAGTTTCCCCAATATAGCCACTTATCTAACAATTGGCAAGGAAAATCTTGTAAGAAATGAATATCCAAAAATAGGCATCTCTGTAAGAAAATATGGTCTATTAGAGGCCTATGACTTTCTATATTTTTCTCCCAACCAAAGGTTTTTTTTCCCACTGCAAACATTATTGAGCAATGTATGAAGTGCATGCACTAACAATTATGTCATTAAGTTTATGTTATTTATTACATGTCATACTTTATTTTGGGAATTAATTTTTATGATTTACAGACACGAGGAGAGTATCGGGATCCCACAACCGAAGAACTTAAAAAATCGACACATGGCTCCTTCACAAAGGTTAGTCCTCATTTTTCTTTCAAATAATATGATTGATGAGGTATTGCTGCAATATGATATATGGACAATAACTTGTTCCATTATATCCCACCTCTGTATCAAAGATAACACAATCTATTAGATGCTTATCAGTGATCATGTCTTGTGTTCAAAATGGATGGAATGATGTCATCTTTGCAGAAACTGACTAAGCAAACATGCCTATTACTGCTCATCAAAATGAATTTGAGGGTGATGGTATCTTTGCGATCAGCAATATGTAACATGTGACCGTATCTCTCTACACGTCTAAAAAAGGGAGGTCTCCATATGAGCTGTGTATTTGTAGAGGAACATATGGCATAAACATTGCTGATTAATTTTTTTGCCAATCCCAAGCTACAGCAAAGAGAGCTTGTTTGTAGCCAATAGTCTGAGCCCTCCCTGAGCTCATGGATAATCCTGTAAGATACCACTCTGTAAAATATTGGTGGAGTGGATGAGGGTTCACCTGATTTACCCTTCCTTTCCTGGCCGTTCCCTGGAATAGAATCAATATTAGTTAGGCCTTTAAATTGTGCACCCAGGTAATATAGCCCAACAATCCAATGCCTTGTTTTCTAGGACAGTGTTATGCGATTTATCATATTACCATCAAAGAGAAACGTGTCTAATGTAACCATTATTTATTGGATGTTGCTCACATATTTCTTCTGATTTAGTCTGCCAGACTTTAGTGCACAGCAGGATCTTGTGTTAGAATTTTTTGTTTATCTGCATGCACCTTTTTTCTGCCTATAATTAGAACTCCAAGACTTGATATTAAGTGGAAAAACTGGATTTCTGGGTTCTATATAAAGCTATATATTCACTTTATTCTATTGCTATGATAAAACATATTAAGCAGGTACTGATTTTGGGGAATCATTATTTCTGCAGGTTGAGTTGTCAAAACTTAAGCGGAAATTGTGGGATGAAAACCGTTTAAAGTGTATGCTGAAGGATATCTATTTTCCATATATTCAGGTTGATTATGTCGAAGGTTGATTATGTCGACCACCTCATTTATGTCTGAGAGATTTATTTTTTGACGTTTTTGTTTCTTAATATGCTTGAGAGATTTATTTGAATGTTTTCTTCTTTATTATGAACAGTGTGATATAAGCGACACTTCGGAAAGAACCACAACACCAGTTCGTTTTGAGGTTCGCTTGCACAATCTCATAACTTCTTTTGTTCAAAGGATTTTTCTTTCAGAAGAAGGTTCGCAACTATTGGATAATTGTGTAATATTTAAGTGTACTGGAGGTTGTAGAGCAGTCAGAGGATGTGATGAAAGTAATGAATTTCTTTATATAACCATAAGGTAGAATCTGATGCTTCCGTAAGAATAAATCCCTGTAGCTAGCGTAGTTTTTACAAGTTTTGTGCACTTCTGACATCCATCCATTGACTACTTTAGGTGAACGAAACCGATCTGGCAGAAGTGGAAGGTGGAGAGGTTGCTCTCACCAACATGCACTCTGGAAATGGTTATCCATTTGTTATTGATTTGCATTTGCAGAAACAAACTCAGAACTATGAAGGTAATAGTTGCGTGTCTTTCTTGCTTCAGGACATATAATATCAATTTTTATCTGGATCAGTTTGAGCTAATCTTTTGATTAATCAGTGCGCCATGCTAAACAAAGTATGTAATCTTGATATCAATTCCCGTGAGCAACAAAATTATATATCACCTTGTAATCTTATGAACTTAAATGAAATCAAGGGAATATGTTTACTGTGGATTTCTATCAGATGTCATCTAATCTCATGGGTAAGAACTCTTTGATGCTTGAGATTTCATTTGTCTATAGTCCAGAGCAGAAAACATTCTGTTAGAGGACTGCTTTCACCTATAACAGGACCTCGATGTCTTTCTGAAACACGTCTCTAATTGAGGAATTCCTTGTGTTGACATGTCTATATTGCAGACAATGAATGTAGCCATTTTTTCAGATACATTGCCTCCTATTTTGATACAAATGATGTTGATAGTACTTGGTATGAGTTCTTCTCATCTTTTGACTACAAATAACAGAAGATACTTTTTTATAAGTATACCATAAGCTTCACATATTGCAAGGAAGAGAGTCGTAGATCGAGAAGTAAATCAAGAACCCTTAGAGATGAGGAAATGATGCCCTCGGTTTCAAGTGAGTGGGAACCATAACAATTTATACCCTTAATTTTGTGAAGCTCTATATTATCAGTTTTGATGAGAAAATGTTCTTCACAATTCTCATTAGAAGCATAAAACCACAATATATCTTACCTAACAATTAAAGAGAACAGTTTGCTTTGCAATTTCTTGAATTTCAGAGCTTTTAATGCTGCATAAGATTAATGAAGGAAATAAAGATAAAAGAAATGAACTATATTAACGAAGGCCTAACATGGATTACATGTTACTTCTTCATTTTGCCTAAATGATACATTATTGCCAAAGAGTTTTCGTTTAGGTCTCCAGGCACAATACTATTGACTATAATATGACATCGAGAAGAAAATTTAGGCATGGATGCTATTTGAAGGGTTTGACATGGTTTCCCATTCTTCTTGGGTGAGTAAACAGTGGAATACACACGCTCCTACACATACCTATGAGTAACATTTACAGGACCTAGGTTCCAGCTCGTGCCCGACTTTCCAGTTGGCGCTCTCGAGAGACAATGTGCACATTTGCAGTTCCAAGAGCCACAGAACTAAGTTGTGGTTATTTGATACACTTGTCGCACCAACTCTTCTCTATGGAGTAGAAACGTGGGGACTGAGTCTTAACAAGGCGAACTAGTGTCAATGATTGCTTGCATTAGAAGGAGCAAAGCATCGGTGCCCCATGATATAATCCGGGCAGAGATGGGAGCAACATCTATAATCACCGAGGCATTGTTCGATCAATGACATGTATCCAACGTCTTTGGGAGCTCTCGAAATGAAGGTACAATTGGTTGAAAATGGAGACATTCATTGTTGGTATGCTGAAATGCAGCAATGGTTCGAGTCACATGGCATGAGTATAAATGCACTACCCCCATTCCAAAATAGCTTGGACCCTTCCCATCTAAATATGACCAGAGTGGAAAAGAATAGAGTGATTCGAACTGATATTATTAACTTGGAAAACAAGATAACATGAATCAGCCCCAAAATTTCACTTGGTACGAAGATGGCCCACTACAAGACACTTCTTACACACATCAGAGGATGTATTGATCATTAGGCCACCTTATATGGACATACATCTATCCTATGCACTGTGCTGTGTGATAGGGCAGCTGCGAACTTCATCACATCAACTAGAGATTGAGGTAGGAAGTTATATACAAATACCTCTAGAAACAAGAATTTGCCAATATTATCATCACGGAGTGGAATACGAAGAACACTATGTTTGTCACTTTAGTGTCTTTTATGAAATCAGAGGGAGATACCATTGCCTCTATAAACAAGGCTTTGGCCCGTTACACAAGGTAATGGAATATGAGGACAAACATTGCTAGAACTCAAGAGACATAGGGAAAAGTTGTTGAAGGACAATTATACAGCCACAAAGCTCATCCACAAAGGACAATCACAACTTTCTTTAGCCCCATCACTCCTACTAATGTTACGAGGCAATCAGAGGATACACAAATGGGCTCCCGACCAAGACAGAACAAAGGGGTTACAATAGATCAGGCAATAGCAATTTGTTGTGCATGTAGGCCCCGGCCCCATGGATCACGACCACTGCACACTTGTCATCGACAGATAAAGGCCATTATCTCCCACCATTGTTGATGCTTCCTCCGCATCAAAGACCTCTCCATTCTGGATCGACCTATGCTAGAGATCTTTCGAAGACAAAAGTTACAATATGTCTAACATGTGCCGAAAACCAGATTCCCTCGTCTGTTTTTATCTTATTCACTTTAATATTTACTGAGTACTACTTAATTCTATTTTGATTTGTGGTTCTCAAAGATGAGACAACACTTAAGATCTTGTTTGGTCTTATAGGTTATTTTGGCCTCTTAAAAAACGTTAATATATCTTTCTTTCTTTCTTTCTGAAGTGTGTTGCAATATTCAAATATGAGTTTTGGCTCTTTGAGTTTCAACTGTTCTTTGCTGATTGCTGGCAAGAGAATTAGTTTCATACTAGGATCCAAGCAAGCTTGAAAACAATTTTTTTTATAGCTGGAATAATGTTATGAAAGATGGGTCTTGCTGCCATAAGTGTGAAGAAAGCTTCATCTCATCTGTTATCCTATAAGGTATCCTGTTTGAAGGTCCTTGACAGTCTTTTGTCTCCCTTTCAATTTGTGTTTGTCCATATGAACTTCACTAAACTGCCTTTGTACAATTTATAACACGGACCAATAGTTTTCATATTTATTCTGAAATGTACATAGGCTTGTAGTTATTTTGAAATTCTTCTAGCAGCTCAGCTTTTTATGACAATTACTACTGGATAAATCTGAATGCAGGCTATGCAGATTCAGAGAATGAAATCATGGAAGCAAATGCTAGTATCAAATGTTTATATTTTCCTATACGGCAAGTATGTGATGATGCTTACTTCTACACTGTAAACTAAATTCCACATTTATAGCCTATATTTCTCACATTCTTTCTGGTTTGTTTAAGGGAAAGGAAAGCATAGACGTTATTCTTGAAGAACTTGAAGAAAAGCAAGGTCGAAATATTCAGACATTTGAAAACTTCCCAAGAGTTTCTATACGGAGACTTGGAAGATTACTTCCTAATGCAAGATGGGTATGTTTATATGGTGTATCTTTAAAGAGTGATTGCTTGGTTATTTACGTATCTCTATAGGGAATTTGGGTCCATGAACAAATATAGTGTCTGCCCACTGGGTATGATTCCAAAAATGCTGGTGGCAGATATGTAATGTAGGTAGGTCTTCTGATGAAACAATAATGAATAACAAAGGCCCATTTGAGATATATTTTCGTGCTTATTAATAAATTAATCACTAAGTATTTGCCTGGCCAAGGATATTGTATGACCATTATTTTCCCGATAAAGTAGGTATTGCCAAGTTATCATTTAGAATATATGATCTTGAATCATATCTGTAATACATGTAAGCTCAGAATTATAATCCTTTTGATACCACTCATAATTTTGTACGCATTTAGAAACTCTGTTGCTCAGTAATCTAGTGGGTGAAAGCAACATCTCATTTCGTGTTAGGAACCTGAAGAATACAGACTAATCTAATTCCTACATCAAGAAATCATGAACTTATTCATGATAAGAAATCCGTGTCTTTTACACTGATCTTGAGTCATATCAATCAAAAGACACGGTTTTAGTTTCTATGTGTTAACTTGATGCACACTTTTGAAAAGTATTGGGTCTGGCAAATTGATTTGTGCTTTTTTATGATGTCTTGGAAAGAATTATTTTATACGCTGTTGAGAAAATATGGAGTATACTAAAAAAATGTTGGTATTTTTCTCTATTTGACTTTCTTTTTATCATTTTACCATTATAGCAAAAACTTCCATTTATGGAGGCAAAGAGAAAGAAAGCAGACAAGGCAACTGTGCCAAAAATATGCTTTGATCGGGTGAAAGCTTTTATTGGTAAGTATTTAAATGCACTATCCATTTTCTTTTTTAGCTAGGTCTGCTGTATGTATTGCTGAAAGCTTACTTTCTTGATTGCAGACACAGATGCTGGGTTTGTGCCAACAGCATCAAAGGTGATCTGATGCTGGATTTCCAGTAAAATAAATTTTGTACTGTTTAGCTAGTTATTTCAAAGGACCTAGACAATAGTTTCAGCTATTAGACTGCTGAGAGGGCCATAATGGTAGGCTATTTGAGTGATGTTTTGAATGGAGTCTATAATACTGTATTATACCCCAGGAAGAAAGACATGGTACATGTGTGCTTAATGGTAGGTAGAGAAAACAATGCATGCTTGTATGATAAATAAAGGAACTCATCACAACTTAATTTCTTTTAATTTCAGCGGGGCAATCAGAATTGAAATGCAAGATTTTTTGTTGGTGGTTTTGAGAAAAGAAATTGATTCTTTATTTTCTTGAAAACAGTTGGATCTCTTGAATGGGGACGTATTCACTACTGCACTTCAGAATTTGTGCTCACGTCGTATGAAACCTGATTGTAATATATTTCATCAGTCCTTCTATTTAATTCTCTGCATACCATTATGAGCTCCAATATTGTTTAGTCTTGCAAGAGATTCAATATTCATTTCTTCTCTCTTGTTTCTTAGCATTCTAGATATACATTATATGTAGGTCTATCTTTCATTTTTTCACGTGCAGGTGTGAGCATTGATATTGTTCGATGTCGCAAATCTGTTAAGATACATGATGTTGAAAGAGAATATGAAGACTGGATCAAAGAAATGCACGACTTGTTTGATGAAGAAGTAAATTCTGTAAATGACACTGAAGGAACATTCTTAACTCTTACGTTGAAAGAGCTTGGTTTCTCACATGAAGGTCAGTTTTCAGTACAGAAACTAAATTGAAATTGTTAATATACTTTTCTGCAATTCTTATATTTCTTTCTCTGATGTAATCTCTTGTTTGGTCTTATAGGCCATTTTGGCCTCTTAAAAGACGTTAATATATCTTTCTTTCTTTTTTTCTTTCTGAAAATTCCATTTTATATCTCTGAATCCATGTGTTAATGGCTCTTTTTGTAAATTCTTTTGTAGCTGAGAACAGCAGAAAGTAATTTTATACTCAATTCTCTTAAGAGTAACTGAATGATGAGTACGAGGTGTGAATCTCATGTCGGGTTCTGTATAGTGACATTGAAACTGACTCATCTGTCAACTATTCCACAACTACCCGAAAAACCTCACTCTGCCCTACGTGAAGTTGCCACCCTGTGTTAATATCTGCTGAATCCCGGCATTAATGTCTGTGGAATCTCTATGTCCATCTTTGCATAATGAATATTAGTCTTTGTGTTACTCTTCATTGAATCTGTGTCTTATTCTCTGTCGAATCTCTTCTTAATCTGTATATTAATATTTGCTGAATCTCTATTAAAGTTAAATCTCCTTTTAGACAGACTTATTCTGGAAAGATTGTAATTGGAATTATTCTGGGAAGAGGAAAAATTGGCATGCACACAGACCAACGCATATCTAGGAGTAACATTCAGAGGGCCTTATCCACCTGTCAGAAGGCTTCGTATGATATTCAACCCTTAGTCTCTAAACTAGTTTAGTATCAATAGTAAGGTAGGGAAAAATCAAGATATCTTTCTTCCTGACCAAGACATTGCAAAGGGGATCCAGTGTTACCCGTTCCTTTGGGTGAACACCTTCGATAGATCTGCGTCTATCGGTCTTCAAGGGCGTGGTACGTGAAGGCTCGTAACAGAGGCGTCGAGAGAGATACAGGGCTCAGAGAGAAAACACTAGCGAGGTCTTGATAGACGTGGCAGCGTAGAACTCATAGGTATGGATCAAAGCACAGACTCATGCAGCAAAAATAGGCACAAATCAGATATATTACTATGACAGAAAAGATTACAGAACACGGCCTATGGCCGGTGACCTTACGAGTTTATCTAATTACGAATGACTAAGCTAGTGCTTCCGCCTATAGTTTTCTTCTCTCCCTCTCTGAGGTATTGCTCCTCGTTTAAATAACTTTTCCCCTAATACACAGCCGAGCCGTCGGTGGCCCGTGATACTCGGACTCGGTGTTTGCTAATTTCTTAATTTTACATTTCTGTCCTCTGGACAACACCTGGCACGCCCATGGGACAGGACCTTGTCCGTCGGACCCACGACTTACAAAATACTAACAATATTTCAAAATTGCCTTTTAGGCGTGATCCTCGTTTCATTCCTCCTTTAAGATGTCGAGGATGCTTTCGGGGTCCGGGGTGGTGGCAGGGTGGTCTGGTTGGATTGTCGGTGCGGGGGTTCGAGTTTGGTCCGGGGGTGGCATATCTTCTGGTGGGGGTGTGGGTTCGTGGGCGCTGACCTCTACTTCGACAGGATTTGGTACCGTGTGGGCGTCTATGGAATGTCTGTTGGCCGGGGCAAGTTCCTCCTGTGTCGTGTCCGTGATCTCCTTGCTGGGAGATTCTTCTTTCTGCTTTGTGGCCGTTGGAGGGCTGGTGGGGATGGCTGCGAGTCGTTCTCGTTCGAAGGCTTCTGCTTCTAGGCGAAACATCTGACCGTCATTGAAGTCCTCCATTATTTGCTCGATTGCCGCGGTGTGAGATTTTGCCAAGGACTGGTAATCCTCGGTTAAATCTGCGCGCAGGTTTTGAATGCTGGCTTCATCCATTTTGTAGAAGCCGCGGCCCTCCTTCCGTCGGTTCTCGGCATCGGCGCGTAAAATATGCAATTCGGAAGCTTGGGCTGCCCATTCGTCTCTTGCGTGACTTAATGTTTCCTCGACCTTTTTGGTAAGGTGCTGGCGCTGTTTCTCGATCAATATTCGGATGCGTGTCTCATCCATGCCGGGCTGTGCTCGGATGGCTGCTAATTCCTGTTTTAAGCCGTCGACCTCAGCCTGAATGTTCTGTGTTCTGAGCTCATAGATGGCTTGAGTGTTCTTTGCATCCGCGGTTACGAGCTTGAGAGCTTGCTCGTAACGCTTGGTGAGTTCTTCGGTGGCCTGCTCCCGTTCTCTCTGACACGTGGCCCGGATTTGTTCCCGTTTGACGATTCTCTCTTCTTGTAGGGCGAAGTAGGAATCCGATAAGGCGTCTTTTTGCTCCGAAAGTAGCTTGCATTTAATGAAAAACTCGTCAGCCATCTCTTTAAGGGTCGTACGTTGACTCTGCAGCTCGGCATTCTCCGCGTTCATCCTCTCCTCCCGTTGGCGATTTCTTTCCTCCTGCCGCTGGTTCTAGTCTTTTGCATTGTGGAGCGCGGCCTGTAGGTCTAGAACCTCCTTCTCTTTCTTCACCATTGTGGCTGCGTATTCCTCCAGCTTGCTTTTGAGTTCGGCTTCCTTGCCCGCGGCTTGCGCTTGTACCCGGCCCAGTGCTTCGTTCAGCTCGTGTATCCTTTGGTCGGCCTGGGCTCTTATCTCGGCCATCTGTTTGGAAGCTTCTTCTTTTAGGCGAGCCATCGCCTCTTGATGCCGTTGTTCGTGTCTCTCGGTTCGCCGTTGTTCTTCTTTAAGCTCCGCACGGTAATCCCGGAGCGGGGGTTTTGTCTGGGTTGCCACCTCCTTGGGTGCACGAGGTGGGGGTATCTCGGTCTTCTCCATGGGCGTGGGCGCCTCGGTTGTTGTGCAGGCATCGACCATTTGTAATGAGTCCATTTGTGTACTGGCCTGCACCTTCAGGATTGAGTCGGTGATGGTGCTTTCATCCATCATTGTTATGCGTGGAGGCGCTGGGAGGGCCTCGGTGGTCGTTACCGGAAGGCTCGGGAGTTGTTCCGACCGGTTTTGCTCCCAGGCTGCCAGCTTCTGGTTCGCAGCGTGCCATAGTTTTGTAGCCATCTTAGCCTGTTTTTGGGCTATTTTTATCTTCCGGGCCATGTCTTTGGCTGCCCGCGTAGTGCGATCTAGGTCCCGATATGCCTCGATAAGGGCTGTGTTCAACTCGGGGACCTCCATGAGGAGAGCGGCCTGTTTTGCCTGCTTCTTCCTACCAATTTTTTGTAAAGCCCTGTCCTCCTGGGGCTCAATTTCACCTATTAGTGCGCGTTGAATCATTTTTGTTTCGGCGTGCTCCTCCGGCATTCGAGCAGCTGCCGCGACTTGGGCTCTGGCGAGGAAGTCGACCAGCTCGAATGACGTACCGAGGCGTAGGAGCGCACTAAATTCGTAAGCCTCCGCGGGGAGGTCCTTATACCCGAGGACTTCATCCTCCGAGATCTGCGTTGTCTGCCCATGCTCGATCGTTCCCTGGTTCAGCGATGCCTCCTCAGGGGTGATGGCCAGGTTGCTCCTGTTGTGGCTCTTTCTGTTCTTCCGAGGACTCGCGGTTGAGTCGTCTTCTCTTGCTTGGCTGTGTTTGGGGTTCCGGGGCCGGTAGTGTCGTTTCCTCCGCCTGCTTCCTTTTTTGGGGTCGTGGTGGTGCAGCCTGCTGTGTGTTGGGGCGTGGGCTAGGTCCTGGGGACGTTACCGAGGGGCGCAACGTTGGCTGTCGAATGGTGACGTCATTGGCCATGTTGTCTTCCGTGGCTACCTCCTTCCATTCTTGGCAGGTCTCGGAAACTACCCTTTTTTGTTGGGGTTGGCCGGGTGGTGGTGCAGATGCTGTTTTTTGGTCGGCGGCAGGGGGTGAAGGCGATTTGGGCTCCTCCCATGCTTCGTGGCTGATGGCCACGAATTTCTCTCTCTGCCTTCGTGGTGGTGGTGGGGACGTGAGTGTGCGAGGGGAAGAAAGCGAAGAGGGTGGGTATAGAACCATCAAAAAGTGGGTAAGAACAGACAACATCTTCTTACCAGACTGAAATGAAGCTAAGGCGGCGCGGAGTCCCTCGCCTGTGATGATTCCCCAATCGATTCTGTTTCCTTCATACGCGCTGATGATGATGGCTGCCTTGTTCTGCGGCATGCTCGTTGGGTTCGTATGCACGAACGCATACTCCATTAATATACGAGCAATCTCCCCGAAAGCTTTGTTGGGACCGCCATATGTGCGATATGCCTTCCCTGAGGCTGAGTACTCACCGAAATACGCCTTCATCTTTGATGCCGGGGGTATGTCGACCTCATTGTCCCCTCCCCGTTGCAAGTCCAAAACAACCCGAAGCACGTTGTTGGTGATGGCTTCGGGACTTATACGTTTAGCCACAGTTTGGGCATTTGGGTGTGCGGGGGCATCGATGATCTTCAGGTAACCGCCCATTCCTCGTTCCTAGAGCTAGGCGCGGGTTTCTGTTGAGGCGGTAAGAGGCATGGTGGAGATGGAGGCTGGGTTCGACTGTGTGGAAGCGTGAAGCAAAGTGATGAGGCGAGGGCGAGCCACAGGAGGAACAGGAAGGGGAAGTCAAGCAGAGAGGTTATGAGAGCGAAAGAGGGCTTGAGAGCAAGAGCGCTTAGCGTGATGAGGGCGAGACGGGGTTTCTGAGCTTGAGAGCGATGGAGATGGGGAGCGATAATGGTCTGTGCGTTTTGGAAACGGTTTTAGTAACTTGCTCCTAGGGTTTTGTGCCTGAAGCGAATCCTGAAGATTCTGAGTCGTGGGTGCCATAATAAGTGACTAGCACCACGTGTCTTGAAGGTGAGTGGGGTGCTTCTAGTGATTTGCATGTGCTTTGCATGTGTGAATAGCTTAAATAGGTACTAACTGAGTGGTGGCGAGGGGTGCTCCTAAAATTGTGGGTGCCTAGGTGGGTGGTGTAGGTGTAGCTAATCAGTGGCTAAACTATGGTTAATCCTACCTACTACTACTTTTATTAATTTCAAGAAGGTGGGTGAGTCCTTATTTAGGGGGACACGTGGCGTCCTCCGTGGTGATCTCCCGAGTCTTGGTTGTGCCGTGTGGCTCGGTAAACGGGTTGGGTGGTGTAGTCCCTTGATATGGTCGAAGTTGAAAACCATTGGCCCAGCTTTTGACCGTGTCGTCGGCGAGTGTGCCGAGCTGGAACGTCCCGTTGAACTCGTCGATAATCCAGAATGGACCGGTCCACCGAAATCTTAATTTTCCCGGCATTGACCCGAGTCGTGTTTGAAAAAGAAGAACTGGTTTGCCGATGGTGAGCTCCTTCTCCAGCCCATGTCGATGTCGATCCACGAAAGCCTTGCGTTGCCATTGGCGTTGTTCGAGCTGGGCCATACTCTCTATCCTATCTTCCCCGAGTTCGAGGAGTTGTTCCAGCTGGTATTGCTCGGATTCGGCCTCGGGGAGCCGTGCTTTGACTTGAACTCGGAGGCTCGGGACTTGGAACTCGACAGGCATTCCGGCTTCTAACCCGAACGCCATTCGAAAGGGGGTCAATTGGATGCTTGTTTTGAAAGTCGTACGATACGCCCATAAAGAAATATGAGAAAGCACATCTGTTCTGTAATATACATTCGTTGGAGGGAGAAAAATACAGAGATCTCTTATATTTACATGAGGAGAAGTCCCTCTTTATAAAGGCCAAGATCTGGCCGTTGGGCTAACTAGCTGTTGGAACTAACTAGCCGTTGGGCTAGCCGTTACAACTTTTAAACATTCTCAACACTCCCCCTCAAGATGGGTGAAAAATATCCACTAAGCCCATCTTGTCACACAATCTAGTAAGACTTACTGGCCCAAGTCCCTTTGTAAGACAATCTGCTACTTGATGTTCAGTAGAAACATGACTCAATTTTAATATTCCATTATCAAGCTTTTCTTTGATAAAGAACCTGTCGATTTCGATGTGTTTGGTCCTATCGTGCTGTACCGGATTGTTGGCAATGCTGATTGCTGACTTATTGTCACACCACAACATCATCTGATTTTCTTGATTCACCTTTAGTTCTACTAGGAGAGTTCGCAGCCATAACATCTCCGCAACTCCTATAGCAATAGCTCTATACTCTGCTTCAGCTGTTGACCTTGCTACTACTGACTGTTTCTTACTCTTCCAAGAGACTAGATTGCCTCCAACAAACATGCAGTATCCTGATGTGGATTTTCTGTCATCAGCACAACTGGCCCAATCAGAATCACAATAGCCCTCAATATTAAAATGACCATGTTTTCTGAAGATTAATCCCTTCCCTGGGGCACCTTTGAGATATCTCAGAATATGGTACACTGCATCCATATGATCTTTCCTCGGATCATGCATGTAGCGACTTACCACACTTACTGCAAATGAGATATCTGGACGGGTGTGGGTCAAATAAATCAGCCGACCTACCAATCTTTGATACCTTTCACGATCAACTTTCTCTCCCGCAAGTTCAGTTAGCTTGATCTTTTGGTCGATTGGAGAAGCTACAGGCCTACAACCCAACATTCCAGTTTCTTTGAGAAGATCAAGTACATATTTTCGCTGAGATAGAACAACTCCTTCTGCTCCACGAGCTACCTCAATTCCAAGAAAGTAGCGTAGCAATCCTAGATCCTTCACCTCAAACTCTTTACCCAATTGCATCTTCAGTTGGGCAATTTCTCCTTCATCGTTACCTGTGATAATTATATCATCCACATACACAGCAAGCAATGTAGTATGGTCCTTGTGTTGTCGAAAGAACACTGTATGGTCTGCATTCGTCTGTTGGTATCCCATACCCACCATAGCCCTTCTTAACCTGTCAAACCAGGCTCGAGGAGATTGCTTTAGTCCATAAAGCGACTTCCTAAGTTTGCAAACCTTACCTACTGTTTGAATTGTACCGAAACCTGGGGGAACATCCATGTACACTTCCTCCATCAACTCTCCATGAAGGAATGCATTTTTTACATCTAATTGATGTAATTTCCAATCCTTATTCACTGCTAAGGAAATAAGTGTTCTAACAGTGCTCATCTTCGCCACAGGTGCAAAAGTCTCATCATAGTCAATGCCATATGTCTGACTATATCCTTTAGCCACCAATCGTGCCTTGTATCGATCTATTTTTCCCTCTGGGGTCTGTTTTATTGTAAACACCCATTTGCACCCAACCGCCTTCTTTCCCGGTGGTAGTGACACAATCTCCCAAGTTTTGTTCTTCTCAAGAGCTCCGAGTTCTTCTTGCATGGCTGCTTTCCATTTTGGATCTTCTTTAGCAACCTGCCAACACTTGGGTAAAGTGACAGAGTCTAATGATGCAATGAATGCTCTATGTGTAGCTGATATGTTAGAATAAGAGATAAACTGAGCAATATCATGAGGAAAACCATAACGATCAGGAGGGACCCCTGCATTACTGCGAGAGGTCCTCCTAATCTCGATAGGAGAAGGAGAGGAAATCATATCACCTGTGATTTCTAGGTTCGGGAGTTCTGTAGGTATTTCAGAAGTCGAGGCAGGTCGGGACATGGAACTTGATGGCACATGTGGTGCTGAAGACGTGTTCACATTTCCGTCTTTCTGCCTCCTCTTCCTTGTATACACCTTTAGCTCCCCCTCAACTTGAGTCCCAACACATATAGGCTCCTCGTCTTCGTTTCCTTCTTCTTCCGTACCTCCTACGCTCACTTCTTTCTCAGCTGATGTAGGGATCAGCAAAGGAATTGATCCTATTTTTAGCAACCTCTCACAATTATCTCCTTCCCTCATATTTTCAGTCTGAATTAAGTCATCAAAGGGTGAAGTTACCCCTTGTTTATAATATGGCTCTGACTCTCTGAAATGCACATCCATGCTCACAAATAATCTCTTCTCTACTGGACTCCAGCAAACATAGCCTTTTTGTGTGGCAGAGTATCCCACAAATACACATTTTATAGCTTTAGGATCAAGTTTTCCTACTGATGGTCTACTGTCCTTTACAAAACACACACATCCAAACACCTTCAAAGGAAGGATTCCAGAGTTATTGCCTTGCAACAACTCACATGGAGACTTCCACTCCAATACTCTAGAGGGCATTCTATTGATCAATGTGGCAGCCGTCAAAACTGCCTGTCCCCACAACTGCTTTGGGACATTCATAGAAATCATCATGCTTCTCGTTACCTCTAGAAGATGTCTATTCTTCCTCTCTGCTACTCCATTTTGTTCTGGTGTATATGGGCATGTAGTTTGATGTTGTATTCCTTGATCTGAGAGGTATGCCCTAAATGTCATGTTAGCATACTCTGTTCCATTATCAGACCTCAACACTTTTACTACTGCACCATATTGAGTTTGAACTGCTCTATGAAAATCTTTAAAACAAGCAAATACTTCATTCTTTTTCCTCATCAAATATAACCAAGTCACACGAGAGAAGCAGTCAATGAAAGAGACAAAATATCGATATCCATTAATAGAACTTGTGGGACATGGTCCCCAAACATCGGAGTGTATTACATCAAATGCATGGGAACTCCTATGACCCGAACTAGCATATGAACTTTTAGTAAGCTTACCAAATTCACATGCATCACAAACAAGTTTTGTTTTATCCGCCTTTTCAAAAAGGTGTGGATACACCCGACTCAAAATGCCATAAGAGGCATGTCCCATGCGTTGGTGATGAAGTATTAACAAGTCCTCATAACTCATTCTAGATCCCCTTACATCTATTCCCTCTACCATAGATGCTAATGCTGAATCCAGCCCTTCACGATCCAAATACCATAGTCCACTATGCCATGTGCCAGTCCCAAGTCTCCGACCTGTCCCTTTCTCCTGGAATATCACCTTGGGAATATCAAAAGAAACAACACATTTTAGTTGGTGTATGATAGAACTTATAGATAATAAGTTTACTGGGAAAGAAGGAGCATGCAACACATTAGACAATGTCACAGAGTCGGTACATTTTACTGTACCTATACCCACTACAGGTTGTATAGTACCGTCAGCAATTTGAATGCTTTCTGGCATTGATAAGTGAGTATATGAGGAGAATTCACTAGCATTACCCGTCACATGCCTAGATGCACCAGAATCAATTATCCATTCTGGTGTAGAGGCAAGAGTATTTGTGTTGCTAGTACTTGTGGCCGAATAAGCATAGGTGGCAGTGTTACCTCTTGACATGAATGAAGTATCATCTGCGGCTCTTTGCTTCCTCCTAAGTATTTCTAAGAGAGCTTGATCCTCTTCGGTGAACACCACCTTAGTTCCTTCCTCTTCTTTTGCTACCATCAAGTTTGCTTGGTAACCTCCTCGTGCACCTCTTCGGCCCCCTCGACCACGACCTCTAGTTTGTCCACGTCCTCCATATTCTCTCTCCTTAGATGGTTTAGGGCAAGCATTCTTGAAATGACCAGCTTCACCACAATTGTAGCATTTTCGATTTTCACTTCCGCTTGTATTGGACACCATTAGTGCCGATCGTACCCCTGGAAGTCCGGTAGTGTCAGAGAGCAGCTTCATTCTACTCTCCTCTTGTATCATAGTCGCGATTGCCTCATCAAGTGTAGGAATTTCTGCCTTAGCTAGAAGAACTGCCCTTCTTTGATCAAATGACGGGTTGAGATGTTTCAAAAATTGCATAGTTCTTCTTTGAGCAGAAATTTCCTTGCTCTTACACTGAGGATCATTGCACACTGTCACAGGCGAGAAATGATCGTATTCTGCCCATAGACGCTCCAACTCTATGGCATATTCCTGGACCATCCTATCTCCCTGGCAAACAGCATCAATCTCCTGCTCGATTTGAAATACTCTCATGTTGTTTCCCCTCCCTGCATACGTCTTTTGCAATTTCTCCCATATCTCCTTTACACTTAAAATTCCATCAACTGTTGTGGCGATTGATGGAATCATGGAGTTTAGGAGCCACGTGTACAATGACATGTGGGTAGCTCTCCATGCTTTCCATTCATTGCTCGTTTTCATAGGAGGCTCTTTCTCTTCTCCCGTAAGGTAGCCGTCAAGGCTTCTTCCTGCCAAGGCACCTATAATCCGACGCGACCAGCTCAAGTATGTGGCTGGTCCATCGAGTTTGAACTCAACTGGGAGGAGTTCAAGTCGGGGTGGTGGTTGCATTCCTGTCACACCTCCAGATGCTACTATCTCAGCCTGTTTCATGTATTTCACCAATGTTTTCACCTCATCTTCATTCAATTTTGAGAACACATCATCCATCTTGTCAACTTGGCCTATCTCTGCTTTCCTCTTCTGACTTTTTTCCCAAGTCACCTCTCAATCACATAGCAATGTCATCCCAAATGAAACAAAAATCCCCCTTTCCTCTCTTGAATGCTAGGACAGTGCTGTTCCAATCACTGTCATTTCAGCAGAAGGGTAGATCTAGGGTTCTGCAGAGGACAGATCTAGGGTTTTGCAGAGGGGCGGATCTATGCTCTGATACCATAAAGAAATATGAGAAAGCACATCTGTTCTGTAATATACATTCGTTGGAGGGAGAAAAATACAGAGATCTCTTATATTTACATGAGGAGAAGTCCCTCTTTATAAAGGCCAAGATCTGGCCGTTGGGCTAACTAGCTGTTGGAACTAACTAGCCGTTGGGCTAGCCGTTACAACTTTTAAACATTCTCAACAGCCCACAACGCGCTCTGGAGTTTGTCATCCCAATCGGTCCTGTTTTCATTGACGATCTTCTTCAGTATGGTTTGGAGGATTTTATTGGTTGATTCCGCCAAGCCGTTCGCTTGTGGGTAGTATGGTGTGCTTTTCTTGTGCACCACCGCGTAGTGGTGTGTAAGCTCACGTATTATATGATTGATGAAGTGCCCACCTTGGTTACTAACGAGCTCGATTGGACATCCGTAACGGCACCAGAGGTGCTCGTACACAAATTTAGCCATGGATGCCGCCGTGTTATATCGGAGTGCCTTAGCCTCGACCCATTTGGTGCAGTAATCCGTGGCAACGATAATATACCTATTCCCTGTTCGGGCCGCGGGTGGTTTGAAAGGGCCTACAAAATCCAAACCCCATTTTTGAAATGGGTCCAACGGAAGAATCGGTTGGTGTGACATTCGTGACTGTTCCATTGGTTGCCCCAGACGTTGGCACAAATCGCACTGCCGGCAAAACTCGTGAGCGTCTTTCTTCGTTGTCGGCCACCATAATCCACTTTGCCAAACTTTCCTCGCCGTGGAATCCCCGGCGTAGTGTCCCCCAGCTACTCCATGGTGGGCTTCCTGAAGAACGGCGTTCTTCTCGAATTGCCGAATCGCTCGGCGCCATATGCCGTCCGAGCCTTTGTGGTAGAGAATGTCCGAGACGAGGCAAAAATTCCGGCTACGCACTGCTAGGCGTTTTTTCGTGTCAAGGGTCATGTGCTCGGGAGGTACACCGGTAGTGAGAAAATGGGTCATCTCCGTGATCCATTCATCTCCGTTATCGTCTGGTACCGTGGTCAGGTTAAATAGGTTGGCGTCCGGTAGCTCGTCGTACATTGTTTTCGCCGGTTCTCCTGGCTCAAGACGGCTCAAGTAGTCGGCGACGGCATGTTGTACCCCAGGTCGATGCTTAATCTGAAAATCAAACTCTTGTAGTAGGAGCATCCACCGAGCTAACCGTTCGGTGAGGGCTTGTTTATTGACCAAATAAAGAAGGGCCGAGTGATCCATGTGAAAGGTAAATTTTCGGCCCAAGAGGTAATGCCGAAATTTATTGATGCTATAAATCATACCGAGGGCCTCCCACTCGGTGGTGGAGTAATTCTTTTCTGCGGTCGAGAGCCGTCGGCTGGCGTAGTACACGGGCCTATACCAATTCGGGGGTGTGCATTGCATCAGGGCACTTTCGATGGCGATGTCCGAAGAATCTACGAAGACATGAAACGGTTCGGACCAAACCGGAGACTGGACCACTGGGGCATGTGACAACATTCGTTTCAGGGTCTGATAGGCCGTGTCCTCGATTGACGTCCATTGGAAAGGAAGGCGATGGATTGTCGCGTGTAAGGGTGTCGCGAAATTGGCCACGTGTCGTATCATTCGGCTGTGCCACCGGATCTGTCCCAAAAAACGGCTTAGTGCCTTAGCGTTCGAGGGTGCGGTGGCATTCAGGATTGCCTTTACTTTATCTGGGTCCATAGCGATGCCTTCTTGACTGACAATGTGGCCGAGAAGGTTGCCGCTGGTGACTAAGAACGCGCATTTCGCCGGTTTTAAACTCAATCGAGCTTGGCGACATCGGTCCAGGCAGAGTCGTAACTGGGTCATGTGTTCCCGTCGATGGCCATACACGGCGAAATCGTCGAGAAAGACTTGCATGAACGTCGGGATGTAGTCATGAAAGATTTCGGTGATGATGCGTTGGAACGTAGCCGGCGCCGTTTTTAGACCGAACATCATAACTTCTGCTACAAAAACACCCCATTCTGTGACGAAAGCGGTTTTCTCCTGATCCTTCGGGTGCATTCTTATCTGGTTATAGCCGCTGAACCTGTCGAGGAAACTGTAGCATTCGTGGCCGGCTACCGTGTCGAGGACGCTATCCGTGAATGGGAGAGGGAAACCGTCGGTGACTGTTGCCGCGTTAAGCTTCCGATAGTCGACGCAGACGCGGATTTTTCCGTTCTTCTTTGGGACCACTACGATCGGGCTCAACCATGTAGCCCGTTTAACAGGGCGAATGAAGCCCACTCGGAGTAGTTTGTCAATTTCCTCTTTGACTTTAGCGGCGTAGTTGGGGTTCATCCTGTAGCGCCTCTGCTGAACCGGCCGAGTGTCGGGTAAGATGTGAATTTGATGTTGGTAGTATTGAGGATCCAGCCCCTTCATATCGGTGTAAGACCAAGCGAAAAATCCTGGTAGTCGGTCAGTAATTTTACGAGGCATGCCCGTTCGTCGGTTGGTAGATTATTGGCAATTTGTACCGTACGGGGATTCTCGTCCGAACCGAGGTTTATTGTTTCCAGGGTTGATGCTTTCACTCGTTGTGAAATGGCGAGTTCGTGTTCGAAAGCCTCCCGAGCATGACGTAGCTCGGCAACTGTGGTTGCATCTGGTTCATCCTGGGGTGGTGACTCTTCCGTGACTTCCTCGTCTTTAGATGGCTCGATGGTTGGTAAGGCATTGATTTCGAAGAGAGGGATGATCGTGGGATGATCATCTAGGAAGTCATTGACCTCCTCATCGGCCAACCCGTCAAGCATATGGACCCCTTCCGCGTATAACGGCGAAGTGTTGAGGGTGACGGGGACTCGTTCTTCAGTGATGATTCGGACTTTTGTCTTCCCTCTTCGGAACGAGATCATGTTGCGTTGCCAATGTTGCTTGATATTTGCTGTACGCAACCATGGTCGACCTAGTAACATTGGGTAGGTGCCTTGTGTCTCCAGTCGTAGCACTACGGCCGAGATCGTGAACATGTGGCCTCCGAGTCTGAAGTCGAGATGGCGGATTAACCCAATGGGGTGAACAGAGCGGGTGTCGGCCATCCGAAGCCAAAAGGGGCATGGTTCCCATTGATTCAGGCCGAGGTTGAGACACGTTGACTCGCTAATAACGTTTACGCCGGATCCGCCGTCGATGATGCATCCGTGCAGGTCTTGTCCCTTAATGATGATTCGCATGGCTGGGTTCTGAGAATCCATGAGTGGTGGACCAGTTCCTGCTTCGGTGAGGTGTACCGGTGGCGTCACGGGCTTAGTATTGGCCTGGAGTGCTGCCAGGGTGTCCCGAAATCTCGGCATGAGTGGTAGCAGTTTATGTAGGGGCAGCGAGATTCGGGAGTTGGTAAGAACATCCCATAGCTGGTCGTCCTCCGACGACATGGAAGGTGCCGAGGTTTGTGGTATTTCACTGGGCCTGTCCCTCATGTCAGTTTGCATGCGTATGGCATTATTTTTATTGGCCGTGTCGACCCATTCTTTTGCTGCCTGTCGTACGTCATCCTGGATTTGCCACTGCGTAGTCTGTGCTTTACTCCGGGTAGTGACCGTTTGAACATCGGCCATGATACTGTTCACCGCGGGTGCCTTGCCACGGTTGGTTGTCGGACATTGCGTGGCGTAGTGGCCTGGTTGATTACATTTAAAACATGTCACGTTGGCCGAGTTGCTGGTGTCCGCTCGGTCTGTGTGTGGAAGTTGTTGTTGATCCTCGGTCTCGTTTGGTGGTGGGTTGTTCCGAGGTGCGTTGGAGTTGCGCTGGGCATGTTGAGGAGCGTCCCGTCGGCGGTTGTGATTAGGTCTTCTATCGTTGCGTGTGTTGCGGTTGCCGTTTCGCCGATCAATGCATGAGTTCCTTCGGTCATACCGATCATCGCGATCGTCATCGTATCGAGCATAATCGTCGTGCCGGTCATCGCGATAATAATCACGACGGTTATCACGTTGGTAGTCGTCGTCTCGGCGCCATCGATCCGGGGATCGCGGTTGGTTGTTATCTTGGTCTCGGTAGATATATCGCTCGTCCTGCCGAGAGTATGTATTTCGTGGCTCGATCTGGCGGACCGGTGCTGCCGTTGTGCGGTTCAACATATTATATTCGCACTGCTCGACCGTGTGAGCTCGAGACTGACAGATCGGACACTATGGTCGGTGGGGACATTCGAGGGCCAGGTGCCCTGATCCTGAACACGCAGTGCATTGGAGGGCTTGGCGAAAGCGATTGTCCTCTTGGGGAAGAGCGTTTTGCAAGGATGTCATCGAGAAAGCCGTGCCGTGCTGGTTCCGATCGAGAGCGAGAATGTGCGCTATGACTTGTTTGATAGTATGGTTGGCGAAATTTGAAAAGTGCGAGAGTTGTTCGTAGAGGCTCTCTTAAACTGCATAGGAAAGTGTCCGGTATATGTTGTGCCGAGACATCATCGACCACTTGTCTGTAGAGATCCTGGAACCGGATCATGAACTGCGTGATTGTTTCGTGTGGTTCCTGGCATATAGCAGTTCCCGTTTAGGCACCTCGCAATGAAAAAGTTCAAGGAACTTTGTGCGCACGATTTGGAAAGTGGTGGCCTCTCCTATTTCGAGGCGAGAGTACCATCGTGCGGCCGGTCCACCGAGGGAGAGTGTGAACTCGGCAATCTTCGAGGCATCGATTTTGGCCGGCGTGAGGCGGTGCGTGGAGTGGTTAGCCTGCCACGTGGATATGAAGGCACAGACGTGTGACTCCGCGTCTGGTCCGTCGGTATATCGTGGGTATGGGTACGGCATGATGTCGTACTGTGGGTCTTCTGGTAGCACCGGAAAAGGGTTTAGTTCCGGTTGATTGACCTCCGGAGGGCTCGACGGGGGTTTTGGTGGTGAATCAACTCGCGATCGAGTGTCCGGTGGCGAGGATTGCACTGGACAAGCCCCCGATTGATTGGGAAAGGATTGGTTAGTGACCGCCGAGTCGGAAGTTCCTTCGACTGGCTCAGGGCGTCGGGCGGGTGGCCGAGACCTCGTGGTGCGAGAGGGCGCCGTAACAGCGTCTGGTGGTTACCTTCAGCGAAGTTCGCTGTGCACTCACAGCTGTCACCGGGCGTGCCAAATTGTGTTACCCGTTCCTTTGGGTGAACACCTTCGATAGATCTGCGTGTATCGGTCTTCAAGGGCGTGGTACGTGAAGGCTCGTAACAGAGGTGTCAAGAGAGATACAGGGCTCAGAGAGAAGACACTAGCGAGGTCTTGATAGACGTGGCAGTGTAAAACTCATAGGTAAGGATCAAAGCACAGACTCATGCAGCAAAAATAGGCACAAATCAGATATATTACTATGACAGAAAAGATTACAGAACACGGCCTATGGCCGGTGACCTTACGAGTTTATCTAATTACGAATGACTAAGCTAGTGCTTCCGCCTATAGTTTTCTTCTCTCCCTCTCTGAGGTACTGCTCCTCGTTTAAATAACTTTTCCCCTAATACACAGCCGAGCCGTCGGTGGCCCGTGATACTCGGACTCGGCGTTTGCTAATTTCCTAATTTTACATTTCTGTCCTCTGGACAACATCCAAGAGATAAGGAAATTGAAATTTGTCGTGCACACAGGCCCTGGCCTTGTGGACCACGATATCACCACCCTGTCATGGGTGGCATTATCTCCTGCCATTGCAGGTGCTTTTCTCACTTCAGAGATCTCTTCATTTGGATTGACGTATACCAGTGATCTTTTGAAGACAAAAATTACAATTTATCTGACTTGAGAATCTTACATATATCCATAACGAGATTCTTTAGTCATGTTCGATTTTTACTTGTTTCCTTAGTGAAATTTATTTTGGTTTGTTGTCAAAGACAAGAATAAACTTCTGTTTGGTCTTGTAGGCCTTAAAAAGACGTTGATATAAATAGCTTTCTGAAAGCTTTATTGTAGAGAAAGGAGTAGTATAATCCAAGATACTTTGTGCCATCTCTCCTGAGCGTTAATCAGGAATACCCAGATTTTTAAAATAGTAGAGCTCCAGTGCCAGACGACCATTGCATCATGTATACATGTTGACAAACTGCAGACTATTTGGGCAATGTGTAGAGAGGCATAGAGATGTACAGATAACATGCGATATTTTTTTACATATCATGTACTGAATGAGAGGCTTTTAGTTTACCCTCCATCTTGTTGAAGGAAATGTAGTTGAAACACACTCAATATTAAATAGATATGACATTTTTAAGCTGTATGTACCAGCTCTTTGATTAAAGGTTACTACAAAGGGTAGTCTTGTGATAAGCTTAAGGAACTAAATTAAATTTGCTAATTATGAGTGGGTGGTTGCTGATTCTTAGACTTTTGTTGCAGTTGCTTGTCTGCTTATGGAAATAAGAAGGAAGGGAATACTCTGGAAATCCGGTATGTTGTTAAAATTTTGCAAAGGTTCTCTGCCACAAATGAAAAACAGAGATTTCTATGCAATCTTGGAGTATATCTTAGCAGATGGTTTTCCAGATTATAGAGGTACTTTTTGTCCTATTTTGAGCAAAATATTGGTAGTTAAAATTCAATATCTAAACTCTGGTTGGTCTGATGCTGTTTTGCAGGAAATACGAAAGTAATATGCAGGTATGCAACTGTGAAATTAGAAGTTCCTATATCAAGGAACCATTTTAGATGACAATTTCATGTTTTATCTGATGAGGTATCCAGGCCAATGGAGATTGCTAAAGGTGATGGTTGCCATGTGTCCCTAAATCTGAATATGTTCTCTTTGCGCAAGTCAGTGGCTCTCTCAGTTGATCTTCTGAGTCCAGATAAAGTAAATTGGCCTACTTGAGCATTTTGCTTTTCCATTGGAATGATTATTGTACTTTTATAATGGAGGATGTTTAATATATTGTAACCCTTGATAGGACATTATTGGCTGTATTGCAACTGGGTTTTGACTATTGAATAGACAAATGTGAGAGGATGGTCCGCATACTTGAAGGTTGGTTTGGTGGGAGGATCCAGGTAGACTTGCACATATGGGGTGATAGACTAGTTGGAATCAAATGAGTTTATGATTGAGGTCATTGGGTGTGACCTATGTTTTGCGACAAGCATTGCTTCTAAGACTTCTGGAAAGAAAAAAGGTGCAAAAGCTGTAGGAAATGTTGTCTCGATCTAATGTTCAGGTTGAGACAATTTGGTGTTAGCTTGTGTTTATCCTCGTCTTAGAGTTACTCTTTGTATCAGTGTGTTGAGGGGGTATCTCAAAGGTGGTTATGTTAGTGATAAACTTTTCTGCCGACAAGTTCAGATTTCGAAGGCCAGAGTTAGTGGATGAGTGGCCAGTCTAGACAAGCAACGTTTTGCTGAGATCAGGGTTACTAAGGGTGAGATATATCTGGAGTAATTATGTGCCCAGTGTACAAATGCATGAGGTCAGGATTTCGAAAGATGCAACATGGTTGTGTGTTCATTTTAATACTGATCTCTGGCTATCTTCCCCTGTAGCCGGAATGTAGCATGTTCCTGACTTGACACGTTTCCCTTTTAATTCGCATTGTCTGGTTTCTTGAAATTTGTGTTATCTTTTTGTACACTAATTCCCTCTCCTTTCTCTTTCTAGTGTGAAATCCTTCACGAGGCAGAATGGAACCGTGTCAAAGAAAATAAGATGCTTCATACACCTGGCCGAATTGACATTCTTGATTCACAGAGGCTTAAAGGTTTCGGTTTGGATGGGGTAACAAAATAACAACCTACATTAATGAATAAGTATTGTCTGGAATTTAAATGCTCACATGCTCACATTTATACATCCATTTTGTTTGTGCGATGTCTGTTGTCACCCTCACATTCTGAATAAACTGTGCAACTTGAGCTATTCCTTGATGGTTATAATCTTTGCTTGTTCTTGACCTCGTTAAAAGGCTCAATTGTAAACAATGATCACAATAGTGATATTCTTCTTTAATAAATAAAACAGAACTTCTGCAGAAACAGAATTTTGTCCAGTAACACATTTCATTTAGTGATTACAAATCTCTATTTGTGTTGGAACCATCAAAAAAATCATTTGATAAAAATGACTAGGCAGTTACTCTACCTGGATTCACACTAGAGACATTCTACAAAATCAAAATAGATAATCCTTCATACCTTATGAAACATAGCAAGCATGTAAGATTACCCAACTGAAAACTAGGTATTGAATATGGGCTGGATTTAGAAAAGTGAGGTGAGGTTGGGGATTTATGGTATAGACTTAATAAGAGTAATAAGATTGTGAGGATTTTTAGCAGGTGTTAGCTAATTACCTTGTTTTGTTTTTTCCAAGAAAGATACTACATTATTAGTAAAAAATGAGGCTGTACTTGAAGTATGTACATATAGGTAATGACCTCCATGCTAAATTCTAACTGGCAGCTTAAATAACCACTTCGGTGTACAGTAGAACCACTCAACCTTGTCCGAAGTGACTATCAAGTATTCCTTTGTCCCATATGGCATGAAACTCCCAATTGTTGTAATTCTGCCCGCCATGTATTACCATTCTGTTATCCAAAGAACCTTTGAGATTATGCACAATCTCTGTCCAAATCCCAGAAATTATATGGCCAGGTCTTTCAGTAACATTTTTGAATGCCTCCAAATATACCAAATTGCGATACTACTTACCAATGCCATATATCAGGTTTACCAGTCTCTATTTGTGGATTCAGAGGTATAATTGTTTTTTGCATCAGACCATGTCTCATAACAAGAGCATTTGCCACACCATCTTGTTCATATACCATTGGCTGATCTTGTACCACCGTCCATAATACTGCCTGCCATGTATATACTGCTTGAGGATATAGTGGTATCAACAACGTTACGATATTTCCATCGCAAACTCACAACTGCACAAACAATGCTTAGCAGTCTCCACTAGATTCGTACAAAAAGGGCCTTTTTTGCCATCCATTAACTAAGAATCAACAACTATTGAAAACAGACAATTTTCCTACTCATTTTTATGCCCCACAACCATGTCCAAAATTGCTTGAGATGTTGTGGAGAAAGTCTATTCCGTGTCTAGAAAACATGTGGCTGTTTCCTTCCATAACCTAGCGCCTAATATTTTCCTGCAAATCTTCACAGAATACTAAAAAAAGAACCGACACTTTCCAATAAACTTCTCCAAGATCCCAAGTCAAATCGAGACACTGAAGTTGTAATCACTTGTTGGTATTATAGGCCATTTTGGCCTCTGAAAAGATGTTAATATATCTTTCTTTCTCTCCATAATCTAGAACCTCCAAATAATATTCACCTTTTGTGGATCCGGATCTAAACCCATTTTGATCCATCATTACCACCCTCACTGCAAACAAAAACTAATAAAATTAGTTTCCGTATGTGTGAAAGTTTACCTACCATCATCATGTATATTGAAAGTCCTAAAAATGTTTTGTCCAGTATAATCTCTTATTCCAATCAAAACATCCAATGAAGTAAATAAAGCTAACCACTTCTATGTAGAAGGTCCAAAATGCATCTGAATATTAGAAAGGGTGGCTTGTATTGCAGAACACATTGTCTTTCCGCACCTTATGTTATTAAGAGTTAGCATTCTTTGATCTTGTATAGCAATCTTTGATGTTATTACTTTGTTTTCCTCTATTAAGATTAGTATTTTTTTCCAAAAAAAGATTAGTATTATTACTATGCTTATTGTTATTATTATGTGTAGTATGCAAGCAAAACTAGTATAGGTTATAAGATTAATACATTGCTTTTTGTGTCAAGCCATGTGTCTCTCTGAACTCTAACTCTAACTTTTTGTGTCAAAGTATTATAATGATCTCTAATCTTATCTCTTCCTTAAATCCCATTGCTATCTTATTTCTTTTTTAATCCTATTGGTAATCTTAACCTTAATCTCACCATCTTAATCTTAATTTCACCATTAATCTTCCATCATCTCTCTACGAACAAGAACATCAATACCAATAATAAAAGACACTGAAAAGAGAGGCGTGTTAAAGTGTTTTATTTCATTGTCCCTTAATCGCATTTTGCAAAGACACATGAAACCCTAAACTTTCATTCAATTTAATGGTCATTGGAAGATTTCCGAACCCTACCTAATAAATCCATAATTGATACACTATAGGTGATCAATCATTATCTATACATCTGATAACATTTGTGCAGGACCTTCAAATGCACATAGTAACACTCAAAGATGTAAATGATCTAAATGGACTTGCATCACTAGCGATCGACAAGCCACCAATGATCTGAATCTGAACATCTTTTCGAACTTCCAGTTTCTTTCAACAATAACATCCCATGCCAACTAAACGACTAGCAAGCTAAAACTTTCTTGGTTTTCAAGCATCATTTCTCCTTCTTTAAATGAGCATATCCATGCTCAGTCTGATGAAACAACTTTAAAGTCAATGCCATTACTCCAAATAGTCTTCAATGTGCTACCCTTAAAGTGAAACAATACACCAAAACTACTAATCACCCACAAGCTGTTGAAGTTCTTACGACTTGATATATCACTCGATGCTGCATTGAGCTGACCAACCTAGAGGTTATAAGTTGTAATTATTATCCGAGAGATTGTATCAGTATGAGTATAGGTATTGTCTTGTAAAGGTTAAAAATCCTCTCCCATATGGTTTGTAACCCTCTTTTCTACCAGACTCATTATGAATATGTCAAAATTTGTCAGCTCAGAGAATGGGTTATGAGCCAGGCATTATGTTTCTGTGATAGGACTTAAATCCTAATTATATGAGATAAGCATATATTCTGGTAGTATCACTTCTGTAAGTAAATATTTTCAAGTGTTTTCAGTATGTTTGTACTGTGCAGGGTCTTAAATGCCAAGTAAAAGCAGGAACAAAACCATTCAATCAGATATACGCTGTCGTGAGATCTAAGCAATTCGTAAAGCAACAGAGAGATGGAAAGTGCTTTAGCACAATAGAGCAAAAGACCATAGTGAAAGTATCAATGCAAATGAAATTGAATATCAAAACAAAAATTTCATCAATCACTTGTAGTATAGGAGATGGTGCTTCTGAACAAAGGGATCTTGACATCACTGTAATTGTAGAAGAGCGGGCTGTCAAAGGCATTCATGGATTTTATTCTTTCAATATAGACTCTGCAGATTTTAAGAAGTTTTACACAAAGGCTGGGCGCTATATATTCACCTTCTCCTTGGTAAGTTCAGGAATGCTGACATTTGCTACAAAGTGTAACATAAAATGTACAGGTAAACTGAAACTCAGTTGCTGCTATAAATTCCAGAATTAATTTTCACCCATATTGGAAATGCTGGTATTTAATTTTCATGTAGATTGAACGATCCTGATGTTGTGAAATCTTTGGAATCTGCTTGATTTGTAAAATTATAAATGTTGTGATGGATTCATTCATAGGTATGGATGGATGCTTCCTTCTGAACAGTCATAATTAACCTATCCTATGGACAAGTTTTAAAAACCTTCAAGTGTTCAGGAGGTTATCATTCTTTTCAGTTTGTTCACTCTCCTTGTCCTCATAGTTCTCAAATATGGTACAACACTTTGATGTAATCTCTGGTTTGGACTTACATGTTGGCCTCTTAAAAGACGTTAATATGTATCTTTCTTTCTTTCTTTCTTCTTCTTTCTCTCTCCTTGTGCTCATAGTTCCTGTAATCGTTTTATTTTGGATGCAAACAATTTTCTTATTTATTTTTATTTTTATAATTGGTTCATATTTTTTGTGCCCTTTCAGAAAATAGGAATATTATGGCTGTCTTTATATAGAATATTTTACTGTTTGCTTTAGTTATGCGCATTATCTATGATCACCTTGTGCATGTACATTATATAAATTCCCCATTCTAACTGGATAGAAAATTCTTGTCATCCATTCTTATTGATGAACAGTAAATCACTAGTGGCTTGTGATTGGAAACCACACCATTTGAATTGGATGTCTACAATATAGAATAGCTATTGATTCTGTGTTACTATATACTGGGTCTGATTCTTCTAGTTGTCTGTAGCTAAATAGACAACAATTCTATATATATATTTTGCTTTGTACATATTTGCAGATAGACGATGATGGGGGGGTGGTATTAGGAGAAATACTTGAAGTGCTTGTTCTGCCATCTGATACTATTGGAAAATGGATGCTATTGCTTGAGACCTTCCACTCATTAGAAAATTATGCGAACATTCCAACTGTAAGGTATAATATAGAGGTGTTACATGAAGATATATTAAGGTTGAAATTGTTGCATTCGAGTCTTGTGATGCCACCTGTTAAAACCAGCATTCTACCATGTTCAAGAACTGAACTATAATTTTCAATGTACCGAAATCTAACTAATGTATTTGAAACTATGTATGAAAGAAAGATAGAAAGATATATTTACATAGAAACCAAAATGGCCTTTTAAAGAATAAGAGATTGTCTTAAAATGTTGTATTGTTTTTTAGAGAAACCAACCAAAATAACAAGTTATCTAAGAACTTAAGTATCATATATGAAAACAAATATACAGGTTCCTGATTCTTGGATTTGAGGTTGCTATGGAACTTCTCAAGTGCAGGTTAGGATCTCAAATCGGTCCACTTTCAGTTCGATGCTTTGATGAGTATGGGAATCTGAAAGAGATGGATGATCCTGTGGATATTAAATTTGAAATCTGGCGCAATAGGAGACAACTTCACATTGACTTGGTGGTGGTTGGTGTCTCATACGAAGGGGATTTAGTCACCATAAAGGTTGGTAGGGTTCATGTATGCATGCATCTTTGTAGAGTAACAAATATCAACAAATGTGCTACATAGTAATTTGTGGTAAAACAGGCTCTGAAGCTGACCAGAGGGAATCTAAGTTGGACTGATACCACTCTCTCATCCTTAAGACTGGTCATTGGAGATGAATATGTTTCATCAATGGATATAAATGGTAAGTTAATTTTGTTTTGTGCTACTCATGAACCACAAGAACGCTGGTTTGAAATCAGGAGATCCCAAGGTTCATTAGGCTTTTTTAACATGGAATCTCTCTGCTTTATGAGGCAAAAGATTGTCCCACATAACACCAAACAGGTATCTCAATCATAGCATTACAAATTTTAAACAATTAGAGGCAGAAATTAAATGCACACACACTGGATCCAAATGTTTCACTTTCTTAGATCTGATTTAACCTCCAGCGATGATAATAAAAGCTATCTATCTGCTATAGTGCCATCTCATGTAGAATGCAGCATTGGGCATCCTCATATTTGACCATTATAGGAATTTCTTATGCTGTTCATTAGCTTGAATGTTTGGTGGTATAGCCTTACAAAACCTCAAAGAAATCTGAACCATGATAAATAGAAAATTTGATGTCAAATTTCTGCAAATACCCTAAAGTCTCTTAACGTCTGGATTTCTGATATTCCATCATTTTGCTAAACTAACGTGTTGTGATTTCAACACATCTTTATCTAGTTTTACCGGGGGAAATGAGTTCCATTGAAGAAGTGAAATGTCAAGAACTTGAAGACTGCCTTAAGACAGATGACATAATCAATATTTATACCTTACAGGTATGTTTGCTTATGTGAGGTCAGATCTGTAAGGGAAAGTAAATTACTTACATTTCACTGTGGCTTCAAGGTCATTGATTGCTACGGTAATCATGTGGAGAAAGGATGCAAAGTTCTTTTTGAGTTTAAAGGCTTACAATTACAAGATGGACAAGAGCTGGAACGAATGGTACATTCTCATTATTTTCAAATTTATGAATGGACGAATAGAAATAAATGAAGAAGGTTTACAGTTTCACTTCATATTTTGGTCTCTAGTCAATAATATAACCTGACTCTTTTACCAAACAATTTCAGGTAGACGAATGTGGACAACTTAAACTTGGAGGTCTTTTAAAGGTTACAGGATCCTTCAATTCTAGTGGTATTGCCCTCTTAACTAGTCTCGTGATTTATTGGAACCTTACACAGACATAAGTGGTATTGCTCTCTGAACTGTTTCAGCTGAAATTCGTGTGTATTCGGATGGATGCAAACTATTGTATGAAAGATCATTCTCTTTGCTGAAGAGGTCACTTAAGTTAGCCTCAATGGTTAGCACGTGCTCAACACTTGTACAACTAATCGAGTTACACTGGAAGTTGGAATCTTATTGACTGCTGTGTTTAACTTTATCAGATACCAACTGAATGTCTTGTTGGTGACGTTCTACATGATATTGAAGTTCAGATAACCGATGAAAATGGCAATGTGGACAGGGAAATGAGTGGTATACCTCATATAATGACCTTGCTGTCTACAACTGAAGATTCATATCATCCTGTATATAATGGAACTTGCACAATTAGCACAATAAAGCTACCTAATGAAGCTGGTCCTTGGTGCTGTGATATCCGTCACATTGCATATGAAGAACTTCAGCTTCAATTCAAGGTATTATTTCTACTGCTTTCTGAGATTAGTGACATTCCTTTAGTATCTCTACAAACTTATGATTTCACTTTATGGTTGCTGGTACATCATATGTTGTCTTTAGTAGTAGTTTCTAGTTCTAGATATACTTACTTGTGAGTAAATGAAATTTTCTGTATGGAAATCATCTAGGATATCTCCCATAAAGCTGTTCAGGCTTGAATATAATGCAGACTCTGTTCATGATCTCGATCTTCAATGCCATGTATGTAGTTGCTATCCTAAATGGCAATTGGAGTGTATCCCTTACAATGACGTAGAGCATCATGAAAAGCAAGTACAGTGATGGTCATTGAATATAATCTACAATAATGCATGTGTATGTGTCAATGGAATAATAAATTCTTGATAATAACTTGCATCCCTATATGAGTTGCTTCTGCATTAGAAATATCATTTTTCCATTCATTTCCTTGCCGGAGGCCCTGGCACCACGAACCACGACCTCACCACCCTTGTCATTATCTCCCACCATTGTAGGTGCTTCCCTCACTTCGGGGACCTCTCCATTCTGGATCGACCTATGCTAGAGATCTTTTGAAGACAAAAGTTATAATATATATAACTTGAGAATCTCACATGTGCTGAAAACCAGATTCTTTCATCTCTTTTTATCTTATTTACCTTTATATTTACTGAGGAATATTTATTTTATTTTGATTTGTTCTTCTGGAAGAGAAGACAACACTTAAGATGTAATCTCTTGTTTGGTCTTATAGGCCATTTTGGCCTCTTGAAAGACGTTAATATATCTTTGTTTCTTTCTTTGGTCTCAATACATTACCTAGAGAGATTTGGGGATCTGAGAGCATGCCTAGAGGGTATAGTCATACAAATATAACTATATGCTAATATCTGATTCTCTGGAGGATACTACGAGACATCTAAATATAGACAAAGATTTGTCAAGTAACATAGATAAAACTAAAGTGGCAATGTTTAACCGCATGAAAGCATGGGTTGCAAGAACAGAACCAGAATTCTTTTTGAGAGAGGAAAAGGTGGCATACACAGTCTCCTACACATGCCTAGGAGTAACATTCACTGGACATAAGTTCTCCTTATGGCATGCTGCTTGTGCTTGACTTTCTCTTGGATATGCAACTCTTGATGCTATTGGAAGACGATGTGTGCATTTTCAGTTCCAAGAGACAAGATCTAAACTATGGCTATTTGATACACTTGTAAGGACGAGAAAATGTGGGGACCGAATCTTGACAAGGCAAATAATGGGAAAGATTTAGAGAGACCTTTAGTCTCAATGATTACCCGCATGATAAGGAGCAAAGCATCGGGGCCCCATGATATAATCCGGGCAGAGATGGGAACAGCCCTTTACCAAGCATTGTTCCGATCAATGACCTGTATCCAACATATTTGGGAGCTTCCTAAACGAAGGTACCCAAAGTTGGCACTTAAGATACGCTTTTTACACACATCGGAGGATGGATTCATCATTACACCATCTTATATGGTCATACATCTATCGTATGCGTTTTGCAGTGTGGTAGGGTAGCTGCAAATTTCATCACATCAGTTAGAGATTGAGCTAGTTGGATATGCACAAATACCTCCAGAAGAATTTTTTTGCCTATTGTGTCATCAAGGAGTGGAGTCCGAAGAACATTATGTTTGTCATTGTAGTGTCTTTTATGAAATAAGAGTGAGATACCATTGTCTCTTTAAACAAGGGTTTGGCCCTCTACACAAGGTAATGGAATATGAGGACCAATGGTACCTAGAACTTTTCTTGCTATAACTCGAGGTACAGGGAAAAGTTGTCGAAGGTCATGAGTACAACCGCACAAGCTTATCAACAAAGAACAATCACAACTCTCTTTAGCCCCATCACTTCTACTAATACAACATGTCAGTCAAGGGCTACACAAATGTGCTTTGATGCTTGACTAGGACATAACAAAGGGGTTACAATTGATTGGACTATAGCAATTTGTCGTGCACTTAGGCCTTGGTCCCATGGACCATGATCTCACCACCCATGTCATGGACAAATAAAGACCATTATCTCCCGCCATCATAAGTGCCTCCATCGTTCCAAAGACCTTTTCATTCTGGATCGACCTATGCTAGAGATTTTTCGATATATGATGATCTCACGATATCTATCAACATGTCATGTTATCATAACTTGACTGAACGCTGAAACCCTTGATCATAAGTGCTTCCATCGTTCCAAAGCCCTTTTCGTTCTGGATCGACCTATGCTAGAGATTTTTCGATATATGATGATCTCACGATATCTATCAACATGTCATGTTATCATAACTTGACTGAACGCTGAAACCCTTGATCATAAGTGCTTCCATCGTTCCAAAGCCCTTTTCGTTCTGGATCGACCTATGCTAGAGATTTTTCGATATATGATGATCTCACGATATCTATCAACATGTCATGTTATCATAACTTGATTGAACGCAGAAACCCTTGAACTGGCAGGTGACTATGCTTTCACATGATTTCTCGTTACCCATGTTAGCATTCTCACTTCTGGTACCTCCAAGTGCTGTCACCAACAACCTTAATCGATTGACAGAACGTTCCGCTATTGACACTTCAGAAAGCTTCTTTCAAGGTCTTGTCACTTTGGTGAACACTTGAGCCACGTGACATTTTCAGTGCCATGAAGCTAGACCAATGAGCCATTACGCTTTCTTTGAAGGATTGCTACTTCAAAGCCCACCCCCTGGTTGTCATCTCTCAATCACTTCCTTTTTTACTAAGTGATTGCTTAAGGACCTTAGCGTACGATCTGGGTTGTTCCATCACGACTTTGGATCTTAGCACCTGAAGTTTGTCTGTACAACCCATGGCCCGTATTCCTCCCTCTCCCTCCCTCTCTCTCTCTCTCTCTCTCTCTCTTGAGTGTAGGGTCCCGAGTGTAGGGTTTATGCTCTGCGTTTAGGGTTTTGGCTTTGTCTGTCTTTTCTGAAATGTCTGTCCTCTTTGTTTTCTGCAATGCCTGATCCTGTGCGTTCTCTTCCAAAGCTGATTTCCTGTGTCTTCTACCAACTCTGTTCCTGTATTCTTTCTGCCCCGTAGTAATTTCTATTCTTTCTGCCCTCAACACACCATGGAGTCCGAAGGGACAGACACTGAAAAGATGGATCTTAACACGCATGACGAGGGTCCAGATCTATTGAAGACCACAAGAAGATATCATAGACGAAAAGGACGGGACCTGAATAGCGTTAGAAGGGCGCATAAGGAACCTAGAACGCAGGTTCCATCTGACATTCCATTCGATGTCGAAGATGGGAAACATGATCTTTTACGCCATTTGATTGCGCAAGAGATCAACCGTATTAGAGAAGATATCGAAATAGCACTAAAGGAAGAAATGAAAAAGGAGATAGAGAAACAGAAATCAGAATTGTACGCCTCTATCAAGGCTGAGTTATTAGAAGAGATGCGGAAAGATATTATAGGCTGAGTTATTAGAAGAGATGTGGAGAAATCACACTTAGAGCTCAAGGATGACATGACACAATACCTTAAGGATGAAATATCCTCAAGTAAGGTTGAGCTAGGAGCTATAAAAGTGGATTTCGAAAAAGGACAAGAAGCAGTGGAAAGATGCATCTCTACAGTGAAAGCCAATGTCATGAAGGAAATGCAAACATGGGCAGACATCGCCAAAGATGCCAAAGCTCAAGCCGAGCACGCCCAAAACGAAATTGAAGCAAATGCTCCTTGGATAGAGGTAGTAAAAAAGCAAAAAGGAACATCCATGGATAGGATGGCAATGATGAATGCTACTTTAGAAGAAGAAACCAAGAGGAAAGCTCGTACATTGCATTTCAGAGTGGTTGGTTGGGCCGAAAAGGGAAGTCCTCAAGAAGATGCCAAGAATCTCGCAACAAAGATTGGAGCATCGGATATTCCATTTGCTTCGGCGTGGAGAGTGGGAAGAGATGAGTCTAGAGCTAAAGCCCTTATCATCCGCTTCATGGATATTGACAAGAAAAAAGGTTTCCTCTCTAAACGAAAGGCACTCAAGGGTGAAAAGATATACTTAGATGACGATCTCACTCCAAGCCAACTGGCACACCGCAAAGAAAACATGCCACGAGTGCTTGATGCAAGAAAGGTAGGTAAATGGGCCGTATATAGAGACGGCAAGGTCATTATTACAGAGAAGAGAACCGCATGACGATATATGGCCTATGAGACCCTACGCATGACCATATGGAATTGCAACGGCTCTCTACGGACAGATGTCGGATATTTTGAAGATACATTGAAAAACACAGATATTGCTATGTATACAGAGACTCACCAATGTATGGCTAGCAAACTCCCCGAGGTCCAAGGATACAGATGGGAGTCAATATGTCGCCCCCAACCTCGGACACAAGGAAGCACTAGAGGTTCTGGAGGAGTGGCTATGCTATACAAAGAGCTCCATGGTAGAGTGCATGTTGTACATAAGGATGTGGATGCACGCTACATGTGGATATGCATAAAAAGAGGGGATCTTAGGGAGCTTTATATTGCAATTTGCTACTTTCCACCTGCCTATTCAAGGTTTGCACCTCTAGGTGAATCACCATATCTACCACTATATGATGATATCATAAGATTTGCTACTATGGGGGATATAATACTATTAGGAGATTTTAATGCACGAACCAAGGATGAACAAACAACTATATTTAACACCGACGAGGCTGTCTATGGAGAAGTTATGGTGGAAGAGGTTGGTCTAAAGAGAAAAGCTCAAGATATGAGTGCTATAACTGAATATGGAAAACACTTTCTAGCCTTGGGAAGCGCGCATGGACTTGTGATATACAATGGCTTGTCACAATGGCCTGGATCAAATGCTTTGAGATGTTGATTATCTAATGGGATCTCCATCTCTTATACCTGAAATAAAAGTGTTCACTATATCGGGAAGACCTATTGGCTTGGCAGCTGATCATGCATATCTACGCTTTGAGGTAAAGGATGGATGCACAAAGGATGTATATGCTAAGGAGAGTGGGCTGGCTAGGTATCTATTCACTCGCGAGACAATTGATGTCTATAGTTGTGGTGTATACAATGGCATGCTAGATTTGGATCCTTTCGCACCCCTTGAAGAACTTACCCAAGGTTTATCCAAATCATTGCATAAAGCAGCCACAAAAGCCTTCCCTCACACAACGGCTAATCCCCCCAAACTCGGTAGAGTAATACAAAATAGTTGGTATGATGATGAATGTCGTGATACAAGGAGATGCTTGCAACGTGATATAACTCGGGGCATTTATACACACAACCACGCGAGAGCAACCTTCCAACGCCTCGTAAGGAGGAAGAAGAGATTGTATTTGGCTAAATTTGAAGATCATTTGTATCGCTTGTTTCTAGGACGAGAGAGTAAAAGAGCATGGAAAATGGTTAATGAGAGGCAACCCACCACACAACTGACCTCACCTCAGGTGTGGCACGAATATGCAAAGGTCCTATATGATACCCCGGGGCAACCTCCTCTTCCCCACCCGAATGCCTCACGCCCACATGAATCAACCTTCTTTACACCACAAAATCTAAGAAATGCCATTGATAGGCAACAATTCGGGAAGGCCCAAGATCATGATGGATTGGTGGGTGAACACTTTATCTATGCCCGTGACACCTTGCTCCCATTGCTAGCACACATCTTTAATAGAGCCATGTGCGAAGGTTTTCCTACTAGATGGACTCAGCATACCATTGTGCCAATCCTTAAGAGTGGAGACCCCATGATGCCAAGCAACTATAGGACAATCATGATTGGCCATTACTTGGCTAAACTATACGGCTCGATTCTTGAATCAGAATTGAGTATATTGGGCAGAGCAAAATGGCTGCCGTTCAATTGGACAGGCAGGCTTTCGGAAGGGTTTCACAACTTTGGATCACATATTCACCCTCCGGACCCTTATTGAGGAGGGCAGAGCCCACAATAAGAGGATTTATTGCTGCTTTGTGGATTTTCGAAAAGCCTTTGACACTGTGCCACGTGCTCGGCTTATGCAGTGGCTAGAGGCCATTGGTGTTCCTATAGATATGCAATGGGCAATCTATGCACTCTATGAATCTGTTTCAGGAAAAGTTCGGTCTCCTAAGGGCTTGTCAGAGGCGGTGGCTAGCACAATTGGCGTGAAGCAAGGATGCCCACTATCCCCCACACTCTTCGGTCTCTATATAGATGAGGTATCACAGTACATAGAGAGATTTGGTGGTTCCGGAGCACACCTAGCAGGTATAGCTATACAGATATTACTATATGCTGATGATATTGTGCTGATCTCTGACTCTCCGGAGGGACTACAAAGACATCTAAATGCCTTAAAACTATTTTGTACGGACAAAGGTTTGTCAATCAACATGAATAAAACTAAAGTGATGGTGTTTAACACCACCCAAGCATGGGTAACAAGATCAGAACCAGAATTCTTTTTGAGAGAGGAAAAGGTGGAATACACACGCTCCTACACATACCTAGGAGTAACATTTACAGGACCTAGGTTCTCCTTACAGGAGGCCACTTGTGCTCGACTTTCTCGTGGATATGCAGCCCTGGGTGCTCTCGAAAGACAATGTGCACATTTGCAATTCCAAGAGCCACGGACTAAGCTGTGGTTGTTTGATACACTTGTCACATCAACTCCTCTATGGAGTAGAGACATGGGGACCGAGTCTTAACAAGGCAAATCATTGGAAAGATTTAGAGAGACCTTTAGGGTCAATGATTGCTCGCATGATAAGGAGCAAAGCATCGGTGCCCCACGATATAATCCGGGCAGAGATGGGAGCAACACCTATAATAACTGAGGCATTGTTCCGATCAGTGACATTTATCCAACGTCTTTGGGAGCTCCCTAAACAAAGGTACCCAAGGTTGGCACTTATGTCATCAAGACAATTGGCTGAAAATGGAGACAGTCATTGTTGGTATGCTGAAATGCAGCAATGGTTCGAGTCACATGGCATGAGTATAAATGCACTACCCCCGTTCCAATATAGCTTGGACTGTCCCCATCTCAATATGACCAAAGTGGAAAAGAATAGAGTGATCCGAACTGATATTATTAACTTGGAAAACAAGATAACATGGATCAGCCCCAAAATAGCACTTGGTACAAAGATGGCCCACTATAAGACACACTTCTTACATACATCGGAGAATGGATTTGTCATAAGGCCACCTTATATGGACATACATCTATCCTATGCGCTGCGTAGTGTGATAGGGCAGCTGCGAACCTCATCACATCAGCTACAGATTGAGGTGGGCAGATATACACGACTACCTCTAGAAGAGAGAATTTGCCAATTGTGTCATCAAGGAGTGGAATCTGAAGAACACTATATTTATCATTGTAGTGTCTTTTATGAAATCAGAGGGAGATACCATTGGCTCTTTAAACAAGGCTTTGGCCCACTACGCAAGGTAATGGAATATGAGGACCAAAGATGCCTAGGACTTTTCTTGCTCGAGCTCAAGAGACATTGGGAAAAGTTGTTGAAGACTACAGCCACACAAGCTCATCCACAAAGAACAATCACAAGTTTCTTTAGCTCCATCACTCCTAATGCTAGAAGTCAACCCCAGGATACAGAAATGGGATCTAGACCAGGATATAACAAAGGGGTTATGATTGATCGGGCAATGGCAATTTGCCGTGCACGTAGGCCCCAGCCCCATGGACCACGACCTCGACACCCTTGTCATCGACAAATAAAAGCCATTATCTCCCGCCATCGTAGGTGCTTCCCTCGCTTCGGAGACATTTCCATTCTGGATCGACCTATAATAGAGATCTTTCGGAGACAAAAGCTACAATACACCTAACTTGAGAATCTCGCATGTGCCAAAAACCAGATTCTCTCGTCTCTTTTCTTTTCATCCTATTTACTTTTATATTTACTGTGTAATATTTACTTTATTTTGATTTGTTCTCGAAGACGAGAAAACATTTAAGATGTAATCTCTTATTTGGTCTTATAGGCCATTTTGGCCTCTTAAAAGACGTTAATATATCTTTCTTTCTTTCTTTATCCCCATCACTCCTACTAATGCTACATGTCAATCAAGGGCTACACAAATTGGCTCTCGACCAGGACATAATAAAGGGGTTACAATAGATTGGGCAATAGTAATTTATCGTGCACATAGGCCCTAGCCCCATTGACCACGATCTCAACAGCCTTGTCATGGACAGATAAAGCCCATTATCTCCCACCATCGCAGGTGCTTCCTCGGTTTGGAGACCTCTCCATTCTAAATCAACCTATGCTAGAGATCTTTCGAAGACAAAAGCTACAATATACCTAACTTGAGGATCTCACATGTGCCAAAAACCAGATTCCCTCATTAATTTTCTTTTCATGTTATTTACTTTTATATTTACTGTGTAATATTTATTTTATTTTGATTTGTTCTCAAAGCCGAGACAACACTTAAGATGTAATCTCTTATTTGGTCTTATAGGCCATTTTGGCCTCTTAAAAGACGTTAATATATCTTTCTTTCTTTCTTTCTTTCTCTTTATTTGTACAAGTCAGACAGTAATTGCACAGGTGGGGTCACTACTAAGACACTAAAAAAGGATTACAATAGCCGAGGCAATATCGATATGCCATACACATTATTCATGACCATGAGAATAGTTTGGATGCATGAGAATTCTGGACCATGTTCCATCACCCTCGTCATTGACAAATGGAGGTCAGTTTTCACTTGGTCCTGAAGGTGCTTCCATTGCTTGGAGATCTTTGCATCTTGGAGTGACCCATGTAAGAGATTTTCTGAAGACAAGTTTGTCTATCTACATTTGAAATCTTAATTCTGGTGATATGTAGATAGATTCTTTAGTACCCTTTGTTTAGTTACATTGTTGAGTTTTTTTCAATGGTGACAAAATATTGTAAAATGTAGTATCTATTTTTGTCTTATAGGTCATTTTGGGCTCTTAAAAGATGTTAATATAGCATTGTTTTTTTCTCGAAAAAAAAGGAAGAATTAGAACTGATAGGCTTTTCAGTGTTATTTCGTAAGAATGCAAGACCTAAGATGTTATATGTTGTGAATGACCTAATTTTCATTAGATGACTAATTGGTAAGAATGCAAGACCTAAGATGTTGTATGTTGTGAATGAACTAATTTTCATTAGATGACTAATTGAACATTAACATTATCATTTTCTTCAACATTGGTAACTGGAATCATAGTTTGTAATATTCGCATGTCCAGTTTAGTAGACGTATGCGAACGTTTGCATACGTTCACGTATGATACGTGATATTCGTTTCCCTTTTTGGGTTTTTTTTTTGTGATATACGTGTGTCGCAAGTCTGAGAAGGACCAAACGAACAAGGAGTGCGACCTCCACCCGCGGCTCTCCTCCTACTATCTTTGCAGCTGGACCAACCGATCATGTTCATCTTCTGCGCCATCTCCCTTTCTGCAGAAGATGAACATGATGAAGAAGGATGGTGGAGCAACAACCATGATGATGATGATGGCGGAGCTAGCAATGGGCGTGGTTCGGTTTCGGTTCGGTTCGGTTTCTTGGCCTTGAAACCAAACCATTTATTTATACTGAACCGTTTAAACCAAACCGTCTATGAAAAATTTAGAACCAAACCAAATCAGTTTAGGGTTTGAAATTCAAAACCGAACTGCTAAACCATGAAATTCACAACCGAACCGAACCGAAACCGATAAACCATGAAATTCAAAACCAAACCGAACTGGATCATAATATTTGAAACCAAACAAAATGGTTTATTTATCTTTCAACCAATAAACCGTTAAGCCATGGCTTAACGGTTCGGTTCAGTTTGAGGCGAAACCGTGCCCATTGCTAGGTGCAGCAACAACTATGGCTCCTTCTGGCGACCCCCAAACTGAACCCCCCCCCCCTATTCCTCTACCCAATCATCATCCCATCTGTGTGCCTGAGAAACTTTGTGATAGCTCCACTTATACCCCCAAATCTAGAGGTCCCTTCTGATTGATTTGAGGGAGAGAGAGAGATGGATGGATGTGGTTGCCTTTCAATGTGCTCCAGATGGGGAGGAGCCATGGCATGGAAGGCAGAGAAGAGGGTCTGAAGAACAGAGTGAATGGAAAACCAGAGCAGGGGGGATTGGGTAAACAGAAAAAACAGAACAAAACAAAGAAACAAAGTAGTAAAAGGAAGCAAACAAATAAATCCCCCATCAGTGTCCAACCACCCCCTAACAAGGGTAGGTCCATGTACATTACACATTGCAAACATCTGATTTGGCAACGGGCATCTTTTGGTGGGTTTAACAAAAGGCCCAAGGATGATTAACTTTATTCAATTATCCATGAATATTGAACTTCCCAAATTGACAAGGGTTAGAAAATCCCAAATTTTCAAATGTAAAGACACATATCTATAGATGATATCACCCTTCCGACATAAGAAATAATAAATATAAACATAAATAAAAATAAAGACGAATGGATTTCAATCATACTTGGAGCCATTTCACGTATGAGTATGATACGAATATTCACGTATGAGTATGACAGGAATGGAAAGTATGGGTCGAACTATGACTGGAATGAGAAGTAACTCATATATTTCTGCATTGATGCACAACTGTGCTATATCAGTCGTCTTTGATATTTTGGTAGCCTAGATTGTCACCCAATAAAATAAGATTCTATTTTATGAACTGTCTGCAATGGAATGTCCCTTATCACCAGTTGGTGATGTACAATTTTAGATCCACTTGGTTGAATGGTTCCAATATTCCACTTGTTCCCTTACTATAGTGTATGTTGTCTCTATGATTGTCATAAGTGGTTCTATGAACCGTTTATCTGCCTTCAATTGCACCTGCACCCCTTACCTCTTTGGTGAATTTATAAATCCAGCACAATCATGTTTTTGTATAAATCATAGAACGTCAAAGTTGTGGTCCCTTGGTTTTGTGGGTGTATTGGAATACCTAAAGGGCAGAGATGATGAAAGTTAAGATCATCATAAGATTGCCCCATGATGGATATTTTCAGAGGGCATCAATTCAAGTTTCAATGGATCAACTACCAGAATCTGATTGTTGGTTATTTCATTATCACCTTTAGTGCCATCTAGTTTTAGGATACCAGAGTAGAAACATGTTTTTCATTCATTCCTCCTTTTATTACTCTTACTAATGTGTCAACCAAAACAGGTGTAATCTTTTTTAGGGTTCATATATTATTGTGATCTTTTAGATACATCAATATATCTTTCTTTCTTTTTTCTTTTCTTTTTTCTTCATCTTACGGATACATGAGAATTTGGTAGGAAATTCATGCTGTAAATATAAAGCCAGGTTTTCAGATTAAGAAAAGTGAAAAAATAAATATGTGAACATATTTGTGCTAGTTTTCTAAACTGGAAATTTTAGTCATGAGAATATAAAATCATAGAATGTAGCCTTCTTAATACTCCATGTGGGTTAAAAACAAGCAGCTGAATGAATATTTCTTATTGAGAACTCAAGTTCACTAATGCTCAATATGGTTTCAGATAAACATGCTACCACGTTTTGAGGGCGAAATGGATTTGATGGAGTATAATATTGATCATGATGAGAACACAGAAAACTATATGCCTCTTATGATTCGTGATTGTGTTTTCTCACAAAACAATGTTGATAGCGAACTAGATGACATCGTGTTACACGTTGAGGTGAATGCATAATGATGCCACTACACTTCAATTTCTTTGATGACATCAATTATATTACCATCATCACTTTGTTTTGATCAGAAAATCAATAAAGAAATGAAAGAATGTACATCGAAAATTCAGCGTTATGAGAGAGAGCTGGACAAGCTGAACAAAATGAAAAATAAAGAAGCATCTACTATTTCACAGCTTCAAGGTTAGTTATGTAGTTAAATATATTGATCTCTTCCATCATGTAGCTTGTACTTGGAAAATGTGTGGAACACTTTAGGCTTGTTATTGTTCTCGACATCTTATTATGTTGTATGTGTATGCACTAGGCTTGTTATTCTTCATGTCTTACTATAGGATATGTGATACCATTTTGTAGAAATGTCAAGTTTATCGTTGTTAGGTCTTGTGGAATTCATATAATGCATAATCAATATTGAGGATGATGATAAAATTAATTAATTACATATGTCTAGATGTTTTGTGGAATTTGAATGAAATATGAACTATAGAGGATGACTAGAACATAATCTGTGTTGTGCTGCCAATAACAGTATATTTTTGTTGTAAATAAAAATACTCAGAATCAATAAAGATATTGGAGAATCAAGCTCAGATGCTCCCAAAGAGTAAGGCAGATTTTAGCTATGAGAAATGTGACTTTGATGAGAAGGATGTCACAGCTGAATATGTAGCTGAACAGTTGTCAAAAGTGACTAGTCCTGCGAGTTTTATCTTAGAGTCGTTATCAGAAGGGATTTTCCCTTCATCAGAGATACTAGGAACGGTTTCTTTGGTGGCATCGACTAAGAATAGACAATTAAGCAAGTATATCTCTGGAACATCTAGCTCAGTTTTTGCAGAGTTGATGTCTTCTCTGATAAATAACTGGTAATCTTGACTGTATAGGGCACTAGCTTACTTTATTGGACAAGATAATATGCTTGCCATTGTTTGCAAAACAACTGAAGCTGCAGACCTGCTTATTAGTTTTGGTGGAAGAGAGGGGGCTGATGATGATTCATTGGGACTACAAAGGTTTACAAAAAGAAAAAACAAGCCAGTGCATGGTAAACTGCGAATATATATGCTCGAGGAAATGCGGTATGAATAAGATCATGGCAAGATGATACGATGTTATGTTGGATAGCATCGAAGGTTGTGTAAATAATGCTTGAGATTTGTTTTATTATTAATTTATATATAGGTGCTATTGCCATAAGGTAGATGAAAGGCATCCACAAAGGTTGTTGAAGATGGAAGAACCAAGGTTAAGGAATGGTGCCATTCCGGAGGGTTTCATAGGTTATGCTGTCAACATGCTTGTCTTAAATGATGACCTTGTGAAGCTGAAGACGAGCAAAGGTGGACTACGGGAAACCTTATTCTATCATTTGTTTAAGAATCTTCAGGTGTATGAAACATCAAAGCATCTTAGCCGGGCAAGAGAAGCTTTAACCTCGGGTGGCATATCTCTGGATGGCACCTTCATTCATCAAAAACGAGGAAGCAAATATTTTGGAAAATGGTGAGTACACAATTCTTGATGTGAATGTTAGTTTATACAAATTGAGTTTTGCCTAATCTTAGGGTAATAAATAGGAAGTCTTGTGGAAAATATTGTTTTGGAACTGATGATGAAACGTTGGGCTAAATCTTTAGAATGTGTACGCTATTTTTAGCGCAACATCTTGTTGAAATATTATGTTTCTTATATTATATTTGGGGTAACTTTTGTGTTATACAAATATATAGTCAAATTACTTCATGAAATATTTTTGAAAATTATAGCCTTAGTGCCCTGCTGTTATCCTTGTTGATACCTATTTGACCTTTGTTGGTGGGGATTTGTTATGTTGTAGGGAAGATGTAGATATAATATTCCCTGTTTATTCAGGGAGATGCAAGGTACCTTCAATTCATTCCTTGTATGAAAGCTTACAGAGAAAACAAGTTGAAGACAAATTATGCAAGAAGAAAGAAGACCTCAATAGGTTCACCGAGAGTACTAATTTGTTCATGGATAGAATTGAATATGTCAAAACAAATATCAGAGTTTATCACGAAAGGCTTTCGGAATGCAAGGAAAGAAAGGCAGCAATAGAAGGTGAACGCAAGAAATACAATGAATTAATGCAAAAAACCTAGTGGTTATTCAGGGCGAGCATTAATGAAGTTTTCATATCAACACTAATTTTTCCATGTAAAGGTGTAAACAATGTAGAGCGGCACTGCATCTTTTATTAACCTCTTTTATCTCACAACTAGCAGGATGTATGGGGTAATGACATCAAGGAAAAGGAAGAACATTACTTTGTATACAGTTTTCCATGAATGTATTATGAATACATGTACATTTTGTTGAAATGATAATGTAGTTTGTAGCTTCTAGCTTGCAGGAAACCATATGGGAAGGGTATTCTGGATTTTTCCTACAGAAATGCCAAATGCCTTTATAACATTGCATTCTTACATCCACGCCCGTCCAAGGAACCATGCATGGGGACTAATTTATTAAGGCAGGCCCCATTTTGGTGAGGATAAGCTTTGACAATCACCCACTTCACACCTGTATTGTTCATTATAACACCTTATTCTTCACAACATCTCTTCATGTTGGAACAAGGTGTTCCCACTCAGTGCATGGTTCTATAGTAATGGGTTTATACATCCATGTTGATCATTCATCGAGGGGTCTGGACCAATGTATATACTAGAGAGTTGGGTGAGAGTGGTTGATTTTCTTTGGATCTCATAGTTGGTCTTTGGTACCAATGGCAATGTCTTCATGAGCCAGGCTACGTATGATAGGTACTTAACACACTTTTCTTACGTATGTGTGTGAACCCAAAATTGTCAATTAGAGGCCAAATTTGGGGTGGTTGATGCAATGAAATGACTTTAACACTACAACGAAGTTTAATAAATGCATGTTGGTGTGTTTGTGTAGATCAAACATGTAATATAGCAATTATCTCTATCTAATGGTGCTTGTGATTACCTTGGAAGTTCCCCATGGACATCTAACCTATCCCAACACTTGCTCATATAATAAACATATGGTACACATCGTTTCAGAGGGGGGTTTTTGTTGATCTGGCAGAGATATGTATATGCCTGCTTGTTATTCCATTCAGGACTCACATTGCTATAACAATTACAGTAGAGCTTGTTATTCCTCAACAACTGGATAATTACAATTACACAACTCAGTCTATATTAACAAATTATTACTGACACCATACATAGCCTCAATGCCTAAATTTTGCATCACACGATCCAATAGTTTTTTTGTTAATAGTCTCAATTTCTTAGCTTTGGATAGTGCAATCTAATAGCTTAAAATTTTTGCATAACACAATCCAATAGTTTTTTAGTTATAGTCTCAATTTCAATGTTTTGGATAGTGCAGTCCAATAAATAATGAAACAGTCAATAGAATGCATCTTCTTCTTGTATGAAAGAATCCCAATCCAAACACATTTGAATGAAATGTTACTCTAAAAGAATGCAAAAAGAAACAATGAAAAATAAGAGAAAAGAACCTGACTAACTGATACATTAGAGACCATTTAGCAACACATCACCAGAATCAATTCAAATGAAATTAATCAACAAATGGATGGTCTAATGTATCCCTATATGTTTAAGACAAGCAATAAATTCTCTCTCATTGCATCAATTGAATATGATGATCATGACAACAATTAATTATGATGATGAAGACGACTAATGATGTTGATAATGCTGATTAACGATGATAATTTCACGATGGACACAACAATTGGAGATTCTTCCATCAAGGAATCTGTCTTCTGCATCCTATGGAATCTCTGAATGGTAAAATCCATTGAATTTCCTCGTAAGATCCAAAGGAACATCTTTTAAAAACATAGAATATCTTGATAAATCCATGGAACCTTAGGCCTCCTCTGATATCCGATGCTCTTCTTGCGCTGATTTCAATGGAGTGGATGATGATTCCTTGATGGGTTCTTCCACATCCCTTGATTCCGTTGTTGTACTTACATCTGGTGCTACTAGTGAGTCTTTGTTATGTCCTTCCACTGATGGAGAGAAAGATTCTGTTGGAGATTCTGGTGAATCCTTTGTGATAGATTCCTTGATGGGCTCTTCCACTACAGGTAATCCATTCATGGAAGCTTCTATTGCATTTAATTGCTTGATGGGCTCCTCCAATTCAGTTGATTCCTTGGTGAAATCTTCCACAGTACTTGAATCCTTGATGGAATCTTCAATTATATTTGAATTCTCAGTGGAATCTTCAATAGTATTTGAATGAGTGACCGAATCTTTCTCTAAATTTGAATCTTTGATGGAATCCTCCACTGTACTTGATTCCTTGATGTGTTCTTCGGATTCTGTTTTAGATTCAACTGCTAAAGGTGCATCATGGATAGATTCCTTGATGCCAGTTGATTCTGCAATGGATTCTGTTGCACTCTCTGGTACAGTTGATGAATCTACTTTTATGTATTCTTCTACCACTGTAGCTGAATATTCTTCCACTCTCTCAGATTCTGCTACAGATTCTTCTAAACTAGAATCTTTAGTAGAGTCTTTGATACGTTGATCCACTTCCGCAGTGTAATTAGGTTCCTCTCCAGATTCTAGAATCTTCTCTGCAACTGTATCAACAGAATAAGATTCCTCCCCAGATTCCTGAATCTTCTCTACAACTGTAACAACAGAATAAGATTCCTTTGCCGATTCCAAAATTTGGGGTTTATCTTGCGTTTCTGCAAAACCCTCTTTTGGGCCAGATGATTCAGGTTCTTCTGCAGTAGATTCTAATGTCTTCTGAGGCACTTCGACAAATTCCAAATCTTCAAGAATCTTCACTTCGGAGCTAGAAGATTCTTCTACACTAGATTCCAGAATCTTCTTAGATACCGCACTCACTTCAGATTCTTCTAGAACCTTCTCTTCGGAAGGAAGTTCTACAATCTTCTTTGATTCTTCCAGAGTTGCAGGATCTTCCAGAATCTTCTTAGATACCTCATTCACTTCAGATTCTTCTAGAACCTTCTCTTCGGAAGGAGGTTCTGCAATCTTCTTCGATTCTTCCAGAGTTGCAGGAACTTCCAGAATCTTCTTAGATACCTCATTCACTTCAGATTCTTCTAGAACCTTCTCTTCGGGATGAGGTTCTGCAATCTTCTTTGATTCTTCCAGAGTTGCAGGATCTTCCAGAATCTTCTTAGATACCTCATTCACTTCAGATTCTTCTAGAACCTTCTCTTCGGAAGGAGGTTCTGCAATCTTCTTCGATTCTTCCAGAGTTGCAGGAACTTCCAGAATCTTCTTAGATACCTCACTCACTTCAGATTCTTCTAGAACCTTCTCTTCGGGATGAGGTTCTATGATCTTCGTTGATTCTTCCGCAGTTGCAGGATCTTCCAGAATCTTTAATCCATCGCCAGAAGTTTTTAGAGTAATAGATTCCGGAATCTTTGTGGGTTCATCCACAACTACAAATTGGTCAAGGCCATTTTCTTTTGAAGCAAAGCCTTCATGATCTTCTCTTGCGATATATTCAGGAATCTTCTCTTCTTGGATGGAGGATTCCAGGATCGTCTTGAGATCCTCCGCAGGCTCAGATTCTTCCAGAATCTGCTTCTTCTCAGGGAGGGTAACGAAATTCCCTGTTCTAATATCTGTTTCATTGACAGCTACAGTTTCTGCTGCTTCTTCTTCAATGCCATGAAATTGCTTCTCTGAAGAAATGCAGGATTCATTCTCTTCGTCTCTGATTACTTCTTCTTTTTCTTCTTGCGAATCTTTAGCTTTCTCTGCCTTTCCTTCTTCTTCTTCTTGTTCTTCTTGAAATTCTTTCTGTTTCTCAACCTTCTCTTCTTCTTCTGGAATCTTTTTCTCTGATTCCTCTTCTTCTTCTTCTTGAATCTTTTTTTCTGCTTCTTCTCCTTCTGATTTCTGAGTTTCTTTCTTTGTTGCTTCTTCTTCTGATTTCTTTGTTTCTTTCTCTTCTTCTTCTTCTTCTTCAATTATAACTTGTTTTTCATCAATTTCCTCAGATTTTGTGATCTTCTGCTGGGATTGTGGATCATTCGCTACCTTCTGGTCTTGGAGCTCTAACTTTACTTTCTCTGTAGGTTCCATGGAACCTTCATATTCCAGAGTTTTGGGCTTACTAGAGCAAGCTCCCATCTTCGTTTCAGAGGAAAGATTGGAGTAAATAAATAAAAATTTTAAACACTACGCGGGTCACTCTGTGTTTCTCTGCAGTTTGGCTATGGAAATTAAGCAAAATCTAAAAATTCAGCACAAAGAAAAAAGAAAACAAGAAAAGAAATTTAAAAGGGTAAGAAAGAAGACAAAAAATTAAACATCAATTTTCGGCAAAGCTAATTTCCCTGCAGGTAGTAGGCTATGGACTAAAGATGAATGCAAGGATTTGAGGTCTTTTTGTGCTGTTTTTTTCTCTGCAGTTAGGGCTATGGAAAACGATTACAAAAGATGGAATTTCCGCGCCTTTGTTTTTCCTATTATTTATGAGCAGGAAAGAGAAAAGAAATTAAAGGGGGAGGAAGGGGGGATACTCTGTTTTTTTCTGCAGGCTGGCTATGGCGAACAAAAAAAATCAATGCAGAGATTTGAGTGATGTTTGTTTTCTGAGATTACTAGCTTTTGCAGGAAAAGAAGATGATGAAGAAGAGACTCTGTTTTTTTCTGCAGTTTGGCTATGGAAAAAAAAACAATATGCTCTGTTTTTCCTCTGAAGTTTTTTGGATATGGGAGAAAAAAAAAATTAAAACAATTGAAGCAGAAACAAAAAAAACGAAAAAAATCAGTTTTTGTTGGAAAAAAAAACAATAAAAACATTTTTTTGGGAAAAAAAAACAATTTAAAAAACAATTAATGACCCAAAAAGAATGTGATTACATTTTATTTTTATTTATATACCTATGTATATTTTGTTTTTTTATTTTTTTACTTTATTTTATATACTTTATTTATTATTTAATTTTTCTTTGTTTATATAAATCTGTTCAATTTACTGTTTCTGTTTTTTATTTTTATTTTTATTTTCAACCATCATGTTTTTCTTGGATTTTTTTTTAAAGGCAATTTTAGTTGATTATGGAGTTATATATATATTCAAGAAATTATTATGGACTAATCAAAAAATTCAAGAACTCTCTAGATATTATTAATTTCATATCCTTTTTCCTTTTATTTTATTTTATATTTTATTTTAGAATTTAGAATTTATATTTTTCTTTTACTTTGTTTTCATATTTTTATCTTGTTTTCAATAATTTACTTATTAAAAAAAAAACAAAAATCTCATTCTTAATAACATTTATGTATATACAAAACTAAAAAGCTTTGGATATTTGTTTAAGAGAAGTAGAAAAAGGCTTGTATAATGAATTAAAAAAGACATGAGAAATTTGTTTTCTTGACTCACCAAGAAACACATATAACACACACAAAAAGCTTCCTCTCTTTTCATTTACTTACAAAGTTACATACATACATACATACATACATACATCCCCTTGTCTTCATCTTCCCCTCCACATCATTTACCAACACATGTTCGTACCTCGTTTATTATGTTTACGGTTTACGGTTTACGGTTTACAGTTTACAAACCCCCCCCCCCCCCCCCCCTGCATTGGAGCTTCCTTTCCCAATCACACTCAAAAAGAAGAAGAAGAACACAGAGCACAGGCACATCCGCCTGCCCGCCTGCTCTCAAGCAACCTAAGACTCGCTACATTCTGACATGATGGCATGATTCTAACCCTAAACCCTAAACCCTTCTCGAATAAAACCTACGAAAGAAACTGTGTACCCAATGTACAGTATCTATCCCCAACGAGCGAGTGAGCAAGCGAACATATATATTAGTATCCTCCTCTCGATAAGTTCTTAAAGATGTATGATCCTGAACATCACAAGATGTTCATACAGTAGGTTTTCGTAACAAACATCACGTCCACAGTAAAATGCAGACCCCATAAATGTGGTGGTTTTAAGATTGTTGTGTTGGAATCAAAGTGTTTGGGGGCAATCAGAGACAAAAAACACTAGATGTTAATTAATGCTCTAGCTCCCCTCCATGCAGTACTAGAAAAGAAAAAAGTGAAGCCAACTCACCTGTGCATGACTCTACCAACCAGCTTACCCCTCGAATCTAACCAACCAGTGGCACAAACAATTCATGACATTTGTATGTAGGTGCATTAACATCCAAAGCGGTCATCAAAAGGATTCATACTTTTTGGTTTTCTATACCCCCCCCCCCCCCCCTCCCCCACACACACACACACACACACATGGTATGAACTGTAGAGATGAAAGGATGGTGATATGTATCGTTGACTCGTTTACACTTGCATAGTGAACATTGCTTCATTCAATTTCTTATGCACTTATTGTCTTTATGTTCATTTCATTCTTCATATCAATTTGTTTCTAGTCATCTTCCAAAAGAATCATTTGTGCCTTTTCTCTAAATAAAAGTTAAGAATAACATCATCATGCTTAAGTTGTCTTCTTTTGCAACTGGCTTCTTGTTTGTATACTTAGTAAGTAGGCAATTCATGGCAAATAAATCATTTTAATGACCAAGGATATAAGTATTTCATATGCATGACAATGCCCATCTTAGACCAAGTCATGCTAAATTCTCCTAGATTTAGTGCTACCTTAGTTAAATATGAAATATTCCCATGTTGGGACAATATAGTTAAAAGGCAAAAGTTATTCACTAGCATTTGTAAGTAACTTTTTTATGGTTCAACGGATTCGTGCAAAAGTGCATGCTTGGAAAAAGGTTGACTAGCTTGAGTGGTTTAACGTGTCTCATGGAACTTTAGGATGGAACAACATGACCACTTTGGAGGGAATTTTTCTCATTAAACTACATCTTTCTCAATAACATGGTTCATCATTTTTCTCATTAAAATACATTGATTACATTATTAATCGTTGGAATTGATATATTCAAACTTTATACGGTAATCTTGATACTAACCTAACCCTAAGATGAAGTATAGTTTTTTGTGAGATCTCCCAAGTTTTATTTTTAGGGCAAAGACAAGCGAGTGACTAGTCACATTGAGTATGTGTGGGCATGACTCTTCATAAAATTTTGTGTTGGGAATATCTAGAGAGGCTTGTTCTTCAAAAACCAATATTGTGAGATATCTTGGCCCTTGGGTTAGTTCATTAGTCATGTCTCATTAAGATCTTTTCATGGTTAAATGAAACTAGATTGCATGGAGATAGGTATATGTTGTCAATAAATATCGATGCATTTTTGCCATGTGAACGTATTTCTTTCAATGCACTAACCTCGAACATTTACACTTTTATTATGTATTTGAATGAGGTGTTATTGTATTTCCCAATGCCATATGGCATTGAATTGTTCCGAACTTCTCTGGATGCTTCTATCATGATTCATGACATTTAAAACCACTCATCGATGCAAAAGCATAGCACCACATAGAGAATCGTATTGAAACCTAAAAGTTGTAGACGTTAAAAATGTTTGGGATTATCAAATGCATATGTTGATGCTTATTTAGCGATTCATGCATACGTTGTGTAAACTTTTGTGGTTAGACATGAGAATATTACATGACTTGTAATGCACAACTATTTTAACTACGTGTGATTCTTTTCACATATCATCCATTAATGTTACAAATGTAATTGGTAGGGAACTTGTATAACTCACGACACATTGATTGAACTAAAGTGTCATAGTTGGAGCTAGAAGTGGTGCTCTAGAGAAACGTTAAGTTCAAGCCTCAGGAATCCGACATATTATAGTCTAAAGAGAAATATGGTTTGCATGCCTTGCTAGGTAGAATGTGAACATTAGAGCTACATGTGCTGTTTTGGGAAAGCAATAACTAGAATGTCATCAATGTTTTGATAATAAAAAAATTGGTAAGGCTCAAGACTTGTTCGTGCATGAGGCATCTAATTGTTTAAAAATACACATGTTTCACGTTCTTTGTTCAATAAAATGCAAGTGCCTTAGTTGTTTGACAATTTGGGCATATACAAAATTTGGACTAATTTAGGTTTAATTTAGTTGAAATTTAGGTTTACTTTGGAATATGTATTTTTGCCATGAATTTGTAGACGTGCTTCTGTGTTGTGCATATTCCATTAGAAATTGATGGCATTTTCATGGAAAACTTTTGAAGGATTTTTCACTCATCTCGATATAATCTTAGTGAAAGATCCCTTTCCAACTCTCAACCCCTTGCCAAACCTCCTTACCATAAAATAAAATATTTAGGAAAAGTTGTCGAGCTAGCAATCAATAGGCTTGTAGCTCTTGTTTCTTCTTCTTATTTTAGCCACACTAACTATGCAAGGATTAATAAACTCGTAACAAAAATGTATTTGTTATAGTTTGTGCTCAATAATTAGGTGATGTTTGACAACTCCATAAAAAATTCATGGTAGCTATCATAAAATCAATTCATTTCTCCCAATTGATGTTGAGATTTATTCATCACCTTACTTCAGTATACTATACTACTTTGTCCCTGTCATCTCTATGTTTTTAAATGGAAAGAGCTGATCTGTGTTATTCACTTATATTGAGCATCTTACCTAACAATAATAAGCTCGTTCCATTTAAATACATGGAGATGACAAGGACAAAAACTGTTATAATGTTTACAATATTTGTGGAAGAATTCTTCTCGCCTCAAACTTTTACAACCATTTTCTTAATCCCTTCTTATTGTTGCCATTCAAGACATCTAAATAAGCCTCAATGCCCTTAACAACTTAGTATTTTGGCATTACCTAAAGCTTGGTTTAGACTTAACTGATGGAGTTTACCTCCAGATATAAGCAAGAAAAAAGAGAGACAGAAACAGAAACTTAAAATACACAGTACACGAGATTTACGTGGAAACTCTAAAATAGGGAAAAACCATGAGGCAACAAGATTTCACTATGAGACAAAAATATAACAAAGAGAGACAGGTTACAAAGCTCTCAAAATTTCTATCTACCAAACTCAGATCTCATAGGATCCCTTTCTAAGTGAGACATATATATATATATGTGTGTGTGTGTGTGTGAATAAGATATTATTATAATATAATAATAATTAATCGTCCGACTTGTTGACTCAACTGTCTGACCCACAAGTCGTTAGTCTGGTCGGTCCGGCTAGCTAATTCCTATTGTCGACTAGTTGGTCTCAACTTCGACTACCGGGTCGGCCCGACTTGTCGACACAACTATTCGGCCAAGTCATCTGATCCTCAAGTCTTCACATTTGTTGATCCTGATTCCTCAATAAAGTCGACTCGTTGATTGATCTAGTTGATTCTCCATTGCCTTCAATCCGATCAAATCAGTCGAACACCAAGTCGACTCGTTGGTCGATCCGGTTGACCGACTAGAATCCGGCTGCCAATTTCTCCCATTAGGAGGGACAAAGTCCTAACAAAACTCCCCCTTCACAAATTGGCAAATCAAACCTCTTGGCATAGACAAGTTGCGGCAATTTTTGAGTATGCTTGGCTTGCAACACCCTGACTTGCCAAACTTGAGGGGGAGTGTCACAACATAGTGACATAAAATATATAGTTGATGAGGATTGAGCCTACAACCTCACGTCATCAAGATATCGTGCTCAACCATTTTGATACGAGCATGTATTCGTATATAATTCTGGGTATTCATATACCAGAATTCTTATTAATAATTCATACATTTCATTGCCATTTTCAAATTGATTCTAATTTTGTTCAGTTGGTAGAAAATTTAAATTGGATAAACTCTATTAATTTCCATTGGAGTTCAGGTATCGACAAGCTTTCCATGGGTCTCATTCTATCAACGGGTTTTGTTACAACTTTGACAACTTCAGCAGCTTGGCCAATAACACGCAATAGAAGACTATTCTATTTCCTAATGTTAGCCATGTATAGTGGCCAAATCGGATTATTTGCCTCTCGGGATATTTTGCTTTTCTTCCTCATGTGGGACCTCAAACTTATTCCAATCTATTTGCTTTTGTGTTTGTGGGGCAGGAAGAGATGTTCATATTTAGCTACCAAATTTGTTCTATATACGACTAGTGGTTCCATTTTCCTTTTAATAGTTGCGTTTACTATGGGTTTCTATGGAACAGAGACACCCCCTTTTGACATTCAAGATTTGACTTATAAATCATATCCTATAACATCCGAAGTCCTTATCTATTTAGGTTTTCTAATAGCTTATGCGGTAAAACTACCACTCTTTCCTTTTCATACTTGGTTACTTGACACTCATGGTGAGGCTCATTACAGTACATGTATGTTACTCGCTAGGATATTACTCAAAATGTGAGGGTACGGATTGGTCCGAATAAACCTAAGGATACTGACCCACGCACACTCCATCTACAACTCATGGTTAGTTTTGTTGGAAGTGGCCCAGATCGTATACACCTCTATTATTTCCATCAATCAACGTAATCTCAAGAGGACAATACCATTTTCTTCAATCTCCCACATGGGCTTTGTAACAATCGGAATAGGCTCTTCAACAAACATGGGTATTAATGGAGCAATGTAACAAATGATTTCCCATGGTTTGATAGGTGCAACCCTTTTCTTTCTCGCAGGGACTCTATACGATCAAACTCGTACTCTTTTTTTGGATCAACTAGGAGGAACGGAAATTCAAATGCCTAGACTATTTATAATGTTTTCTATCTTTTCGTTTGCATCTTTAGCATTACCAGGAATGAGTGGGTTCGCATAAGAATCATTAGTATTCTCGGGAGTTGTCACTAACAAGCAATATTCATTCTTATTCAAAGTCGGAATAACTGTAGTAGAAGTTGTTGGTACAACATTAACCCCCATCTATCCATTATCTATGGTACATCGAACCTTTTATGGGTACAAACTGTCAGGAACGCATGCTCCCTTTCCACACTCTCGGCCACAACCGAGTCTAAAATCGAACACAGAAAATGGATAATGAAACGCACGACACAAAGGAGAGAAGAGTACACAGGATGTTTAACGTGGAAAACCCTGAGAGGGAAAAACCACGGGAGTCCACAGACTCCAAACTATCACTATATCACAATGATTACAACAGTGAGCTCACGGAGGCAACGACCTCATGCTCACGATCTTCGCCACAGGCGGCGGTTACAACAGAGGCAACAACCTCTTCCTCTCTCTCTCTCTCTCTCTCTCTCTCTCTCTCTCTGTACACTGTTACACGTTCTCTAGTCTTGCACCAACAAGAATGACCACTACATAATCAGTTTACCCTAAGTCATATTTATACTAATATGACTTCTCGGCTATTTACAAATATAGTCCCGATGGACTCTCAGAAACATATTTACAAATATGTCCCTTCATCTAGTGAGCACTTCTCACCGGGTCTTCACCATCCGGCTCTTGCCGGGTACTCGTCATCCGGTTCTCACCGGGTCCTCTGTAGCCGGGTACTCGTCATCCGGCGCTTGCCGGGTACACCACATCCGGTTCTCATCGGGTCTTCCGTTGCCGGGTGCTTGTCATCCGGTTCTCACCGGGTCTTCCGTAACCAGGTACTCGTCATCCGGCACTTGCCAAGTACACCACATCCGGTTTTGGCCTCGACCTATCGGCCTCGGCCGAGTTTGCTCATAAGTATTGTTCTTCTCATTTCCCATCTGGAGGGACTTGTTTCCTAACACAAACAATCCGACAAATTAGATCCGTATCTAACCGATTCTGGACCTAGAGAACTATTTACTTCAGTTTGTCTTTTCCTACCTATACTAGGTATCGGTCTATACCCAAACATGGTTCTGAGTTTATGGAACAATGACGTACTTTAAAATTTGTCTTTACATTCCTTTTCATTGTGAAATGATGGATGTATAGGTGCACAAAAAGGAATATATATATATATATATATATATATATATATTTCCTTTTTTCATTTAGATCTTATAAATGATATTTTTTTGTCTAAAACTCTTGTTGATTGGTTAATGCCAAAGTTTTGCAGATTTTCTGGTATTTGGGGAACACTCAAAAGGTAACCCCCCTACTTACCTCCTGATAGATGATATTATCAACTGTACTCATAATTCCAGAGAAGGATGGAGGAAAGTAAAAGAAATTGACCAAATAAGGAAAAAGATGAGATAATAAGAATCATACTATCTGTTCGTTTCTACCGGTGTCTTGAAGAAAACCGGCCTTAGGTGGAATCGATGAAAAAGGCGCGTGAACCGGCCCTTACGCGCGGGCACAAGTATTGATAAGGAGTACATAATTAGGAATAGGTGTTGGGAGACAGGTCCCTCCGGATGGGATAGGAGAAGAACAGACCCGGTGAGGATCAGATGAGGAGTACCCGGCTACGGAGAGCCGGATGGTGCAGACCCGGTGAGGAATGCTCACCGGATGAAGGGACATATTCGTAAATATGTTTCTGAGAGGCCATCGAGGCTATATTTGTAAATAGCCGAAAAGTCATATTAATATAAATATGACTTAGGGCAAACTTTTAGTAACTACTGTTGTTGTCATATTCTTGTTGGTGCAAGAAAAGAGAGAGCGTGTAACAGTGTACAGAGAGAGAGAGAGAGAGAGAGAGAAAGAGGTCGTTGCCTTGGTTGTAACCGCCGCCTGTGGCGAGGATCGTGAGCATGAGGTCGTTGCCTCCGTGAACTCATTGTTGTACATTCTAACATAGTGATAGTTTGCAGCATGTGGGCTGCCGTGGTTTTTTCCCTTAGTTTGGGTTTTTCCACGTAAACATCCTGCGTACTCGTCTCTTCTTCGTGTCGTACATTTATTTCCCGTTTTCTGTGTATGATTCTAAGCTCGGTTGTGGCCGAGCGTTGCACATAAGGAGCGTTGCGGTTCCCGTCAAGTGGTATTAGGGCGAAACAACACAGAAAATGGACGAATCGTTTGGCGGCATGTTCAAGCTCACCAGCTCCAACTATTCGGTATGGAAGTCGAAGATGAGGGACATGCTCGTGGTTAAAGATCTTTGGTTGCCGGTTCAGTTTGGGAACAAGAGACCGGACAAAATCGATGCCACGATATGGGAGGTGATGCACATGAAGACAACGGCTTATATACGATGCTTCATCGACATGAGCCTATACAACAACTTCAATGAAGAGAGCAAGGCTCATGAGCTCTGGGAGAAGATCGACATTATGTTTCAAAACAAAAATGCTGTTAATCAGGTTTCGGTGTTCCGGAAGCTAGTAAGACTCCGGTACCAAGATGGCTCCAGCATGGCGGAGCACATGAATGCCTTCCAGGGGCTGATCCACTAGGCAACTTCATTGGAAGTACCTCTCGCCGATGAGGTACTTGCGCTACTCTTGCTCGGTTCCCTCCCGGATAGCTGGGAGACGTTGGTTGTCACTTTGGGCAACGCCGGGCCGGAAGGAAAGTGGTTATCCCTAGCAAGAGTAAAGTCGAGCTTGCTAGATGAGGAGGCGTGTCGGAAAGACAAAGATACGAGCTCCGACTCCAAAGCACTCCTTACCGAATCGGAACGCGGAAGACATAGAAACCGTAGTCCCCAGAACCGGGAGAAGTCGGGGACACGGTCAAAGTCAAGGGGGAGACCTACTTGCTTCTATTGCGGCAAGCTGGGACACTTCCAGAAGAACTGTCGGCATTTCCGGAAAGACAAGGAAACCAACGGTACCGATTCGAAGCGGACACCGGAACGGACCGGTAAAGACCGGAGGGGGCCGGACCGGAAGGGGACGACGACAATCGCGGCAAGTGAAGAAGAGTTGATGCTCATCACCGAGGAGAGTGAGATAAACCTTGCCGGCGACGAGATGACCTGGGTGGTAGACTCCGGAGCGTCGTTCCACCTTACCCCGGACCGGAAATGCTTCTCATTCTACGCAGCCGGTGATCACGGCTGTGTCCGGATGGGGAATGAAGGTACATGCCAAATTGTCGGCATGGGAGACCTGTGGCTGTCAACACCAACCGGATGCAAGTTGCTGCTGAAGGATGTCCGACACGTTCCGGAGGTTCGTCTGAACCTGATATCAGCCGGTCGGCTAGATGATGAAGGCTACACGGGTAGCATCCGGAACGGTGTCATGAAGTTCAGCAAAGGGAGCCTGATTGTGGCTCGGGCCCGGAAGGTCAACACACTGTACCTGATGAATGCCCGATTATGTCCGGAAGAAGTGAACGTGGCATCTGACACTCCCGGTGAGCTGTGGCACAAGAGGCTGTGTCATATGAGCGAGAAGGGGATGAAGAGGCTTGCAGACGACAACCTCATTCCAGTGAAGAACGTGCACTTGGAGAAGTGCACTGATTGTCTGGCCGGTAAGCAAAACCGGACCTCCTTCCGACCAAGGTCACCGATGAGACGCAATGCACCACTGGAGTTGGTGCATACTGATGTGTGTCAAGTAGACACGAAGTCACATGCCGGAGCGCAGTACTTCGTGACGTTCATAGATGACCACAACCGGAAGCTGTGGGCCACACCGTTGAAGACGAAGGATCAGGTGCTATCCGTCTTCAAAGAGCTCCACGTGAGAGTGGAAAGAGAAACTGGCCGGAAGCTGAAGGCGGTTCGAGCAGATAATGGAGGAGAATACCGGGGGCAGTTCGAGGAGTACTGCCGCTCGAAGGGAATCCGGCTCGAATTTACCGTGCCGAAGACGCCGAAACTAAACGGACTGGCCGAGAGGATGAACCAAACCATAATGGAGAGGGTCCGGAGTATGCTGGCGCATGCAAAACTACCCAAGAAGTTTTGGGCTGAGGCATTTTCGACGGCGACATATGTGATAAATAGATCACCCTCAGTACCCTTGGACGGAGACACGCCACAGAGAGTGTGGATTGGTAAGGAAGTATCCTACCGGCATCTGAAGGTGTTTGGGTGTCTCGCGTACGTGCATGCAGCTAAGGACCGGAGAGGAAAGTTAGATCCAAAGACCCGACCATGCATATTCCTCGGTTATGGTGACGATGAGTTCGACTACCGAGTGTGGGACTTGGTCGACAAGAAGGTATTCCGGAGTAGAGATATTATCTTCATGGAGGATAAGATGCTCGCCGACTGGGAGTCAGAGAAGAAGATAATGAACTCCGAGTCGACCGGTAAGGATAAACTCTACAATGAACAGACCCAAATGGCAAGAGACCGGTTAGCACTCGAGGAGCCAGCCGGTTACGGTGAGGATATCGAACCGGCAGAAGAAGAAGTAGAGGAAGCTGAAACCGGAACCGGCCAAGACCCCGAAACATATTCGGATGAAGAGCAAATGGAGGAGCCGGTTACCGAAGCCCGAAGACGGAGATATCCTCTCAGAGAGAGAAGGGCGCCCCAGAGATTTCCGGATGCAGAGCATGTTCTGCTGACCGATGAGGGGGAGCCAGAAAGCTTCGAAGAAGCGAAGGATGACACCCACAGCCGCAAATGGTTAAGTGCCATGTAGGATGAGATGGATTCCCTGCATGAGAACCATACGTACGAATTGGTGGAGTTGCCGAAAGGAAAGCGGGCACTCCGAAACAAGTGGGTGTACAAGTTGAAACCGGGAGATGCCGGCAACCCCTAGAGATACAAAGCCAGGATCGTGGTGAAGGGGTTCCAGCAGAAAAAGGGCGTGGACTTTGACGAGATATTTGCCCCGGTAGTAAAGATGACCTCCATCCGGACGGTGCTGAGTATAGTGGCAAGCATGGACCTCGAGGTAGAATAGCTGGACGTGAAGACGACATTCCTTCACGGCGACCTTGAAGAGGAGATCTACATGCAGCAACCAGAGGGATTTGTGGAGAAAGGGAAGGAGCACCTGGTATGCCGGTTGAAGAAGAGCCTCTACGGGTTGAAGCAGGCCCCCCGGCAATGGTACCGGAAGTTCGACTCCTTCATGACCGATCAAGGGTACCACAAGACGCAGGCCGATCACTGCGTGTTTGTGAAGAACTTCGAAGGAGGTGATTTCCTGATACTCCTTCTGTACGTGGACGACATGTTGATCGTCGGACGGGACCAAGCCAAAATACGGATGCTGAAGAAGGCTCTCAACCGGACCTTCTCAATGAAAGACTTGTGTCCGGCAAGACAGATGCTGGGGATGCATATTATTCGAAACCGGTCAGCGAAGCAATTATGGTTGTCACAGGAGAAGTACGTGACAAAGGTGCTTCACCGGTTCAACATGTCAGATGTGAAACCGGTCGGATAGACACTTCCGGCAAACTGCAGGTTATCTGGTAAGCAAAGCCCGAAGACGAAAGCAGAGAAGGCGGATATGATGAAGATTCCATATGCCTCTGCCGTCGGGAGCTTAATGTACGCAATGGTTTGTACCCGACCGGATATAGGATACGCAGTCGGAGTGGTGAGCCGGTTCAGGAGCAATCTCAGCAAGGAGCACTAGAACGCGGTCAAATGGATACTCCGGTATTTGAAGGGCACTTCAAATATGTGTCTCCGATTCGGCTCCGAAAAACCTCAACTGGACGGTTTCACCGATTCGGACATGTCGGCTGATGTGGATACCAACCGGTCTACATCCGGGTATGTAATGACATATGCAGGGGGAGTTGTTTCGTGGCAGTCGAGGCTGCAGAAGATGGTTGCATTGTCAACCACGGAGGCGGAGTACATGGCAGCTGTGGAAGCCGGCAAGGAAATATTATGGATGAAGGACTTCATCGGAGAGCTCGGTATCCGGCAAGAGGAATACCGGCTCTATTGTGACAGTCAAAGTGCGATCCACCTTGCTAAGAATGCGGCCTATCATTCCCGGACGAAGCATATCCAGCGAAGATATCACTGGATCCGGGAAAGAGTAGATGACCAAGAGTTCGCACTGACGAAGATCCACACGGCCGAGAACGGGTCAGACATGCTGACCAAAGTGCTGATACCCGACAAGCTGGATGCATGCTGGAAGAGGATCGGACTAGTAAGACACCCCATGCCGGAGTGAAGGGGGAGTTTGTTGGGAGACAGGTCCCTCCGGATGGGATAGGAGAAGAACAGACCTAGTGAGGACCGGATGAGGAGTACTCGGCTACGGAGAGCCAGATGGTGCAGACCCGGTGAAGACCGGATGAGGAATACCCGACTACGGAGAGCCGGATGGTGCAGACCCGGTGAGGACCGGATGAGGAGTACCCGGCTACGGAGAGCTGGATGGTGCAGACCCGGTGAGGAATGCTCATCGGATGAAGGGACATATTCGTAAATATGTTTTTGAGAGGCCATCGAGGCTATATTTGTAAATAGCCGAAAAGTCATATTAGTATAAATATGACTTAGGGCAAACTTTTAGTAACTACTGTTGTTGTCATATTCTTGTTGGTGCAAGAAAAGAGAGAGCGTGTAACAGTGTACAGAGAGAGAGAGAGAGAGAAAGAGGTCGTTGCCTCAGTTGTAACCGCCGCCTGTGGCGAGGATCGTGAGCACGAGGTCGTTGCCTCCGTGAACTCATTGTTGTACATTCTAACATAGTGATAGTTTGCAGCATGTGGGCTGCCGTGATTTTTTCCCTTAGTATGGGTTTTTCCACGTAAACATCCTGCGTACTCGTCTCTTCTTCGTGTCGTACATTTATTTCCCGTTTTCTGTGTATGATTCTAAGCTCAGTTGTGGCCGAGCGTTGCGCATAAGGAGCGTTGCGGTTCCCGTCAATAGGTAGGCTGATGAAAATATCCTAGGAAGATTATATTAATAGGCTAGTGAATCGACGCGGATCTCTGTCCGAAGGGACAGAGAATAAAAGCGATGTGACCAGGGTGTAACGGTTCCTCCCCGGCGGCCTATAAAAGGGAAGGGGAGAAGACTGAGAGAATATCGTGTTTTGGCTAGGACGAGGTGCTGTCGGACTGGGAACCGAGCTCTCTCCTCCTCTATCCTTGTTCTCTGCAGGATTTCTGAGTTGGTCGCCTCTGCTTCGAGGAAAGCCCGTGTGGCTTCTGGCAAAGGCTCTATTGTGTGTGTGTGCGCATGGAGGCGTGATTGTCTGGGTTGGGTCTGTCGCCGGCTATCCGGCTGTAACCTTACAAACAGTGTAACCTTTACTGTTATCGTAATCAAATCTCTTGTCTTCTCTTTCTCTCTGCGTTTCTGCGAGTCTTTCTTTTACGCGAATGTGCATCTTGTTCCGATACACATAGTGGTTCATTTAGCCAGCAAGCGTTGTTAGTTGCAAACGGTGTTGCGGTGTCGTGTTGTTGCGCTCTCGCGTGTGAAATGAGGCGGGACCGCAGGGGCCTTGAACCAAGGAGCGTGAGATAGAAGAGGGAGAGCGATTCACAGAAACACAGGGAGAGAGACGATTCAATTACAATGTCAACAACGATTACAACCGGTAAACCGGCAACAGACCCAAAACGAAGGTCCCACGCACACACACGAACGACACAGAGGATGCACGGTGGAGCCTCTGCTAGAAGCATACGGGCTTACACGCAGCAGAGGCAACCGACACAGAAACGTAGTGGAGAGCAAAGGTTGAGGAGGAGAGAGCTCGGACCCCAGTTCCACAACACTTCGTCCTCACCAAAACGCGCTCCCTTCTTCTTCTTCTCCCCTCCCTTTTATAGGTCGCCGAGGAGACCGTTACATCAAAACACATCAACTTTATTCTCTGTCCTTTCAGACAGGGATACACATCGATTCCCTAGACCATTAATACCCTTCCTAGTACATATGTACATAAGCCGATCTATTCCTAGCTATGTACAATTCATAAACACACACACACACGAAAAGGATTGGGTCACGCCTCCTCTTGATTCCTCCTAGGGGTGGTTTTCTCCATGACATCCACCCCCAGCAAACCGCACGTCCACCGGTACATGCCAGGTAGGAACAACCTTGGTGGAAACCGGCCCTAGTTCACTCGTCGTTTTCCGAACCCTCGCCTTCCCCGATTCGGGCATCGCTAACGCCATCGCTCACCAGGTCCGGTTCGTCCTCGTGTTGCTTCTTGAACATCTTGACCCTCTTTCCGGCCACCGGTACCGCTATCCACGTCCCATCGAGCTCCGCGAGATGATACGTGCCGTTGTTCGCGCTTGTCACCGTGTAGGGCCCGAACCATCTCCTCGCAAACTTACGCACCGCCTTGTGTTGATTATCAAGGCTGTTGTCGTACACCAACACCCAGTCACCTTCCTCGATCTTCTTCGGTCTCAACTGGTGTGTTCGGTCGAATCGGCCTTTGTTCCTTTCGCACATCGTACGCAGCTTCGCCATCGCCTTCCCCACGTCCTTCGGTCGTCGCTCGAGTTGTCAAATCCACGCCGCCAGCAACTCTTCTCGGCTCATCTCATTCTTCCAATCCACCGCGACCCATGAAGCGATCGCCTGTTCTACCGACATAATCGGTTTTTGCCCATACAACAACTCCGCCGGCATGAACCTGTCACCGAACTGTGCGTAGTCCGGTCCGCCCACAACACATAGGGTAGAAGCCGCGACCAATTCCCGACCTGCCCTTCACACGCTCGTACCAAAGCCTTCACGATCGGTCCGTGTCCGCGTTCTACCTTCCCGTTTGCCTCCGGGTTGTACGCCGTAGTGAGGGAGAGCTTGACCCCTAACCGGTCGAACAACTCCTCAGCTTCCTGCGTGTCCGGCTCTCCCGATCCGCCACGATTCTCCCTACGCATCCGTACCGGCACACTACCTCTTTGATTAGGAACCGGCTTGAAGAAGTCTACGCCGACTTCCTCGTCCTCCGAAACCATGCTGTCCTCGTCATCGAACCGTGCTCTCGAAAGCATGTCGGCCATGGCGTTGTCCTTCCTGGAGATGTGCCATATCTCCGGGTTTAGGGACTTGATGTACGCGATCCACCTGAGCATTGCCAGGTCCGGAGTCGTGCATCCAGAAATCATACTTTGAATCGGTAGGCAGTCCGTCTCGATTATTAACTCCGTCCCTATAAGATAATCTTTGTCGGCCTTAACCGCCAAAACGATACCCCATAGTTCGCGCTTAACTTGGGCATACCCTCGTTGTCGCTCCCTGAGGACCTTCGTCCCGAACCAGATCGGGAACTACGCGCCGCTCTCGTCCTCCTGATTGATCACCCATCCGATCCCGGTCGGGCTTGTGTCAACGGTTACGTAGATGGGGATCGCCTTGCCATAAACCACCTTCCTAAGAACCGGTGTTGCGGTAAGCGCCTCCTTCAGTCTCCGGACCGACTCCGTATGCTCCTTGCCCCATTCAAATTTGCGCCCCTTCTTCAGCAACCTGTAAAGTGGTTCCGTGACGTGTGCGTAGTGCGGAATCCAGATGTGGTAGAATGCGCATGCACCCAGGAACCTCCACACCTCCGTAACCGACTTGCACTCTTCCTTCATTGCGGAGATGGCTTCTATCTTTGACAAAGATGGTTTCCGGCCGTAGGGCCCACACAGGTGACCGACCACTAGGATCTCCGATTGGCCGAACGCCGATTTCTCTCCGGAGAAGGTGAGCTGCGCGTCCTCCAACCTTTGTAGCACCTTCTCGCAGTCATTAATGTGGTCTGCGATGAACCTCCGGCATCCGTCCGGCCCAACCACCTCGTCCTTATCCTCCACCGGACATCCTTTGATCGGGATGTTGTCCAGGAATGACATGGTGATGTCCGGGATGTAGTTCCTTAGCACCTTGTTCATCGCATTCACCATGTGCGCCACCGAGTTTGTCCCTCCTTGCGGGAGGGTACACATCCGCACTAAGTCGAGAGGGGTCCGCATCGTCGTGATATCCCTGCTTTCCACGACTAGTTGGAACTGATCGTACCCCGAGTATAGATCACTGACCAAATAGATTGACCTTCCGGCGAAGGCTTCCGCGAACTCGTCTATCGTCGGTCTGATACTTGCATTACGAATGGTCACCCTGTTGACCGGTTGCAGGTCCTGAATGAAGCGCAATGTGCCGTTCTTTTTCAGCACGGTAAACCACCGATTCGAATATGGGGTGCTCGACGGTTCGAGGATGCCCATCTCCACTTTCTGCTTCAGTAGCTCCATCAACTTCAGGATGTGAGCTCTGGGTACCAGAATCGGCTTGAGATTCCACGGCACATTCGGCACTGTGAATATCACCATCGGCTCCTCGATCATCGGGTCTGCGCACCCGATCTCCTCCGGTGAGAATGTGAAGGCTTTCCCGTGCCTTCCGAGCATCCTCCGAAACTGGTCCTCCTCTGCCGGCAGTAGAAACCCACCCCCACCGACCTTGAGCTCCCGTAGCGTCATGTCGGTGAATCGGTGCCCTATGCCGACCGGTTGGTGTAAACTTGGGTCCGATGCAACCCCCTTTACCCGCTCTCTGTTGCCCTCCGGCAAGGGTGCTGCGACCGGCCTCACCTTCCGGTCCATAGTCTTGTACCTGGTATCCACGCGGGCCGTCCAACCGGACCCGACCCTTTCCCCGAAGTCAGTGATGACTTCGTACATCTCCACTGAACTAATCAGAATGTCCCGGTCTTCACTAAGGCCTCCTTCGACAACCTCGCGTAATTCCCCCAGGGTGTCATCGAAGGAGACCGCCTCCATGGCACTGCCAATCTCTTCGCCGGGGCCAAGGACCCCGAGTGCCCTGAGTCTTTCTTCCGCCCGCTTCTTTTCCCGGCCGCTGATGCCGGCTATGGTACAACCTCCGTTATCGGAGAACCAAAATTTTCTACCTGTGGTACACGTGTGGGGTTCTTCCGGGGTGTCCGGACTATCGTGGCCCCACGCCTTGGTAGCCCTCTCTAAAAATCCCCTCGGCTCTCGCCGCGGAGGGTCTCCCGATTACGCTCATGGTTCGGCCTCACCGTCAAGAATTGAACGGAGCGCTATTCGTCCTGGCTCTTCACGCGCGCGTACGCCGATCCGTTGTCAAGCACCTTCGTTTCCATCCGTACCGCCGTAATGTATGGCTCGCCGAGTATCACCAGGTGCAAGGAGGTCTCTTGCACAAAGAAGTGTTGATCTATCTCAACGTTGCCGATCTTTACACGTACATTCGGGCACGCACCATGCAGCTCCTCGGTAGCGCGTGTCGTCGCGCGTATCTTCCACCTGTGTTTGGTGTTGATCGACCACTTCCCCTTTTTGTAGAAGTCCATGCACATCAGGTTGAGCTCCGAGCCGTGGTATATCAATGCCACCACCTGCTCCTGCACGTCCCCAACCTTGACAGGGGTCTCCGTGGTGGCCCTGGCCCAATGTGGCTTCGCGTAGTAGTTGTCCGTTAACTCATCCTCTAGGGCCGTGTCTTTTAGGTGTGTCGTCCGCACCTCCACGGGCTTCTTTGGCTCTGGCTCCGTCGAGAGCTGCTTCTGCTTCACCAAGTCCACAATGGAGTCATGGAACTCCTTCTTGGCGATTCCGAGCACCTCCCTCAACGACAACTCCACCTTGCTGTCGAAAATCCGCTCCTCGAGGACCTTCCGCAGGTCCGTTGACCTCTCAATCTCCGTGCTCAGCCGGTAACCGGCCCTTTTCGTTTTATCTAGCACCCCGATGTTGCCAACATCGTTCTGCTTTGGTCTGAACCGGGTCTCATACCGTTGTGAGGGACTGACGCCCCCAACCCTTCCCGCGCGCTTGTCTTCTACCAGAACCTCGTAGTTCTGGCATGCGGCTTCCATGAAGCCAGTCTTTTCTTCAACCGGATCGTCCCATCCGGTGACCTCCCAGATAGTTGTTCTGCACGGTCTGCCTCCTCCTTCTTTAGCCGTACCCCGGAGAGGCCTTCCAACACCAATGGTCAGAATCCGGAGTCTTTCGCCTTCCGGCCCTCGTCGCCCTTGACCCGGATACCCGTTGATGCGGAGTAGTAGGCGACCTCTGCATGTCACTGCGGCTTCTTCCATCAAGCGCTTCATCCCGCCACGCCCGGTGTTCAACTCTAGGGCTTTCCACGTGTCGTCGGTATGCACCCACCCATTCCAGAGGTACACCACGTTGGCCCGGAGTGCCTCTACGAAATCTGCACATTGTTTCCAGATGTGACCAACCGCGTCACACCACATGCATCGCTGCCCCGTCAGCGGCCTCCGGTCACGAGGTTGATCGCCGTTGTCCCTCCGTGCTTGTGCGATCTGGAGGTCGTGCACCATTTGCGTAAGCTCTTCTAGAGCCGCTCCTCTGGAAGAGCCTTGGACCACTCCACTCGAGGCTAGGCCCGTCTCGAGCCAATTCCGAGTCTCTTCCTTCCCAGCCGACACCGATATTGGCTCCTCGAGCTTCCTCGCCGGGACCGGCCCCGACGTTGTCGAGCCCTCATCGCTCCACTCGTGCCGCTTGTCAAAGCGGGCGCAGACCCCTTTGACCACTACCCAATTGGCCGTGAGGCCGTCATCCGTCTCCAATAGGAGAGCCACCTTCTCCCAATCGAGTGCGTGCACCGACTTGACCAACAGCAAGACCCTACTCGTGTCGAGCACGGTCCCATCCAGCGCCGATAGCCTAGCGAATCTTTGTTCAAATTCCTGAGGAGCACCGATGCGTTCCTCCCCTTTCCAGGGCTCTCAACCCAAGCCATGAAGTCCCGCTTTGATAGCCGAAGCGAATGGTCGTACCCGTACTTGTCGAGGAGCCACCCCTCGAGCTCCACCCAAGCCTGGGCAGCACCTCGAGCACCTCCGCGTGGATGCTCAGCGTCACCACTCGAGGGAATCCGGACAACCGTCCGTCCTCCGAGATGTCCCTCATGATCATTTCGGCCCGATAGGCCTCTAAATAGCTCGTGGCATTCTTCCCACCGAATCGGCCTATGGTGCCGACAATCAATTCTACGGCTCTATCAAGGGCACCCGTTACCTCACCAACACTCACTAGCCGGTTGACGGCTACTGCCATAGCTTCAACAAGCTCGGATTCCCTCATCTTCAACTCCTTTGCCGCCTTCTTTCACGTTCGGTTCACCAAATTATGTCGTGTTACGCTCTCGCGTGTGAAATGAGGTGAGACCGCGGGGGCCCTGAACCAAGGAGCATGAGATAGAAGAGGGAGAGCGATTCACAGAAACACAGGGAGAGAGACGATTCAATTACAATGTCAACAACGATTACAATCGGTAAACCGGCAACAGACCCAAAACAGAGGTCCCACGCAGACACACGAACGACACAGAGGACGCACGGTGGAACCTTTGCTGGAAGCACACGGGCTTACACACAGCAGAGGCAACCGACACAGAAACGTAGTGGAGAGCAAAGGTTGAGGAGGAGAGAGCTTGGTCCCCAGTCCAACAACACTTTGTCCTCGCCAAAACGCGCTCCCTTCTTCTTCTTCTCCCCTCCCTTTTATAGGTCGCCGAGGAGACCGTTACATCAAAACACATCAACTTTATTCTTTTTCCTTTCAGACAGGGATACACATCGATTCCCTAGACAATTAATACCCTTTCTAGTATATATGTACATCAACCGATCTATTCCTAGCTATGTACAATTCATAGATAAACACGCGCGCGAAAAGGATTGGGTCACGCCTCCTCCTCTTGATTTCTCCTAGGGGCAATTTTCTCCACGACATTGCTATTCCGCGGGTACGTGTAGGAAGCGGCGGGACTAGGGGGGTCTCGGACGAGGAAGAGATGGGTGTCGAGAGGCCGACTTCACTAGTTGTGGCGCAAACCGGAGCAACTCCGGATGTGTACCGGCGGCTACCGAACAAGAGAGAGGAAGAGAGAGAGAGAGAGAGACCATGCGCGCAACACCGACTAAACACACGCCTCTTATGTACAAGAAACAAAGGGAAAGAAGCACACCCGACACCAACAGAGACACAAATGTGCACAACCTTTTATGTATATAAATACAGGAGCAAGATACAACTCCGGCTTCGAGCCGGAGTGCCGCTGTCTGTCACCAAGCCGTTGATTAGGGAGCTCTCGGGCTCGTCGCGCCGAGCGGGGTCTTGCACAGGAGATAGGGCAGAAGCCTAAACCCCTTTAGTAATACGAGCTCCTAACCGGACTAAACCCTAAACAACATGAAGAATCAACCCACATGACGACGAAGGAGAAGACCTCCAAGAAACCCTAATAGAAATTAAGAAAATGAAGAAGAAGAAGAAGGCCACCAAAATGAAACCCTAAAATGATAAGAATAAGAGGAAACCGTCTAGCCCTAAATCTAACGGTTTACCCTCCTAACTCAAAATGGGAGGGCGCTCCCTTCCATTTATAGAACAAGGAGAGGGATGCGTAACAATGTGGGATAAATCCCTTATTACGAGGGATCCTCTGTCTCGAATTAACTACTGTCCGGTGCCAAAATGACGGCCCTATCATTTACACAATTTGCACAAGGGTGAATGCACATGCTCCACCCCGCTGATTCTTTCGATATTCCACGAAAGACAAGACAAGATAAAACAGTAGTGCACAGAGATTTACGTGAAAACCCTAAAACGGGGAAAACCACGGGTGAACAGATTTCTTCACTATACAAAGTGGATATACAACACTGAGAGGAATACAACACTCTGTCGAGTGTATCAGCCGCACAAGGCTCTTCGCGTTTGTTGTTTACAAGTATAGTCTCCCGAGTTTGCTATTTACACGATTCCGGTTTCGGCCTCGGCCGAGTTCCTCATCAACTTGGCTCTTGTTTTCCGACTCTTCGACTGTCGGCTTTCCGAACATTCGGATCATCCTCCCACTAGAGGGACATATTCCCAACAATTTGTTGCGATCCTGTAGTGTGCGTGCTTCCCCATTGGCCGTTCCGTCGACCGCATGCACGCTTCTCGTTCCTTCGGATACGCGGTGTCCTCTGTCTGAGGAGCACCCGTGATGGCATGCTTGGTCTCCATTGGCCTTCACGTCATCCCGATTCTCATTCCACGCTGATCTCGACCGCCTTCGTCCCCTCGCCACCACCTACCTTCTCCTTGGTCTTACGTTGCCACGACAGTCGAACTGCCAAGGTCTCTGGAACCAGTGTGGAGGATCCCTCTTCGGCCTTCTATGCGAGATCACTTGGACTGGCAACCCATCTTCGCGCCTGTATTCCCGCTCTGGCACCTCCGTGTGCCGCGCATCCCCTTCTCGTGTTTGGCACCACCTGTTCCAAACTCCGATTACTCCCCATGCACGCGTTGTCGGCCCTCACCTAGCCAGATCGTGCATCTCCACTTCTCCGCATAGTGGTGTCTCTAGGTCTCACGTCGGCTCTCGGGCCGACCACTAGAGTCTCCGAATCAGTGTGAGGATCGCCATAGGATCGCCCATCCACTGCCTTTGCCCTCGTCCCCTCGCCACCACCGTCAGTCTCTTGGTCTTACTTTGGCTCCGCTGCCGACTGCCGAAGTCTCTAGATCCGGTGTGAAGGATCCTCCTTGGGCCTCCTATCTTTCTTGGCTGTTCCCCGGGCCTTCTCCGCAAGTCGAGAGGGTGGCTTGCTCCACACCCTCTCCTGTGGTACCATCGTACAATGTTCGTGGCCTCTCCGTAGGCCTGCTTCCTCCTTCCGGATCGGTCATCCGGAAGTCCGCTTCCCAAGTTCTCGTCCGGGTCCGTCTGTCACTCTCTGGATTGCCGGGTCCCGTTCTCCTGCCGCCACCATCAGTATCTTGGTCCTACGTCAGATCCAATGCCGACCGCCGAAGTCTCTAGCCCAGTGTGAGGTGACCTATAGGACCGGTCTTTGTTCCACCGCTTTCGGATCGGTTGTATTGGTCGTGATCTCCGTGTCCTCGCCGCTATCAAGAACAGTACTAAGATTGAGAAGGAATTAGTACTAAAAGAAGTATTAGTACTAAGAGAGGTGAAGAACTCTCAAGAGAAGGAAAGAGTGAGTGAGAGGGAAGGAGAGAGAGATCGAGAGAGAGAGAGAGAGTGATGATAAGAAAAGATATATATTATGTGAAGAGAATGTACAGTAGTAGCTAGGAGGCTTAAGACTGGCGTTGAACCGATTTGGTTCGAAATAATGCCTTGTGCCTCCTTTTATAGTGTTCTAAGGAATACTCCTGAAGTTTCTAGAATGTTCCAGAGAAATATAGAATATACATCAATTTTCTATAATAAAAAATAAATGAAAATAATATTTTACGTATTACAATGTATAGTCTAATGGTCAAGAGCTCGACCCATGTAGCATAAGGTCATGGGTTTGAGTCTTGTCATATCATGACACTATCCCCCTTTTAAAACGTTACGAGTGTAACGAGTCGTTTTGGATTGAGGACCCGGTTTGTCTGGATATTGACGATGGAAGTCTTCAAGAAGAGCACGAGCATTGGTGACATTCTCTATCTGTTCCCAAGTACACTCGCTGGGACTATATCCTAGCCAATCGACTAGATAGTAGAGCTTGTTGCGAACAATCTTGGAATCAAGGATGGCGGCAACTTCGTACTCAGGTCCATCTTCAAGCTCGATTGGGGGTGGAGGCTGTGTAATACGTCCTGGGATGGTGCTCTCTTGATAGGGCTCGAGGAGAGAACTATGAAACACCGGATGTATCCAAAGTTGCGGAGGTAGATCGAGACGAAAAGTGACATCATTAATCTTTCCTATAATACGGAAAGGACCTAATCGCCGATAATCCAACTTCTCGCATGGGCGAGTAGTCTTGATGTGTCGTCGTAGTAGCCATACCCGATCTCCAATGTTAAAACTGGATGGGAGTCGATGGCGATCCGCATAAACCTTGTGTGTTTGTTGAGCTTGTTGGAGATGAGTAGATAAATCCGCTTGTATCTTGCGTAACCGCTCCAAACGATCCTCCGCGCAAGGATTTGTGGACACCTCTAGGGTTTCAAGTACACACCACCGGGGGTGACATCCCGTATAAGCATAAAATGGCATAACTTTAGTCGATGCGTGGATAGAGTTATTATAGGCAAATTCGGCAAAGTGGAGAATATCTGCCTAGTCATCCTGATGATAGCTGAGAAAACACCGCAGATACTGCTCCAATGTTTGGTTTGTTCGTTCGGCTTGGCTGTCGGTTTGTGGGTGGTAGCCGGAGGAGAGGTTACAAGTGACCTTGAGCATTTTAAAAAGGTGCTTCCAGAATTTTGACATGACCTGGGGTCCACGGTCGCTGATGATACTATCGAGAAGTCCATGATGCCGACATACTTCACGCATGACAATTTCGGCGGTGTCTTCACTGGAGATTTCCTTAGTACATGGCAAGAAATGAGCCATCTTCGTATATCGATCTACCACTGTTAGAATTGCATTGAACCCCTTAGAGACTGGAAGATCTGTGATGAAGTCTAGAGCAATGGATTGCCACGACTTGCTTCGAATTGGTAATGGTTCTAATAAACCATATGGATGATACCTTGGCATTTTCGCTTTGCAGCATGTATCACAAGTCCGAACAAAATCTTCGACAAATTGTCGCATATGGGGCCACCAAAATGATCGTTGTACTAAATCTAATGTTTTAGTACTACCAAAATGCCCAACTGTATATGTGTCATGACAGTTTTGTACTACTTGAAGGCGGCAAGAACCATTAGGAACATACTAAAGTTCTTTAAAGAAGAGTAATCCATCATGGTATTTGAATTGCCAATAGTCCGTACCTGGTGGTTGCGACTGTGAACATGACGCTCGAGAGGGATCAATTTGTGCTAGTATAGCTTGGGCGAAAGCATCTGTCTTCAGGTCCGCACGTATGATATTGATAACATGGGAATCCATGGGCATGCCAAAGACATGTGTTGATTGCAGTCGTGCCGGTCCCAAGATTACTTGCTTTTGGTTATCGAAAGTTTGCTCGCCGGGACACGGTGTCGTGAAGAAAACCGTCCCTTAGCGTAATCGGTGTATAGCGCGCGTGAACCGGCTTTTCACACGTGCGCGCCCTTTAATGTATATAATAGAGAATTAGGTACAAAGGTATATCCTAGGTGGTTAGATTCGGTAGGTAGGAAGTTAATGAGGGAAACGTCTCCCTTCTTGAAGCTATAAAAGAGAGGGAGACGCGGGGAGAAAAGGGATGAAATTTATTGAGGAGGACGAAGTGTTGTCGGACCGAAGCCAGACGCTTCTCCTCTGTTCGTTCTCCATCGCTCTTCTCTGCAGGTTTTCGGGAGGCTCACGCTGCTTTGAGGAACGCCCGTGTGCTTCCGGCAGCACCTCCATCCTATCCCCTTTCGTGCGCAGACGAGCAAGCATCGACATCTGTCTGCCGGCCTGTTCGGTTGTAACCGCTCGCGTGCTCTGTTGTTTATTTGTCATTCATTAATATACAAACATTCGTGTCTCTCTATCTATGTGTCCGTTCGTGTCTTCTGCGTTGACAGGGCTGTGTCCCTGAGTCTCTTTGCTCATACGTAACCGAGCGTCTCTCTCTTTCTCTTTCCCGTTCTATCACCTGCTCTTTGGTTCAAGACCCCGATGGTCCTGCCTCGTTCTCCACGCACGCGCGTAGTAACGCGACATCTTTGGTGAACCCGACGTGAACAAGGCGTTAGAGGAGCAGAAGATGAGGGGGTCGGATCTTGCAGAGGCCATGGCTTCGGCTGTGGACCGGATAGTGAGCGCGCGCGAGGGCATCGGCGCCCTTGACAGGGCTATTCAGGCGATGGTCGGTACGATCGGCCAGTTCAGTGGAAAGGATGCCACGAGTTATTTGGCGTCCTACCGGGCGGAGATGTTGATGAGGGATATTCCGGAAGAGAGGCGTGTTGCCGGATTCCCTCGAGTGGCGATGCCGGGCATCCATGCGGAGGTGCTCGAGGTCCGGGCGGAGAGCCGGACCTGGGAGGAGTTCGAAGTACGGCTCCTGGAAAAATACGGGCTGGATGACGCGCTTCGGCTTTCGAAGCGGGGCTTCATGGAGTGGGTAGAGTCCCCCAACAAAGGAAGAAATGCGTCGGTACTCCTCCGGGAGTTTGAGGAACGCTTTGCGCGCCTTTCGGCACTCGATCAGACCGTTCTGGACACAAGTCGTGTCCTATTGTTTGTCAAATCGGTTGACGCACGGGATCGGGAGCAAGTGGGCTCCTTATTGGAAACCGAAGACGGGCTGACGGTCGACTGGGCCGCGGTAAAAAGAGTTTGCGGCCGTTTTGACAAACGGTGGGAATGGGCTGATACAGGGGCGACCGGGGCGGGTCCTGTCGCGGCAAGGAAGCTCAAACCGATACCACAGGCGCGAAGGGAAGAGACCCGGGAGTGGCTCGAAACTGGTTCGGCTTCGACCGGCGTGGTCAGAGGCTCGTCCGGGGGAACAACTTTGGAGGAGTTGTCACGGGCGGTAAAGGATCTCCAGATTGCCCAGGCTCGGAGGGAAGGCGGCGAACAGGCTCGTGACCGACGGCCTCCGGCAGGAAATAGGTGCATGTGGTGCGACGAGGTCGGCCACATCCGGAAAGACTGCGGGGACTTTACGGAGGCTTTGAGAAGCCGGGTAGTGTACCTGTGGGAAGGTTGGGTGCACGCCAGCGATACCCGGAGGGCCCTGAACCGAAACGACGGGCGAGGAGGAATGAAAAGGCTGATGGAAGAGGCGGCGGCCCAGCATGCGGAGACCATCCACTACTCGGCGTCAACCGGTATTCGGATCGGAGGCATCGAGGCCTGGAAGTAGAGCAAAGCCGGGTTCTGGCCGACGATGTTGGAAGGCCTCGCCGGTGCCCGACTAAGGAAAGACGAGGCGGACCGCGCGGAGAAGAGGGTCCAGGAGGTAACCGGGTGGAGTGACCCGGTCGAAGAAAAGAAGGGTTTTGTCGAAGCAGCTTGCCAAAACTACGAGGCTCTGGTTGAAGACAAACGGGTAGGTAAAACCGGAGGGGCCGGACCCTCATAGAGACACGAAACCCGATTCGGGCCGAAACGGAACGAGGCCGGTGAGACCAGTGCTTGGGATAACCACAAGAAGGGCGGATACCGGTTGGGCACGGAGATCGAAAGGACCACGGACCTACGAAAGGTCCTGGAAGAACGAATCCTCGACAGCAAGGTGGAACTGTCGTTGCGGGAGGTCCTCAGAATCGCCAAGAAGGAGTTCCACGACTCCATCGTAGACTTGGTGAAGAGGAAGAGGCTGTCGACGGAGACAGAACCGGAAAGGCCGGTGGAGGTGCGGACGACGCACATAGAGGACATGGCGTTGGAAGACGAGTGGGCGGAGAGCCACTATTCGAGGCCACACTGGGCCCGAGCGACCACGGAAACACCGGTGAAGATCGGAGATGTTCAAGAACCGGTGGTGGCGCTGGTGGACCACGGTTCGGAAATAAACCTGATGTCCATGGACTTCTACAAGAAGGGGAAATGGCCGGTCAACACCAAGCACGGGTGGAAGATACGGGCGGTGACGTGCGCCACCGAGGAACTACACGGGGCCTGCCCAAACGTGTGAGTCAAGATCGGCGACGTCGAGATAGACCAACACTTCTTTGTGCAGGAGACGTCCTCGCACCCGGTCATACTGGGAGAACCATACATTACGGCAGCACAGATGGAGACCAAGGTGCTGGACAACGGGTTGGCTTACGCGAGGGTCAAGAGTCAGGACGAGCGTCATTCGTTCCAGTTCCTAACGGTGCGACCGAACCACGAGCGAAACCGCGAGTCCCTCGGTGGCGAGAACCAAGAGGATTTTTAGAGAGGGTTGTCAAGGCGTGGGGCCGCGATAGTCCGGACACTCCGGGAAAACCCCACAAATGTACGATAGAGGCGAAACCGAAGAAACCTTGTACCATAAGTAGGAAGTTTTGTTTCTCCGACAACGGAGGGTGTATGATAGTTGGCATCGTTGGCCGAGAAAAGACAAGGGCGGAAGAGCGACTTCGGGCGTGCGGAGTTCTCGGGCCCAGCGAGGAAATCAACGGAGTCGTGGAGGCGGTCTCCTTCGACGATACCTTGGGAATACTACGAGAGGTGGTCGGAGAGGGCCTTAAAGAGGACCGGACGATACCGGTTTGTTCAGAAGAGATGTATGAAGTCATCGCGGACTTCAGTCGAGGGCTCGAGTCGGATCGGATGGCCCGGGTTAATACGAAGTACAAGATTGTAGACCGGAAGGTAAGGCCAGTCGCGGCACCCTTACCGGAGGGCAGCGAGTTGCGAATAAAGGGGGTCACGTCGGACCCCAGTTTGCGAGATCCGGCCTGCATAGGACACACCTTCACTGACAGAACGCTACGGGAGCTCAAAATCGGTGGGGGCGGGTTCCTACTGCCGGCGGAAGAAGACCAGTTTCGGAGAATGCTCGGAAGGCACAGGAAAGCCTTCGCATTCTCACCGGAAGAGATCGGGTGCGTAGACCCGACAGTCGTGAAGTCGATGGTGATATTCACGGTACCGCATGTGCCGTGGAATCTCAAACCAATTCCGGTACCGAGAGCTGACATCCCGGAGCTGATGGAGCTATTGAGGCAGAAAGTCGATATAGGCATCCTCGAACCGTCGAGTGCCCCGTACTCGAACCGGTGGTTTACCGTACCGAAGAAGAACGGGACGTTGCGCTTCATTCAAGACTTGCAACCGGTCAACAAAGTGACCATTCGAAACGTAGGAATCGGACCAACGATAGACGAGTTCACGGAGGCCTTCACCGGAAGGTCGATCTACTCGGTCCGTGATCTGTACTTGGGGTACGATAAGTTCCAACTAGCCTTGGAGATCAGAGACATTACGACGATGCAGACTCCTCTCGGCCTAGTGCTGATGTGTACCCTACCACAAGGAGGGACGAACTCGGTGGCCCACATGGTGAATGTGATTAACAAGGTGCTGAGGGATTGTATCCCGGACATCACCATGCCATTCTTGGACGACATCCCGATCAAGGGATGTCCGCTGGAGGAAAAGGATGAAACGATCGGACCGGATGGATGCCAGAAATTCGTGGCGACACACATTGACGACTGCGAGAGGGTGCTGCAGAGGCTAGAGGACGCGAGGCTCACCTTCTCCGGGGAGAAATCGGCCTTCGGGCAATCAAAGATCATGGTCGTCGGACATCTATGCAGACCGTATGGCCGGAAACCGTCTCCGGCTAAGGTGGAAGCCATCTCCGCAATGAAGCCCGACTGTAACTCGGTCACGGAGGTGCGGAGGTTCTTGGGAGCATGTGCGTTCTACCACATATGGATCCCGCATTACGCCCACGTTGCCGAGCCGCTGTACGGGTTGCTGAAAAAGGGGCGAAAATTCGAGTGGCGAGACGAGCATACGGAGTCAGTCCAAAAGATGAAGGAGGCTCTTGCTGCAGCTCCGACACTCCGAAAGGCTGTCTAGGAGAAAGGCACTCCTATCTACATAACGGTAGATACAAGTCCAACCGGGATCGGATGGGTCGTCAACCAAGAAGATGAGGACAGCATTCGGTTCCCAATCCGGTTCGGCACGAAGGTCCTCAACGAGCGACAGCGAGGATACGCCCAGGTTAAACGCGAACACTAGGGTATCGTTTCGGTGGTGAAGGCCGATAAAGACTATCTGATCGGGACAGAGGTGATTATCGAGACGGACTACCTGCCGATTCTCGGCATGGTTTTCGGATGCGCAACCCCGGACCTGGCAATGCTCAGGTGGATAGCGTACATCAAGTCCCTGGATCCGGAAATACGACACATTTCCGGGAGAGACAATACCATGGACGACATGCTTTCGAGGGCGCGATTCGACGACGAGGGCGGCATGGTTTCGGAGGACGAGGAAGTCGGCGTGGACTTCTTCGAGGCGGCTTACGTAACAACCGAGGGAGGGAGCACTCCGGTGCTTAACGATTTCAACGAGAGCAAGTACGACGGGGAGTGGCTGCAGATTGGGGGATTCTTGAGGACGATGACGCCGGACGCGTCATGGACAAAGAACGAGGCCAACCGGATCCGGAGGAAAGCATACCGATTCTTTCTCCGGGACGGATACTTGTGGAAGCACCCGAAGAAGAGAAACGGCATCCCGCTCCGAGTAGTGGCGATGGAGGAGGAACAGGAGGAGTTGCTGAAGGCCTACCACGACAGCCCCTGGGCTGGACACCGTGGGACGTGGGCCACGTTCGAGAAACTAAAGGGGAAGTACTAGTGGTCGGGACTGTACCGGGACGTGCATCGGTTCGTGACAACTTGTGAGAGCTGTCAGATACACTCCATAGTCCGACATCGGGACGAGCTTCACCCTACATACCCTCCGGCCATCCACTTCAAATGGATGGTAGATTTGGTGACGATGCCGATGAGCGTAGGGTAGATGCGATATCTGGTGCTGGCCCGGGAAGACCTGACGAACCAGGTGGAAGGCCGAGCCCTGCAGAACAAAACGACCACGGTCGTGTGTCGGTTCCTGATCGAGGACGTGATATGCCGGTACGGGTGCGTCGGGAAGATCGTGGCTGACAGCGGGGAGTTGGACGCCGAAGAGGCCGAGGAGTTGTTCGACCGGTTAGGGGTCAAGCTCTCGCTCACCACAGTGTACAATCCGGAGGCGAACGGGAAGGTGGAGCGCGGACACGGACCGATCGTCAAAGCGCTAGTCCGGGCGTGCGGAGGACAGGTCGGGAACTGGCCACGACTGTTACCTTATGCCTTGTGGGCGGACCGGACAACGCACAGTTCGGTAACCGGGTTCATGCCGTCAGAGCTCATGTTCGGACTGAAGCTGATCATGCCGATGGAACGGACGATCTCCTCTTGGGCGACAGTGGACTGGAGAGATGAGATGAGCCGGGAAGAACTGCTAGCGGTGCGTATATGGCAGCTCGAGCGGAGGCCAGAGGACGTGGAACGAGCGGCGGAGAGACTTCGAACGGCGAGGATGAGGAACAAAGCCCGGTTCGACCGAACGCACCGGCTCCGACCAAAGAAAATCGAGGAAGGCGACTGGGTGCTAGTCTACGACAGCAGCCTCGACAAGCAGCACCGGGCAACACGGAAGTTTGCCAAGCGGTGGTTCGGGCCTTACGTGGTAACAAGCGCCAACGACAACAGGACATATCACCTGGCGGAACTCGACGGTACGAGGATGGCGATACCGGTAGCAGGGAAGCGGATCAAAGCGTTCAAGAAGCGCCACGACGGCGAACCGGATCTAAGAGGCCTGGACAACGACGATGAACAGTCCGAAACGGAGGACAAACCGATGGACGAGGAACCGGAACCCGGACCGGTTTTCTCCAACCAGAACCCAATTTTGGCGCATACCGGTGGATGCGCGGTTAGGTGGGGGCGGATGTCGTGAAGAAAACCGTCCCTTAGCGTAATCGGTGCATAGCGCGCGTGAATCGGCTCTTCACGTGTGCGCGCCCTTTAATGTATATAATAGAGAATTAGGTACAAAGGTATATTCTAGGTGGTTAGATTCGGTAGGTAGGAAGTTAATGAGGGAAAGGACTCCCTTCTTGAAGCTATAAAAGAGAGGGAAACGCGGGGAGAAAAGGGATGAAATTTATTGAGGAGGACGAAGTGCTGTCGGACCAAAACCGAACGCTTCTCCTCTGTTCGTTCTCCATCGCTCTTCTCTGCAGGTTTTCGGGAGGCTCGCGTTGCTTCGAGGAACGCCCGTGTGCTTCCGGCAGCACCTCCATCCTATCCCCTTTCGTGCGCAGACGAGCAGGCATCGGCATTTGTCCGCCGGCCTGTTCAGTTGTAACCGCTCGCGTGCTCTGTTGTTTATTTGTCATTCATTAATATACAAACATTCGTGTCTCTCTATCTATGTGTCCGTTCGTGTCTTCTGCGTTGACAGGGCTGTGTCCCTGAGTCTCTTTGCTCATACGTAACCGAGCGTCTCTCTCTTTCTCTTTCCCCTTCTATCACCTGCTCTTTGGTTCAAGACCCCGGTGGTCCCGCCTCGTTCTTCATGCACGCGCGTAGTAACGCGACAACGGTGCTAGGTACGAACGCCGTGATAATGCATCTGCTTTCCCTTGATGCTTCCCAAGTCGATATGTAACCTTGAAGTTGAAACGCGTTGTCGTGAAGAAAACCGTCCACGAGCGGAATCGGTGCACCGGAGCGTAGAAACCGACTCTTCATGCACGTGCGCCTTAAGTTGTACATAGGAGATCCTAGGTAGATTCGGTAGGTAGGAAGTAAAGGGGAAACGACTCCTTCCTTACCTATAAAAGGAGGGAGACGAGGAGGGGCGAAGGATCACGGAGAGTCGAGGACGAAGTGCTGTCGGTTTGCGTGCGAAGGCTTCTCTCTCTCTCTTTCTGGTTTGCAAACGCCATAGCTTCCTTTTGTGCAGGTTTCGGGAGGCTCGCGCTGCTTTGAGGAATGCCCGAGTGCTTCCGGCAGCACCTCCAACCTACTCCTTCCTCTCTGTGTGTTTACGAGCAGGTATCGACATCTGTTCGCCGGCCTGTTCGGTTGTAACCGACTTCGTGTTTTGTTGTCTTCGTGTTCTTGTTGTTTGTCTTTGTCAATACATACATACATTCGTGTCTTTCTGTGTCGCTGTCCCTCTTGCGTCTTTGCGTCGAAGGGCCGTGTCCCTGTGGATCTACGCTCGCACGTAGAGGGATTCTTCCCCTTCCTCTCTTGCTCTTTGGTACAGGACCCCCGAGGTTCCGCCTCATTCCACGCATCCGCGAGGAATACCTCGACATCTTGGTGAACCCGACATGAAAGAGGCGGCAGAAGAGAAGAAGATGAAAGGGTCGGATCTTTCAGAGGCCATGGCTTCGACCGTGAATCGGATACTGAGCGCACGCGAGGGCTCCGGCGCCCTTGACAGAGCCATTGAGGCGGTCGTCGGTACGATCGGCCGGTTCAGCGGAAAGGATGCCACGAAGTATTTGGCGTCCTACGGGGCAGAAATGCTGATGCGGGATATTCCGGAAGAGAGGCGTCTTGCCGGGTTTCCTCGAGTGGCGATGCCGAGCATCCAGGCGGAGGTGCTCGAGGTGTGGGCGGAGAGTCGTACCTGGGAGGAGTTCGAAGGCCGACTCCTGGAAAAATACGGGTTGGACGACGCGCTCCGGCTTTCGAAACGAGACTTCATGGAATGGGTGGAGTCCACTGGCAAGGGAAGAAACGCGTCGGCACTCCTCCGGGAGTTCGAAGAACGCTTTGCGCGCCTTTCAGCGCTTGACCGAACCGTTCTGGATACGAGTCGGGTCCTACTGTTCGTCAAGTCGGTGGACGAGCGGGACCGGGATCAAGTCGGCTCCTTGCTGGAAACCGAAGACGGGTTGACAACCAACTGGGCTGCGGTTAAGAGAGTCTGTGGCCGTTTCGACAAACGGCAAGAATGGGCTGACAACCGGGCGGCCGGTGCGGGCTCTGTTACAGCAAGGAGGCTTGAACCGGCACCGCAAGTGCGAAGGGAAGAAACCCGGGAATGGCTCGAAACCGGTCCGGCTTCGACCGGCATGGTCAGTGGCTCGTCCGGAGGAGCAGCGCTGGAGGAGTTGACGCGGGCGATAAAGGATCTCCAGATCACCCAGACTCGAAGGGAAGGCGGCGAACCGGCTCGTGACCGACGGCCGGCAGTAGGGAACAGGTGCATGTGGTGCGACGAGGTCGGCCACATCCGGAAGGACTGCGGCGATTTCGCAGAAGCGTTGAGGAACCGGGTGGTGTACCTGTGGGAAGGTCGGGTGCATGCCGGCGATACCAGAAGGGCCCTAAACCGAAACGACGGGCGAGGAGGTATGAAGAGACTGATGGAAGAGGCAGCGGCCCGACACGTGGAGGCCATCCACTACTCGGCGTCGGCCGGCATTCGGGTCGGGGGCATCGAGGCCCGAAAGGAGGGCAAAGACGGATTCTGGTCGGCAATGCTGGAAGGTCCTGCCGGCGCACGACTGAAGAAAGATGAAACAGACCGTGCTGAGAGACGGGTTCGGGAAATAACCGGGTGGAGCGATCCGGTCGAGGAGAAGACGGGCTTCGTAGAAACCGCCTACCGGAACTACGAGGCTCTGGTAGAAGACAAGCGAGTGGGGAAAGCCGGAGCGGCCGGGCCTTCACAACGGTACGAGACCCGATTCGGGCAATGACGGAATGATGCCGGCGGGTCCAGCTCGCAAGATAACCCCAGGAAGGGCGGATACCGACTGGGGACGGAAATAGAAAGGACTACGGACCTACAGAAGGTCCTAGAGGAACAGATCCTCGACAGCAAAGTGGAGCTATCATTGCGAGAGGTGTTAGGGATCGCCAAGAAGGAATTCCACGACTCCATTGTGAACCTGGTGAAACGGAAGAGGCTGTCGACGGAGACGGAACCGGAAAGACCGGTGGAGGTGTGGACGACGCACATCGACGACATGGCGATGGAAGACGAGTGGGCGGAGAGCCACTATTCGAGGCTGCACTGGGCCCGAGCGACCACGGAGACCCCGGTAAAGATCGGAGAGGTTCAGGAACCGGTGGTGGCACTGGTGGACCACGGTTCTGAAATAAACCTGATGTCCATGGACTTCTATAAGAAGGGAAAGTGGCCGATCAACACCAAGCACGGGTGGAAGATACAAGCGGCGACGCGCGCCACAGAGGAACTGCACGGGGCCTGCCCGAACGTGCGAGTCAAGATCGGCGGCGTTGAGATTGACCAGCACTTCTTCGTACAGGAGACGTCCTCGCACCCGGTCATATTAGGAGAACCATACATCACGGCGGCGCGAATGGAGACCAAGGTGCTGGACAACGGTTCGGCCTATGCGAGGGTCAAAAGCTAGGACGGGCGCCATTCGGTCCAATTTCTGACGGTGCGACCGAACCACGAGCGAAACCGCGAATCCCTCGGTGGCGAGAACCGGGAGGATTTTTAGAGAGGGCTGCCAAGGCGTGGGGCCGAGACAGTCCGGACACTCGGGAAAGACCCCACGACTGTACGATAGGTAGGAGATTTTGCTTCTCCGACAACGGAGGGTGTATGATAGTCGGCATCGTTGGCCGAGAAAAGACAAGGGCGGAAGTGCGACTTCGAGCGTGCGGAGTTCTCGGCCCGGACGAGGAAATCAGCGGGGCCGTGGAGGCGGTCTCCTTCGACGACACCTTGGGGATGCTGAGGAAGGTTGCCGGAGAAGACCTTAACGAAGACCGGGCAATACCGGTATGTTCCGAAGAGATGTATGAAGTCATCGCGAACTTCAGTCGGGGGCTCGGGTCGGATCGGACGGCCCGAGTTAGCACGAAGTACAAGACTGTGGACCGGAAGGTAAGGCCTGTCGCGGCACCCTTGCCGGAGGGCAGCGAGTCCCGAATCAGAGGGGTGGCGTTGGACCCCAGTTTACGAGATCCGGCCTGCATAGGACACACTTTCACCGACGGGATGCTCCGGGAGCTCAAGATCGGTGGGGGCGAGTTCCTACTGTCGGCGGAGGAAGACCGGTTTCGGAGAATGCTTGGAAGGCATGGGAAAGCCTTCGCATTCTCGCCGGAAGAGATCGGGTGCGTAGACCCGACAATCGTGGAGCCGATGGTGATATTCACGGTACCGCATGTGCCGTGGAATCTCAAGCCGATTCCGGTACCAAGAGCTCACATCCCGGAGTTGATGGAGCTACTGAGGTAGAAAGTCGATATGGGTATTCTCGAACCGTTGAGCGCGCCATACTCGAACCGATGGTTTACCGTACCAAAGAAAAACGGAACATTGCGCTTCATTCAGGACCTGCAGCCGGACAACAGAGTGACCATTCGGAACGCAGGAATCGGACCGACCATAGACGAGTTCACGGAGGCCTTCGCCGGAAGGTCGATTTACTCGGTCGGTGATCTGTACTCGGGGTACGACCAGTTCCAGCTAGCCGTAGAGAGCAGAGACATTACGACGATGCGAACTCCCCTCGGCCTAGTGCGAATGTGTACCCTGCCGCAAGGACGGAACAACTCGGTGGCCCACATGGTGAATGCAATGAACAAGGTACTGAGGGATTGCATCCCGGACATCACCATGCCGTTTCTAGACGACATCCCGATCAAGGGGTGCCCGGTGGAAGAGAAGGACGAGACAGTCGGGTCGGACGGATGCCGGCAATTCGTGGCAACACACATCGGCGACTGCGAGAAGGTGCTACAAAGGCTAGAGGATGCGAGGCTCACCTTCTCCGGGGAGAAATCGGCCTTCGGGCAATCGGAAATCCTGGTGGTCGGACACCTATGTGGTCCGTATGGCCGGAAGCCGTCTCCGGCAAAGGTAGAAGCCATTTCCGCGATGAAGACCGACTGTAGCTTGGTTACGGAAGTTCGAAGGTTCCTGGGGGCATGCGCATTCTACCATATATGGATCCCGCATTACGCCCACGTTGCGGAGCCGCTATACGGGTTGCTGAAGAAAGGGCGAAAATTCGAGTGGCGAGACAAGCACACGGAGTCGGTCCGGAAGCTGAGGAAGCTCTTGCGGCAGCACCGGCGCTCCGAAAGGCTGTCTACGAGAAGGATACCCCGGTATACATAACGGTGGATATGAGTCCGACCGGGATCGGATGGGTCGTCAACCAAGAAGACGAGGACGGCATTCGGTTCCCGATCTGATTCTGCGCGAAGGTCCTTAGTGAACGATAGCGAGGGTACGCCCAGGTTAAACGCGAACTCTGGGGTATCATTTCGGCAGTAAAGGCCGACAAAGACTGCCTGATCGGGACAGAAGTGGTTATCGAAACGGATTGCCTGCCGATTCTTGGCATGGTTTCCGGATGCGCGACACCGGACCTGGCGATGCTCCGGTGGATAGCGTACATCAAGTCCTTGGACCCGGAAATACGGCACATTTCCGGAAAGGACAACGCCATGGCCGACATGCTTTCGAGGGCAAGGTTTGATGACAAGGGCGGCATGGTTTCGGAGGACGAAGAAGTCGGCGTGGACTTCTTCGAGGCAGCGTACGTAACGACCGATGGGACGAGCAAGTACGACGACGAGTGGCTCCAGATCGGTGGATTTTTGAGGACAATGACGCCGGATGGGTCATGGACGAAGGACGAGACCAACCGGATCCGGAAGAAAGCATACCGATTCTTTCTCCGGGACGGATACTTATGGAAGCACCCGAAGAAGAGGAATGGATTCCCACTCCAGGTGGTGGCGATGAAGGAAGAACAGGAGGAGCTACTGACGGGCTACCACGACAGCCCTTGGGCCGGACACCGTGGAACGTGGGCCACGTTCGAGAAGATAAAGGGGAAGTACTGGTGGCCGGGACTGTACCGGGATGTGCATCGGTTCGTGAGCACTTGCGAGAGCTGTCAGATGAACTCCATAGTCCGGCATCGGGACGAGCTTCACCCTACGTACCCTCCGACCATCCACTTCAAATGGATGGTAGATCTGGTGACGATGTCGATGGGCGTAGGACAGATGCGGTATCTGGTCTTGGCTCGGGAAGATCTGACGAACCAGGTGGAAGGCCGGGCCCTTCAGAACAAAACGACCGCGGCCGTATGTCGGTTCCTGATTGAGGACGTGATATGCCGGTACGGGTGCGTCGGGAAGATCGTGGCTAATCGCGGGGAGTTGGACGCCGAAGAGGCCGAGGAGCTGTTCGACCGGCTAGGAGTCAAGCTCTCGCTTACCACTGCATACAATCCGGAGGCGAATGGGAAGGTGGAGCGCGGACACGGACCGATCGTCAAGGCGTTAGTTCGGGCATGCGGAGGTCAAGTCGGGAACTGGCCGCGGCTGCTTCCTTACGCATTGTGGGCGGACCGAACTACGCACAGTTCGGTAACCGGATTCATGCCGGCAGAGCTCATGTTTGGGCAAAAGCCGATCATGCTGATGGAACGTACGATCTCCTCATGGGCAACCGTGGACTGGAGAGACGAGATGAGCCGGGAGGAACTGCTGGCGGCGCGTATACGGCAGCTCGAGTGAAGACCGGAGGACGTGGAGCAGGCTGCGGAAAGGCTTCGGGTGGCTAGGACGAGGAACAAAGCCCGGTTCGATCGGACGCACCAGCTCCGACCGAAGAAGATCGAGGAAGGCGACTGGGTGCTAGTCTACGACAACATCCTCGACAACCAGCACCGAGCGACACGGAAGTTCGCAAGAAGGTGGTTCGGGTCCTACGTGGTACAAAAGCGCCAACGACAATGGGACGTACCATCTGGCAGAACTCGACGGCACGAGAATGGCGATACCGGTAGCTGGGAAGCGGGTCAAAGCATTCAAGAACCGTCACGACGACGAGTCGGATCCGGTTGACTTGGCCCGTGACGACGAGCGATCCGAAACCGAGGGAGAACCGACGGGCGGAGAATGAAGGCTGGACTGGTTTTCTCCGTCCCAGCACAATTTGGCGCATGCCAGTGGATGCGCGGTTAGGTGGGGGCAGATGTCGTGAAGAAAACCGTCCACGAGCGGAATCGGTGCACCGGAGCGTAGAAACCGACTCTTCATGCACGTGCGCCTTAAGTTGTACATAGGAGATCCTAGGTAGATTCGGTAGGTAGGAAGTAAAGGGGAAACGGCTCCTTCCTTACCTATAAAAGGAGGGAGACGAGGAGGGGCGAAGGATCGCGGAGAGTCGAGGACGAAGTGCTGTCGGTTTGCGTGCGAAGGCTTCTCTCTCTCTCTTTCGGGTTTGCAAACGCCGTAGCTTCCTTCTGTGCAGGTTTCGGGAGGCTCGCGCTGCTCTGAGGAATGCCCGAGTGCTTCCGGCAGCACCTCCAACCTACTCCTTCCTCTCTGTGTGTTTACGAGCAGGTATCGGCATTTGTTCACCGGCCTGTTCGGTTGTAACCGACTTCGTGTTTTGTTGTCTTCGTGTTCTTGTTGTTTGTCTTTGTCAATACATACATACATTCGTGTCTTTCTGTGTCGCTGTCCCTCTTGCGTCTTTGCGTCGAAGGGCCGTGTCCCTGTGGATCTACGCTCGCACGTAGAGGGATTCTTCCCCTTCCTCTCTTGCTCTTTGGTACAGGACCCCCGAGGTTCCGCCTCATTCCACGCATCCGCGAGGAATACCTCGACAGCGTGAGAAAATCGGCCCACCGAGCTTGATGTCGATTTTACACACGAGCGTCTTGAAAATAGGCGAGGTTTTTGTGGTCACTGAATACAGTGACTTGATGAGAAGATCCCTCTAGAAAATGCCTCCATTGCATAAAAGAGTCCACTATATCCAATAGCTCTTTATCAAGAATTTCATAGTTGATTTCGGCGGCGTCAAACTTGCGTGAGTGAAAAGCCACAGGATGTAGCTTTTCATCATTACCTCGTTGTGATAGAATGCTCCCCAATGCAAAATCCGATGCGTCTGCTTCGATGATGAATGGTTTTTCTGGATCAACGTGAGCTAGAATTGGAGCCGATGTAAATGCATGTTTAAGATTCTCAAAAGCCATGTCCACTTCTTCAGACCAAACGAACGATTGTCCCTTCCTAGTAAGTTGTGTAAGAGGCAAAACGAGCTTTGAGTAATCCTTTATAAACTTCCGGTATAAATTGGCAAAGCCTAGAAAGCATTGCACATCCCCCACCGAACGTGGAGTCTGCCATTATACCACCGTTTTGACCTTAGTTGGGTCCATGGAGATGCCTTCTGAGGAAATGACATAGCCGAGAAATTCCACTTGGTTGCACCTGAAACTACATTTTTCCAGCTTTGCATAAAGACTATGTTCTCGAAGTCGTTTTAGTACTAACAGTACATGAGAATCATGCTCTTCTTAGGTCTTTGAGTAAACCAGTAGATCATCCAAATAGATGATTAGACACACATCCAAGAGATCTCAGAAAATATCATTTGCCATGTGCTGGAAGACTGTTGGCGCATTAGTGAGGCTGAACGGCATGACCGTATACTCGAAGTGACCATATCTGGTGCGGAACGCGGTCTTCCATTCATCTCCTGGTCGGATCCGTACGAGGTTATAGGCTCCCCTCCCCGTAAGTCAATCTTCGTGAAGAACCTGGCACCATTGATCCGTTCTAAAAGACTTGAGATAAGGGGGAGTGCATACCTATTTCGGATTGTAACCTTATTCAAGCCACGGTAATCTACAACGAGACGAAGTGAGCCATCCTTTTTCTTGACGAAGAAAATGGGTGCGCCGGTCAGAGATTTCGAATGTCGTATGAAACCATTCTCCAAATTCTCCTCTATATAGGCTCGAAGGACTTCCAGTTCGGTTGGTGACAGATTGTAGATCGGTTCCCATGGTGGCTCTTTCCCCAGTTGTAAATCGATGGGGCAATCATATGGTCGATGGTGAGGAAGCGTATTGGCTTGTACTTTATCAAACACATCGGCATAATGACGATACTTCTCTGGAAGTTGAACCATGGATTCTTCTTGGTTTTACTGATATTGCGAAGAGCAACATTTCTTCCTTGCGTCCTTCCTTACGCAACTGATGTAGTGAAATTGTTGCAATCTCATGCCTTCATTGCACCATGGTGAGTCTTCGCTGATGCAACCCACTGGTCGAAGTCGCTTCGTCCCCGTCCTCCATATGCCTGCAAGAGCGCCTCTTCAAAGGCCTCCCACGAACTATGAGCTTCTCGGAGCTCCTTCACTTCCACGTGCATACAGGCGGCAACGACCCGATAGAAGAACTCTAGCCTCAACGCATCGTCCACGTCTCGCTCCTCCATTTTTGCATTGTAGGCTTCCAAGTAGAATGGGACTTTGTCCACGTTGAAACAGCTGACTCTTTCGACCACTCACTCAATAGCTTGTTGTGTCGCTTCCCATCTCACCACCACTCGTCTGAACTCCAACACCACTTCGGCCACTATCTCCGCGAAGTCACCGTCTTTCGACTCCATCCTCCCTTGCCGCCCTTTCACGTCTGGTTCACCAATGATGTTGCAGTATTTTGCGGGTACATGTAGGAAGGGGTGGGACCATGAGGGTCTCAGACGAGGAAGAGATGGGTGTCGAGAAGCCTATTTCTCTCCAGTCCTGGCTGTAGTGGTTGTGGCACAAACCGGAGCAACTCCGGATGCGTACCGGAACAAGAGAGAGGAAGAGAGAGAGAGAGACCATGTGCGCAACACCGACTCAACACACGCTTCTTATGTATAGGAAACAAAGGGAGAGAAACACACATGACACCAACAGAGACACAAATGTGCACAACCTTTTATGTATATAAATACAGGAGCAAGATACAACTCCGGCATCGAGCCGGAGTGAGGTAGGTTAGGTCACAACTGCAGTCTGCCGCCAAGCCACCGATCAGGGAGTTCTCGGGCTCGTCACGCCGAGCGGGGTCTTGCACAAGAGACAAGGCAGAAGCCTAAACCCCTTTAGTAATATGAGCTCCTAACCGGACTAAACCCTAAACAACACGAAGACTCAGTCCACACGACGACGAAGGAGAAGACCTCCAAGAAACCCTAACAGAAATTAAGAAAATGAAGAAGAAGAAGAAGGCCACCAAAATGAAACCCTAAAACGATAAGAATAAGAGGAAACTGTCTAGCCCTAAATCTAACGGTATACCCTCCTAACTCAAAATGGGCAACCCCTTTACAAAGGGTGCTCCCTTCCTTTTATAGAACAAGGAGAGGGATGCGTAAAAATGTGGGATAAATCCCTTATTACATGGGATCCTCTGTCCCGAATTAACTACTGTCCGGCGCCATAATGGCGCCCCTATCATTTACACAATTTGTACAAGGGTGAGTGCATATGCTCCACCCCGCCGATTCTTCCGATATTCCCCGGTTTCTCACCATGGCCCCGAATCTTCACGACAATGGGCCTAACTGGCCTACGTTTGCGCTCTTCTCCCACTCCTTCTCCTTCTCTCTCTCTTGCTCCTCGGTTTAGGGCCCCCGCGGTCCCACCTTATTTCCTACGCGAAAGCGGGAAAACATGACATTATTTGGTGAACCTGACATGAAACGAGGTGGCAGAGGAGTCGCAGATGAGGGGATCAGAGCTCGCTGAAGGCATGGAGGCAGCAGTCGATCGGATAGTTAGTGCTCGTGATGGCATGGGCGCCCTCGACAGGGCCATTGAAGGAATTGTCGGCACAATAGGCCGGTTCGGTGGGAAGAACGCCACAAGCTATTTGGTTTCCTACCAAGCCGAGATGGTGATGAGGGACATTCCGGTAGACAGGCGGCAACACCGGGCATTCACACGGAAGTGCTCAAGGTGCAGGCTAGATGTCGGATCTGGGAAGAGTTCAAGGGGCGGCTCCTCGAAAGGTACAGCCTCGATGACGCGGTTCAGCTATCGAAGCAAGATTTCATGGATTGGGTGGAGACCCCCAGAAAGGGGAGGAATGCATCGACGCTTCTCCGGAAGTTTGAAGAACGCTTCACCCGGCTCTCAGCACTGGATAGAGCTGTGCTGGACTCGAGTTGTGTCTAGTTGTTTGTCAAAACCATGGATGCGCAGGATTGGGACCAGGTGGGTGTCTTGCTGGAGACGGATGATGGGTTGATGGCCGATTGAACTGTGGTAAAGAGAGTTTGTGGCCGTTTTGAAAAACGGCGTGAATGGGGTGATGAAGGATTGTCGACGGCGAGACCCATCCCGGCAAGGAAGTTCAATGAGCCTTTGACGGCACAAAAGGAGGAAGGAAACCTGGGATTGGCTCGAGACGGGCTTGACCTCGACCGGCGTGGTCAAGGGTTCATCCGGAGGAGCGACTCTTGAGTTGCTAACACAAATGGTGCGCGATCTATAGATTGCGTAGGCCCGGAGGGACAGTGGAGGGCAGCCACACGACCGAAGGCCACCGGTTGGACAACGATGTATGTGGTGCTACACAGTCAGACACAGCTGATGAGACTACGTGGAGTTTGCCGAGGCCCTCAGGGGTAATGTGGTGTACCTGTGGAATGGTCGGGTGCACGCTGGTGATACCCGGAGTGTCGTGGAGACAAATTTCGGGCGCGACGGGATGAAGCGGTTAATGGAAGAAGCAGAGTCGCCCCATGCAGAGGTCGTCCATTATTTGGCATCGGCCGGAATCCGGGTAGGAGGTAACGAAGACCGGAAAAAAAAAGACTTTGGCTTCTAGCCCTTTGTGCTAGAAGGCTTCTCTGACGCACGACTGAAGAGGGAAGAAGCGGACCGCGCAGAGCAGCGGGTCCGGGAGGTCACCGGGTGGGACGACCCGGTAGAGGAGAAGATCGGTTTCGTGGAACCTGCGTGGATGATAAGAGGGCAGGGAAGGCCGGTGGGACCACGGCGCTGAATCGGTACGAGACCCAGTTCGGGCCGAAGAGGAATGAAGCCGGCAATTCTGGCATGACAGACAAAGCAAAGCCAACCGACTACCGCATGGGCACCGAAATCGAAAGGACGACGGACCTGCGGAAGGTCCTCGAGGAGCGGATTCTCGACAGCAAGGTGGAGTTGTCACTGAGGGAGGTGCTTGGGATCACCAAGAAGGAGTTCCACGATTCCATCGTGGACTTGGTGAAGCGTAAATGGCTCTCGACGGAGCCGGAGCCGGAGAAGCCAGTGGAGGTGCGAACAACACACCTGGAGGATGTGGCCCTGGAAGATGAGTTGGCGGAGAGCCACTATTCGAAGTTGCATTGGGCAAGGGTTACTACGGAAACCCCTGTTCGAGTTGTGGACGTCCAGGAGCCGCTAGTGGTGTTGATCGACCACGGGTCGGAGATAAATCTGATGTCTATGGACTTCTATAAGAAAGGCAATTGGCCGATCAAGACCAAGCACGGGTGGAAGATACGCGCGGCGACACGTGCCACGGAGGAGCTGCATGGGGCTTGCCCGAATGTACATGTGAAAATCGGAGATGTCGAGGTTGATCAACACTTCTTCGTGCAGGAGACATCCTTGTACCTGGTGATACTCGGCGAACCGTACATTATGGCGGCACGTATGGAGACAAAGGTGTTGGATAATTGTTCAACGTACGCACGTGTGGAAAGGCAAGATGGGTGGCACTCCATCCAATTTTTGACAGTGCGACCGAACCATGAGCGTAACCAAGGGGAGTTTTAGAGAGGGTTGTCAAGGCGTGGGGTCGTGATAGTCCGGACACTTTGGCAGAACCCCACAAGTGTACTATAGGTAGGAAGTTTTGGGTCTCCGACAACGGAGGATGTACGATAGCCGGCGTCGGTGGCCGGGAGAAGAAGAGGGCCGAGAAACGCTTCAGAGAGTGTGGAGTCCTCCACCCTGACGAAGAAATCAACAACACCGTGGAGGAGGTCTCTTTCGACGACACCTTGGGGGAAATGGGAAAGGTGATCGATGAAGGCCTCAGTGAAGACCAAGTGATTCCGGTCAACTCGGTGGAGATGTACAAAGTCATTGACAACTTCGGGGAAAGATTCAGGTCGGATCGGACGGCCTACATAGATACAAAATACAAGACTGTGGACCGGAAGGTGAGGCCAGTCGCAGCTCCCTTGCCGGAGGGCAACGGGGAGCTGAGAAAGGGGGTCGCGTCGGACCCAAGTTTACGAAATCCGGCCGACATAGGACACCGGTTCACCGACATAATGCTACGGGAGCTCAAGGTCGGTGGGGGTGGCTTCCTACTGCCAGCGGAGGAGGAGAGGTCTCGGAGAATCCTCGAAAGGCACGTGAAGGCCTTCGCATTCGCGCCGGGGGAGATTGGGTGCGTAGACCCGACAATTGTGGAACCAATGATGATCTTCACGGTACCGCATGTGTCATGGAATCTCAAGCCGATTCCGGTACCCAGAGCTCACATCCCGAGGTTGATGGAGCTGTTGAAGCAAAAGGTGGAGATGGGCATCCTTGAGCCGTCGAGTGCCCCATATTCGAATCGGTGGTTTACCGTGCCGAAGAAGAACGACACGCTACGCTTCATTCAGGACCTGCTGCCAGTCAACAAGGTGACCATCCGGAACGCGGGTATCGGACCGACCATTGACAAATTCGCGGAGGCCTTTGTCGGAAGGTCGATCTATTCGGTCGAGGATCTGTACATAGGGTACAATCAGTTTCAACTAGCCGCAAAAAGCAGGGACATTACGACAATGCGAACACCACTCGGCTTAGTGCGGATGTGTACCCTGCCGCAAGGAGGGACGAACTCGGTGGGACACATTGTGAATGCAATGAATAAGGTGTTGAGGGATTGCATCCCGGACATCACCATGCCATTCTTGAATGATATCCTGATAAAAGGGTGCGCGGTGGAAGAGAAGGATGAGTTGGTCGGGCTGGACGATTGCCGAAGATTCGTAGTGGACCACATCGGCGACTACGAGAAGGTGCTTCAGAGACTTGAGGACGTGCGGCTCATCTTCTCCGAAGAGAAATCGGCTTTCGGGCAGTTGGAGATCGTAGTGGTCGGGCACTTGTGTGGGCCTTACGGCCGGAAGCTATCTCCGGCAAAGGTAGAAGCCATCTCCGCGATGAAGGAAGAATGCAAGTCGGTTACGGAGGTGTGGAGGTTCCTAGGCGCGTGCGCATTCTACCATATTTGGATTCCGCATTACGCACACATCGTGGGGCCGCTCTATGGGTTGCTAAAGAAGGGGCATAAATTTGAGTGGGGCGAGGAGCATGCGGAGTTGGTTCGTAGACTAAAGGAGGCGCTAACCGCGGCACCGGCACTTCGAAAAGCGGTTTACGGCAAGGACGTCCCAGTTTACATTACAGTGGACACGAGCCCGACCGGAATAGGATGGGTGGTCAACCAAAAGGAAGAAATTGGCACCAGGTTCCCCATCCGGTTTGGAGCGAAGGTGCTGAGTGAGCGATAGTGAGGATACGCCCAAGTTAAACACGAACTCTGGGGTATCGTTTTGATAGTAAATGTCGAAAAAGACAACTTGATCGAAACGGAGGTGATAATCGAGACGGACTGCCTACCGATCCTTGGTATGGTTTCCAGACGTGCAACGCTAGATCTAGCAATGCTCAGGTGGATCGTGTACATTAAGTCTTTGAACCCGAAGATACGGCACATCTCCGGTAAAGACAACGTCATGGCCGACATGCTTTCTAGAACACGATTCAACGACGAGGACAACATTGTTTCAGAGGACGAAGAAGTCGGCGTAGACTTCTTCGAGTCGGCTTACGTGACAACAAGGGCGGGGAGCACTCCGGCGCTTAACGAGTTCAACGAAGGGGAGTACGACGGGGAGTGGCTCCAGATCGGCAGGTTCCTGAAAACAATGGCGCCGGACAAGACATGTACAAGGGAAGAGGCTAACCAGATGCAGAAGAAGGCGTACCGTTTCTTCCTGAGGGATGGGAGCATATGGAGGCACCCAAAGAAGTGAGGTGGTGTCCCACTCCGCATAGTGGCAGGAAAGGCAGAGCGAGAGGGGTTGCTAGCGGTGTACCATGAGAGTCCCTGGGCCGGACACCGCGGGACATGGGCCACATTCAAAAAGCCAAAGGAGAAGTATTGGTGGTCGGGGCTGTTGTGGATTGACGCTTTTCAAACCTTCACCTCTCGGCCACAACCGAGGAAACACGGATCAATGCAGCAGTAAATAGAAAACACAGAGAGAGACTCGAATGCACAGGGTTTATCGTGGAAAACCCTAGACGGGAAAAACCACGGGAGTGCAAGACTCCAACTATTAGTATACGCAGTGAATGTACAATGGCGAGCTGCAAGGCGACGACCTTGAGCTCGCTGTCCTCGCCACAGGCGGCGGTATTACACAGAGGCGTCGACCTCTTCCTTTCTCTCTCTCTCTCTCTTTCTCGGCTGTTCTCACTTCGCTCCCTCTAAGTGGAAAACAGAAAAATGAGCAACAACAAAACAACTGTTTGCCCTAAGTCATATTTATACACATATGACTTTCAGGCTATTTACAAATATAGCCTCAAGGGCCCTTGGCAAACATATTCACAAATATGTCCCCGCATCCGGATCTCTCTCCGGGTACATTCGTCATCCGGCTCCGTAGCCGGGGTCTTCATCATCCGGCTTCATGCCGGGTACTCTTCATCCTCCGGTTCCGTAACCGCAACCGGGCTTGCCGTCATTTATCTCCGGACATCCCATCCGGAGGGACTGAAATCCCAACAAACTCCCCCTTCACTTCGGCATGGGATGTCTCTCCAATCCGATCCTCTTTCGGCATGCTTCCAGCTTGTCGGGTGTGAGCACCTTGGTCAGCATATCTGACCCGTTCTCGTCCGTGTGGATCTTCGTCAGCACGAACTCCTGGTCTTCTATCCTTTCCCAGATCCAGTGGTATCTACGCTGGATGTGTTTCGTCCGGGAATGGTAGGCAGCGTTCTTTGCAAGGTGGATGGCACTCTGACTGTCGCAGTAGAGTCGGTACTCCTCCTGCCGGATACCGAGCTCTCTAATGAAGTCCTTCATCCATATCATTTCCTTGCCGGCTTCAACAGCCGCCATGTACTCCGCCTCCGTGGTTGACAGTGCAACCGTCTTCTGCAGCCTCGCCTGCCACGAAACAGCTCCCCCTGCATACGTCATCACATACCCTGATGTGGACCGGCTGGTATCTGCATCAGCCGACATATCCGAATCGGTAAAGCCGTCGAGTTCGGGCTTACCGGAGCCGAATCGGAGGCACACGTTTGCCGTGCCCTTCAGGTATCGGAGTATCCACTTGACCGCGTTCCAGTGCTCCTTGCCGGGATTGCTCATGTACCGGCTCACCACTCCGACTGCATATCCTATGTCCGGTCTGGTACACACCATTGCGTACATCAAGCTTCCGACGGCAGAGGCATATGGTACTTTCATCATGTCCTCCTTCTCAGCCTTTGTCTTGGGGCTTTGCTTGCTGGACATCTTGCAGTTTGCCGGGAGGGTTGACCCGACCGGTCTTGCTTCCGACATGTTGAACCGGTGAAGCACCTTTGTCACGTACTTCTCCTGTGACAGCCACAACTGCTTCTTCTTCCGGTCCCGGATGATGTGCATCCCTAGTATTTGCCTCGCTGGACCCAGGTTCTTCATTGAGAAGGTTCGGTGAAGCGCTTTCTTCAGCATCCGTATCTTGACCTGGTCCCGTCCGACGATCAACATGTCGTCCACGTACAGGAGGAGTATTAGAAAGTCTCCTCCTTCGAACTTCTTCACAAACACGCAGTGATCGGACTGCGTTTTGTGGTACCCTTCGTCGGTCATAAAAGAGTCGAACTTCCGATACCATTGCCGGGGAGCCTGCTTCAGTCCGTAAAGGCTCTTCTTCAACCGGCATACCAGGTGCTCCTTCCCTTTCTTCTCGAATCCTTCCGGTTGCTGCATGTAGATCTCTTCTTCGAGGTCACCGTGAAGGAATGCCGTCTTCACGTCCATCTGTTCTACCTCAAGGTCCATGCTTGCCGCTATGCTCAGCACCGTCCGGATGGAGGTCATCTTCACTACCGGGGCAAATATCTCGTCGAAGTCGACGCCCTTCTTCTGCAGGAACCCCTTCACCACGATCCTGGCTTTGTATCTCGGGGGGTTTCCGGCATCTCCCGGTTTCAGCTTGAACACCCACTTGTTTCGAAGTGCCCGCTTTCCTTTCGGCAACTCCACAAGTTCATATGTGTGGTTCTCATGCAGGGAATCCATTTCCTCTTGCATGGCACTTAACCACCTGCGGCTATGGGTGTCAAGCTTTGCTTCTTCAAAACTCTCCGGCTCCCCTTCGTCGGTTAGCAGCACGTGCTCTGGTTCCGGAAATCTCCGGGGGGCCCTTCTCTCTCTTAGAGGATATCTCCGTTCCGGAGCTTCGGTAACCGGCTCCTCCGTTTCCTCTTCATCTGAATCCATTTCGGGATCGGTGCCGGTTCCGGTATCAGTTTCATCTTCCTCGGCCGGTTCTGTTTCTTCACCGTCTTCGGCCGGATCCTCGAGTGCTAACCGGTCCCTTGCCGGTCGGGACTGCTCCTCGTAGAGTTGATCCTCACCGGTCGACTTGGAGCTCTTCATCTTCTTCTCCGACTCCCAGTCGGCGAGTGTCTTGTCCTCCATGAAGATGATATCATGACTCCGGAATATCTTTTTGTCGACCGGGTCCCATACTCGGTAGCCGAACTCGTCATCGCCGTAACCGAGGAATATGCATGGCCGGGTCTTTGGATCTAGCTTTCCTCTCCGGTCCTTTGCCACATGCACATATGCGAGACACCCGAACACCTTCAGATGCCGGTAGGATACTTCCCTACCGGTCCACACTCTCTGCGGCGTGTCTCCGTCCAAAGGTACTGAGGGTGATCTGTTTATCACGTATGTCGCCGTCGACATTGCCTCAGCCCAAAACCCCTTGGGTAATTTCGCATGCGCCAGCATACTCCGGACCCTCTCCATTATGGTCCGGTTCATCCTCTCGGCCAGCCCGTTCAGTTCTGGCGTCTTCGGCACAGTAAACTCGAGCCGGATTCCCTTCGAGCGACAGTACTCCTCGAACTGCCCCCGGTATTCCCCTCCGTTATCCGCTCGTATCGCTTTCAGCTTCTTGCCGGATTCCCTTTCCACTCTCGCGTGGAGTTCTTTGAAGACGCGCAACACTTGGTCCTTTGTCTTCAACGGTGCCGTCCACAGCTTCCGGCTATGGTCATCAATGAATGTCACGAAGTACTGGGCTCCGCCATGTGACTTCGTTTCTACTTGACACACGTCAGTGTGCACCAACTCCAGTGGTGCGCTACGTCTCGTCGGTGGCCTTGAGTGGAAGGAGGTTCGGTTCTGCTTACCGGCCAGGCAATCGATGCACTTCTCCAGGTGCACATGCTTCACTGGAATAAGGTTGTCTTCTGCAAGCCTCTTCGTCCCCTTCTCACTCATGTGGCACAGTCTCTTGTGCCACAGCTCACCGGCAGTGTCGGCTGCCACGTTCAACTCCTCCGGACACAACCAGGCACTCATAAGGTACAGTGTGTTGACTTTCCGGGCCCGAGCCACTATCAGGCTCCCCTTGCTGAACTTCATTTCGCCGTTCCGGATGCTACCTGTGTAGCCTTCATCGTCTAGCCTCCCGGCCGAAATCAAGTTCAATCGAACCTCCGGAACGTGTTGGACATCCTTCAGCAACATTTTGCATCCGGTCAAGGTTGTCAACCACACGTCTCCTATGCCGGCAATCCGGCACGTACCTTCATTTCCCATCCGAACACAGCCATGCTCACCGGCTGTGTAGGATGAGAAGTATCTTCTTTCCAGGGTCAGGTGGAACGACGCTCCGGAATCCACCACCCAGGTAGTCTCATCGCCGGCAATGTTCAGTTCACCTTCTTCGGTGATGAGCATGATCTCCTCTTCACTTGCCGCGAGTGCCGTCGTTCCTTTCCGGTCCTGCCCTCGCCGATCCGAACCATTCCGGTCCGTGGCTCCCCGGTAAGCACCGTTCCGTTCCGAAGACCTCTTCGAATCGGTGTCGTCGGCTCCGTTGTCTTTTCGGTAATGCCGACAGTTCTTTCGAAAGTGCCCCGGCTTCCCACAGTGGAAGCATGTGGGCCTTCCTCTTGACTGCGACCGGGTCCCCGACTTCTCCCGTCTTTGCGGACTCCGGTTCCGTTGTCTTCCCCGATCCGATTCGGTAAGCAGCATCTTCGGATCGGAGGCCGGTTCTTTATCTCTCCGACGCGCTTCTTCGTTCAAAATGCTTGTCTTTACCGTTTGTAAGGACAAGTTATCTTCGGTGCAGGAGGTGCTGAGAGTCACCACCAAGTTCTCCCAGCTTTCCGGCAATGTACACATCAGGATGATGGCTTGCATTGCATCCTCCAACGGGAACTTGATCGCCGCAAGCTGGTTCACGAATCCCATGAACGTGCTTATGTGTTCCACCATACTCTCACCGTCCCGGTACTTGAGGTTCACTATCTTCCTCATCAGGGAGGTCCGGTTCAACGCATTCTTCCTCTCGTAGAGGCCCGACAGCTTCCGCCACATCTCATATGCGTTGGTGTCGTTCGCCACATGTTGTAGAACGCTCACGTCGACGTATTGCCGAATGGTTGCAACGGCTTTCCGGTTCAGAAGCCTCCATTCCGTCTCAAGTACCCCCTTGGGTATTTCCGACCTGTCGATCGGTTCATACAGGTCCCGAACAATGAGCAGATCCTCCATCTTTATCTTCCAGTCGGCGTAGTTCTGCGCATTCAGCACCATCATCCCCGGCTGCCCGCTGCTGCCGCCTTCCATTTTCTGCACTGCAGTCGCTCTGATACCAGATTGTTGTGTATTGACGCTTTTCAAACCTTCACCTCTCGGCCACAACCGAGGAAACACGGATCAATGCAGCAGTAAATAGAAAACACAGAGAGAGACTCGAATGCACAGGGTTTATCGTGGAAAACCCTAGACGGGAAAAACCACAGGAGTGCAAGACTCCAACTATTAGTATACGTAGTGAATGTACAATGGCGAGTTGCAAGGAGACGACCTTGAGCTCGCTGTCCTCGCCACAGGAGGCGGTATTACACAGAGGCGTCGACCTCTTCCTTTCTCTCTCTCTCTCTTTCTCGGCTGTTCTCACTTCGCTCCCTCTAAGTGGAAAACAGAAAAATGAGCAACAACAAAACAACTGTTTGCCCTAAGTCATATTTATACACATATGACTTTCGGGCTATTTACAAATATAGCCTCAAGGGCCCTTGGCAAACATATTCACAAATATGTCCCCGCATCCGGATCTCTCTCCGGGTACATTCGTCATCCGGCTCCGTAGCCGGGGTCTTCATCATCCGGCTTCATGCCGGGTACTCTTCATCCTCCGGTTCCGTAACCGCAACCGGGCTTGCCGTCATTTATCTCCGGACATCCCATCCGGAGGGACCGTGGCAGGAAAGGCAGAGCGAGAGGGGTTGCTAGCGGTGTACCATGAGAGTCCCTGGGCCGGACACCGCGGGACATGGGCCACATTCAAAAAGCCAAAGGAGAAGTATTGGTGGTCAGGGCTATACCGGGACGTGTATCAGTTCGTAACAACGTGCGAGAGTTGCCAAATGCACTCCGTGATCCGACATCGAAACAAGTTGCATCCGACCTACCCGCAAACCGTCCATTTCAAGTGGATGGTGGACTTAGTGACGATGCCGATGGGGGTAGGGCAAATGCGGTACCTGGTGCTTGCATGGGAGGACTTGACGAATCAGGTGGAGGGTCGTGCATTGCCGAACAAGATGATTGCAACTTTGTGCCGGTTCTTGATCGAAGAGGTGGTATGCCAATATGGGTGTGTAGGGAAGGTCGTGGCTGACTGGGGAGAGTTGGATGCGCAAGAAGCAGAAGAGTTGTTTGGACGACTAGGGGTTAATCTCTCCCTCACTACGATGTACAAACCGGAGGCTAACGGGAAGGTGGAGTGCGGGCATGGGCCGATCGTAAAAGTGTTGGTGTGGGCATGTGGAGGACAAGTCGGGAACTGGCCGCGGCTTTTGCCTTACACGTTATGGGCAGACCGAACTACACATAGTTCGGTAACCGAGTTCATGCCAGCGGAGCTGATGTACAGGCAGAAGTCGATCATGCCGATTGAACGGACGATCTCCTCATGGGCCGCGGTGGACTGGAGAGACGAGATGAGCCGGGAAGAGCTACTGGCGGCACGGATTCAACAGCTCGAGCGAAGACCGGAGGACGTGGAGCAGGCAAAGGCGAAGCTGCATGCGGCAAGGGAAAGGAACAAAGGCTGGTTCGACCGAACGCACCAGCTACGGCCGAAGAAGATCAAGGAAGGCAACTGGGTGCTGGTTTACGACAGCAGCCTTGACAATTAGCACAAGGCGACGCGGAAGTTTGCGAGGAGGTGGTTCGGGCCCTACACCGTAACGAGCGAAAAAGACAACGGTACTTACCACCTTGCGGAGCTCGACGGGACGCGGATAGCAGTGCCGGTAGCCGAGAAGAGGATCAAGGCCTTCAAGAAGCAGCATGAAGACGAGCCAGACCCGGGAAGTGAGGGCGACGATGACAACCGACTCAGAGTGGATGAAGTCTCGGAGTATGACGGGTAAACGCGAGCCGGTTTTCTCTAGCATTTGTCCCTCTCTGGCGCATGCCGGTGGATGTGCGGTTTGGTGGGGGTGGATGTCGTGAAGAAAACCGGCCTTAGGCGGAATCGATGAAAAAGGCGCGTGAACCAGCCCTTACGCGTGGGCACAAGTATTGATAAGGAGTACATAATTAGGAATAGGTAGGCTGATGAAAATATCCTAAGAAATTATATTAATAGGCTAGTGAATCGAAGCGGATCTCTGTCTGAAGGGACAGAGAATAGAAGTGATGTGATCAGGGTGTAATGGTCCGATACGCAGAGTGGTTCATTCAGTCGGCAAGTGTTGTCAATTGCAAACGGGCCTTACCAGCCTACGCTTGCGCTCTTCTCACGCTCCTCCTCCTTCTCTCTCTCTTGCTCCTCGATTCAAGGACCCCACGGTCCCGCCTTATTTCCTACGCGAAAGCGGAAAAACATGACACCGATTCTCGTTGTTGGGTATGTGAGGAAGAGTGGGAAACACACAAGAAGCTCAAAGAAAGAAGCACTCACACAAGGAAGGCAATGGCTGGAATAGCTCTCTATTGATGAATGTTCCAAAAAAAATAGGAGCTGAAATATATATCCCTAAGTACTAAGTACCACCACATATGAGTGACTCATGTATGTGGTAACATGGGGAAAAAACCTCTAGCCAGCACTAGAGTAAAAAGTGCCCATGTATAGCTCAAAGAAAGAAGCACTCACACAAGGAAGGCAATGGCTGGAATAGCTCTCTATTGATGAATGTTCCAAAAAAAAATAGGAGCTGAAATATATATCCCTAAGTACTAAGTACCACCACATATGAGTGACTCATGTATGTGGTAACATGGGGAAAAAACCTCTAGCCAGCACTAGAGTAAAAAGTGCCCATGTATAGGGAAAATGGTTCACATCAAAGCTACTAGAGGAACACGCAAGTGTAACAAACCCCCCTGGAGCGAATGATATGAACATGTACAAGGAGTGACAGATCAGCCCCCACAAGGCAATAAGCCTAAAGCTTTGCGAAAAGCTTCAAACTTTTCTCGTGGAAGAGCTTTGGTGAATATGTCTGCCACGTTATCTTGTGTAGGCACATATACCAAATCAATATCTCCTGCATGAAAGCGCTCTCTCACATAGTGATAATGCACCTCAATGTGTTTGGTCCGTGCATGAAATACAGGATTTCGTGCAACAGCCAATGCACTCTGACTATCTGTGAGAATACGTGTAGCAACTTCAATCTCCATGCAAAGATCCATCAAAAGGCGTCTTAGCCATATACACTCCACTGTAGCTGTGAAAACTGCCCTGTACTCAGCTTCACAACTTGATGTCGCCATTGTAGGTTGCTTTTTACTCAACCAAGATATACATGAGTTTCCAAAGAAAAAGCAATTACCACTAGTGGACACGCGAGTATCATAACAACCAGCCCAATCACTATCTGTAAAAGCATGCAAGCATGGCTGAGTATCTCTGCCATAAAAGAGACCCAAGCTCAAAGTGCCTCTAAGATATCTGAACACACGTTTCACTGCTTGCCAATGCTTAGTGCCAGGGCTATGCATGAATCGACTCAATTGGGAGACTGCATACTGTATATCCGGCCTTGTATTGCATGCATATATAAGACATCCCACAGCTTGTTGATAAAGAGAAGTATCAAACGCATCACTAGAATCCTCAACAGAGAACCTAAATCCTGTCTCCACAGGTGTATAAACCGGCTTGCAATCCTCAAAGTCAAAACGCTGAAGTAGTTTTTCAACATACTTTCCTTGATGCATAAACATTCCCCCCTCAACGGATACAAAATGGATGCCAAGATAGTAGCTCAAAAGACCAAGATAAGTGACTTCAAAAGTATGCTGCAAATCAGCCATAAGAAAATCGAGTTTTGCATCACATGACCCAGTCAAGAGTATGTCATCAACATAAAGAACGAGCACTAGAAGATCAGCCCCATCTTTGCGTACATAAAGTGTGCTTTCAATCGGACTACATGTGAAGCCAAGAGAAATCAAGTGCTTATGGATTTTTTCATACCATGCACGCGGAGCTTGCTTGAGACCATACAAGGCCTTATGCAAGCGACAAACCATATGCTCTTTCTCTTTCGTAGCAAATCCAGGAGGTTGCTTCACATAAACCTCTTCTTGCAAATCACCATTTAAAAAGGCTGTTTTTATGTCCAATTGATGCATTTTCTAACCTCTTTGGGCAGCCAATGCAACCACGGTACGAATGGTAGTCATGCGTGAAGTAGGTGCAAAAGTTTCCTCATAATCAATGCCATATTGTTGGGCATATCCTTTGGCAACCAATCTAGCTTTGTAGCGATCAATACTACCATCGGGCTTTCGTTTAATCTTGTAAACCCACCTAGTACCAATCACATTCTTTCCTTTTGGCAATTCACATAACTCCCAAGTACCATTTTTATGAATGGAATCCATTTCTGATTGCATAGCACTCATCCAATGTGGATCATCACATGCATCTTCAAAAGTAAGTGGCTCCTCATTACATGCTATTGCAACAATAGAATAATCCACAAAATTACCTGATGCATGGCGAGAGCTTGATCTTGTTTTACCAAGTAAAGGTGCACTCAATTTGCTATCTTGCAAAGTTTGTTTCAGCCACCTCGGCATAGTTTGTGACCTCTCGATAGCCATACGTTCATTATGTAATACATCTTCAATATGTACATCATGCGTGGGCTGAATTTCATGCTCATTTTCAGCCACATTTGGTTGGACATTTCGTGCATTTTCAACACTTAGTTGCTGGAAATTTTTATCCCTTTGAGACTCACTTGGCTGGTCTACATGTCCATGGTCAAGCGCAGCACTTTGGAACAAAGGCATGAGTGTATCAAACACATCTTGTGAGCTAACTGTTGGTTGTTTTTTGCATTCAAGAAAAGGGAAAGCTGAATTTTCAGCAAATACCACATCTCGACTCACAATAATTGTGTCCGTCAATGGATGATACAAACGATATCCCTTACTTTCCGCACTATAACCAACAAATATGCATTTCTTTGCCTTGTCATCAAGTTTGTGACGTTGTTGTGATGGCACAAGAGCATATGCCAAACAACCGAACACACGCATATGACTAACCATAGGTTTATGTCCATTCCAAGCCTCATATGGCGTAATGACTCTCAACGCTTTTGTAGGGCAACGATTCAACACATAATTTGCACACATAACCGCTTCCATCCAAAACTTGTTAGGAAGATGCTTTCCTTTAACCATACATCGTGCCATCTCTAAGAGTGTTCTATTTTTGCGTTCTGCAACACCATTTTGTTGAGGTGTATATGGCACCGTACATTGATGTAAAATACCTCTTTCACAAAGAAAAGCATTAAACTCATGTGACATATATTCGCCACCACGATCCGTGCGTAGAGTCAAGAGCTTATTTGCGGAAAAATTTTCAGCCATAGCTAAAAATGATTTGAAGCAAGAAAAGACTTCATTCTTTGCTTTCATAGGATACACCCATGTATGACGAGTAGCATCATCAATGAAGGTAACAAAATATACATGCTTTCCAAAAGATGGAGTCTTTACAGGACCACACACATCACTATGAACAAGTTGTAATTTTCTTGTAGTGTGTGTATGACTATCTTTTGGAAAAGAAGCACGATGCATTTTTCCAAGAATGCAACCTTCACATGCATGTTTTTCAATGGACTCAAGTGTAGGCAACCCAATAACCATATCCTTCTTTTGCAAGTGAAGCAAACTATTGAAGTTCAAGTGACCAAAACGAGCATGCCAAAGCTCCATTTCAGCCATGGAAGAAGTATGTACAGCCAAGGCATTTAGAGAAGCCCTCTTGTATGTATCTAAACGGTACAAGCCATTGCATAATGTACCGGACATCACGATAACATCACCATTGCTATAATCGTGAACCATGCACTTATCATCAACAAAATGTACATGAAGTCCGGCTTTGGCAATCAAAGGAACCGAAATTAAGTTCTTCTTGATACCGGGCACATACAATACATTCTTTAAGATGACAACACCTCCATTTGCAGCCGAAAGCTCAATTTCTCCTACTCCAATGATAGAATAAGAGGCATTGTTTGCACACACCACATGTCCACCTTTGGGTGCATCTTTCAAGGATGCAAAAAAACTTTTGCATGAAGTAATGTGCTTTGAAGCACCACTATCAAAGAACCAATCCGAATCAATCTCACTTACAACCATACATTTAGAGTGCAATGATGCATCATAATGATATGTAACAACACATGCCCAATAATCTTGAGCCATGTTGGCCTCATCACTCTTTGCACTTGAAACATTTTCAGAAATGGTCATGCCGGATTCCTTCTTCTTCTCATTGCGCTTAACAAGCTTTCTACATTCTTCAATCGTATGGCCAACCTTTCGACAATATTTGCATCTTTTCTTCTTTTGCAAATCACCATCATTAGAGGAATAAGTGAAAGAGGGAGGTTGAGGCTTTGGTTTTGAAGAACCAAAAGCTGAACCATGCTTGCCTTTTCCTTTTTGTGAGATAGCAAGTGCTTGTGTTCCCTCTATCAAACCACTTCTATTCACTCTAGATTGTTCTTCTTGCAAAAGAAGAGACACAACCTCATCAAATGCGTACATATCCGTATTCCCTTTTGCAACCAAACGAATAGTAGTAGCAAAGCTTTGAAAAGATTCGGGTAATCCTTTCAACAACGTAGAGACAAGTGATGTATTCGAAATGATCTCATCAATGTTTGCCAATTGCTCTTTCAAATCTTTAATGCGTGTCACATACACATCTACCAACTCATTTTCAGCCATATATACATCCTCAAGTTGCTTTCTCAAATATGCAACACGTGCTTCGTTACGCACGGCATACAACGAAGCAAGAGTGTCCCATGCTTGTTTGGACGTAGAGCATGACCGAATATGTGGAACTATATGACGCTTCACAGAAAGTGCAATCAATGCATGAGCTTGAGCATCTTTTCCATCCCATCTAAGTTGCTCTTGTGTTGGTGGAGTAGATGAAGTCATTGTGCTCGAAGATGAACTTGTATCTGTGATAGTAGACTGTGAAGTAGTAGGACCGGCGGGGCGTCGATCTACATCTACCACTATGTTCCATAGTTGTTTGGCAACAAGAACGTGTTTCATCATGTAGGACCACATTGGATAGTTTGTCCCATCAAGCTTATCTTCAGCTTGAAGCATGCCAAACAAATCACCATTGTTTGCCATTTTACCAAAGAACAAGAAAGTGGTAAAATATTACCTCAACAAATCGGAAATGAGTGCTGAAAATGCAGCTCACAAACTATCACTCGGATGACGATTTCGACTACACGAACGGCTTCGAAATGGGGGTAAAATAGCAGGGTACCTGCTGAAAATGCGCTCCAAGTGCTGAAATACACTTCTCTATATTCGGAAGTTGATTTGCACAATGAAAAGTGCGCGCGCGCCGCGACACCGCGATGCGGACAACCGAAGATGGAGAGGATGAAGAACTTGGCTCTGATACCACTGTTGGGTATGTGAGGAAGAGTGGGAAACACACAAGAAGCTCAAAGAAAGAAGCACTCACACAAGGAAGGCGATGGCTGGAATAGCTCTCTATTGATGAATGTTCCAAAAAAAAATAGGAGCTGAAATATATATCCCTAAGTACTAAGTACCACCACATATGAGTGACTCATGTATGTGGTAACATGGGGAAAAAACCTCTAGCCAGCACTAGAGTAAAAAGTGCCCATGTATAGGGAAAATGGTTCACATCAAAGCTACTAGAGGAACACGCAAGTGTAACACTCGTCTCCAACGAAACTGATATACCAACTCGATATAGTTATACAAATTTTTTCATTTTTCAATTTGTGAATGAATATAAATTCACTTTTTTTTATAAATTATCTTGTGGTTTAGCGTATTGCTGGGCTAGCCATCCATGATTGTGTAATCTGATTCCCAGTAAGTTTACTCCTAGAAAGCGAATCTGAACCAAAAGAAGTCCAATAGATGCTACTATGGCAGGTCCTTCCTTTCCCCAACATTCAGTCATTTTGGTATGAAGATAAATTGCATGTATTAACCAAGTCACTAACGCCCAAGTCTCTTTAGGATCCCAACTCCGGTAAGATCCCCATGCTTCATTGGCCCATACTGCTCTAGAGAGAATACCAATAGTTGAGAGGGAAAATCCTAAACTTATTATATGATAAGCCCATTGATCCAGTTGATTAACAAGTCGACACTTACGCATATTAGGGGATAGCAAATAGAAAAAAGACCTTTCCACATAAGCTTCTCTTTGATCAGAATAAAAAAAAGTTGTATCTGACACACAAATATACGTTTCCTGAATGAACCCATGATTAGATTCATAAATGAAACTACCGGTTTTTATATCAAAATAGATAATTGGTAAAGCTATTGTCGATAGAGATCCACATGAAGGGGTTGCGTAGCTCGGTAGCGGCATACTTACATGCATCATCAACCAGTGGGATTGTGAAGCGGGTACTAGCTCCGTGGATTGTTGTATTTCCTCAGGTAGACCCGAAGTAGCAAACACATGAGTTGATGTAGCACCCGGTGCCACAACAACACCTGACCATTCATTTTGATTTCCTATTTTTAATAGTATGTACAATAAGGAGAAGCTCCACGATAGAAACATGGACGATTCATACGGATTGCTCAAGGGTAAATGCTTGGTTTTGACCCACCGAATCAACAAAAAACTTGTTATATGAAGAGTTTAGTCAACTACCATACCTTTATTGATCAAATTATTCAATTTATCAGATTTATAGCTTAGAACGATCCAATGGAGTGAAGTAACGACAAGGAGCATAATGAAAGAAATATGCACACATATGTACTCTATATCAATGTATGTTGTAATAAAGAAGGACCAATCGATCGGTTAATCAGGTTGAATCAGTATAAGATTAATAAATATCTAGCAACTCATACCGTTTGTTACCGTATCCTCCATTTCAAAATTGGATTATTTCATTATAGAAATGCAAGGCCAAATCCATCTCGAACCAAAGGTTGGTTCTCCGGCCATACTTGATCTAGAAATACTCTCTAATTACATACCTCTAGAAAGTTCTAGAACTAAACGATTCTAGAGGGTTCTAGAATATTTTCCAAAATATTCTCAAGAATATTCTGATGCATGTACTTCAGCTCACAGTATAAATTACTTGTAACCTCCTTGATCCCTTTCAAGGGATTCAACACCAGTCATTGACGTGCATCAATCGAGTATTCTCGTTTCTCCCCATCTTGTCTCCTTGATCTTTATCTATGTCTTTATGCTCTTCTGTCTTTCGCAACTTCTTAAGTTCCACGCTCTTAGCCCCATCATCCGTGCTTTGTCCGAGTCCGTGGTTGGTGTGTCCATGACAATTTGAATCCCGTCACACTGGAAGCAGCACCCGTCTTCATCATCGCCCTTGCTTCTAGAGTTACCATCGTCAGCATCCTTACTTCCAGAGTTACCGTCATCAACATCCTTGTTTTAGAGACATCATTGTCATAGTCATCGTTTCTTCTAGAGACACCATCATCACCATAGTCACAATCGTTGTTTCCAGAGATGCTTTCTCATGATCATCGTATTCGTTGCCTTGTCGTCAACATCATCATTTTCAACACCACTTGTTGTCTTCATCAAATGCTACTTCGCCCAACCTTCATCGTCATCAACACTACTTTGCATGGTCTTTCATTATCATCATTGTTCCACCCACTTCATTATCATTGTCATCATCTATAGGTATCATTTTGCATCACGATTTTGGCTAGGATTGATTTTGAATATCACCTTCCCAGTTCCGGTGGTACAACCACTCACTTTCCTAGTGGGGATCGAATCATTGCTCTCTTGCACTCCAAAATTTTCATTTTGGTTCAAGTTTTGCTCCACTTTCCTTTAACAAGGATCGATTTCGATCACTCACATTCTAGTCCTGGTGGGGGTCACAACCGCTCACTTTCTTGGTGGGGATTGTGCCGGTTTCTCGTTAGCACTACCGTTTATGCCATGTTTTGGGTCAACCTCGACTATTTACCCTCTCATGATAGAAGAAGTCGAGTCGACCGCTTCGCCTGCACTCCACTCTTTGGTGTTCCAATTCCCGGTGAGGGTCCCACACATGGTCGCTCACATCTGTTCGTGTCCCGATTCTCAGTGAGGGCCACACATGGTCACTCACGTCCGTTGGTGTTCCTATTCTCGGTGATGATTGCACATGGTTGCTCACACTCGATGATGTTCCAATCTCTAGTGAGGACCTCACATGGTCGCTAACATTTGTTCATGTTCCAATGCCTGGTGAGGGTCGCACATGGTCACTCACCCCCGTTGGTGTTCTTGTTCGTGTGAGGATCGGACATGGTTGCTCGCACCCGTTCGTGTTCTTGTTCTCGGTGCGGACCGCACATGATCCCTCATGCCCATTGGTGTTCATGTTCTTGGTGAGGACCGCACATGGTCTCTCATGCCCATTCATGTTCCAGTCCCTGGTAAGGATCCCACATGGTCACGCATGTTAGCATTGTCGCGTTGTTATGCGCGTGCGTGTAGAAGGGGCGGGACCACCGGGGTCTCGGACTAGGGAGTAGAGGAGAAAGAATAGGACATGATATGGAGACTTAGCTCAAGAGGAGAAGAGGAAAGAATAAGACCACGACATAGAAGGAGAGATCGGCGGAGGCAAGATGTTCAACAAGTTATATTAAAACAACGAATGGTTACAACAATGGTGGCCACATGGTCCGCACCAAACGACTATGAGAAAACCCTAACCGAAGATGAATAAGGAAACCCTAAACGAAACCCTAACCCTAAAATGGTAAGAACTCTAGACTAAGTGGTATACCTCTCATACGCAAAATAGGAAACCCCTCATAAGTGACCCCTCCCTTCCTTTTATAGCCCAAGGAGGGAGGGACCTTACAATGTGGGATAGAATTTCCCCTCTTATTTCTGTACACCATTTCCTAGTATACATGTGCACATGGTGCACACCACCGATTTGCCTATTCCACCCCGGTTTCCGCCTATGGACAAAAATCTTCACGACATCCGTCCCCACCAAACCGCACATCCACCGGTATGTGCCAAGAAAGGAGAAGAGGCGAGATTTTTCGGCCATGGTGATAAAACCGAGGTCCACCGTGTCCTCGTTGGCCTTGCTTGGCTTCGTTTTCCATTTCGAGCACGCCCCTCCCTTCCACACGAACCGTCGTAGCATCCCGTTCCACCGTATCCGTCGCACGTCCTCGAGCCGACAGCTCCAACCGATCCACCACGTCCACCATGTGTCCCCGAAACATCGACTCCATCCGAACCGCCATATCCACCGCACACGTCTTCCTCCCCGGTCGGTCCTCCCGAACGTCATTCCCGATCCGGTCACTCTTTCTTTGTCCGCCACGTAGGTCCTCCGATTAGGCCCTCGGTCACCCCGTTTGCTCGCCGGATTGCGCCCCTCGTGTACCGCTTGTGTTCTATCTCCGGCTCGATCCTCTCTTCGTCTCGAACACCTCGTGCCGATTCGCTCCGTTCCGCGCTCACCTTCTGTAGACTCTTTCCGTGTGCCCTTGTTGTCTCCCGAACATGCGCTCGTTCTTCGGTCCCTCGGCAACCTCATTACGCGCTCCTCGCTTCTCCCTCGCTCGTCGTGCTCTCTCTCCGTAGAGTGTACCGTCATCCCGACCACCATGTCAGTGTCCTTCGCGACTCCCGTTACCGCTTCATCCCAACTCTCGTCCTCTTGGCCCGCTTGGCCTCGCATGCCTTCCAGGACGCCACGCTTCCTCTTTCCGGCGCGTAGCCCGTTGCTCTCCACGCACCTCCCCCGGTTCTCAAGACATAGCCTTCCATGCTCGCCGATCATCCGCCGATACCGGCACCTCACTGCTCCGTCTCTCGCCGCATGCATTCCTCGCAAAGGCTCGTATGTCCTCCGGGTGTGCTCCCGATCTCTCCGATCGCACTCCGGATTCCGCCCTTTTCGTGTCGCGTATGTTCCTCCTTTGGTTTTATCGTCTTTGCATGCCGAACACCTCGGTGTGTCGACTCTTCCCGCTCCGCGCTTGCCTTCCGTAGGTTCTTCCCGTGCGCCGATGTTGTCCCCCGAATATGCGCTCATTCTTTGGCCCTTAGGTGACCCCATTACGCGCACCTCGATTCTCCCTTGCTCTTCGTGCTCTCTCGTAGTAAAGCGTATCGTCATCCCAACCTCCGTGTCGGTGTCCCTCGAGGCTCTCGTTACCGCCTCGCCTCGACTTGCGCCCTCTCAGCCCGCCTGGCCCGCTCGGTCGCACACATCCTTTGGGATGCCCCGTTTGCTCTTCACGGTACGTGACCCTCCGTTCTCCACGCATCCCCTCCATTTTCGCAGACACAATCCTTCGTTCATGCCGATCACGCTCGTCTCGTTCCGTCGATCTTGGCGTCTCGTCGCACCGTCCGTCGTCCCGCGCTTGCCTCTCGAAGGCTTCCTCCGACCTCACCGTCGGTCACTTGTTGCGGCTCCTCCGAATGCACGCTTGCTTCTTGGCCCTTCGCCGGCCGTAGTGCATACTTCGTATTATGCGCCTCATCCACCGTAGACCCGACCTTCGCGTTGGTCTCTTCTTCCTCCGTTGTCGTAGCCCATTCCGACTCGGGCTTGCCGACTTGGCCTCGCTCGTCCATTATTTCATACCGGATATCTACACCGATATCCAACTCCGCATCGGCCTCTAACTCCTCGCCGCCACCCGCCATCTCTTCGGTCCTATGTTGATCCGCAACCGCCGAACTCTCAAGAATAGGTGTGGAGGGTTCCCCTTGCTCTCGGTCTTCCGCCAAGCCATAATCACCGTGCCCGGTTAGCCTCCTTCTCGCGCTCACCGGCTCCCACCGTGTGTTGTGGCTCGTACGCCTCGGCCTCCAATCATGCAGACATAGCCTTCACCCGGATTGGTCTCGGCCGATCGAGTTCCGGTTTGGTCGGCTACCTTTCCTAACCGTAACCGGCTGGTACATGTTTGTCCGCACAAATCCGGCCTTGCCGGCTCTTCTTCCGGTCGTGTCGGATTATCGACCGGTTCATCTTCCGGTCGGGTCGGTTCATCCTCCAATCATGCAGACATAGCCTTCACCCGGATTGGTCTCGGCCGATCGAGTTCCGGTTTGGTCAGCTACCTTTCCTAACCGTAACCGGCTGGTACATGTTTGTCCGCACAAATCCGGCCTTGCCGGCTCTTCTTCCGGTCGTGTCGGATTATCGACCGGTTCATCTTCCGGTCGGGTCGGTTCCCGACTCTCTCCTCCTTGCCGCTCCCAACCTCTCCGTCGGTCCTCTTGTATATGCCCGTTCCGAGCCTCGCATCCTCATCTTCACACGTGTTCGCTCCGGGCCATTCCTTCTCACGGCCACCATCCTTCTCTCCGGTCTCCGGCCCCGATGTCGAGGGGTCTCTCCTCCGTCCGCTATGACCTTCCTCGTCTTCGTTTCGATCGTCCGCTTTGCCGCCACCACCGCCCATTGCTCTAGGTCTCACATGGGCTCTTGGGCCGACCGCCGAAGCCTCTAGGGCCGGTGTGGTTAAGGACCTAGCACCCCCACTCGTTGTGTCTGTAGTCGCTTCCGTCTGGACGTCGTTGTCCGCGGCTACCCCGCCTCCAATCGCGCAAGCCTCGATTACACTTGCTGTCGTCTCTTCCATGTCGTCGTCTCGGTTGCCCACCTTGCTGCCGCCACCGCCCGTCGCTCTAGGTCTCACGCCGGCACTCGGGCCGACCTCCGGAGCCTCTAGGACCGGCGTGTGTAAGGTCGCGGCACCGCCACTCGTTATGTTCGTAGCCACCTCTATCCGGATGTCGTTGTCCGTGGCTACCCTATCCCCGATCACGGAAGCCTCAATTACGCTTGCCGCCTCCTCTTCCTCGATCTCCTTGCCGTCGTCTTGGCTGCCTGCCTTGCCGCCGCCACCGTTCATCACTCTAGGTCTCACACCGGCTCTCGGGCCGGATACCAGAGTCTCTAGAATCGGTGTGGGTAAGGACCCGGCACCGCCGCTTGTCTCCTCCCCACTCGATGTTTCGGGCTGCCATGCCCCGAATCCGTAGTTACCGGCCTCCATGGCCGTCCCTTGACCACAAGGCAAGAGGGTCGCTTGCTCCGCACCTTCTCCCATGTCTCCGTCGTACGCTCTTCCGACTTCCGTATAGGCCCCGTCTTCTACGCTTAGGGAGGCTTCTTCCTCCGCATCCTCTGATCGGCTTGGGCCCAACTCCGTAATAAGCCCTTCTTCGGCTTCGAACTTCACCTTCATGCTCTTGCACACCTCCCATACCAACGCCTCGAAGTCGTACTCCTCCGGTTGATCGCGCGTTAAGCTCTTTTCCGGCGGTGGTGTGTAGCCGCCCACCTCCCTCTCTTTTCTGTCACTCGCGGGCCAAGTCGTTGCCGACCGCTCCCCATCATATTGCCGGCATACCCACTTTGGTTTCGCGTATCCGTATGCCTCCATTAGAGCTCCCTCGAAGGACTCCCACGACTCGTGAGCTTCTTGAAGCTCCTTGACCTCTTTATGCACCGATATGGCCGCCACTCGACGAAAATACTCTAGCCGCATCGCTTCGTCCACGCCCCACTCCGTCATCTCGGCATCGTACACTTCCAAGAACCCCGGGACATCGTCCCCGTTGAATCGGCCGACTCGATTGACCACCGTCTCGACGGCTTGTTGAGCCACATCTCGCCTCGCCTTTTTCTGTCGCACATCCATCACGATCTTTGCCATCATCTCCTCGAAGTCGAAGTCTTCTTCCATCTCCATGCTCCCTTGCCGCCCTTCACGTCGGGTTCACCAAAGATGTCGCGTTGTTACGCGCATGCGTGTAGAAGGGGCAGGACCACCGGGGTCTCGGACTAGGGAGTAGAGGAGAAAGAATAGGACATGATATGGAGGCTTAGCTCAAGAGGAGAAGAGGAAAGAATAAGACCACGACATAGAAGGAGAGATCGACGGAGGCAAGATGTTCAACAAGTTATATTAAAACAACGAATGGTTACAACAATGGTGGCCACATGGGCCGCACCAAACGACTATGAGAAAATCCTAACCGAAGATGAATTAGGAAACCCTAAACGAAACCCTAACCCTAAAACGGTAAGAACTCTAGACTAAGTGGTATACCTCTCATACGCAAAATAGGCAACCCCTCATAAGTGACCCCTCCCTTCCTTTTATAGCCCAAGGAGGGAGGGACCTTACAATGTGGGATAGAATTTCCCCTCTTATTTCTATACATCATTTCCTAGTATACATGTGCACATGGTGCACACCACCAATTTGCCTATTCCACCCCGGTTTCCGCCTATGGACGAAAATCTTCACGACAGCGTTCCAATCTACGGTGCGGACAACACACGGTTGCTCTTGCCCGTTGGTGCTCCAATTCCCGGTGAGGACCACACATGGTCGCTCATGTTCACTTGTGTTCCTAATTCTGGTGAGGATTTCTCATGGTCGCTCATTCATCAATCTACTTTGGTTTTCTCTTTCAACTCATCCCTACACCATGCTTTCGAAAAGGCGGTCATAAAGGGGAGGATAATGTCACGACACAGTGACATAAAATATACAGTTGATTTGGATTGAACTTGCAACCTCACGTTCTACAAGATGTCATGCTCAACCATTTTGATATGAGCATGTATTTGTATATAATATACTTGATCTAGAAATACCCTCTAGTTACATACATCTAGAAAATTTTAGAGGGTTCTAGAATATTCTCCCAAATATTCTCAAGAATATTCTAATGCATGTACTTCAACTCACATTATAAATACCTGTAAACTCCTTGAATCCTTTCGAGGGCTTTAACACTAGTCATTGTCACATCAATCGAGTATTCTCATTTCGCCCCATCTTGTCTCCTTGATCTTTATGCTCTTGTCTCTTTCCCAGCTTCTTAAGTTCCACGCTCTTAGCCCCATCATCCACGCTCCATCCGAGTTCGTGGTTGGTGTCTCTATGACACATGGTTGTGTCGGTCCAATATACCATCGCCCGATCCTTCGTGCCGCTTACATATCGCAAGATCCTTTGTGCACACTGAAGGTGTCCAGTCGTCGATTGCGACATAAATTGACTAATCAGTCCGACTGGATAGCTAAGGTCCAGATGGGTGATGGTAAGATATATTAGGCTTCCGACCATCTATCGGAACCCTGTCGGGTCGCATGTCATGCCCGAAGCTTGGCGAAGCTTGACATTTTTGTCCAGAGGAGTTGCGATGGATTTACAATACGTCATCCCAAACTTGAAGAGTATATTCATCACATAATGTCATTGGTTGATCAATATGCCTTCCGGGGTGTGGATCACTTCGATCCCAATGAACTAATGAAGATCCGCCAAATCCTTCATGTCGAATAATGTGGCACGCTGGGACTTGACACGAGCAATTTCCTCTAGGTCGGAGCCGACAATGACTAAATCATCAACATAAAGCAAAATGCTTACTGGCCCATTCCGACCCGGCCGGATGAACAGTGAAGAATCTGATTTCTACATAGCGAACCCCATCTGACGCAGTCACTGCATGATCTTCGCATTCGAATCACGCGGGACTTGCTTTAGTCCGTAGAGGGACTTCTTCAGTCGGTAAACGACCGACATGTTCAATCCGGAGTGAAATCCAGGAGGTTGCACCATGTACACTTGTTCCTCAAGTTGTATTTGCAGGAATGTGTTCTTCACGTCCATTTGATTTAGATGTCATTCCTTCGCAACCGCTACTGCCAACAACATTTGAACGGTTGTCATCTTGGCAATCGGCATAAATGTCTCGTCATAGTTGATGTCGTGTTGTTGTGCGTAGCCTTTGGCCACCAATCGGGCTTTGTATCGGTTGACGGAGTCGTCGGCGTTGTACTTGACCTTGTACACCCACCTGCACCCGATCGGCTTCACACCCTTGGGGGCATCAACCAGGTCAAATGTCTCATTTTCCGTCAATGCGCGCATCTCTTCCTCCATGGCGGCATGCCAATTTGCATCCTTCACTGCCTTTGCGTAGCTCTCCGGATCACGCATGTCTGCCACCTTCACCATAGACGCATAGTGATGCGCCATATACTCATTGTATCCATATCGAACTTCAAGGTTCTTCTGGTGGGTTGATCAACACAATTTATGCTTTGCTGATTAGACCTCAACTCCGAAGGTTGTTCGATGCTCCTAGTCGTGCCGGATTCACTCCGATCCGATGCACTGGCCTCTGCGCCATACTCCGACATCTTCATCTTCCCCTTCTCCTTACGCATAAACCATCTCCTCGCCTTCTAGCGCGGGGACTGCACGACTAAGACTTCACTACTTGTTGGCTCTTCATCAAGTTGGCCATTCCAACTCAGTTCCCCATTCGGCCCGTTGAGTCGGAATGAGATTGGACTCTCTTCTAGAGTGTCGATATCTTGTTCATTCAGAGGATTGTCCTCACTAGCCTCATCTCCAACAATCAGCTCAGAGTCTTTGGGGATCGAAGACGGAAGGGAATACCAAGACAACAATTCGTCAAAGACGACATCACGAATCACTCTCACTTGCTTTGTTCGGGGATGGTAGCACTTGTACCCCTTCTACTCGTGTGAGTAGCCAACCAAGATACATTTCTCTGACTTGGCATCCAACTTCCATCGTCTCTCATTAGGTATATGCACATATGCAATGCTATCGAACACCCTGAGGTCCTTTTGCGAACATTGCGACGCCAACATCATTGGTCTCGAGGATAAAAATCCTCCTGTCTCTACGCCCACGCACGATTAGTCGACCCTCGTCCTCGATGAAGCAGCCAAGGAAATTGAATCGTACCTACATGCCTTGATCGATTATTTGAGCGATGGATACCAAGTTTTTAGCAATCATCGGAACATGCAATATGTTCCACATCACCCCCTTTTGTCCGACATTGTTGAATGGTACATCACCCATGTGCTCGACGGGATGCGTAGTGTTGTTGCTTGTTTCGACAACTCCTGGCTACTTTGGCTTCTCAAGAAAGGAGAACCATTCTGAATGATTCATCATATGGTTGGAAGCTCCGGTGTCAACGTACCAAACCTCCTCGGGCTTCAAGGTATGTGTACCTACTCGATTAATGTTGTGCTTCAGCATGAGGGCATGGCCTGTTTCGGCTTGGCCTGAGCCTTCGGTGAAGTGTGATCTATGATGCTTATGTGCATATCCCCGGCTCTATCCGGTTGTGTCCGAATCGACACGCTTCTTCCAACCCTCGCTTTCTCTGTGGCCCTTCCGGCCACAGTACTAGCAGTTTATCGTTGGCTTCCCTTGTCAACTTCTAGCGCCATTTGAACTCCCCCTACTCATGGAGGGTCCACTACTGTCGGCACATAACTTAGGCACATTTAGCCACTCAAATTAAACCTTAAATAAAGGAAAGAAATCATATATCACACATTAAGGCAACAATATATCTTCATTTATACAAGGGAAGAGCACTTACGAAAGAATCTTATGGTTTAAGTTGGGGGTAGGAATGTTTAAGCTTTGCTTATGGAAATGGAAGAGCAAAATCTAACGATATTAAAGATAAAGAAGTCCAACTTAAGTTACAATTCAAAAATGAAGAAGATGAAGTAGATACTAGATAGCTTGTATTTCCACTTTTATATCCCACTCACATTGTATTAAATTTTAAATTCCATCCTTTTTACACTGTTGATTATTAGGCTTTTATCCTAAGGTTCAACTAGTCTCTTTTGTTGTGTTGTTGGTGTTGTGAAAGAAGGGATCAAGGCAATACTTCCAATAGTTGCTTAACATTTCCTTGACCTAATTGGTGCACACTCATAGTGGGGTCACAAATTGTGATCCATTGGCTCCAGGTATGCACGTTACAAGCTAGGACATTGGGATTCTAATGGGGTTCAGTGTTTAAGAGGTGGGTTACAATAAGTATTTTGTCCACAATAGGATTTGAAATTTGAAATCTCTACTTCAAGAGGCATTATACTAACCAATACAAAAAATAACATTAGGTAAAATGAAAGTAGAATTGTCAAGTCTAAATGTAGGTCTATTAGCTTTATTAATTGATATTTTGTATTATGGTTCGCCACATGGCAAATGAAACATGGAAAGTGAAAATGACCTCTTTAACACTAATAGAGAGCTCACAAAGGATATGCATGTGAAAGAAAAGCATGAGACAAGCTGAATGTAACATGAGTTTATGAGAGAAGACATGGATAATACAGAATAAAAAAAAGAACTATGATATATTAGGAGAAGGTAGATGCTTAGTTTATTACTATTTTATTAATCTTCTTTATTTAAACAATTATCTTTTAAAAAGCAATTACACTAATTGCACATATTAATCTTGTTGGTTCAAACAATTCTCTTTTGAAAAACAATTGCTCTAGGTCAAGTCTAATCTATTCTAATATTGTTTATATAATCTTGATCTCTAACTATCTTGATAATTATGTCTTTTACTGATTCTAGTCGAATCTCTCAATTAACATATAAATGACTCTCTCTTCTGTCATATTACAAACTCTTCACCACAAAATAATCCATCTCCCCATTCAGAACCTCCACCTAGCCATGCATAGATCCATAGCTCTTAGCAAGGACAATGTCAAAGCATGTTGCTATACCCTTATTTTGTGGTGTGTAAGACTGCGAGGATAGATAGAGTAGATCACCAACAACAATTATGATCATATGTGCCTATGTGGCACTCACATGCTATTATGTATGGTTCCGAAAGGCATGTTTCACCATTTGATTGAATTTAAATTGAGACTTTCCTTTACATATCTTGTTGTTACATAGATGATGATTATTTATTGTGTTTGACTTTCGACATACATAGTTATCCGGAAAAGGAATTGTTTGGGAAAATTTTGTTGGGATTAACTACCATGATTTATCCTCAAAATGACCTAAAATTGAATGTATGTTGAAAAGGTGGAAGGGAAATCATAATATTTGCATGAACACTTTTCTTTGGGTATCTTCTTGTTATATTAATTGCAATCATTTATAATATGTACGACATCAGATATATATGGACATTTCGATTAGAAATCATGTGGACAAAACATGTTGGGATTAACTACTATGGTTTATCCCCATAGCAAGCAAAAATTGAGTACATGCTTAGATCGTCAAAGGGAAATCTTAGTGTTTGGAGTTTGCCATAAGGACATGGTGCGGTGTGCATGATAGCAGAAAAATGACAAAATGGCTAAGATTTGGTTTTGGTTGATCATTGAGAGAAAAGACGACAAAATGAAGATCAAGACATTGTCGAAACATAGCTCAAATGGTAAGAGTTAGTTATTGAAACAACATAGGTGAAAGGTTTAATATCAAATAAAGGTGACAGAGTGACAAGGAAGCATGCAGTTGTGAGGAAAAGAAGTGTCTGTAAAAGAGGTGCCACTCTTTTTATTTGAGAAAGGAGCTTCAAAATATTCTAAAATTAGCAAGACAAAACTCATTGTTGGGGTTGATGTTTTGGGAGTTTGAAAGCCTAGGCTTCAACAAGAAAACAATAACTACGAAGTATTAAATCACAAGTCTTTCCTTTGTGTATCTTGTTGTTACAAATTACAATAATCAATATAGTCATTTATAGTATGTTTGACATTCGCCATTTACAGCTTGAGTAGCCATGGGTTGCCCATAGTTTGGCTCAAACCAAATCAAACCATTAAAGCTTTGGTTTAATGGTTTATCGATTCAAATATAATTAAATGGTTTGGTTTGCTTTCAAATATCACTCAACACTTAGGTTTGGTTTCAAATATCATTAAATGGTTTAGTTTCAACTAGGTTTGGTTTCAGTTGGGTTTGTTCTAAATTTAAGGCCTTTTCATTTAATGATTAAATTAATTTAACTTAAATGTTATTTTATTAAATACATTTTGTTTAATTACTCATTAATTTGACTTAAATAGTTTTGTTTGGTTTCAACTTTTCCTTAAACGAATTGGTTTAAATGGTTTGGATTGAGTTGAAATGGTTTGGTTTTGAAGCCATTGTACAAACCAAACTAGGCCCATACCTAATCTCAAGTATGATTAATATCTTGGGATTAACTATAAGGACCCATTCTAATTTCAAATACAAATCATATGTGCAAATTGTCGACGTGAACTACAACCTGTTGCATAGTTGATAGTTATTGTTCTACTTGTTTCGTATACGACATCATTTGTTTGTTTGATCATATGCTTATACTAGCCTTTGTATCACAATAGAAGTGAGATGAAATGTCTACCTATGTTTTCTCTATGTACAGTTTTTAAGTAATATACTAAGGTGCATTTTTCTTTAAAAAATAAAAAAACTACGACCTGATCGGAAATCTGGATTTGTTTTTGCAATTATAAATGATCTTTGCTCATTAATTAGAAAATATCAATGGTTGCTCGAAATATAAATGTGATTTGTTTTTGCAATTATAAATGATCTTTGCTCATTAATTAGATAATATCAATGGTTGCTCGAAGTATAAATGATTGTTCAATAATTTCATATGGATCAATGATATTATTCAATGTTTCATGAGTTAGATAATCATTTTAATTTTTAATGATTCATGAGTGTCATGTATAATTTTATTGTTTTTTTATTTTTTTATTTTGACAAATGCGTTTTAAAACACTAATATTCATTATATTCATATTTGTGAAAGTACGATAAGCCAAACAAAACACATTCACATGTAATCAAAGTGTCCATCAATGGGGAGATTTGCACCTCATAGAAAACCCATGCAAGTTTGTCATACTTGGTCCATATATGCCATATTTGACATATAACATGTCATTTTCTCCTTTCAAAGACATTAATGTTACATTGTTTCTCTCCTTATAGTTATGACACATGTGTTAGTGATATTGACAACACACCTTGAGATAATAAAAAAGTGTACTAAGTATAGACTAGTTTTTCCTAATTCCAATCCCCATCGTGATTTTTATGCACTACTCTTTTCATTGCTCATTCTTTCGTTATGAAACGTGTTCTTAATGTCGTTGACTACATACCTTGAGTTATAGATGACTAGGAAGTGTAGTACGTAGATGCTTAGGAAGTGTATTATGTCAGAGACTAGTTTTTCTCTCTTCATAATCCATTCTTGATTTAGATGTACAAACAACTCTTTTCCTTTTGTACTCTTTGGTTATGAGGCATACGTCTTGTTAACACCCACTTCATACCTTGAGCCTTGTATATTAGGAATTATACTAGATAGAGACTAGTTTTTCTAGCTTCCAATTCATTTCTTCATATGCACTACTCTTTTCATTGCTCATTCTTTTGTTATGAAACATGTTATTAAGGCCGTTGACTACATACCTTGAGCTATAGATGACTAGGAAGTGTATTACGTAGATGCTTAGGAAGTGTATTACGTCATAGACTAGTTTTTCTCTCTTCATAATCCATTCTTAATTTAGATGTACAAACAACTCTTTTCCTTTCGTACTCTTTGGTTATGAGACATACATCTTGTTAACACCCACTTCATACTTTGAGCCTTGTATATTAGGAATTATACTAGATAGAGAAGTCTAGTTTTTCTAGCTTCCAATTCATTTCTTCCATTCATGTGCACAACTCTTTTCCTTGCACACTCTTTGTTTATGAGACATGTGTTATGAACATTGTCTATTATAAACATTGAGCTTGAGATAATTAGGAAGTCTACAAAACATTCAGCTTGAGATTATTAGGAAGTGTATAAGATTTATAGATTATTAGAAAGTGTAGGGGTAGAGGCTAGCTTTTCTAGCTTCCCACTCCTTTCTAGGATTCAATGGAGATAATCAAAGCTACTATTAGAATCCTCCAAGAGGACATTTTAGATCAGCTTATTCATGCTTTCCATCAAGTTTTCCAACAATCCATCGAGCTTCGCCTCGTTAGCCTTGACAATACTTGTAAGTCGAACTATCCTCACATAATGTTTTCCTTACATTTTGCTCAAGAGGCGTGTTAATTGTGTGCTCATTTTTGTACTACTTCACAAATAATTACACAACACTAATCACTTGTTTTATTGTAGGTTTCAGTTTGTTAAGTCTCATGGAGCTATTAGTGTTTCATTTTTCGATGCATTTTCAGGTCCTATGGGAGCAAAAGTGAGCTCAGTGTCAATCCTATCAATGTTGGGTGGATCTCAAGATAAATCAGACACACTTCTTACAACATGTTTCTTTGTGAGTCCTGATTTTGGAAGGCCAGGAGTTATCTTATTGGACAATCATGACAACAAGGAGTTTTATCTCAAATCAATCACTTTGCAGATGCTTGATAATACCCAAATTTACTTCCCATGCCACACTTGGATAAACCATTCCAAACTCTATTTTGGTCAACCTCGCATCTTCTTCACAAATGATGTTAGTTGCATTCTCTCTCCTCTTTCTCTTTTCTCCTAAAATTATGTATAACACAAAATTACAAAGGAACAAAGACAAGGTCAAGGTACCACTACTCATATAATAAAGACACTAATTGATGACAACTTTCTCTATTTGTATACGCTTAGAACATTAACTCTTCACAATGATAATATATAGCATTGTAGGGAACTTTACTAGCCTAATTAGAATTATTTTGGTTTCTTGTTAATTAGATTATATTTCTCCTTGTTTTCATTTCCTTTGTAATCAACTTAGGTTATCAACTTATGTTATCAACCTACTAATAAGCTGCTTAGGTTATCAACTTATGATCATCATATTAAATTCTTCATTCCTTATCTATCACTTCTAAATTACATGCCATATTAGTTTATTGAACTAATTGTTGATGCCTCTCTATTTCATTTTCTCTCTATTGTTATAATATTCGATCACAATTATTTTTTGTGACTAGTATTCCAATGTAATATGTATTGATCATGTGCTCATTTGGATCCACTATCAAATTCTCCAACTATGCATTGGATGCTTTATAACTAGCCACAAAAATGAAAGTTTGCATTCCAAGTCAGCCAAATTTGGGTAAAACCTCTAGAAACTCGTCTAATGATATTCGTGGGAACTATAAACCAAGTTATTATTTGAGAAGACAAGATAGGGGGACTTAAATCTATATCATTGTTTTATTCTAAAAATAACTTCAAAAAGTCCCTTGGTAGTTTGCATACATGCTCAATACTATTGTGGCCTGCCATAACATTAAGCCATAGGTGAACATAGTCTATTGGTTATAATTTTTCCTTTAGAAAACCAAGCAATACTTTTGTCATAAAACATTTAAAAACTCTAAATGGTCACTAGGAGCAACATTGTCCATGGATCTATTTAACTTAGTTGAGATGTTGCATTATCTAGTTGTGGGTTGTAAGGAAGTTTTTCAATAGTGGTAGCCAACTCAAGTGGTGGACAATGAAGAAGTAGTAAAGATAGTGAACTCATGCAAGGGATGTGTGAGAACACTCAAGTTCCTCTTTGACTAAGATAATGTCTACCCCTGCACGTCACTCCAATAATGTTGTAATTCCAACTACTTTGAGACATACATGATTGCTCAACACTCAAGCATGAAAATACTTAATAAACACTTCAATTTAAGTCGAACGAAAGAAGTTATGTTCACAATATAACAATAAATTTGTACCCACTTTTTGTCTACCTTCGTCATGCTTGTTATATATATTTATCCTAGGCCCTTTATAGGCTAAAGTGACTTGCAATCATGGCTTGCTCCTCAAAAACTGAATGCTTTATCCTCTAAAAATTCCCACACAACCCATAGTTGGGCCCTTATGTGGCCCTTGGATTTAGGCATTTTTCTATTTATAAATTTGTTTTGTATATTGAATTTACATGTCCCTTGTAGAATGATGGGCACAAACTCTCACCAACCACTATATTACAGTTGAAAGGAAAGGGCTAGTTATAGAAATGGAGCATACTTGTTTCATGTGCCAAGGTCCACACGTGGTAATGACGTAATTGCCCAAACACGGAGGACTATTATAACTATGCCACTATATTGCCTGCAATATAACCATGGAGGCATATGATATTGAAAATGCCATTAGATTATATAGGCATCACTCCAAGGAACAACAAGATTAAAATCCTGCCCTGCCAACTATATCTAATGTTAAATAGTGGAGATAAGAAACCAAAGCATCAAAAGTGTATATTTTTTCATTCATGGCATGATTTGTGTGCTATACTATTAGAATATATAGGCATCACTCCAACCAAGGAACAACAAGATTAAAAATCCTGCCAACTATATCTATATCTAATGTTAATTAGTGGAAATAAGAAATCAAAGCATCAAAATTGCATATTTTTTCTCATTCATTGCATGACTTGTGTGCTATACTACTACTTGTATAGCCTTACCTTCCGGGCAAAACCCCACCGGCACTTGTGAAGTATCGTCGAAGAGAACTTCTTTCGCTTCGGGGTGATGGGACTGGCGAGAGGGTGCATGGGCAACGAATATACGATTTTGATGTCTACAATGACTTTAGCAACCTGGATCACGATTTGAAGCTCAAAAGGCCCATTTTAGGGGGCTCCAACGAATACCCATATCCTCGTCGGTGTAGAACCGGAAGAAAGCACACAAAACATGGTGAGCTATGTCAATGAATTATATTAAGCACAAACATTTAGTGTACAATATGACCCTTGCTAAAGGTATAACTATACAACATGATGCTCTTAATGTCTCTTACTATGCAAAACTAATGCATGGGAAAGTTAATGAACCTTGGTAAAAGATATCACAATATGTGTAGCCCTCTTCATGGCCCATGCTTTACATATTTGATTCATACAAACTATTGGTGACACTTATGATATAATCTCCATAGGGTTCTATGCAGGAACATTACCACAAAAATAAAAAGTTAGCTTGTACTCTGGGTGTAACCTTAATTCCCAAAAAGTAAAAATGCATTATCTTGGTTGATTTCCTACATGAAAATTGCACTTGATTCATGTTCATACATGCCTCTTATGACCTGCAAAATTGTTTAGATTTGTAGTTTGTTTGAACATAAAGACTAAATCTGATGCAACCATGTCCATCTCACAATTAATATGTAGTGCAATGCAAATATGAATTTCCTCTATATATTTGTATGCAGCAAATACATTATTCATTCAACTGGTTTTCTAATCCCTATTTTTTTTATTCTATAGATAAGCTCTATGAAGAACCAATGATGGGTTTTGATGGTGTTTATTTGCCACGAGATGGACGATTCAGCAAATTCAAGAAGAGTCATTTCATAGCTGTGGGCACGCGGTGTTTCCTCCGTCACTACATTTTCACGATTCAAAGCCTGTTTTTGCGAGATCGGACATTCGGGAAGCATGAGAACATTCATAAATTATATGTCGGACAGCTGAAGCAAAATTCCAAACCCACTGCAGGAACAACGATCGAATTCCCGCCGCCTGGTATCATGCGAGGTAGAAAATTCCTTCTCAAAAGTTGTACATTTCATACATCAAAACTGCTTTTAGTTTCAAAAGTTCTTGCAAAAATTTGCTTTTAGTTTCAAAAACTCATCCAAAAATTTGTTTCTAGTTTCAAATTTTCATGCAAAAATTTGCTTCTAGTTTCAAAAATTCATGCAAAATTTTGCTTTTAGTTTCAAAAATTCATGCAAAATTGCTTCTAGTTTCAAACATTTATGCAAAAATTTGCTGTAAGTTTCAAAAATTCATGCAATATACAAAGTTAATGGAATCACAAGAATCGGCTTTCCGAAATCATGAATACAGTGAATACCGAAGCTTGGAAATCTGATGAGGAATTCGGAAGACAGCGACTTGCAGGAACCAATCCTTTGGTCATCCAACGTCTTGAGGTACATAAAACTCAGATCCTGTATATAGCATGGAAAAATTCAATCCTTTTTATTGCTAATCCAAATTTTGAGAAACTGCAAACTTTTCTTTAAATTTTTATGTTGAAACATTTCCTATGCTCTCAGAGCTTTCCCACAATGAGCACCTTGGATCCTGAGGTGTATGGTGATCCAAAGTCTTCCATCACTGAGGATGATCTTGAACCTTTGCTTGAAGGTTTCTCTGTGAAAGAGGTAATGATGCTAAGTCCATTTTCATCAAACACTTTCAATTCTGGTGAAGAAAAATGAGACAAGAATTTTATGGGATAAGATTTCTCTTCAGAAACTAGAATTTGATTGATTGAACAACCTTTTTTTTTTCCCCCCAGGCATTGGAACACAATTTACTGTACATATTGGATTACCATGATACAATGATGCCTTTCATCAACAGGATTAATAAGCAAGAAGGAAAGACATACGCCTCTCGTACTGTTTTATACCTGACAAGATCTGGGAAGCTCCTCCCTGTTGCAATAGAGCTAACTCTGCCCCCCCCCAAAAAGGGAGAAAAATCTATCAGTAGGGTCTTCACTTCTTCACATTCAGAGTGGTTATGGCAGTTGGCCAAGACTCATGTGGCAGTTGTAGATTCAGGATACCACCAAATTGCCAGCCATTGGTAAGATTGTCTTGCATCCCTTAAGCATAATGATATGATGGCATAATCCTGATAGCATAACATTTGCTGTACCTGTTGAATTGATGGTTATGATCAACCACATAATGATATTAACTCAGAATCTTTCGGTTTACTATCCTTTGATGGTTAAGATCAACCACATAATGATATTAACTCGGAATGTTTCGATTTACTATCCTTTGATGGTTACCTGTTGAATTGATGGTTAAGATCAACCACATTTGGTGTACCTGTTGAATTGATGGTTATGATCAACCACATAATGATATTAGCTCGGAATGTTTCAATTTACTATCCTTTGATGGTTAAGATCAACCACATTTGCTACCTGTTGAATTGATGGTTATGATCGACCACATAATGATATTAACTCGGAATGTTTCCATTTATTATCCTTTGATGTTTCCCTGTTGAATTGATGGTTATGATCAACCACATAATGATATTAACTCGGAATGTTTCGATTTACTATCCTTTGATGGTTACCTGTTGAATTGATGGTTAAGATCAACCACATTTGCTACCTGTTGAATTGATGGTTATGATCGACCACATAATGATATTAACTCGGAATGTTTCCATTTATTATCCTTTGATGTTTACCTGTTGAATTGATGGTTATGATCAACCACATAATGATATTAACGCGGAATGTTTCGATTTACTATCCTTTGATGGTTACCTGTTGAATTGATGGTTAAGATCAACCACATTTGCTACCTGTTGAATTGATGGTTATGATCAACCACATTTACTGCCTGTTGAATTGATGGTTATGATCAACCACATTTACTGCATGTTGAATTGATGGTTATGATCAACCCCATGATAATTTAACTCGAATGTTTCGATTTACTATCCTTTGATTATCGGTTTTTTTTCTGTAGGCTACGAACCCACGCATGTATAGAGCCAATTATAATTGCAACAGCAAGGCAACTCAGCATAATACATCCCATCCACATGCTATTATCACCCCACTTTAAAGATACTCTACACATGAATGCATTTGCACGGTCATCTTTATTAGATGCAGGTGGAAAGATCGAAACACATTATACAAGCGGAGCGTATTCCATGGAGATGTCATCTGCTGTCTATAAAAGCTGGAGGTTTGATATGGAGGGTTTACCTAACGATCTACTTAAAAGGTATATATATATATATATATATATATATGCACAAATGCTTAATAAGAAGGCTTTTTTATCCCAAATTTGCAATTGAATCATGTATGCAAACCATAACCTAAAATTGTTGTGATCATTACTTGCAGTCAGAACCATTGACAACCTAAAAAAACATTTGAATAGAATCTCAAGATATCATCTACTACTCATGAATTGTACATGCATCTAAATCAGTAAAGAACAAGGAGGGAGATCTACAGGTTCAAATTAGTGTTATAGATAGATGTAAAAAAAACACTTACAAAATGGTGGAATTAAGCAATCTAGGTTTCAAAGAATGAATCATGTACAATACAAATTTAAGCAATCTAGGTTTCAAAGCATTAATCCTGAACAATACAAATTTATGCAATCGGGTATTCACTCGTCTGGAAATGTTGGTTTCAAAGTATTAATTATGTTCAAATCATAAACACTTACATAAACACATTAGAGATAGTTTCAAATTAGTGCTAGCTGTAAAGCACACATACACAATGGTCGAATGAAATGTAGCTTTCAAAGCATTAATCATGTACAATACAAATTTAAGCATTCCATTATTCACTGATCTGGCAATGTAGGTTTCAAAGTATGAATTATGTTCAATACATAAACACTTACATAAACACATTAGAGACAGTTTCAAATTAGTGCTAGGTGTAAAACACATCCAAAATGTAGAATGAAATGGAGATTTCAAGGCATTAATCATTGGACAATACAAATTTAAGCATTCCATCATTCACTGATCTGGAAATGGAGGTTTCAAAGTATTAATTATGTTCAATACATACACACATTAGAGACAGTTTCAAATTAGTGCTAGGTGTAAAACACATACAAATAAATGGTAGAATGAAAGGTAGGTTTCCAAGCATTAATCATGTAAAATACAAAATGTGTTTGGATCAGTTTGCTATATTCAGAAACACTTACATAAACAGTAATGCTGATCATGAAGTCATGTGTTTTACTACACAACTTATATTGATTGTTGTGTGTGTGCAGGGGGATGGCAGTAAAGGACCCAAGTGCAAAACATGGGCTAAGGCTCACAATAGAGGACTATCCATATGCGGTAGATGGGTTGGATCTATGGGCGGCCATTCGAGAATGGGTCGGGGACTACGTGAAGTTATATTACATGGACGATGAGGAAGTTGTGAAGGATGAGGAGGTCCAAAGCTGGTGGTTGGAAGTTAGGACAGTTGGGCATGGGGACCATGCCAATGCCCCTTGGTGGCCCACCATGACAAGTGTCGAGAACCTAGTCGAGGTCGGGTCAACCATCATTTGGCTCGCATCGGCCCATCATGCCGCGGTGAACTTTGGGCAATATGCGTATGGCGGGTACATGCCCAACAACCCATGCATGGCGAGGAAGCTCATACCGGAGGAAGGCACCCGGGAATACGATCAGATGGTATCAGACCCCGAGAAGTTCTATCTAGAAACTCTTCCTGGGGATAGGGCCACGACATTCGCCATGGCGGTGCTCGAGATCTTGGCTCAGCATTTGGGTGATGAAGAGTACCTTGGGGAGCGGAACGATTCCCAATGGACCTCGGACAAGCGTGCGATTGCGGCCCTCAAGACATTCCGAAGGAGGCTCATGCAAGTGGAGGCTTCCATTGGAGCTAGGAATTCGGCGGCGGCGGCGGCGGCCCGGGAAGGGAAGCTTCATCATCGGGTGGGTTCGGTGGGATTGCCATACACATTGCTTGCTCCGAGCGGATGTGCGGGGCCAGGACTTACCTTCCGAGGGGTTCCCAACAGCATCTCAATGTGAGAGCATCCCATCCCATCCCATTGATTCATTGATTGATTCATCCATCCATCCATCCATCCATCCATCCATTGATTCATCCATCTCAATGTGAGAGCATCCCATCCCATCCCATTGATTCATTGATTGATTCATCCATCCATCCATCCATCCATCCATTGATTCATCCATCTCAATGTGAGAGCATCCCATCCCATCCCATCCCATTGATTCATCCATCCATCCATCCATTGATTCATTGATTGATTCATCCATCCATCCATTTATTGATTGATTAATGCCTCCATATCCATCCATTCATCCATTCTTTCATCCACCTATCCATCCATTTATCCATCCCATCCACATGTGGAAATATTTAAGCTAAAATATTATATTTATTAATTAGAAACAATTAATTAAGAATAGTTACTTATTAACAAAGCCTCTTTTATGTAAAAGAGACAACTCCTGATTGACGAGTTATAACTTTTGAGCACTCGTCTCTATAAAACAAGCCATTTGGCTAAGAGACAACTCTTGATTGACGAGTTATAACCTTTGAGCAATCGTCTTTATAAAACAAGCCATTTGGCTATCTAACATATTAGAATCAATATAGAACAATTTTTTCTAACTGTTGATCAATCTAGCTATCATTCTCTATTTGTATTGTTGCCCATTTCTACATGGTATCAAATTACTAGATTTCCGCATTTATCAAAATAAGACTAGAGAATCTTAGGAGTGTTTATCCATTTGTCATAAAGACTAGCGCTATCTATCTGCCTTCTTCTATAAAAATGGCACAATCCTTAACTCTTGCGAACATTGTGAACACACATTAACTTTCATTAATAAAGTTTACGAAGCAAAACTTATCACATTTGGAGTGCTCGACTTGAATTATTATTCCAACATTACAAACTTTGGGATGTAGTGTCAAGAGCATCAACAAAACCTTTGCCGCCGAACCTCATCAAATCATTTGGGAAGAGAAAGACTTTGTGGCAAAGATGGAATTGTTAGCGCATATAGTAGATGTTCAAGGAGAAGCATTCAGAAAGCTACAAACTTTGCATCAAATTTGGGAGAAACTAAAGTCATAATACGAACCAAAGACCGATGCAACACAAGTACATACACTACGTGCATATGTCACATTAACAATGAAAAAAGAAGATGATGTAGAGAACTTCCTAACCACTGGGGAAAAGAAATTGGACGATACAATCACATCTGGTTTGGATGTTTCTGAGAAACTACAAAGATGTTTACTATTAGGTGCTTTACCCACTTCTGGGTCATCTTTTATAAGTACACAAAATTCAAATTAACAAGCCACTGTGGAAGACCTCATGGGAGACATAAGACAAGAAGATTCGATGAGAAAGACGAGAAGAAAACATATCGACACAAGCAATTGCTATGGCAGCCTATCAACCTCATTACAAGACACCATAAAGATACAAGAGTTTCAAGAGCCAATGTACTCACACACCTACGACTAAAGGAGGAATGAAGCTCACTAAATCCTCTTGCAACATTCGCAAAAGACCAAGACACACACCACAAGAATGTAAAGCAAAGCAATCGACACCGGAGTAACGAATCATCTCACACATCAATCGAATTGGCTTCAAAAACACACAGATCAATAGAATAAGGATGACCAAGACATACATCAACAAAGAAGGATGACAAATGGTATCTCGACACCGGAGTAACGAATCATCTCACACATCAATCAAATTGGCTTCAAAGGTACATGCCCCTACAAAACCCAATAACTGTTAGATTTGGAAATAATGGAGTAAAGTAAGCATTAGGTAAAGGCCAACTTACTTTTTATCTCCCTGGAGAGGAAACTTCACCGTCGATGATGTGTACCATGTGCCTGGTATCACCAAGTATCTCCACTCAATAAGTCAAGCAACTTCAAATGGAACCATCATCGAATTCCATCATAACCAAGCCGTGATTCGTCATTTGCTCCCAAATGGCCTTACAATACGAATTTCTTGCAAAAGAGAAGGAGGGTTATATACAATTAGTTAAATGTATCCAATAAACCAAATTATCAAAAATCGAGGTTCATGCAACAAAAATCGAAAGAGAACAAGAACTCACCTTGCTTTGGCACTAATGACTTGGACATTCACATATTGCTGCAATGCAGACACTCCAAACTCATAAACTCGCTCAATGAGTCCTAACGGATATGTTCTACAAAATTGACTTATGTGAAGTGCGTTTGTTCGGCAAAATGGCATCATCAAAGTTTCCTACAAGTAATTCACGAAGACGTCGACCTCTTGAACTTGTCCATAGTGGCATATGTGGTCCATATTTTTTCCATAAAAAATATCCTCCATTGGTATTAAAATAGTTCACTATTACAATGATTATTGCATGTGAATGTGTTTGCATCATGTTTTAGACCCGATTTCAGCATACATTTGAAACATTGGACAATGATATAGCGATCGTGGTTTATTTCAAACCCTTTTATCATTGCATTCCAAGATGTAATGTCCCTTATAGATAGAGCATTGAAAATATTTTGTGCGTCTTTGATGCTGCCACATTTGCCATATGTATCTACAAGCGTGTTGCTGACTAGGATCTCTCTATCAAATCCCTTCTTTAAAAAAATTCATGAGTGTTTTGTTGGAGTCTAAGATTGCCATTGCGGAAACATGAACAACATCTATGTTAAGAAGATCACCAAGTTAACAAGTTAAAGCAAGATCAAAGAGATAGAGTGAGAGAAAGTCTTAGACAGAGACAAAGAGGCACACAATGTAAAAATCTTATTCCAAAAGTTACAATACAAGAATTGCGCTATCAACAACTCTCTGAACTAGGTTACAAAGCTAGTTATATACTAATTGGGCTAGGGCAATTGCCCTTTGACTTATTTACAGAATTGTTTTAAACCTAGTTTGTGCAGAGGGACAATGTGAATACGACCATTATACACCCGTATTCGACATGTTTGATGTAGCCTATCTACAGCTCCTAAGCCGCCACATGCTTTCAAGATGAAAATTAAGGTTCATTAGTGGTTGTTGATTAAATCCATTATCAACATATCCAGAAAGTAGAACATTCCATAACACATCATCCCATGTGCAGAGAGACTCTTGAAGATAATGCATGCTTCATGGGTTGCACCACATTTTGCATGTAAGTCGACCAAACTGTTGAATCCAACAAAAAGATCTTTTTCATATGCTTTCCGAAGGATTTCACTATGTCTATTTGACCTTCATTAAGAGCACGATACTTCATGCTTTTAAGACAACAACATATATGTCGCAGTCCACAATCTAAGAGTCCAATAATTAGTGCATTCCATAAGATGCCATCATGTTTAGACTTGTCAAAACCATACACACATTTGGCATAAATGTCAGTTAACAACATACTAGCAATAAACATAGCATTCTCATATCTTGCCAATAAGATTTGGATATGTATTAGATTTTGTCTAATACTAATTGACTTCAAATTTCCACAAGCTCTCACTATACATGCCAATGTGATAACATTCGGAAATAAACTTTCTATCTGAATCTGTGTAAAACAATGTAGCACTTTGTTATCTGGCCCAAACTCAACATATCCTGAGAGTAGTGTGTTCCACAAGAGTAGATCTTGATTTGGCAATGAATCAAAAATATCTTGTGCCTTTGACATCAACCCAAGTTTAGCATGCATATCCAGTAGAGCACAAGCTATTGAAAAATATGAATCATAACCCTCTTCTGCAATCTCCATGTGTAATTTTCGGCATTTTGTGCATTTCTTGGCCCTTGCATAAACTTTCTATGTTTCGAAAAACTTTCGAACCATATACAAATGTGAGAGAATCTTGGGAGATTCCTTCTAGGTTGTCCAGAGGGACAGTGTGAATATGGGCATTTATACACCCGTATTCGACACTCCCTCGTAATGGGCGTATACACTAAGGAGAGGATTGTAGTATAAAACAGGAGAAACAAGTTATAGAAAAAGATGCTAGGATAGATCGGCTTATAGTCGAATCGTTGACGACCAAAAGAAACAGGGGTCGAATCGGCTGGTTCGAGTGCAGAGGCCGATTCAGCTGTCAAGGCTGATTTTTTGAAGCTATCTCTGTTGTCTGACTCGATCATACTGATTTCTCCTTAAGCCCATCTGGTCCCGAAGTGACTGGAACTGGTCAACTGTGAGACACTTAGTCATCCCGTCTAATATGTTGTCTGTAAGGATCTCTGATCGGCCACAACCGGTTTGCTCTTGTGCGTATGCAGATGCAAAGATTAAGAATGACAGTACACAGACAAAAGAATAACGTAAGTACAGAGACACAGGATGTTATGTGGAAAACCCTGAATGGAAAAACCATGGGAGCCTAGAGACTCTGAACTAGATCACTATTAGTAAGAGGAATACAATAAGAAACTACAAGGCACCGACCTTGAGTTCGTCTTCATCTAAGAGATGGCTATGGAGAAATTACTCACTCTCACTCTCTTATACTCTCTTAGTTACAGAGGCAACAACCAATAGTAACTATGCACAACAATAATCAACAACTATTTTCTAACTACTTGCCCTAAGTATATTTATACTCTTATACAAGTTGGGCTATTTACAAATATAGCCCATTAAGGGCACAATGAGGCTACTTACAATTATAGCCCCGAATTGGCTTTGACAGATTTAGATTCGATTTTTGGCCACGACCAAATCGAACAATTGGTTTGATTTTTCTGCTGTCAACGGATTTGGTTCTTCCTTTTCTTCAACTCGTGCTCCTCTTCCCATCCGAAGGGACTTGTTACCTAACAAACTCCCCATTTACTCCAGCATGGGGTGTTTTGTTAGTCCGATTTGTCTTCGACATGCATCCAACTTTTCGGCCGACAACACCTTCATTAGCATGTCCGACCCATTCTCCGTTGTATGTACCTTCACTGAGCAATCTCCTTCTCTTCTATCTGTTCCTGGAGCCAATGGTATCTCCTCTGGATATGCTTGGTCCTCGAGTGGTAGGCAACATTCTTCGCAAGGTGGATGGCACTTTGGTTGTCGCAATAGAGTCAGAATTCTTCTTGTCAAATTCCCAGATCACTGATAAACTGCATCCAAATTATCTCCTGGTCGGTTTCTGCAAAAGCCATGTACTCCGCTTCCATGGTTGACAATGTCATTGCCTTCTGTAGCCTCGATTTCCATGAGACAGCTCATTAGCCGACATGTCCAAATCAGTATAACCTTCCAATATGGGGTTACCTAAAGCTTAATCAGAGGCACACGCTCGAGGTGCCTCTCAAGTACCGAAGTATCCATTTCACTGCAACCTAATTCTCTCTTCCGGGATTTGCTCATATACCAGCTAACGACTCCGATAGCATATGCGATGTCTGGCCTAGTGCAAACCATTGCATACATCAGGCTTCTGATTGTTGAGGCGTATGGGACCTTGCTCATCTCAGCCACGTATTCGGACATTGACTTCCAGACAACTTACTCTTTGTTGATAATGTCGAACCAACTAGTTTTACATTTTGCATGTTGAACCTCTAGAGCACCTTTGTCACATATTTCTCCTGTGACAACCATAACAACTTCTTTGTTCGGTCTTGGAGAATGTGCATACCCAGTATCTACTTTGCCGGACCCATATCCTTCATCGCAAACGACTTGCTCAAGGCCTTCTTCACGCTTTCGATATTCTTCGGGTCCTGTCCAACAATTAGCATATCATCAACATACAACAGGAGGATGAGAAAGTCTCCTCCATCATATTTCTTAACAAAGACACAATGGTCGGCTTGTGTCTTCTTGAAACCATGATCCACCATGAAGGATTCAAACTTTTGGTACCATTGTCGGGGAGCCTGCTTCAATTCGTAAAGGCACTTCCTCAACCGGCACACCAGATTCTCCTTTCCTTTCTCCATGAATCCCTCCGATTGATGCATGTATATTTCCTCTTCGAGATCGCCATGCAGAAACATCGTCTTGACATTCAATTTTTCGACTTCGAGATTCATACTGACTGCTATGCTCATCACTGTTTGGATGGATGCCATCTTCACTACCGGGGCAAATATTTCGTCGAAATCCACACACTTCTTCTATTGAAAGCCTTTCACCACGATTCGGACTTTGAATCTGGGTGGATTCCCACCATCTCAAGGTTTCAACTTGTATACCCACTTATTTCAGAGTTCCTTCTTTCCTTTCGGCAACTCCATTAATTCACATATGTGGTTCTCATGTAGAGAAATCATTTCTTCCTGCATGGCACTTAACCACTTTCTGTTGTGGGTGTCCCTCTTCGCTTCCTCGAAGCTTTCCAGCTCCCCCTTGTTGGTTAGCAACACGTATTCTTTATCCCGAAATTTCTGGGGGAGGGTATCTCCTTCCCCTGCTTTCTTCAGCTAGCTCACTAGGTCCTTCCTCTTCTCCTTCGGCTAGTTTGTCGTCCGATTAAGAGTCGACTAATCCTTCCTCTTTGGATCCAATCGAGTGCTTGCCTGTCGATCCAGCTCCGAGTTTGACTTCATGTCTGAATCCGACTCCCGACTGGTCTCTGACCGATCCGACTCCTAGTTTGAATTCGGTCGACTCCTCCAGTTCTTTAGTTGGTGTTCGACTTCCGATTGGCCAGGAGGACATATCTGACTTCTCTTTCTCCCAATGGGCGATTTCCTTTTCTTCCATAAAGACAATGTCTCAACTCCGGATCACTTTCTTCTCGGCTAAATCCCATAGCCGATAGCCGAATTTGTTGTCACCATATCCGAGAAATATGCATGGCGGAGTTTTTGGATCCAGTTTTCCCCTAAGGTCCTTAGCAACATGCACGTAGGCAAGACAACCGAACACCCTCAAATGTTAGTGCGAGACGTCCTTGTCGGTCCACACTCTTTGTGGAATATCTCTGTCCAAGGGTGTTGAGGGTGATCTGTTGATCACATACACTGTCGTCATCAACGCCTCAGCCCAAAACGTCTTGGACAACTTGACATGTGCTAACATACTCTGGACCCTCTCCATGATGGTCCAGTTCATCCTCTCAGCCAACACTTTGAACTCTGGAGTCTTCGACACGGTGTACTTCAGTTGGTGTCATGAATACATAAGCATCATGGCCTCACTTGGGCTTGAACCCAAGACCTTGTAATACATAATCAAGAACCTAACCAAAATAATAAAAGCTACTTCTTATAATAGATTGATTATTGTAAATGTTCTGGAACATTCTAGAACATCTTAGAATATTCTAGGTCTAGAACATCTTAGAAATCGCTAGGCTATTCTATAGGAACCTATAAATATGGACATACAATTCTTCTCAAACCAATTTGAATCAACATTAGTCTTAAGCTTTCGTCACCTTTCTTGTATCCATCTTCATTCTATCTTACTAATACATTCATTCTTCTCTTATCACTTCATTTCTCTCTTCTCGTTATCTCTTTACATCTTTCGTCTACCACTCTATCCTTTCTCTTGGTTTTGACAGTTTTATTTGAATTCTCTTAGACTCTCTCTCTCTCTCTCTCTCTCTCTCTCTCTCTCTCTCTCTCTCTCTCTATCCTCCTCTATAAACATCACGAAACATGGTTGCCATCAACTCGGAAAAATATCTCACCCTTATTGCAGAAATGGAGAATATTAAATCCAAGTTCGCATCTCTTGAATTAGAGAATCAATGTCTTCTTGGGGATCTACAAAAGGTTACTATTGAGAAGCAACAACAAGAAGAAGAGTTTACACGACAGGTGCAACAATTAGAATCGACAATTGTAATTTTACAACAACAAAGGGTCGAAGGTCAAGAAGTATTAAGGAGCCCAAAATCAGTCTCCCATCTAAATTCGATGATTCAAGGGCGCATTTCTGAGGTTTCTTGAATCAAGTGCGATTGGTAATCCAAATGCATCCCACTCGTTATCCAACAGATGCATCACAAGTCGAGTTAGTGGGCACCTTATTGATTGGCATAGCATTGTCATGGTTTGCTCCATTACTAGAGACAAATTCTCCTATACTGCATAATTTCGAGGAGTTTGTCAAAGAATTTAAGGCTTGCTTCGGAGATACAGATGGGGCAAGAACAATAATCAACAAGATTCGTACACTACGTCAAGGTGATCAACCAGCCTCAACATATGCAGCTAATTTTTGTCTCATCGCAAGCGATATTCCTTGGGATGAAAAAGCCCTAATGGAGCAATTTTGTTCCAGTCTTTGTAGTGATGTGAAGGACTTACTTCTTACCTTCCCCGAGGATCCAAAATCACTTACAGAAGCTATTAGTCGAGCAATACAATGTGATAATCGTCTTTTTGAGCATTGATGTGAGCGACAACAACAAATAACAAGATCAAGATACACACCAACTTATACATTAGTAATGACACAATCGTCTCCAAGGCAAACATATAGCCTTGCTTCAACCCGAAGGCAAACACGTAGCCCAACCCCAATGGATAGGCCGACACCCATGGAGATCGATATGACCCAACGTCAAGGACCATTGTTGGATGAAGAGAAGCAACGACGCCGAGCAAACCATCGGTGCTTATATTGCAAAGGTTCAGGACATATAGCCATTCATTGCTCCTGTAGGCCGAGACGTCAAGTAAATCAAATTCACTATGACAATAAAAATGAGTCTAACATTTTAGAAGCACTTAGTGATTCTAATATTATGAATAATCCACCCTTGTCCAATAAATTTGAAGTCCTAAGCCAATTAGAAGAGGAGTCAAACGAATAAGTCCGACCAAAATAGGAGCCATTTGGTTGGACAACCCTAGCTCAGTACAACCTAGTGTAGGTTCCATTTCATCCAAGCATGTTAGTAGAGTCTTCTCAGCCCAAGTACAAGTTAGGACACCAAGTTGCCAACTTCATGTCCAAGCCCTCTTAGATACCGGAGCCGATTCTTGTTTCATGGATAGAGATTTTACCCAAAAACATCAAATATCCTTGCACACACTTCCTTGCCCAGTTTCCGTAGTAGTGATTGATGGACATCCCATAGCTTCCGGGAAGTTATTCGAAGAGTCAGAGCCAATACACATACTCTTAGGTGATTTAGGATGTGTAGTTTCCTTTAATATAATCTGTAGCCTCGAGCATCCAATTGTCCTTGGTTTGCATTGGTTCGAGCTACATAACCCACGAATAGATTGGAGGAGGCGAGAAATTTGGTGCCCTTCTGTAGAAAACATCATTGCTAAGGATCAAACCCAGGAGTATTCCCTGAAAGAATATAGTTCTACCAGTGCACCATCTCCTTTTCACCAAATCTCAACCATCACATTGCAACAATTATTTCAAGTGGGAGGAAAGGAGGAACTTTTCTTATTTGGAATATCAGTGACACCTTCTAGTGCGACTCAGGTGAATCCAGACATCCAAATTCCCGAAAAATATCAAGAATATGCTGATGTTTTCGACAAAGTCAAAGCTAGTGTACTTCCAAAGCATCGGCCATACGATTGTCCCATTGACCTCCAAACAGGAAAAGAGCCACCGTGGGGTCCGATCTACAATCTATCGTCAACTGAGCTTGAGGTTCTTCGAGAATACATTGAGGAGAATCTTGCACATGGGTTTATTCGACATTCAAAATCTCCAGCCGGTGCTCCTATATTTTTTGTGAAGAAAAAGGACGGATCGCTTCGTTTGGTCGTGGACTATCGGGGATTAAATAAAGTCACCATAAGAAATAGGTATGCTCTTCCTTTAATCTCTAGTCTTTTAGAGTGCATTGGTGGGGCAAAACATTTTACAAAGATTGATTTAAGGGGTGCATATAATCTTGTTCCCATTCGACTGGGGGATGAGTGGAAAACGACATTTCGCACTCGGTATGGTCATTTCAAGTATACAGTCATGCCTTTCGGGCTCACAAATGCACCCGTAGTTTTCCAACATATGGCAAATGACATTTTCTGGGATTTTCTGGATATCTTTTTGATAATCTATTTAGATGATCTGTTGATTTACTCTAAAACACAAGAGGAGCATGATATACATGTCCGGAAAGTACTTGAACGCTTAAGAAAGTATGGTCTATATGCCAAACTTGAGAAGTGTAGTTTTGACAGCGAACAAGTCGAATTCTTGGGTTATACTATTTCATCTAAGGGTATCTTCATGGATCCAGCAAAAGTCAAAACAATATTGGAATGGCAACCCCCACGTTCTGTTCAAGACATCCAATGTTTCCTCGGATTTGCTAACTTATATCGCAAATTCATACGAAATTATTCAAAGATCGTGTTGCCTCTCACCCAACTCACCAAGAAGAATCAAGTGTTTGTTTGGACTATTGAAGCAGACACAACTTTTACTCAGCTCAAAGAGGCATTCACATCAGCTCCTATATTAGCACATATTGATCCCGAAAAGCCATTTACCATTGAAGCGGATGCGTCAGAGTTTGCATTGGGGAGTATCCTATCCCAACCAGGCAAGGACAGGAAGTCCAATCCAATCATGTTTCACTCGAGAAAATTTACTACTGCGGAGATAAACTATGAGGTGAATGACAAGGAGTTACTAGCTGTGGTTGACTATTTTGAGCAATGGCAACATTCTTGGAAGGATCGCCTCATCAAATAATCATTTATAGTGATCACAAAAATCTTACATATTTTCAAATGGCTTGAGTGTTAAATAGGAGACAAGCTCGGTGGACACAGTTTCTAACTCGTTTTGATTTCAAGATCGTTTTCCGCCCCGGGAAGCAACAAGGGAAGCCAGATGCTCTATCTCGACGTTCATATCTCGCACCTCGACTTGGAGATCCGGCCTTCGACAACCAAAAGAAAATTCTACTAGGACCATCAAAGCTACAAGCAACAACAGTTTATTTGACGCCGCTTGATTCATGCCTTGTTGATACTATTCGGCAACAACTTCACTCTGATGATTTCGCTAAGGATGTCTCAGCCCACATTAGTCCAAGTCATGCATCTTGCTCCACATTGCAAGATTCATCTCAACATTATCAGGAATTCAAGTGGCAAGATGGCTTACTCTTTTACAAGAATCTCCTTTATGTCCTTGATGGATCACCCCACCTTCAAGTATTACAGCATTGTCCTGATGCCCCTATGGCTGGACATTTTGGTATTGCCAAGACCATGAAGTTGGTGAAGCGCTCGTTTTGGTGGCCTCATTTGCAAAAATTTGTCGAAGATTATGTTCGTACATGTGACACATGTTGTCGAGCCAAAATACCTAGGCATCATCCTTATGGCTTGTTACAACCATTACCGCCTCCAACCAAGCCATGGCAGTCTATTTCTATGGCTTTCATTACGGATCTGCCACCTTCAAAAGGATTTGATACCATTTTAACAGTATTGGATCAGTTTGCCAAGATGGCACACTTTTTACCATGTGTAAAGAGTATCAATAGTCAGGAAACCGCAGATATCGTTATGCGTGAAGTATTTCGCCATCATGGTCTTCCAGACGATATAATTACTGATCGTGGTCCTCAATTTATCTCTCACTTTTGGAACCACCTATGGACAGGCCTCAAAATCTCCTGCAAACTCTCTTCGGCTTATCATCCACAAACCAATGGACAAACAGAGCGCACAAATCAAATGCTCGAGCAATATCTTCGATGCTTCATCAGTTATCAACAAGATGATTGGAGCAATATTCTACATCTTGTTGAGTTTGCATACAATAACACTGTACACTCTTCTACCAAGGTTACACCTTTCTTTGCCTACACCGGTAAACATCCTCGATGGTGTATCTTGGATCTTCCCAAGGTCACACGAAACCCTAGTGCTGAGCATCATCTTCATCGACTACATCGAATCCAGTTAGCGTTATCTTCACATCTTCAAACAACTCAAGCACAACATAAGACCAACGCCAATCACCATCGTCTTAAGTCTCCTTTTAAGGTTGGTTGCTTCGTCATCACATCAAGACTACCCAACCATGTGAGAAGCTCGATTATCAACGCTTAGGTCCTTTTCTCATCATTGTGCGTATTAACAATGCCACCTTTCGTCTTAATCTTCCAGCACACATGCGGCTTCACCTAGTCTTTCATAGCTCTCTTTTGGAACCTTGTCACACCTCTTCTATTCCTAATCGTGTCGTGCCACCTCCGCCCTCTGTCCAACTTGTTGACGGCCTTGAATACGAGGTAGCTGCTATTCTTGATTCAAAGATTTTGCAGAATTAGCTCTATTATCTAGTTGATTGGGTTGGCTATCCTCCGAGTGATCGCAGTTGGGAACCCGTCAATAATGTTTCTAATGCTCAAGCTCTTGTCAAAGACTTCCATCGATGTTATCCAAACAAACCTAGCCCTACATTGTTAACGACGACTTCCACTCGTCGTTCTCGAAGGGGAGATAGTGTCATGAATACATAAGCATCATGGCTTCACTTGGGCTTGAACCCAAAACCTTGTAATATATAATCAAGAACCTAACCATTAGGATAGCATATGATTATATAAAATGATAAAAACTACTTCTTATAATAGATTGATTATTGTAAATGTTCTGGAACATTCTAGAACATTCTAGAATATCCTAGAACATCTTAGAATATTCTAGGTCTAGAACATTCTAGAACATTATAGAAATCACTAGGCTATTCTATAGGAACCTATAAATATGGACATACAATTCTTCTTAAACCAATTCGAATCAACACCAGTCTCAAGCTTTCGTCACCTTTCTTGTATCCATCTTGTATCCATCTTCATTCTATCTTACTAATACATTCATTCTTCTCTTATCACTTCATTCCTCTCTTCTCGTTATCTCTTTACATCTTTCGTCTACCACTCTATCCTTTCTCTTGGTTCTAACAGTTGTATTCCCTTCGCTCGGAAGTATTCTTCGAACGGTCCTCAGTATTCTCCTCTATTATCCGCTCAGACTGTTTTCAATTTCCGAACGGTCTCCCTCTTGGCTCTTGCTTGGAACTCCTTGAAGACTGACAAAACGTGGTCCTTGGTCTCCAATACGGAAGCCCACAACTTCTGAGTACAATCATCAATAAAGGTCACAAAATATTGTGAACCGGCATGTGACTTAGTGTCTATGTAGCATACATTGGTATGCACGAGTTCCTGTGGCATTCTCTTCCTTGTCGGGGGCCTAGTTCGGAAGGAGGTTCTATTCTGCTTGCCGACCAAGCAATCGGTGCACCTCTCAAGTTGCATGTTCTTCACCTCCAGAATGAGTTTATCATTGGCAAGTTCACTTCCTCCTGACAGTGTCGACTGCCACATTCACTTCCTCCCAATATATTTGGGCATGCATTAGATACAATGTGTTGGTTTTCCGGCCTCTAACCACAATAATGCTCCTTTTGCAAAACTTTATGACGTCGTTGTGGATGCTACCGGTGTAGCCTTCGTCATCTAGTTGACCGGCCAATATCAAATTTAGTCGAACTTCCAGAACGTGTCGAACATCCTTCAAAACTAGTTAGCACTCGGTCAACGTCACCTGACACACATCTCCTATGCCAACAATTCGGCATGCTCCTTCATTTCCCATCTTTACAAGAGCGTGGTCTCCGTCCTTGTACGATGAGAAGCACTTTCGATCAAGGGTTAGGTGAAACAATGCACCCGAATCAACCACCCATGTTGATTCTTCGCCAGCGAGGTCAACTTCATTTTGTTCACTAATGAACAACAACTCCTCTTCACTCGTAGCGATTGTTGAGGTGTTATTGCTATCCAGGATTTTCTTCAGCTCTACACCATCAATTCCCCCTTCCTCTTTCCGGAAGTGTCGACAATATTTTTGGAAGTCCCCCGGCTTCCCACAATAGAAGCACGTGGGCCTCCCCCTTGACTTTGACCCAATCCCCAACTTTTCCTGATTCTGGGGACTTCTATTTCAACCTCTTCCCCAATTTTTGTCACTTTCTGTGACTAAGGCCTTTGGGTCAGCAATTGCTGCTCTATCCTTCAGGCGAGCTTCTTCATTCAACAAGTTTGACTTCACCTTCTCTAGGGATAAGTGTTTCCTTTCTGGTTCAGCATTTCCCAATGTGACGAGTGTCTCCCAACTATCTGGAAGGGATCTCAACAATAATATTGCTAATACCTCGTCGTCCAGAGGTACTTTTAGAGAGGTGGTTTGATTGATCAATCCCTGGAAGGCGTCAGGTGCTCCGCCATGCTGGAGCCATCCTGATACCGGAGTCTCACGATCTTCCTAAACACTAAGACTCTGTGGACAACGTTCTTGTTCTTGAAAATAATGTCAATCTTCTCCCACAGGACATCCGCCTTGTTCTCCTCATTGAAGTTGTTGTATAGACTCATGTCTATAAAACATCTTATGTATGTTGCTGCCTTCAAGTGCATGACTTCCCAAGTCGATGCATCAATCTTGTTCGTTTTGGTCTTACCATATTGCACCAACAACCATAAATCTTTGCACACCAACATGTCCCTCATCTTTGACTTCCACACTAAATAGTTGGAGTTGGTTAGTTTGAACATGCCGCCAAATGAGTCTTCCATCTCTCTGATACTTGTTTGTAAGGATCGCTGACCGGCCACAACCGGTTCGCTCTTGTGCGTATGTGGATACAAAGATTGAGAATGACAGTACACAAACAACAAATAACAAAAGTACAAAGACACAAGATGTTTACGTGGAAAACCCTGAATGGGAAAAACCATGAGAACCCACAGACTTCGAACTAGATCTCTATCAGTAAGAGGAATACAATAAGAAACTGCAGTAACTATGCAGTTCCTTATTGTATTCCTCTTACTCTCTTACACTCTCTTAGTTACAGAGGAAACAACCAGTAGTAACTATGCACAACAATAATCAACAATAACTATTTTCTAACTATTTACCCTAAGTATATTTATACTCATTACAAGTTGGGCTATTATATAGGCACCGACCTTGACTTCTTCACTCTCACTCTCTTACACTCTCTTAGTTATAGAGGCAACAACCAGTAGTAACTATGCACAACAATAATCAACAACAACTATTTTCTAACTACTTACCCTAAGTATGTTTATACTCATATACAAGTTGGGCTATTTACAAATATAGCCCACTAAGGGCACAATGAGGTTATTTACAATTATATCCCCGAGTTGCCTTCGACCGATTCGGCTATTTGCCGAATCGATTCAGATTCGATTTTTGGCCATGACCAAATCGAACAATCGATTTGATTTTTTGGCCTCGGCCAAGTTGTTGTCAACTAATTTGGTTCTCCTTTTTCTTCGACTCGTGCTCCTCTTCCCATTCGGAGGGACCTGTTACCTAACATTCTCGGTTGTGGAGATCTTCTCGAGGCTGAGCTTTCCTAAAGTTACATAGTGTTGAACGAAGTGATACCGAGCATTGATATGTTTGGAGACGTTATGATAAACCAGATTCTCTGACAAAGCAACAACACCCTCACTGTCACTATAGATAACTAGAGCCGATTGGGATCGGCTTGTCGAAACATACACGTCAGTCGACAGAGCCAAAGAGCCTCTTTCGCCACATCGGATGCGACTACATATTTGGCCTCGATCATTGAAGTGGTCGTGCATTCCCAAGATTTGACTTCCATGAAATTGCTCCATTGCCAAATTTGAAGCAGTATCTTGTTGTTGATTTTCGGTTGTCCACACAATTGACAAAGTCTGAGTCGGTGTAACTAACTACGCTTGAGTTCTTGTTCAAACCGAAGAAGATGTGAAGGTCTTGTGTGCCCACCACGTATCTAAATACATGCTTGACTGCATTCCAATGCGATCGGCTTGGGTTGTACATGAATATGTTGACGATTCCTACGGCATGAGCAATGTCAAGCCGTGTTGTGACCATCTCGTACATCTGGGAGCCGATTGCCAATGCATACGGTACCAACTTCATATCTTCCCCCTCTGGATGACCCAACTCCCTAGATATAGCTAGTGCTAGATAGTTCTTATCTTAAAGTTAATGGCACATACTTCAAGACTAAGTACATCGTAAGTTGCCCACAAAATATTCTAGTTGAATTGATTAGTCAATCCTATTAGGCTACTTCGCTCTTTCCTAAATACATTCTGTCCTACTCATCTACGGTTTCCTAGATTGACACCTTATTGACCCATATGGTCAAGTTACACAATAGCTACTCCTCATTTGGGGTGCTATCACAAAATGTGCACTCTAAGAGTACATATGGGGATAAATTGGCAACTTGAGGTTGATCATTGATTATATCTAACAATTGTGAATATATATATATGTATATATGTATATACGTATGCGGAAACGTTTGAGGACCTGTTCGCTTATGCTCAGAAAATACAGTGAATGAAGACTTAGACAATAGATCGAGCTTTAATGGAAAGCTTCTTATTACTTCGTTCTCACTTAGAGATACAATACTCTTCTCATAATCACTCATTACAATGTTAGGTATTCGCTTATATACTAAGCCCTAACTTATTAACGAGTTCACACTTGGACGGATACAATTTGGAAGGAGTCGGCCTTTTATGCCAACAATAATAATGTCATGGACAAGACAATAGTCATGTCAAGATTCGAACTCTTCTCCTTTTGTATTATAGTTAGTGTTATGTTGTAACCAACATATCCAAACTCTTATCCTCTTATATTATACTCAAGTGTTATGATCTAACCAACACATTCAAATACATGGTCATGTTATGCATATCTTAGTAGATTATTAGTAGATTATCTATTCCAAGTTCTAGGATTTTTTAAAACCTTCAAGAAAGCTCCAAAAGCTGGAACATTCTAGAAGCTTCGGCATGGAAATGGGTCTATGCATGGAACTACATGTAGAGCCCACAAACTTGTATAAATACTTGTCACCTCCTTGGTCCCTTTCAAGGAATTCAACGCTAGTCATTGAAACGTCAACCTAGTCTTCTTGTTCCATTCCATCTTGTCTCCTTCTTGATCTCTATCTTCATACTCTCTAGTTATTCCTCACTTCCTAAGTTCATAGTCTCATCATTTCAACTTCTAGAGTTCCTAGCCCCGTCACCTCCAGTTCCATGTTCGTAGCCTTATCGGTCATAGCCTCGTCATCCATGCTCCATCGTAGTCCATGGTTGGTGTGTCTATAACAACATGTTACCTCCAAAATCAGAATTATCATTGAATACTTCGGTTAATCACACCGTACTAGTTATGGTTTGGAGTAAAACCAAATATGCAGGATCTTAAGATTCTCGACTACCTCGCATATGCCTTCATTCCCGCTTATAAATGATCAAAGTTATAGCAAGGAGCCCGAAAATTGATCTTTATCGGATACGGAGATGCAAACAGCTACAAAGCTTATCGTTTATTCGACCCTACCATGAACACCTTCTTCTATAGTTGAACCGTCATATTCAATGAGTTGACTCTTCTTGACCCCATGAAACGTAATCACAACCTTAAGAATGATTTTCGTGAAGAAGGTGAACAAATAAAAGACTATTTGTCCCCCTGATGTCGATGTTGCCACTCCAGTCCACCAACAACAAATCAGCGTCACCACTACCGTCCGCTACCTTCCAAACAATGCCGCCGCCAGCTATCAGCATAACAAAGTCACCAAATTTGTCATCGTCGTCTCTGTATGTCACCTCTTGCCCAATTATTTTTTCACACCCTCTGGCATTGGCCACCATCATCCTCTTATTTAACACTTTGACAACAACCCCACTGCTATAGATCACCACTCTGCTCATAGCAACAAGCATAAGACAGGGATTGTAAATCGATACGTTATAATTCCTCATTCATTTATCTATACTAATAAGCCACCACTTCAATCCCTTGCATGTCCACTGATCTCCCTTGCATCTCCTTCAATCTTCTCTGTTCCAAGAACTCCACCTGCTCAACTTTGTCTACATAAAAGACCAACATTTAAATTTAGAGTTAATAAAAATAAAAGTAAAATAAAAAATAAACCATTAAAACTTAGTAATATCTCTACCAACCACCTTAAAACGACCACCCAAAGTAAACAAAATAACAATATTCATCCAAATCTTGATTCTGCTTACACACTATCCAAATCTACATATAATCACAACCTCACAAATGCATCCTCTACATCGACCTCGTCTTCCCCACAGTTAAATACACCAAACACTTTTCCACTTCCTTTATCAAATTTCTCAAGCTCAAATCAATATAGTCCCGAAAGCCACCCATACTCGTCAAATTATTCTGTCATTTCATCTTCACTCACCCAATGTGACTCGTGGTTATTCAACCAACTCAAAACCACAATCCTTACGAGATTATCCAAACTCCTTTGATAACGATTCACCACCTCACTATACATGCTCCTTGACCGATATATATAAGGAGCTCGACCAATTTGAGGCACACTTTGTGGACCTCGATATGGACACCTTCATAGTTCAAGAAGAACCAGATACTGCAAATGAATTAATTATTACCGTTTGAGAAGCATTGTCTAGTACTGATGACCCTAAATGGAGAGTAGCCATGGAAGAAGAGATGATAGCCTTATTGAAGAGAAAACTTGGAGTCGTTTCGATCCACCACCTAATCAGGAAATTGTTAGTTGTAAGTGGGTTATTCGGAAAAAATTGGCTCCCAGTAGTTCGGTTGATGAGCAAAAGATATATTGGATGCGATGCCTTGAAGAGAAACAAAAAAATATTAACGCACCAAGAAGTATGTTGGTGTTCAGAATGTTGAATGGTGGGTAACTTCTTCAACCATCAGCATATGATTTTAGATAACCACATTGTCGGATACTAGCCACTCCAAAATCCGTTCACATGGAATATTGGTGTACCATCAATGGTGTCCACGACTCATTATCAGTCACTAGATAATTTACTGAACTCAATAATCTTGTTTGCCCACGGTAGAGAGATATTTACATGGGACCAAGAATATCGCGTATTGTAGAGGCAAGATGGCAAGGCAATTTGCATGAGCTACAAGTTGGTATGTTGGTTGCAACATTAGCTGGGGATGATGAGTTGGGCCATCCCTTTTGGATTGCTAAAATTCTTGAAATAATGAAGGGTGAACAAGGCAACCATTGAGTTAAGTCCATTGTGGTTCATTGGTATCACACCTCTTCCCTAGATGCATTTACTGAAAAGTACTCTTTACAAATGGTTAAGGATGTCGGAGGCACAAGTAGAAAGTGAAAAAGAAAGAATCTACCGAGCACGTCTACTCTGACATTGGATAATGTTGACATACTAATGCATGACTTCTCCTTAACCAAAACAGACCATCTAAGACATACCACAATCAAGATAATAAAAGAGAAGTTCCCAAATGTGCCTCTCGACATGACACAAAGACGACCAAGGAGCATGTCTCATCATCACGGCGAGGTTGGATTGCAATTGGATGAAGACAATGCATTGGTTGCCAATGATGATGAGGATGAGAGTCCCATAGTACGTAATATACTCGAATGCATTGGCAAACATTCTTTTCCATACAAATGCGTATGTTATCAAAACATTCTTATGATTTTTTTTACACTTTTTACCTTAACTTTATTACCTTAAAGAAAAACTTACTTTATAATAAACAATGAATACAAAAGTATCGTATTTACCATAATTCGAGGGTGTTTACCATGGTCAAATGATTGAAACATTCTCGAATGCGAATGCACATATATTATTTATGGTTCATATCATGGATGAGACCTCACAAAGCTCTTCTAGTTCATCGGATGGATTTGAAAATGATGGCATAACTTTGAGAAGTGATAGTTTTGATACATGAACTCTAAATATTGTATTTTACATCAAAATGTCAATTCATGAATATGTATAAATATAGGCATAGATTGACATATTCGCATTCATGGGGTTTCCCATTCAAATGCAAACAAATACGCATGTATGAATGCATGGTCAAGTATTCGTTTAAAGAAAAGAAAAGAGAGTACAAGAACTCCCTCCTTTTTTAGTTTCCTAGGATACAATAAAAATGTCAATTCATGAATATGTATAAATATAGGCATAGATTGACATATTCGCATTCATGGGGTTTCCCATTCAAATGCAAACAAATACGCATGTATGAATGCATGGTCAAGTATTCGTTTAAAGAAAAGAAAAGAGAGTACAAGAACTCCCTCCTTTTTTAGTTTCCTAGGATACAATAAAAATGTCAATTCATGAATATGTATAAATATAGGCATAGATTGACATATTCGCATTCATGGGGTTTCCCATTCAAATGCAAACAAATACGCATGTATGAATGCATGGTCAAGTATTCGTTTAAAGAAAAGAAAAGAGAGTACAAGAACTCCCTCCTTTTTTAGTTTCCTAGGATACAATAAAAGGGACTTGGACAATAAAAATATTATTGGGGCCATTTCATATTCTCGAATATTGCGAATATCATGCATGGAGAATATGACATCACACATGTGTCAATCTATGAATATAGGTGGTAGTCATTTAGTACATTTTCTACATTCTTTTGTAAGTTTGGCATGTCTATTATTTAGGTATTTTTGGAAAGCCCTAGACTTTTGGACATCCTAAAAATCGATATATTTTGGGTCAGTTTTGAAAAACCTTTACGCATGCAACACCCCTTTTTGTGAAACGACCTATTTTGTGCCGTTTTTTTTACGGATAGTTCTTAAAATGTGGCACATCCTGTTTCAAATGTTCTAGTGTTTTTTACGACACACTTTTCTTCCGTTAAATCTTCACTACAGTCTACAACAATTGATCTATTCGGTCTACATTGAAAGATAGCTCTATACATTCCACGAGGATACAAAGGTGTCCTTCTCAAGGAGAGAATAACCAAGCACTTTTTCTTAGTGAGCCAAAGGAACCAACTCATTGGCGATAGAGGAGAAACGTAGTTCTCCTTTTTTCGTGGCTTCTTCCATCACATGCCTCATGATGTTATCCTTGCATGGGCACAAGTCATTGTGTATACATTTACCATACACTTCCATGCCACCCAATCACACATTGCAGATCATCTTTCCCCCTATGTCACCTTTAGTGGGTATTAGAACCTTGACCTTGTTCTAATGCTTAACTCTTACCATTTGTACTCACATTATTTTAATCTTCATATTCCACCTTTTCCCATAGTATTCAGTTTGACCAAAATCTCAACCTATTGTGAAACTTAACATTTTGGCATTTTCCTCTCTTTGTCCATGCCACGTCATGACACCATTTCCTCATGACACATTCCAACCATTAAGATTTCCTTTTGACCTTTTGGAGCATACATTCGATTTTAGCTCACTATGGGCTTGAACCATAATAGTTAATCCTAATATGTAATCCCCACATGATTCTTGCTCAAGATGTCTAGAGATGCCCAATGTTAGACATAAAGTAAATGACTATGACCAATGCATCAACAACAATATACAAAAAGGAAAGTATCATTGCAAACATTAAGAGATCTCTTCGACCATCTCAATATACAATAAATTTTAGCTCACTATGGGGATAATAAATCATGTTAGTTAATCCCCACATGTTTTGCCCACACGATTCATATTCAAGTTATCTATATGTATGCCTATCATCTAACATGATACATAAAGGAAAGTCTAAAATGTAAAATTCAATCAAAGGGTGAAATATGCATTTGGGAACCAAGAAAAATGCCATGTAAGTGCCACACAGGCACATACGAGATCATAATCGGCGAACCTTATTTGCATTGTCTATTCTCGAGGCCTTATATCAAGGAAAGTCTCAAACCTAAATTCAATCAAAGGGTGAAACTTTTATTTGGGGACCAAGCAAAATGCCATGTAAGTGCCACACAAGCACATAGGAGATCATAATCGGCAAACCTTATCCGCACTGTCTATGCTAGAGGCCTTATATTATATCAAGGAAAGTCTCAAACCTAAACTCAATCAAAGGGCGAAAAATGTATTCAGGGACCAAGCAAAATGCCATGTAAGTGCCACACAAGCACATACGAGATCATAATAAGTGATCCTTATTTGCACCATCTATTCTTGAGGCCTTATATTATATCAAGGAAAGTCTCAAACCTAAATTCAATCAAAGGGTGTTGAAAATATGTATTTGGGGACCAAGGAAAATGCGATGTAAGTGTCACATAGACACACATGAGATCATAATGGACGGTCATGATCTGCACTGTCTATTTGTTGAGGCCTTATACCGTGGATTGGTGCAAATGACTCAAAGGAAGATTTGGTTAAATTCGATTACAAGGTGCCGATACTGATGGGGGGGTCACCCCGGCCAGTGCATATGATGGAGAGGCATCGAGTGTTGGGATTCGGGATGCCGATCGCCTTTGTCCATTCAGTGTGAATGCGTCGTCCAATCTCCTGTGTTCATTCGGCCGGCTTCGGGCCTCACCAAGTGTCAACCAAGGGGGAAGTCTTTACGTTCCAACCCCAAGTTTCTATGGAACACTTACTTACTAGCAACTACTAGAGGGCTCCACAAAAAATAACACATACATTATTAGTATGAAGCATACGTACCATTCGCATTCTCGAACATTATTAACATTCGCGTATGGAAAACACCCTCGAAGTATGGTAAATACCATACTTTTGCACTCATTATTTATTATAAGGTAAATTTTGTTTTTTTAGGGTAAAATAGTTAAAGGTAAAAAGTGTTAAAAAAAAAAAACACAAGAATGTTTTAATAACATACTCATTCGTGTGAAAATACGTATGAAAAAGAATGTTTTGGGCTAAACGAACACGAATGCACATACATACAAAATTTTCAACAAAACGCTTTCAAAAACTCAGACTCAGACGCAGACTCAGACTCAGACTCAGACTCAGACGACGATGATTTCTTCTCCTGCCACGCGATCTCCAGTTTCCATGGAAGCTTCGGAGGCTCCTCTCAAGCTCAGCGATGGCCACATGTACTCCTCTTCAGCGTTTCTCCTTCGCTCCTCCTCCACCACCATTACGACTGCTACTACTACCACTACTACGGTACTCCTATTTTCTCCTCACCCTCTCTCTTTACATGCTACATTTTGACTAAATAAAAATAAAAAGTCCCAACTTTCTCATAGAGCTGCTCCTCCTTAGAAATTTTTAGAAGTTTTAACGGTTTAGAAATGAGTTTCCTGGTTGATGAATTAAGTAATATGTAATACAAACAGATTAGAAATGAGTTTCTTGGTTGATGTTTGTATGAGTTTCCTGGTTCATGAATAATTGGAAACTTAATTCGTATTCTATATTTCATATATTACATACTTTGTGCTTCGAAGCCTGCGTTTAATTATAGATTTTGTATGATTTTTGCATCTATCTATAGCGTTTTGAAATTCTCTTGCTCCTTCTCCTTCTTCACTGATTTAGAACTAAATTGACGAGCATTAGATAATTGCTTGAGCTTGTATTAGATGATTTCTATCATATTATTAAAGATTTGATTGCAAGTAATGATGATTGATTGCATTTTTCCTTGAAGGTTAAGATTATGCACATGTTTCCTTGGCAAACATGGGACATAAACCTTTTTAGTAAGCATTGTGTTTATATCTTTTTTATTTATATTCAGTAAACCCTGCTTATCAAACCTCTAACTTTTATAGAAAACAGATGGTATCTCTCCAAAGTACTCTCTGGTGGTATAATGCCTTTCTAGCTTTACACCTGCATTTACTAAAGATGACCGTGCGAACACATTTATGTGTACATAATCTTTTAATTGGGGTGATAAAGGTATGTGGATAGGATGCATGGTGCTGTGTTGCTTTGCCACTGTGATTGTAATTGGCTCTATCCATCAGTGAGTCCATAGCCTAAATAGAAACAGATAAAAAGATTGTAAATTGAAGCATTCCAAGTTAATATCAATATTGATCACAACCATCAATTCAATTGGGGTCAAATGTTATTTGAACATGATTATGCCATCATACCATTTTGCTTCCCAGATCAAAGATAATATTACAATGGCTGGCGATTTGGTGGTATTCTATGTTGACAACTGCCATGTGAGCCTGACTAACTACCATATGCACTCTGGATGTGAAGAAGTGTAAACCTGATCAATAGCTTTTTCTTCCTTCTTTTCCTCCCACTCACATTTTGTATGTCTTTGGCAATGGTTAACGTCTATATTCTCTGTCTTAATCTTCATCATTATCAATTTGGTCATGTTCATAGGTGATCTCACAGTGAATGCCTATGGTTATTGTTCACTGAGTGATTATCATTTCATGATGTCAGTTATCCCGTCCTTAATTGTGCTGAAACCCAGTAAAAAGACTAATGACCATAGAGAGTCAAGAAACTATGTTTTAGATATCCATTCTATCAAGAATTTATGTGGCATGCTGCAGTTGACAAGAGCAATGCCCTGATGCAAGGTTACTCATGCACAGTTGCACTGAAATATTTTGGTGATTTTCTACTAAGTGTAAGCATATTAATCATAAAGGGGGAGTTTTCTTATATGCAGATGTGTGTATCAAAATGAACATGCTTCAATATCTGTTGCTACTTTTTTTCTCCATAAAATGAAAAAGCTTCAGGTGATAGCTTCATCATTTGGAATGCAATATTTACAAATCTATTTCTTTCTCCCGATTACATTTCATCTGATCTAGAGGTCGAATTGTGGTGATAATGATGGGAGGTCTAGATCATTATGATCTTACATAGCTATTAAATTCTTCACAACAAAGTCAAGTTTAATAATAATCATAATATGCAGTAACCATAATGTGTTCCAAACAAGATGGCCTGGTATGTTTCATATTTCTTGGAAAGACAAGGTAAGTGTGTGAGGCACCAAATGAAGCATGATCACAGTGGAAAACAGTCTGCTTCCATGGAACTCCAAGATAACAAATCGGATGAGAGACAGAGATGCAAGGGGATGTTTAAATATTACGCAAAAAATGTGTCAGAATGGAATCGATCCAGATGCTTATACAATCTCCAGCTCCTTGAAGGCATCTGTTATGCTAGGGGATTTGGAAATTGGGAGATTGATTCATGCCCTGTTCATTATGAGTGTCACGGAAGCTAGCACATATGTGAATAGTACCCTTATCAACATGTATGCAAAGTTGGGAAACCTGGAGGATGCTCGGTATGTGTTTGAGAAGGTGTCAGATGCTCGAGATATTGTGTCTTGGAATGCTATGATCACTGGCTACACAAAGCATGGATTCGCTGAAGATGCTGTGAACTTGTATAAGTTACTGAATTATAGTTGTATGCAACCAACTGATATCACATTCACGATGGCATTGCATGGATGTGCGTGTTTGGAAAGCTTAGAATGTGGTCGACAGATCCACAAGGATATCCTCATAAGGAGCACCAACTCTAACATATATGTCAACAATATTCTCATTGATATGTACACCAAGTGCGGTAGCCTTGAGGATGCTTTGAAAGTATTTGATGATATGCCAGAACATGATGTAGTGTCATGGAATGCAATGATTGCAGCTTTCAGCAAGAATGGATTACCGGAAAAAGCATTTCTGTTTTTTGTCCAAATGCTAAATGAAGGCATGCATGCAAATGATCGAACACTTGTGAACATTTTAAATGCTTGTAAGGCCGTAGAATATCTTGAGCAGTGCCATCGATTGCATACCCTTGTAGAAGAGAGTGAACTCCGAACGAATGTTATTGTGTGCAGTACAATGATGGACATGTACATGAAATGCGGTGAGGTGAACAGAGCACAAGTCTTGTTTAAAAGCATTCCCAAGTTAGATGTTGTAACGTGGAATGTAATTATTGCTGCAAATGCAAAGAAGGGAAACTTCCAGGAGGCGCTTGAACTTCATGAAAGAATGAAATTGCAAGGTATTATGCCGAATGAAGTTACTTTCTTAGGCATCTTACATGCATGTGGTGGCCTTGCAGCTCTAGAAAGAGGTAGACAAGTGCATGCTTGCATAACAACCACGTGCATGAATCATATCTTGTCATTGTGCAATGGACTCATTGACATGTATGTAAAATGCAGGAGCTTACACAATGCATGTAGTGTATTCAATAAGATGTTGGATCGAGATGTCGTTTCTTGGACCGCCACCATCACAGGCTATGCACAGCACGAGCAGCACGAGCAGCAAGAGCATGCCTTTCTTCTATATATCCAAATGCAACAGGAGAGCATATTGCCTAATAAAATAACTTTTTTAGCCCTCTTAAGTGTGATCCACAGTCCAGTGAGTATGAAGAGGGGCAGGCAAATCCATTGCCAGATAGAAGCAGCTGGGATGAAACACAATTTGACCATGACAAATACATTAATACACATGTATGCGAATTGTGGAAAGCTGAACATGGCACAGGATATGTTTGACGAGACAATAAAAAATAATGTGATAACATGGAATGCAATGATTTCAGGTTATGCAAAATACGGTCGTGTGGAAGAATCCTGGGAGTTATTCTGTCAAATGGGTGTAGAAGGTGTGTTTGCAAACGAGACAACGTTCGCGAGCATCCTTGATGCGCTTTCTAGCATAGCAGCTTCTGGGCAAGGAAAGCAAATTCACACTGTTATTCTTAGTGTTGAACTTCAATCAAGCATTTTTGTTGGTAGTGCTCTGATTAATATGTATTCCAAGTGTGGGAATCTTGATCATGCCCACAAGGTTTTAGACAGAATATTAGTACGAGATGTAGGATCATGGGGTGCCCTGATCACTGCATATGCTCAACATGGTCATGGCAAGAAGACTCTCCAACTCGCTGCTCAAATGTGTGCAAAAGGAATACAATTAAATCATATTACACTCATCAGTATTTTGTCTGCCTGCAGCCATTCAGGTCTTTTAAATGAGGGCTGGTTCCTTTTTGATTCTATGACTCGTGATCACGGTGTTAAACCTACAGTGAAGCATTTTGCATGCATGGTTGACCTTCTTGGCCGTGCTGGACAACTTGAGGATGCATACACCTTTATACAAAAATTGCCGCCTCAAGCTAGTGCTCCATCATGGATGTCCCTACTTAGTTCATGTAGAATGTATGGAAATGTTGATATCGCAGAGGTAGCAGCTGAAAGAGTTCATCAGCTTGAGCCACAAAATGCTGCACCCTTCCGGTTGCTCCATGATATCTATGCCTCACCTTGGCAAATGTCTGACTTTGTTGAGATTCTACACGTGAATAATGAATGCATGCAAACAGAGTAGGCGACCAAAATGTTTGTAAAGTAGTTAAGATTAAGACTAATATGGTGGTTTCAACAGTTTTCCTGTTTTGCAGTTTTCAGGAGCCCTATTGGCTGACAGGACCTTTTATGACTAGAGTTAATGGAGGAGAGCATCTGCATCCTTACGATTGTTGATACCATTTATCTGTTGACATTGTTCATCACGTGTTTTCATTCTGTAATTCGATTGATAGAGAATCAATCTCTACTATCAAACAATGCTTATACTTGTCAATTAAGACTATGATCTCTGTATAGAAATATGGGTGTGAGTACTTCAGCAAGACTTAACCGAGCCTATCCAATCTATGTGTAATCTGAAATCGCCGTGACATAAAGCTGAAATGGAGTCCATGATGAGGGATGTCTCTGTTTTACTCAGCTTGTGGGGCAAACAGCAATTAGAAAATCACTCTCTAGTTCACCAAAATAGTAGTAAAAATCTGGACATTAGGGGACATCAATTCTTCACAAAAGGCTAAGAGTAGTTGTACCCAATTGAACCATGTTCAGAGGGCATATAATACTCGGAGGTCATCTACTTTAACCCACTATGTACAACTCCCTTTTCTTGTTATTGATAAGAATATATATAGCAAAAGAAACCATTGTCATATGAAATAAATATGCGTTATGCAAAACATACCCAAGTTATCTTGTGATTTTGGAAAAACAATTTGGGAGTTTATTTTTCTCTTCTTCATAGTGCACATAACTGGACCAACTCAGAGGGTTTTTGTCTCAACAATAGATCACATGATAAGGAACAGAGCGTTGGTGCCCTATGATATAATCTGAGTAGAGATGGGAACAGTTCTATTTCATTAACGAGATACTTTCATTGTTGCTCTTCAAAGAAGAGACAGCATTTTAAGATGTAATCAAGAAACTGTTCATTCATTTAAAGAAACTGTTATTTTAATATATGTTCAACACAGTGCTGGAGACTAAAAAAAGTTTGCACAAAACACTGCCCTGTACTCACTCTTCCCCATCAGATAGAGATGCTGTTCGGAACGCCACGGAAGGTGAGACCAGGCCCTGCAGAACCACTGGGAGCAAGCAAAGTGTAAGGCAAGAGTACTGAACCAACCCTATGGTAAAGCTTAGACTTCTCTGGGTTCTCTTCCGCTTCCAGATTTCGAGCTTCAATGGAAGCTTCCACTTGGGCCAGGTTTTCGCGGAAGTTCTCGAAGACAGCAATCGCACGCTTATCAGATGTCCATTGAGAATCACTTTGCTCACCAAGGTATATTTCATCACTCATATGTTGAGCCAAAATCTCAAGCACTGCCATTGCCAATGTTGTAGCCCGATAGTAAGGAATGGTTTCGAAATAGAACTTATCAGGGTTTGATACCATTTCATCGTATTCTGGAGTACCCTCTTCTGGTATAAATTTTCTTGCCATGCATGGACTGTTGGGCATGTACCCTGCATAGGCATATTGCCCAAAGTTCACTGCAGCATGATGAGCCGAAGCTAACCAAATGATTGTGGACCCTATCTGGATCAGATTTTCGACACTTGTCATTGTTGGCCACCAACTGGCATTGGCATGGTCAGCATGCCCTGTTGTCCTAACTTCCAACCACCAGGTTTGGAGTTCCTCATCCTTCACAACGTCCTCATCATCCCTGTAATATATATTCACATAGTCCTCGACCCATTTTCGGATGGCAGCCCATAGATCTAATCCATCTACGGCATATGGATAATCCTCTATTGTCAGCCTTAATCCATGTTTTGCACTTGGGTCCTTTATTGCCATCCCCCTGCACACCCAATATAAGTTATACCAACACATGACTTCAGCAACGTGTTTACTATATAAGTGGTTTTGAATATAATGACGCAATCCAGACACTTTTGATGCCATTAGAAACACCACATTTCCTGATCGGTGAATAATTGGAATCTTAAATTTGTATTGTACATAATCAATGCTTAAATGATTCCTTAAGCTTGTATTCTATTAGATTATTAATAATTTGCCTGCAATTACAATTTTGATTAACACGCTTTGGTTATCCATTCATTATGCACATGCTTCCATTGCAAATTTGGTATAAAATCCTTCTTAATAAGCGTATGTGCTTATACCTTTTGAGAAGATCTTCAGGTAAACCCTCCTGATCAAACCTCCAACTTTTATAGACAGCAGATGATATCTCCATGGAATATTCACCGGTGGTATAATGTGTTTCTATCTTTCCACCTGCATTTATTAACGATGACCTTGCGAATGCATTTACATGTAGAGTATCTTTGAAGTGGGGTAATAATAGTTTGTGGATGGGATGTACTATGCTGATTTGCCTTGCTGTTGCAATTCTAATGGGCTCTATGCATGCGTGGGTTCGTAGCCTACAGAGAACCAACATCAAAAGATAGAGAATTGGAAAAATTCCAAGTTAATATCATGTGATTGATCATTAACAGGCAACAAATGTTATTCTAACACGATTGTGGCAGCATATCATTATGCTTCCTAGATGCAAGATAATATTACCAATGACTGGCGATTTGGTGGTATCCTGCATCAACAACTGCCACATGAGTCTTTGCCAAGTGCCATAGGCACTCTGGATCCGAAGAAGTGAAGACCCTACTGATAGCATTTTCTCCCTTCGTTTCGGGAGGCAAAGTTAGCTCTATTGCAATAGGGAGGAGCTTCCCAGATTTTGTCAAGTATAAAATAGTACGAGAGGCATATGTCTTTCCTTCTTGCTTATTAATCCTGTTGATGAAGGGCATCAATGCATCATGGTAATCCAGTATGTACAGTAAATTGTGTTCCAGTGCCTGGCAAAAAGAAAATTTTAGTTTCCCAGCAGAATTTTTATCTCATAAAACTCTCCCCCAACTTTTGTTCACCAGAACTTCGTGTTGAGAAAATGAACTTAGAATTACCTCTTTCACCGAGAAACCTTCAAGCAATGGTTGAAGGTGACCCTCAGTGATGGAAGACTTTGGATCACCGTAAAGGGCAGGGTCCAAGGAGCTCACCAGAGGAAAAGTCTTACAGGATGGATGTTTCAACATAAGAAACAAATTACAATTACTTCAAATTTGGAAGCCTAAAAGATCATCATGAACATGAGGCAGCATTGAGGTTTATGTACCTCAAGGCGTTGGATGACCAAAGGGTTGGCTCCTGCAAGTCGCTGCCGTCCAAATTCCTCATCAGATTTCCAAGCTTTGGAATTTGCTGCATTCATTATTTGAAAGCCGATTCTCATAATCCGATAGATTGGATGTACTTGGCATGAATCTATTATAAATGGAAAAGCAATAACTGTATGAAATGTGTAGTTTTGATTGAGGATCTGTACCTTGAACAATACCAGGTGGTGGGAATTCCATTAGTGTTCCATCAGTAGGCTTTCTAATAATTTCTTTAGTAGATTTAAAATCGTGCTTGAGTTGTCCAGCATATAGATTATGGATGTCCTCCTTTTCTGTAAATATGTGATCTTGCAAAATGATGCTTTGAATTGAGAAAATAAAATGATGGACCAAACATCGGATTCCGGCAGTTACGAAAAGCATCTTCTTGTATCTACTGAATTTCTCGTCTCGTGGTAAATAACCAGAATCAAAACCCGTTGCTGGTTTTTCCGAGTCTTTATCTATACATCCCAAAAAATAGAAAATAGAAAACCAATTGAATTGACACGACTTTTCTGCATGCCAGATATATATAGAGGATTTATGCATTTGCACAAATGTTAGTTGTGAGATGGACAGGGCTGTATCACAACTTTAGTATTCATGAGGTTTTTGCTTTTGATCTTGTATGTATATGATCTGAGGGCAATATTTATGTATAAAAAAAAATTAACATCATATATTTTTAAGCTGGAGAAATAAGGTTCATCAAAAATACTATGTGGTAATACTTGTGCTAATGTGCCTGCATTGAACTATATTGAGATTAACATACTATCAGCTTTAGCATATATATATATATTTAAAAAGTGGATTTTGCACGTGATACAAGCATGCATGAACATGTTGTAGATCAATGGTAAAGTAATATTCATTAAGAGTATTCATGTTGTATGACTACCTTTTGCAAGTGTCATTTATAAAAGTACACCTGATGTTTAGACTTATAATTATTTCACTGATATAACTTACCATTTTTTGTGTGCTTTCGGCCAGTTCTACACCGACGTGGGTATGGATATTCATCGGAGCCCCCTAAAACAGGCCTTTTGAGCTTCAAATCCGCATCCGGGTTGCCGATATCATTGTAGACATCGAAACCATATTTGCGTTCCCCATACACTCTTTCATCCGTGTCATCACCTCGAAGGGAAACGATTTCATTTTGACGATACTTCAAAAGAGCCGGTGGGGTCTCTCTTGGAAGGTAGGGCTGCACAAGTACCAAGTAGTACACAAAGTGATGATATGAATCAAAATAAATAATATCTCATATCCACCATTATATCCATCAAGTAGAGATGATGTATTAATGTTCTTGGTTGTAAATACAAGTAGACACACATGGAGCTAGAGAATGCAGCTCAATTGGTAAGTTTTCTCTGCTCCTCAATATTCTTCTCGCCACTTGTTTGTATTTTCAGTTTGTAGAAAGGTGTATCCCTCCACACCAAAACCATCTAAGGCATTGAGATGATTTTGTACACCAACATGAGAATCTTATAAACCAAGATTATGTCATCACTGTAAAGAAGAATGTGGATGGATGGTTGTCCCCAATGTGTTGATTTCATCACTACCTCCATGTGTGATGCACAATCCAAAGAGGGTGGAATAGAGTAAGAATCCTTGAAGATCAGGATGAGACTCTACTTAGCTTAAGGATTACTTAACGATGGGTCACATTCTATACCAATTCTGTAGAATGAGCATTTGCAAGAATGTTTTACCATCCTCAAGGAACTTTTATGCATTGCTCCTGCACTTACATTGCCTATCCCATGCAAACCTTTTCACATTGAAACTAATGCTAATAATGATTATGTAGATGATGTCGTTCTTTTCCAAGACATAAAACCTATTCCTTTTGAAAGTAGGAAACTTCATTCTATTGAATGGCAATTTTGTTGAGTTCAAGAAAAATAAATTCATGCACTTAGAACTTCGGACATACTATTTATTTAGCTAAAGTTATCATAATTTTGTCAACGTCGATAAAGGCCAAAGTTCTCGGTTTCCTTTTTTAGCTTTGCCCCCTTTAACTAATATTTTGATAGTTTTGTGATTGGAGGGGCTGCACTAACTGGATAAGCACAAGTGTTTGCATGGTTCATGTGTTGGGAAGTTGCTTTACAGAGCACCTATTAAACAATTGTGCAAGGATACAAGCCAGTACCATTATATTCATGTGTGTGTGTGTGTGTGTGAGTGAGAGAGAGAGAGAGAGAGAGAGTTAAAAGTAGTTGCATATGACCTTGTGCTTTGTAACAATCTAATTCTAGTGTCTACATAAGATAAGAAAGAAGAGAGAGAAAAGAGAGAGAAAGAATGCAACTAACATGATTTGTGAAGAAGATTCGCGGTTGACCAGAATTGAGCTTGGAATGGTTGATCCAAGTATGGCATGGGAAGTAAATTTGGGTTTTATCAGGCATCTCCAAAGTGATGGATTTCATATAGAACTCATTGTTGTCATAGCTTTCCAATAGGATAGCTCCTGGTCTTCCGAAATCAGCCCCCACGGAGAAACTCGTTGTGAGAAGCATATCCATGTCATCCACAGTTCCACCAAACAATGACAATGTTGATGCCGAGGTCACTTTCTCTTCGTTCGTATCTAAAATTGTATGAGAACATGAAACATTGATAACTCCATGAGAGAAAATGGAGTGAAACTTATGATAATGGAAGAGATAAGAGTTATATATATATATATAATGATGGAATACAAAATGATATTTCAATGTATATCTCCGGTAGTATGGGCTATAACGATGATTCATATAACAAAATACCAACAATTATATGTATATTTGATGAAGATATCACTCCATGGCAGTTCTTGCATGGAGGCATGTAAGTCAACCAATGAAATTGAAGCAAAATGTTATAATGATGATTCATATAACAAAATACCAACAATTATATGTACATTTGATGAAGACATCATTCCATGATAGTTCTTGAATGGAGGCCAATGGAATTGAAACAAAATGTTATAATGATGATTCATATAACAAAATACCAACAATTATATGTACATTTGATGAAGACATCATTCCATGATAGTTCTTGAATGGAGGCCAATGGAGGCCAATGGAATTGAAACAAAATGTTTTAATTGAGTGTTAATTTAGATATGTTGATGCTCTTTTAATAAATTGACGTGTATATTGTTCCACAATGATTAGAATGATGAGCAAGTGAGATTAATGATCCCGAGAAGCTAGTCAATGATGTGTGTTCACATGCAAATCCTCAAATCCTAACACAAACACATATCCTTTTTTATCTTACCAGGATTAGTGTCGAGGCTAACAAGGCGAAGCTTGACGGATTGTCGGAAAAGCTGGCGGAAGGCATGAATGAGTTGGAATACAAGATTCTTATGGAAGATTCTGATTGTGGCTTTGATGGTATCCATAATGAATTGAGGTAATATTGGAATCTAGAGGAATGAACCTCTAGTTGATAAACTTCCTAATTAGGTAGAGCACAAGGTACTTAAACTAATATTACTTACACATATATCTTTAGAAGAAGAAGAGGTTCAAGATACTAGCATTTGTTGTATGGAAACGTATCACTTAAGATAGAGAGAGTATCACTTAGGAAAGAGAGAGAGAGAGAGAGAGAGAGAGCAATAAGCACAATCTTAGGAAGAAATATCTAACCATGTCCACTATTGTTCATTCACATGTGCTCAATATTCATGGGCTTTTCTTCCTCATGTAACGTACCATGCACAACTGTCACACAAGCACAAGGATATCTCATATATGTAGCTATATGTACCAATGCACATTATTGTTTATTCACATGGGTTCTTCGTCTTTGTACAAGTACTCATCGAGTTAATTTACCATGCACAAACTAATCCACAATTTTGTTACCCATGGGGGTTAACAACTTACAACTATATGTAACAATGTGCTTTATTGTCTCTTAAGTTAGGTCGATGTAACAATGTGCTTGATTGTCTCTTAAGTCAGGTCGATTTATTCAGATGCATATTCTCATCAAGTTATTTTATTGTGCATGACTTGTGAACGCATGAAACCATGGGGGATGTAACAATTCATTGGGCCCATCTATTCATTAAGTTAATTTTACTATTCCACCTAGTAAACGTGACACATGGGTAGGAGTCAGGAGTCAGGACGATGGACACTTTTTGGTACATGAAAAGAAAATGTGTTAAATGGTAGCCTTTTGTATTTTTCATCGGAGACATTTGACAGATGTCCATTTCTCGAATCCCGAAATGGTTTTATTTGATTCACCTAGAGGTATTTGAAAAGCTTTAAATGTTCTTTAGGGGTCTCAACCGACTAGAATACATTATTTCTTCAAATAGTAGTTGAAAAGTTAAGGGCTCTAGTTTTGGTGGCACTTTTGAGATTCAACTCTAATGCCAAATTATTTCAACATGTGAATGCCATTGAGATAAAATTTTACTTTCAACTTTATCATTGACCTTACGTTTACGTTAACACTTTACACTATTTGATTGTATACATTAATTAAGATGTCACTTAATCCTTGTGTGTGTATAAATTCAGTTTTTCGCACTACAAGGATCAAACATAGCAGCCAATTCGATTATGTTTTACGCACATAATTCGTAATTGAGGTGTTTATACGTGCTCAAAGTCGGATGGATTTCACATAATTGTGACAGGTCAAGAGGAAAGGAAAGATAATTATATACCAAAAATACCACACATTTCACTTTCACAAACACCAAATATAGGAGGACATAAAGATTGCAAAGTACACCCATCTGTATAATTGGCAAAACAATTATTCATATAAAGTACCTACATATATTTGAAATGTCTACACGGGGATCACCTGTGTATCTATCTATCTAAATTATATCCATATTGCACCTTTGACAGCCAAAAATTATTTTGGTGAGTCATTTAATATTTAAAATGCATATGGATGAGGAAAAAATACAAAAAGAAACCCCAATTTTTGCTCACAAAATGAATTGCTCCTTATTTCTAGATATGTCCGAAGTAAGAAACGTGCATAATAAGAGGTCTAGTTTGAAATGATGACATAGATAAAGGAATCCTATTGTGTACGTGGACCATGGCAATTACAGGTTTCCACATTACAAGGATCAACCATTTTTATCTTGTACGAGTTTGGGAAAGCGTAATTGCCGTAAAAAATGCAATGTTTCTTTTTAAAACCTTGTGATGATTGCATATGAAGTTTGTGACCATAAGTGGTAACATTCAATAAGATTAGTTCATGGGGATTTTGACTTCAAAAATGGAACTCTAGAAACTAGACTTGTTTTCAACAAAATTTGATGATGGCATGGCTTTCTACAATTATGACTGTTTTTTTTCACCAATTCGAGATGAATTGGAGGAAGATTCTCACATGTAAAAAGATGCTATTTATTGCATAAGGTAGTTGGTATTGTCTTGCATCATTCGTGTATTGTTGTGACACATATTATGAGGAGAAGAAGATTATAAGAGTAAATTCATCTATTGTTGTTGGTTCATCAAATTTGGAGTACATTTTGAGACGTTTTGTTATGATTTTATAAAGAAACATGATGATAATAAGGCTAAAATTACTGAAAAATCCACACACAAAAACATTTAAATAAAGCCAAAAAGATAATGAGAGTAAATTGGTTCATCAAATTTGGAGTACATTTTGAGACTTTTTGTTATGATTTTATAAAGAAACATGATGAAAATAAGGCTAAAATTACTGAAAAAATCCACACACAAAAACATTTAAATGAAGACAAAAAGATAATGAGACTAAATTCATCTGTTGTTGTTGGTTCATCATTTTTGGAGTATATTATGAGACATTTTGTTCAATGCGATAAGTCACAATGTCAAATACTTTATGTGGACAATGTTTATCATCTAGTTTTTAGAAAAAATAAATGTTTATCACCTGTCATTGTTGGTACATCACATTTGAAGTATATTTTGAGACTTTTTGTTATGATTTTATTGTTTTTCTAGAGCTGCTTATGTGGGAAAGGGAAGCCAAAAATGAGGGGGGAAATAATTCAACGCGATAAAATACTTTCTGTGGACTTAAAAATGTTTATCTATATTTTTGTAGTGTTCAGATCCTATCCTTTTGTCTTTTTTGTTGGTGACAAACGAGCATATGGCTCAAAAATAATCATTAACACAAAATCCAAAAGGTCCACGGCTTATAACAAATCATGCTCAATCATTTGCATACAGATGGAGTGATATATGATTTGATAAATGATAACAAGACTTCCATGCTTAAAACACAATAGGAATAAATTGATGCATTAATGCTTTAAATAGAAGTGGGCATCAATAAACGAAGTTGTTCCGTGTAGAACTCTACTACTTCGAACGGTACTATATGTAGGCATCAATATAAAAGCTTCAAACACGTTACACTACACTACTGCATGAGTTATTCCTAGAACTTATATTGACACTTTTACTACGATAAAAAGACAGGAAAAACAAATATGATCAATTGGAGATCTTTCCAACATTAATGATCTATTTTTATCTTCTCGGCGTTTCTCTTTCCCATCTGGAACACCCACATTTTTCCTTCTTTTTCATTCTCCGTTTCATTGTCTTTCTTTTTCTTTTTCACATTTAACACACTAAAGCAAAGATAACAAACAAACCAATAAACACACCCACCCATGAAACAGGTACACGTAAATGTAGAAGCATGCACACAACACACAAGAGGACACACACCTAGGCTTGTGTCTAACTACTATCAAATCATAAAGAGGGGCTAGTGAGGGAATTGCGGCCACACATGGTGCAGGGCACTTGCGATTTGCACCGTCCGATCTGGATTATTTTTTAAACACACCAATAAAAAGGCGCCCAACTTTGATCACCATTTCTATCACAAAGCACATGACCCTATCACCTGATAAAAGTAATAAAGAGAAGTAAGATAAGGTCAAACAAATGGGATGAGTTATCACAATAAGAAGCACTACTTAAAATATAGAGATTAATTATCATGATAAGAAGCAATCCTTGCTTTTTGTGCATATTTTGTGTAATACTCTTTATAAGGTCAATCAACAATTGGGAACAGATATTGATCATGAATGAGTTATGCTTTCCAGGGTGGCATTTTGAACATGTTGTGTAACGAGATTTACAAAGTCAAACAATGAATGGAACCCCATATGGATCATAAATCAGCTATGCATCCCATGTTTAAGGAGTAATGTTGCAATGAATTTCTCCATCTAATCACACTTTTTAGAATTTCCAAACTCCATCTTGATTATGAAATTTATTATACTAAAGTTTGTACTTTTAATTATTTAACATTACCAACATAATCACCAACATTGCACACACAATTTGACAACCAACAATTCACACCATTTTTCCATACCTTGAGATGTTGTTTTTGTAAATTCACCCATCTCACTGACAAATGTCATATTTCATACATATTGTATCTTAAGCTAAATTGTTAATGCATGTAAGATTACTCTACATATTATGCATACAATTTGACATTACATTATAAGTTTCAACATATTTTTTAATGAGTTATTTAAGAGGAAGCGATTTGCATGTCAAAGGAGATCTTATATATGACCTTCAAAGGTAAGAAAAAGCTAAAATTATCGTTTGCAAGTTTAATGCATATTGCTACGTATGGCACAATTGTGCATCTAACGAATATTGTTCATGGATAACCACTGGCAATTGATGGATGAGTGGTCATGACTCATGTAACAAATGTCACCACATAGTTGATATTGTCTAAAAAATACAATATGCATTTGTTGTTCTATGCTACCTAGTTTTATGCGTTGGCTATAAAAAACACATTGAATATTTTAAATCACTCAATGAATGTGACACGTACAATTATTTCATTTAAAATGATTTGTGCATTGCAAATGCAAAGAGAAGGTAACATTATTTGGTGAGTAGGATTGGTAGGGAACTTGGTGACTCGGATAGGCAGATTATTTCCTAAACTTGGGACACAATAAATTCTTATTCTCTTTTAACAAAATGAATTGTTGTTACAAAGAGTTACAAACCAACTCTCTCTTATATAAGGCCAAGATTATGTTTCAAATAATAGAACTATTCTCGTTGCTATCTCCACAATGAGAGTTTACAAACCAACGCTCTTATAGAAGGCCAAGATTATGTTTCCAAATAATAGAGCAGTTCTCGTAACTATCTCCTCAATGAGAGCAGTCAATATAAGGATTTTATACAATGCAAGTACAAAAAAGAATAAAAACTATAGACAACAATATAAGGATTTTACACAATACAACTACAAAAAAGAATAAAAACTATAGACAACTTTTCTAGGTTGATTAGATAATGGATGCTTCTACATATCAATGCTTCTTCTCCTTTTGTTGCCATTTTGCTTAACAAATGTGTGTGTGTGTGTGTGTGTGTGTGCATATATTACAAGCCACTTGAAATAATTAAAAATTTTAATCTAAAATCCAAAAATCCTAGTCCAGTACCTCAACAGAAAAACTACAAATCCTTTGTTGCATTCAGTAAAGCTTTGAACTCCACTTGAAAAACAAAGCAAATCCTGATTTTCAACCATAATAAATAGTTGAGAAAATATATATCAAGTCATTGAGTGACTCCATGAAGGATCCTTTGCTTCTCATGCGGAATTTTAGGGCTGAAATCATTAAAGTGTATGCTCTTGGGAAATATAATCTTGCAATATCAAAAAATAGGTAAGGAATCCAAAGAATGCATAAAAAGGAATAGGAATATATACATATAAAGGAATTAGAAGATATGCATATATACGGACTAAGAAGAGTTCTAATTTTGATTTCTTTTAATTGATAGATCATGTAAATGGTATTTATCCTCCTTGGGTCTTGTAAGAGGAAGATGAACAAAATGGAGAAGTCTTTAGCAAAGCCTATGAATGGAAAAAAGTTATAACACTGAAAATCTGAAAGAGAAGTTGGAGGAAGAGGAACAAGGAAGTCGAAAGAGAAGGAGAAGACAACAACGTTGAACCCTAAAACCCTAAACCGTATGCTAGGGCATAATACATAAAATTCATGTTCGTCTAGCATAGCATTCGTTTTTATACGTTGGGAAACGAATGCGAATGTTATTCAAACATTCTTGTACTTTTTTTTTGTTTTTGCCCCCTTTTTTAAAGGTTTTTTCTTGTTTATTTAGGCTTATTTACCTCATAATAAATATTTAATCCAAAAGTATGGCATTTACCATTCTTCCCGGGTGTTTACCCTACTTGAATGATTGAAACATTCATACTATGTGCTAGGGTTTCAATTTGCATAGTCGTCTTCTCTGTTTTCCCGCCCTCTCCCACCACAAAATTAAAATTTCAAAATTCTCCTCACACAATTTATGAGTGTGTGATGGGTGTGAGTAAGTAGTCTTATCCAAATCGGATGGTGCAGATTGTACACGCCTTCTACTAAGTGTCTTGCACCGTCCGTGGCCGTGATACCCTCGCCAACCCTCTTTATGATTTGGTAGCAATTAGACATGTCACACACCTAGACACGTATGTGTAGACACATACATGCCCATGAACAAAGAAACATATGCATACTCGAACAAGAAAAGCATAAACATGTACACAGAGTTGATGATGATTTTGAGCTCTCTTCCTCCCTTAAACATGCTCCCCAATGCATTCATAGCCTAGGTTTGGTTAGTATAAACATTGTGTGTAAAACACATCACAACAACAAAGTTTTTTATTTAGCATTTATGTAAGGAACCCCTTGGGAATATACCCCCTTTTTACTCAAAACACGCCATCACCCGAAAAAAAGCATCGGCTCTCTTTACTAGCTACCATAACATCAAACTTGCCATAAAATTGAGAGAACCTATAATTGATCCATGCCATGGGCTACGTCCCATCTCATAGATCACAATCAATCTTGTGGATATTAAAAATATATCCATCTATCTACTATCTCTCTCTTTTACTTCATTGTATCACATATAGATTCTTGTATGTATGTTGTTGGCATAAAAGGCCAACTCCTTCCAAATTGTATCCCTGAGTGTGAACACATCCCTAAGTTAGGGCGTAAGTATATATAAGCCCAAATGTAATATTGTAAAAAGACAGAGGGTTTTACAGAAGAGAAATATAGTTTCAATTAGAGCTTCAACCGGATATCTTTGACTCTTGCCTACTGTCTTCTTCTCTAGTTCATCTGGGTTGCTTGCTATATACATATTCTTGCATGTCCTCACATATTCTTCCGCATATCATATTCAACAAGTGGTATCAGAGCGACCTTGTTGTCCGGCGGCAACAAATGGCAAGACTGAGAAGAGAAACTATCTGGCTAACAGAAAGACAAGGCCAACAACATCTACTTTCCAGAAAATGGCGACACAATTAGGCACAAACGTGAAAATCCAGAAGTTCGACGGGAATAACTTCGCCCTATGGAAAGAAATGATGCAAGACATGCTCATAATCTGAAGATAAGTTGAAGTGATTCGCCAAAGCGACAAACCATCGTCGATATCCGCTGAAGAGTGGAGATCAATAGACGAAATCACACGATCAACCATCCAGATGCACTTGGCCAAGAACGTCTATTTCAACATGGCCAAGGAGATAACGACATTCTCTTTGTGTGAGAAATTCCAGGCCGTATACGAGAAAAAGTCCTCGTGGAAGCTCATATTGATCCGATAGTTGTTCAATATGAAGATGAGAGAGACAGATCTAGCGACCTCCCATGTCAACACCTTCAACCTGGTGTTGTCTGAGCTACCCTCCCAAGGGATTAACTTTGAAGAAGAAGTTAAAGCCCTTGCCCTCCTTTCGAGCTTGCCGACATGTTGGGAGGTATTTTGCACGATATTCGCCAACAATTGTCCAAAGTTGAATCTAGACAAAACGATCGAACAAGTCCTCATTGATGAGACTCGCCATCGATGAATCGACTGAGTCGATCGGACAAACTAATCAATCGAGAGAACAAGCCGACAGAACTAGTCGAAACACTAGTCGACCGAGGAGGAGGGAAGACTGACAACAGTTGAAGTCGAGGAATAGTCGATCAAGTGATTTCTGCACTCATTGTAGAAAGATTGGTCACAAAGTTTCCGACTGCTAGTCCATAAAAAGAAAGGCGAATGGTCGGTGAACCAATTGGCATGGACACAAGGACAGAATAACTGTTCTCCCACCGGCAACCAAGTCAATGTTGTCGAATCCTGGACTGGAGATATTGTGTCCCTAGAGTCGTCGTCGTCCAGTGAAGTCCTATACAACGCGCAAGACGCACAAACGTGGGTGCTGGATTCTGGCACCACATTTCACGTGACCCCCAACATCGAATGGTTTTCGGACTATTCTACTGGAGCCGACGACACAATCCCACTAGGCAACGGGCATGAGTGCATAATAGTAGGGATCTGCGAGGTCCCCATCCAATTACCAAACGACAATACTATCACCCTGCACCAAGTCCGGCACATACCCAAGCTGAAGAGGAGTCTTGTCTCCATCAGCATGTTAGCCGAAGTCGGGTACCGCACGACTCTTAGTGAGTCATCATGGATGATCAGCCGAGGAAATACGAAAATCGGGAGCGGATGCAAGTACGACAACCTGTATCCACTGATGGCGACCAATCCGGAGGGCACAATGAATGTAGCTGAATCCCCATATTTGAACTTATGGTATGGCCGACTCGACCACATGTCTCATGTCGGACTGGACTAGCTAATGACGATTGGCTACATCCCGAAACTACAGTTGAAGATGGACTTCTATGAGCATTGTCGACGGTCATTACGAGAAACAGACCCAAAGTCTGCACTCCCTCCATTACGAGACGGTATGACAACCCCTAGAATTGGTCCACATAGATACATGTGGACCGATGCCCGAAAGGTCACTAGGAGGCTCCTAGTACTTCATCACATTCGTAGATGACTATACATGGAAGGTCTGGGCCTACTTCATTAGGTAGAAAGACGAAGCACTCGAGGTCCTCTCTTGGTGGTTAGCCGAAATGGAGAACCGATCAGGACACCGAGTGAAGACAGTTCGGTTCGACAACGGAAGTGAATACAGCTCCCAAGCCTTGAAACAGAGTGCATGTCCGACAAAGGGATCTGACATCTAAAGACCATTCCCTCCCCCATGCAGAATGGCGTGGCAGAACGAATCAATCACACGATCTAGGAGAGGGTGACAACAATGTTGTCACAATACAATGACATAAAATATATAGTTGGTGAGGATTGAAATTACAACCTCACATGAACAATACATCATGCTCAACCATCTTCATATGAGCATTGTATAAGATATATTTGATCTACATATCATTGTATAAGACGTACATGATCTAAGTATACTCTCTAGACATATACAAAGTTCTATAAGGTTCTAGAATATTCTTCAAAATATTCAAATGCATGTACTTCAACTTATAGTATAGATACTTGTAACCTTCTTGGTCCCTTTCAAGGGATTCAACACCAGTCATAGACACATCAATCCAATATTCTTGTTTAGCCTCATCTTCTCTCCTTGATTTACATCTCTGTCTTTATTCTCTTGTATTCTTCCTAGCGTCTTAACTTCCTCATCTTGTCACGCCCAACTTCCCAAGTTTCTAGCCTCATCACGTTGAGTTCCACGTTCATAACCTTATCGGTCGTAGCCTCGTCATTCATGCCCCATCGTAGTCTAAGGTTGGTGTGTCCGAGACAAATGCTCCAGCAACCTGAACTAAAGCTGGAATTCTGGGCTGAAGCATTGCAGACGGTAGTATACTTGATAAATTTTTCGTTGTTGAGAGCGATACAGTTTGAAGTGCCATAGGCACTATGTCAGGCAACCAATCCACCTACGACATTATCTGTATATTTGGATGCGAAGGTTGTACCTTCATCCTGGGGATAAAGCGACCAAGTTGGCACCCCATGCACTTCAGCTATGGGGACAGACTCCGTATATTTGGTTATGGAATTGATGAGGACTTCGGCTATCACCTATGGGACCTAGAGAACGGGAAATTGATCCGGAGTAGTGACATAGTCTTCAATGAAGACTCAATTCTCTTTGAACGGAACCAACAAAAAGGGGTCGGTAAAAAGGTCTCCTTCGACATAGACACAAATATCGTAGAAGGACCGACCCACTGGGCCGAATCGGTGATTCGACAAACAGTCAAAGACGACCAAGCCAACGACCCCCCCCTATCGAATCCTAAAGGGCAAGCAGTCCCCTAGTCGAAGTCGACTTCGATTCGACCAAAAGATTGACAAATGTCGAACCAATAAAGTATCTCGAATGGGCCATAAAAGGAAAACAAGATAAGATGCCTCTACTCCTTTGTCAATCAATCCCAAAAAAACGGGAGAATAACCCAACATCGCCAAAATCCTATTTAAGGGCCAAGTCATCCCACAACACTCCTAGAGATAGTTCAAGAAATACCGATCAACCGATAGAGATGATTGAAAGATCCGAACCGAAGAACTTGGCACCTAGGAGATTCGGACAAGTCTGAAGGGCAATAGAGTTTTACCAACCAGGCCTCGACTACATCAACTACACGGATGTTTGTGAACCTAGTTCCTATGAGGAAGTTGTGGTTGCACCCAACGCTGAGACATGGCTACAAGCCATGAGATCCGAGATGCAATCGATCAAGGAAAATAAGACATGGGAGTTGGTCGAATTACCAGCTAATCAAAAGCCGCTACCGTGCAAATGGGTCTACCAATACAAGTATGTATTCGGTTCAAAAAAACCCAAGTACAAAGCTCGGCTCATCGCCAAATGTGTTAAACAGGAACATGGGGTCGACTATGACGAAATGTTTTCGCTTGAAGTCAAAATGACCACCCTCCGGCTCCTTCTAGGGGTCATGGTGACGGAAGGTTGGAGTAACACGGTCACATCAAAACGGCCTTCCTACACACGAGGAACCGAAGATGTACAACTAACTTTCGGATCGGCAAATCCGACCAAAGTTGAAGGCTACACCAACTCCGACTATGTTGACAATCCAGACAATTAGAAGTCGACATTAGGCTACATATTCACCTATGGCACCAGCGTCATATCATGGAGATCAAAATTGCAAGAGTGCACAACTTTGTTAGAGGCCAAGTACATTGTCGTGTCGGAAGCAGCAAAGGAAGCAATCTGGTTGCACCGATTTTCAACTAATTTCTTGTTAAAGAAAAAAACTGACCATCCAGCGTTGACTCTCTATTGCGACTCACAAAGCGCAATACACCTCATTCGGAACCCCGTCTACCATGCGAAAAAGAAACACATTGAGGTGTGGTTTCATCATATCTGAGAGCTTGTAACGGAGAAGAAGCTCAAAGTCACAAAGATCGACACCAAGGTGAACATCATCGATTGCCTGACGAAGCCACTCCGAAAACAACGCTTCATAGCACTAAGGAACATGATAGGACTACGACAAGAAACTAAGTAGAAAGGAGCCGAACGAATAGTAGCAGAAGGAAAGTCGAAGACTGGCCTAATTGGATAAGCCGAAACGGCAAAATCCAAAGAATCGAAATACCGATTTGAGGCCGAAGACATAGCCAAGTGCAAGGAGATTAACTGGAGATTAGAAGATCGGGGGGCAACCGGAGCAGAGGACCGATCAAGTATCCAGCGGGGAGCATAGGAGCAAGCGTGAGCGAGAAGCAAACGATTGACCAAAGGCCAAGAGTCAGAATCGGACATGAGCCGATCCGAATGAATGAGTCGATTCAGACAAATGTTGATCTGAACTAGTCGATACAACCGACTTAGACAAGCCGACCTGGACAACATACAATCCGGATGACTAATCGAATGAGGGTAGATCCCAACTTTACCTTTGCAGATTCGGCTGAATACTGACTACCTTGTACGTATACAATTGTAACTATAGATTAAAATTGTAATCTAGGGTCCCGGGGGAGATAACCCCAATTACTTGTATACATAGGAAGAGTAGCCCTTTTACGGGGGAGTTTGTTGGCATAAAAGGCCGACTCCTTCCAAATTGTATCCCTAAGTGTGAACATGTCCTCAAGTTAGGGTTTAAGTATATATCAACCCAAATGAAACATTGTAAAACGAGAGCATTTTATAGAAGAGAAATATAGTTTCCATTAGAGCTTCAAGTGGATATCTTGGACTCTTGCCTATTGTCTTCTTCTATAGTTCTTCTGTGTTGCTTGTTGTACACATCTTCTTGAAGGTCCTCACATATTCTTCCACATATGTATGCCGACATGTCCTATTCAACATATGTATGCTGACATGCATGTATTTACATGTGTGTATATACATATGCAATGTATGTACGTATCTATATATTGTAGTGTTTCTATACATTTTTGTGTTTTATATGTATGTATTTATATATTGTTAATGTGGGTTTGCACATATGTTCATATTGTGAAATGCACATAAGAGATCAAAACCAGTCTACTTAGCTTCTTACTTCTTAATCAATTTATAGTTGATACAACGAAACCCATTTGGGTTGGCCTGGTTAAAAAGGGTGTGCTAAAAGGGTGGGTCATTTTGGGCACATGCATCCTAAAAAGGGTGTGTTAAAAGGGTGGGTCAACTTGGGTACGTGCATCTAAAAAGGGTGAGCTAAAAGGGTGGTACAAAGGAACACATGCACACCACATTTCCCCCCTACGAGAAACAAGAGATTGAGGGGCATGAGTGACCATGTGTGGTCCTTGCCGGGAACTGGAACAGTCCTCGCTGAGAGTTGGAACACAAACACCAACGGGCGTGAGCAACCATGTTGTCCTCACCGAGAATTGGAACACGAACGAGTGAGTGACCATGTGGCCCTCACCGGGAACTGGAACATGAACAACAACGGGCATGAGCGACCATGTCGGTCCTCATTGGGATCTGGAACACGAACAATAGTTGGAGTGAGCGGCCATGTGCGGTCCTCACCGGAGACTGGAACAAAAACGGGAGTGAGCAACCATGCGGCCCTCACTGAGAACAGGAACACGAACGGGAGTGAGCGGCCATGTGTGGCCCTCATCGAGAACTCGAACACGAACGGGCGTGAGCGACCATGCGGCCCTCACCAGGAACTAGAACACGAACACCAACGGGAGTGAGCAGCCATGTGTGGCCCTCATCGGGAACTTGAACACCAACGGGAGTGTGAGTGGCCTTGTGCGGCCCTCATCAGGAACTAGAACACGAACACGAACACGAAAGAAACTAAAAAATAGAGACAATGAAGCGATGTTGATGATGAAGCGGTGGATATCGGGAGGCCTAACTAGTGAACTAAGGCGGTGCTAATAGAAGAGATACTACTAACAAGAGTGTCGGTGATGGTGGTGAGGGCGATGCTACCTACGAAGCGGAAGAGGCGGATGCTTGGATGTGGGGGACTGGTACCCCGTCATCTCCACCAATATGTGAAATGCACATAAGAGATCAAAACCAGTCTACTTAGCTTCTTACTTCTTAATCAATTTATAGTTGATACAACGAAACCCATTTGGGTTGGCTTAGCTAAAAAGGGTGTGCTAAAAGGGTGGGTCAACTTTGGTACGTGCATCTAAAAAGGGTGAGCTAAAAGGGTGGCACAAAGGAACACATGCACACCACAATATATAGGAAATATATGTGTTAAGTATACATATGTCTATATGCATGGATACGAATGGACATAATGTATGTGATGCCCATGTAATGTATGTATGTATGTATTTTGCATGTATGCAACTACCATGTAATGTAAGTATATATTTTACAACAAATTTAGGTATTGTATGAATAGATCATACCTTCTACCATTTCGTGGAAATATTGAATTTTTTATAGTGTTCTATAATTTATTCCCTAGTTATTGGCAATACAATTGTTTAAATATATTTTCACATGATAATTAATGCATATGTATCTACATTTTGCACCCCAATGGTTTCTTCATTGCATACCACCCCTTCTTATAAGCATGATATAATATGAGTTTAGGTAGTGGAGGCCCTAGGATAACCATCTAGATGCTTACAACTAGCCCCTAATTATACACCAAGTAATTGATCTCCAAAGGTGTAATGTCCACGAGAAGAATGCAATGGGGGATAGACTAACATTGGAGTAGATTTTGGATACCTCCTTTTCCACGATAAAAGCATTGTAGGATTATGATAAAGGAGAATAGGTGAAACCCTCCATGGATAGAGTCTTAAAGCCACATTAACTTCAATAGTCTATCCAAAAAGCTAACTCTTATGAGTAAAAACCATTCATTAATGACTACACATTATGGGTGTTGGAAAATCCTAGATAATAATCTATAAGAAAAGCTAACCCTTGTGAGTAAAAACCCTTAACGACTACCCATAATAGTTGATGAATCCCAACAAGGATGGTACATCCATGACTTGTGTCGAAGCCTTGCAAGCTTAGGCTAGGCAACTTCCTCATGTGTTGTTATATCGCCAAAGAGTTTTGTCTATTCTCATTTTTCCAATTGTAACATAATCCTGTATTTGCAAGCTTGGTGTGGAAGAGACATGGATGTTCAATGTGTTTTATTGGAGCTTGTGGGAAGATAAAAATGTCATCCAAATATAGCTTGATCATTTGATCCATGTATTCCAAGAAAATGTAATTCATGAGGTGTTAAAAGATGATCATGACATTTCTAAGCCCAAATAACATTATTATGTAACTAGCATGCCCATTGTAGATTCAAAATGCAATCTTCTACTCATTGCTAGGCTTGTTACATAATCAAGTTGCATGTACTACATAAGTTGATTTTGGAGATGACTCTCTTGGTTTGGAGGTAGTTAAGAAACTCATAGATAAAGGGTAAGGGATACAGGTTCCTGATGATTAAGAGATTTAGACCACAATCTCACAAAGAAGCTAGAATGAATCTTTCTTATTGATAAACAAGATGGGTGTTCTAATAGGGGATTTGGAATAGCGAAGAAGCCTAAACCAAACAACTTGCACCACTTTCAATATTAGGACTTATATGGATCAAAATGAGGACACTCTTGTCTCTTGTTCATTCTACATTTAATACATAACGCACTTTTCTTTCAACTTTTCAAGGGGGTATAAGAATAGAAGGTGCTCATAGCATCATTCCCTCTAAGTTGGTTGTTGTGGTGGTAGGCATTTGTTGCCTCATCATAGAGTCTTTCTTCGTCATCATCAAGAAACCAACCTTAATTAGATGATGAGGAATCATTATTAATGCCCGAAGATGAGTCAATTCCAACCTTTTGTACTATTGACAAATCATCCTTGTTCTATTGGGAACAAGTTGACCCTTTGTAGTAAGGAGGAGTTGATTTGCAAACCTAAAGGATAGTTGGCTTTAGTGTAAAGGCGAGTTAGCCATTTATAGTTGTCAATGCAAGTTGCCCTTGTCGTTGTGGAATCAATTCATCCTTATAGTTATGGGCCCCATAGTATGTACATAATATATACTCAAACGCTTTGGCAAATCTTCTTTTTCATACGAATGCGTATGTCATCAAAACATTCTTAAGTTTTTTTTTACACTTTTTACCTTAACTTTCTTACCTTAAAAAAAAACTTACAATAAATAATGAATACAAAAGTATGGTATTTACCATACATACTTCGAGGGTGTTTACCATACTCAAATGATTGAAACATTCTCAAATGCGAATGCACGTTTGGCACATATGGTTCCTACTATGGTTATGGCTAATAGTTGTGAAGGCAAGTAAGCAATTGTGGCGATGGTGATTTAGCATTAAATTAGTAAAGGCGAGCCAACCTTAGTTTACATCATAAATTCAAGCGAACATTACATTAGTAAAGGCGTTGATTAGTCTTTGAATTTACTCTTTAAATATCTAACAAGTTTGCTATGTACCAAATATTCGAAAACCAAGATATTCAATGTAGTCCAAGGAGTAATGAGTAAAGAATGAAATGTACAAAACTGATTATTAAATTCTAATTAAATAATAAGAATTGGGACCCATCTATAAAAATAAATAATAATCCTTAAATATTAACAAAGTCTGGTTTTTTTACCTACAAAATATTGAATGTGATCCCAAGTAGAAATTTGATTATGAAATTCTATTAAAATAATAGATGGGGGCAACTTATCGCTTTGAAACACTAAATGTATGATCAAGATACCGCTTATGTTTTTCTTTTTTCCGAGCTTCATATATTTTGATGGCACTAGTGCTCACTAGGGGATGTCAAACTATACCAAAAACTATTGTCTCTAACAATCATGTTGAAGATACTTCTTCATTGGTGAAGCTCTTCTCTCTAGGTTGGGAGTATTTGGTAGGGGTAATATTGCAATGTGGGTGGGTATGAGCGCCAACTCTAACCCAAGTCATATCACCCAAATTGGCAAAAAACCACATTTCAAAATCTTCAACTTTCACATCTTAAAAATAGTCATAAAACACTCAATTTCTGATTAGCATACAAAACTACAAATTTCTACATTTTACACATAACATCTCCAAAATAGTCATAAAAACACTCGATTTCTGATTAGCCAATTTCTTATATGTGTGCTACACATTTGAAGTTTGAATTCAATCATACAATTAATCTTGGCTAGATAAATGATGGGCTTCACGACTGTGCTAATTATGTTTCATATCTCTCCTAAATATGGTCAGATTGGCTATCCTATACCCCTTGGATATCAATATATTAGCTTCCTTGAATGTGCATTGAACTTGTACATTTCGTAGTGGAATCTAACAAAGTAGCACATATGCTTAGATTACCACTAAGATAAAGCTCTAATACAAAAAATTAATCACATCTGATCATCCATGAATAATACAGTATTCTTCATTTAATGACCTAGAATTTACCATATTTGCTACACAGCTTATTAGCATAGCAGCATAACGGATGATGCCAATAATATCAGGAATCTCAGTCTAAGCATTTGTATTATTATGGTTTCTGCATTGAGGATAACTGTATCTGCATCATGGTCTTCAATAATATTATAAATATTTATAGCATTGTCAAGTGAATATATATATCACTTGAATTGAGATAAAACATATGCAAACAAAAATTCCTATGTAAATACATAGATAGATATAATACAAGTATTAGTTATATTTCACGTTTTCACACAAGCATTCAAACATTTGCACATGGCCTTTATGCTCAATTGTCTCTCTTGATGTCAATAAATATAAATCGATGTTAGGAAACAATATCATCAGATAAATTGCTCTGGAAGATGAATCACACATGCATCTTATTTCATGCATCTTGCATTTAATTTGAATGATGGCAATGGATGCATGTACAATGTCTTCAAATACTAATGTACATTTTCAAGCCTTTAAACATTGTTGAAGATATAGCTATGTACTGACCAAATATGTCTCCAACATGAATTATGCATTTAGAAAGAATATGGAAGGCAGCTATATACTTAATCACTTGCAATTACAATGAATAATTTGATGGAGAAAAACACCATGAAGTATCCATCAAAGAATATTTCCCCCACATCCTGAGTTTAAAAACGATTTGTTGAAATAAGACAAGATTAGGTTTGTGAAAATACGGTAGACAAATTCAAAATTAAGCTTAAACTACTCAATAGAAAAAAAATGTCGATGAACAAACATGAAATGATCAAGATATAAAAACACTACAAAACAAAACAGTGGTAGCTTCAGATTCATCTCAATATAAAAATCATATGGTAAACATGATTTCAATTTCCTATTATGATAACGACAGATATACCAAGACTCAAGGGTGACTTGCTAGCATTAGACTAGACAATTAGTTTTTCAGAAGAAATGAACCTCATAATCTCTAAAGCAATTTAATTGTTACCATTGATCTTTACAGAGTCTCTATATAAGGTTTTTGGGCTTTTGACATGAAATTTGATTATTGTGTTCGTTTATCTCTTCCATTTTGTAGCATTCTTTCCTCTTTTTTCAGTAGTTGTCTAGAAAGTAATTAATAGGAGGCAACGCATATATTCTGATGCAATAATGGGAAAATGAGATAGATATCAAACCCAATCTTAGTATTATGATAGGAGGCTATAGATCCAACGTGTGATACATAAGCATCTAGTAACCATTATTGCACGTAAACAAACAAATCTTTACTAGAGTTCAATGACCATGCCTATTTTGCTTCAATCAATATTAAATTTGGATGATGTAGAGTGCGACCTGGGGTCAAACTTAATATCACACATGCCTCTCTACTGATTTCTCTCCTTTATCTTAAATCTATCTCATGTAACCAAAAACCCTAGATCTAAACCATCCAAAGATAACAAAAGAGCTTATAAAAATAGTTACCTCTCAAAGGCATGTTGCAAACCAAACTGCAATGCTTATTAGCAAAATTCTTGGGCACCAAGAGTGGCCTATAACTCCACATTACATGAACATGTTTGGTTTCATCAAATCAAGAGTCAGTTATAAGCTCCCCACACTATAGGTTGTGGTTCATTCATATAGCGTGACTACCTAGTTATCTTAATAGGTGCACATTTATACGATCCAAGATTTTAGTAAAATTTTCAGGAACACTATATAGAACCGACTATAAAGGGACAACATAGAGAAATTCGGGTACAAGCTTCTCTTGATCTCGCTTCATAAAATAAATGTGCAACATTCTTCTATTTATGAAAACAAATGCAGATAATAAAACATAAAAAACACAATCAATCAATTTAAGCATAACAACATTATTCAAAATCTCAAACTTGTTTATGGAAAAGCCTGCATAGTCTACTACTCTAATCCCTTGTGCAACAACACCCTATCTCAGATTGTAGTGAGTGTGAGTTGTCATATGGCATTGATGATTCAGATGGCAAACAAGAAGATGAGCTCTACCATACGTTGTCGTTCGTGGTTCCCTCGTTTAGCAAAGAATATATATTTTTATAGTTAGCTGCAACATATGTTGTATAGTGTATGAAGTGTGAGCATTGCAAATGGTCTCATTCATTAAAGATATTGATGCATCATGAAGTAAATGTGTTGCATCCCATCTTCCAAACCATTTTGTTATATCTAACATCTAGCAAGAACACAAAATTTTGCTTTTCAAGTGTCTCTAAATCTTTTTGCTTGCTTCTGGAATTTGAAGAAGTAGATGTGAGGGATTATTTTGAAACTTAAGCACATATTCAATAACCCTTTCCATGGCCATGATCTCAGTGAGATGTGATCTCATCTTAAGAAATAGGAGGGTATATAACATTTGTTACTCGACTTTCAGAAACTTTGTAAGAAAATGCGTTTGAACATATTCAAACTCTTTTGAGTGGACTTGGGGATGCTACCACCCCATAAAGAAGCACAGTTGTCACCAAAGTGTCCACAAGGTATTGGGGACCCAACATTTAGTTTCTCTAACATTACATCTGTTCGAAATACACAATATAGCATTTGTTACTCAGCTTTGAGAAACTTTGTAAGAAAATGCTTTTGAACATATTCAGACTCTTTCGAAACATTACATCTGTTCGAAAATACACAATATGCTCTCTTTCCGCCTCAAGTGTGAGTAGCATATTCACTCCATCTATGATTTGTAGTAACTTCAATGCCAAGGAATTATTGTGTAATGTATGTATGGTTTATCCTTATTTTGGATCTTTGTAAGCATAATCTTTGTTTTAGAAAAAAACTTTGTGTACATGTAAAGCTTTTCTAATTTACATCTCTTAAAGTACTTGCAAAAAGCACCACATCATCTGCACACAAAAGAATGATGATTACATTCCTGATGACAACTTCTTTAATTCCTTCTTCCTTTACAAATATGGCAACCATTTGTTCTAAATCATCAATGCATAGACTAAATACAGTTGGTGAGCGAGGGCATCCTTGTTTACCACCAATAGTGCTATTTAGCCCATGCATTTATCTTTGATTCCATTATATATCCAAATAGTTTTGTTGCATGAGTGCCAACTATGACCATTCAATCAGTGTTTGCATTATTTACATCTCTGCTTATGTGTAAAGTTTTGATCCAATTCGTACTCCAATCGTAATGCATGCCATGTGGCAATGCATAATTAAACATAACAATTATCTGTGCATGTGCGTCCTATGAGAGAGAAAGAGAAAGAAATATTGCTTGATCTTGGATAACAACAAAACAAAATGAACATAAGTAGATATATATAATTGGCTCAAGTACCAAATATTCCTGTTGTAGCCTATGCGCAGAAAAAATTACCATTTTCTGAAAATACAACTCCTTTTAGATGCTGTGATCAAAATCCTACTTCTGTACCCCTTGATTGAATTATAACATGAGAAGGTAAGGATGATGGTATTCAAAATGGTTGCAATGGTTGTGAAATGTGGTTGAGTCCATGCAATGTATTGTGGGGTCATCCATGGGAGGCTTATCCCATGGCCCAGAACCTTCCGAAGCTCTATTGCTCGTCAATCATCAATTCACGAACACTTCTCAATGTAATGAAAGTTATCAAGATAGTTACATCTTGATTGCCCTCCAAGATATATGATATATCAAGAGCTTTTCAAAAGTCCATGCATTGTATTGTGAGGTCATTCATGGGAAGCTTATCCCATGGCCTAGAACCTTTGAGAGCTTTATAATCTTTTAATTTGCTCCCAACAATTGTTGGTATCAATCATCTAATTCACGAACACTTAATCTAATGCAAGTTATCAAGATAATATCATCTTGATCTCCCTCCAAGATATTCGATATGTCAAGAGCTATTTTCAGACGTCTATGCAATGTATTGTTAGGTTATGCATGGGAGGCTTATCCCATAGCCCAAAGCCTTCAAGAGCTCTAGAATTCTCTAATTCATTCCCAATCATTGTTGGTATCAATCATCAAATTGACGAAAACTTGTCAATGTAACACAGATCTGAGTATTGGAAATTCAAGGACATACATCGATTTTACACTAGATAAAAGGGTTAGGAATGATGTCAATCGGGCTAAGGAATACTCAGGATTCACCCTAGTATAGGCCCTTTAGATGCAATACTGGAGCTATGGTAGAAAAGATAGAGAGAGAGCAGTAGTTGGAGGAGCTCACCTTTGAAGTGAGATCCAAAAGTTTTAAACTTATGTTTTATAAGACCCATTTAGGGTTGGCCAAGTTCACATTGAACTTGGCCCAAAAATAACGAAAAAGTGGTTAGTGACTTTTGGCCTTTATAAATAGGCCTATACACATGCACACACTATAAGGGGGTAATTTAGGGCCTTCACCGCAACAACCTCCCACTTAAAGGCATAAATGACGCCTTTAAGCTACGTGACTCCCACCATTTGTATACATATCTGATGTTGTGCTTTGGATAAGCACTTGGTCAGTACATCCGCAGGGTTCTGTGATGTGTGGAACTTTATCAATGTGATGAGGCCATCCTCAAGCACTTCTCGAATGAAGTGATATCGCACATCAATGTGTTTTGTGTGTGCATGAAGCATCGCATTCTTTGCTAAACAGATGGCAATCTGGCTATCACAACCAAGAATGGGTGCCTTTTCAGGCAAACCAAACTCACTGCATAGACGTGCTAACCATATTGCTTCCTTGGAAGCCTTAGTGGCTGAGATATATTCTGTCTCGGTAGTGGACAAAGCAACAACCTTTTGCAACCTACTACACCATGATACAGCACCACCTGCAAGTGTGAATACATAGCCACTTGTGGATTTCTGTATATCCACATCACATGCCATGTCAGAGTCACAGAAACCCTTCAGCTCTAATGGGCCTTTTCCATAACAAAGGCATTTATTTTTAGTCCCTTTTGAAGTACCTCATAATGGACTTTAGTGCATTCCAATGGGCTTTGCCCGGATTAGCCATGAATTGGCTTACAACTCCCACTGCATAAGCAATATCAGGTCTAGTAGCACCCATAGCATACATAAGTGAACTACAAGCTGAAGCATAAGGTACACCATGCATGTCTTTGATTGCTTCTTGTGTCTTATCATATGGTTGTAATGGCACTCCAAGAGGCTTTGCATCAGCCATACAAAATCTGTCCAGCACCTTATCAATGTATTTTTCTTGAGATAAATACAATGTATGCTGCTCCCTTTGTCTCCTAATTCTTACATGTTCAGCTCCCCCGAGGTCTTTCATTGAAAATGCAGATTTCAGCTTCTTTTTAAGGACATCAACAGTGCTCCTTTTCTTGGCAGCAATGAGCATATCATCTACATATAGTACAAGAATGATTGGGCTGCCACTTTCATCCCTTTTAGTATACAAACAGCGATCAGCATGGCTTCTTTTGTACCCATGTTTGAGCATAAAAGCGTCAAACTTTTTGTACCATTGTCTAGAAGCTTGTTTCAGCCCATACAAGCTTCTATTGAGCTTACATACCAAATGTTCCTTTCCAGGAATAACAAAGCCCTCAGGCTGTTTCATGTAAAGCTCTTCGTCAATGTCACCATGCAAAAAAGTTGTATGTACATCCATTTGGTCTAATTCCAAATCAGGTGCAGCCACTATAGCAAATAGCACTCGCAAAGTGGTCATTTTTACCACAGGAGAAAACACTTCCTGAAAATCTATGCCCTTAGTTTGAGCATATCCTTTTGCAACCAACCTTGCTTTATACTTGGGTTTGTCATCAACGGTCTTGATTTTATATACCCATTTGTTAGGAATAGCTTTCCTTCCTTTGGGCAGTTCAACCAAGTCCCAAGTATCATTTGAATGCAAAGCCTTAATCTCTTCCTGCATAGCAAGCTCCCACTTATTGCTGTGCTGACATGCCTTTGCCTCTTTATATGTAAGAGGTTCTCCCACATCGGTCAACATTATGTAGTGCAACGAGGGGTCAAATCTACTCACATTTCATCTTATACGAGTAGAACGTCTCACCCAATGATCCATATTGTCATGTAATGGATCAACATCAGGTGGCATGTCTAAATCATCATTGTTAGGCTGCTGTCCATTATTTTCAGCACCATTTTCAGCATTATTATTTGGCTGCATATTCCTCTCAGGATCCTCATCTTGCTGTCCAACATCTTCTGGCTCCAAAACCACTGGATGATCAATATTTTCAGTCCTTTGTGGTGGATCCTGATGGTCAAAACTGCGTCTAACAGGTGGCTGGTCATGCTGAAATCTAACCCTTTTATGGTCATCTTTTGAGGCATAATTGTTTTGAAGCAGCCTTGCCTCATTGAAAACAACATATCTGCCGCGTATAACCTTCCTGAGCTGGGGTATCCAAATCCTATAACCCATTTCGCCTTCTTCACCATATCCCATGAAGAGGTCCTTAATGGACTTGGCATCAAGTTTGTTTCTCAGCTCAAGCCTTATATGTATTAAAGCCTTGCATCCAAAGACACATAAGTGATCATATGAAGCAGGTTTGCCAGACCAAACCTCTTCTAGGATGTCACCCTTTAGAGACGTGTGAGGGGATCTATTGCATACATGTACTGCAGTTTTGAGTGCCTCTCCCCAAAATCCATGAGGGAGATTATCAGTGGACAGCATGCATCTCACTCTCTCACAAAGTGTCCTGTTATATCGTTCAGCCACACCATTAGAAGAGGAGTTGTATGGAACAGTAAGCTCCCTCTTAATACCCAAATTTTCACAAAATTTCTTGAATTCAGCACTTGTATACTCACCACCATTGTCCGTACGCAAACATTTCAGTTTTCTTCCTGTTTGGGTGGTCACAAATGCATAAAAACGCTTAAATGCAGCTAACGCTTCATCCTTAGATTTAAGCAATTGAACCCAAATTTTTCTAAAGAAATCATCAACAAATGAGATAAAATACATTGCAACCCCCATAGATTTCGTGGGCATGCTACACACATCAAAATGAACAAATCAAGTACACGAGACTTACGAGACACACCAGAGTAAAAGGAACGCTTCACTTGCTTTCCATATTGGCATTCATTACAAAAATCAAGCTTCGTGCCTTTAGCATCAAGCTTCTTTAGATTACAAAGCCTAGTGAGACCCTTTTGGTTCATATGGCCAAGTCTCTTATGCCACAACTCCATATGGGAGTGAACTTCAGCCAAAGCAATAAATTTGCCCGATATAGCATTTCCATGTAAGCAATAAAGAGTTCCCTTCTTTGTGCCTTTCACAATCAGCCTTGAACCTTTTGTCATTTTCCATGATCCTCTCTCAAAGAGAATGCTATAACCATGCATATCCATTTGCCCCACAGAAAGCAAGCTCTTCTTGATCCCTGATACATAATGCACATTATGCAAAACCAGCTCATTAGCGCCATTTGTAGAAAAACGCACAGTGCCAATACCCTCAATGGAACATGCATGATTGTTTCCAAGGTATATATGGCCATGGCTGCTTGCAGTAAAAGTAGAAAAACACTCCTTGATAGGAGTCACATGAAATGAAGCACCAGAGTCAACTATCCATGTTTGGGCCAATGCATCATTGACAATCGGCAAAGCATCAATAAGACCATTCTTAGTGATACACATGTCCTCTGAATGAATATTTAGAGAGGCATCATATGCATAAGTATCATTAGTTGAAAAAGTAGCACATAAAATGTCCTCAACATCTGACAACTCCTCTATGACTACATTAGAGGCCAAATTGGCCTTCTCTTCATCCTTTTGGTTGTCATGTGCATTAGTCTTGTCCTTTCTCTTATCTCCAAAATTCTTTTTCTTTCAAGTTCTACTTTGTAATAGCGGCAATCGGGTTTCTTGTGGCCTTTCCTGCCACATTGATAGCATGTTACGTCATTGCTTTTAACTTTGCTGCTATATCCCCTTTCTTGGCTTTTACTTTTGTTCCTATGTGCATAGTTATTTCTCTTATTTGTCCTACCTCTAACCATGTTGGCTGAGCTGCCACTTGCTTTTGTCCTGATCTCTTCATCGAGTATGGAGCCCCTAACACCATCAAAGGTTAAGTTGGGGCTATTAGACAATGAGACTACCAATGTCTCCCATGAGTCAGGTAGTGTCATTAGCAAGAAAATGTTCTTTGCATTCTTTCCTTCCACAAGTCGAAACCTGTTCCCTCAAATTGTTGAATCTCAAAAAGATTCTTCGCTTCTGAGGAGGATGACGCCATACCTCACAATAAAGAGGTCTAAACACCTGTTCTTTGTTGTACAGCAACTCTGCAGAAGTTCAAAAACCCTAAATCTGCTCTGATACCAGTTGAAAGGGTTAGGAATGATGTCAATCGGGCTAAGGAATACTCAGGATTCACCCTAGTATAGGCCCTTTAGATGCAATAGTGGAGCCGTGGTAGAAAAGATAGAGAGAGAGAGAGTAGTAGTTGGAGGAGCTCACCTTTGAAGTGAGATCCAAAAGTTTTTAACTTATGTTCTATAAGACCCATTTAGGGTTGGCTAAGTTCACACTGAACTTGGCCCAAAAATTATGAAAAAGTGGTTAGTGACTTTTGGCCTTTATAAATAGGCCTATACACATGTACACACTATAAGGGGGTCATTTAGGGCCTTTACCCCAACACTAGATTTATGTTGAGCACCTTTTGACTAATATAATCAAGCATCTTCTCCTTGAGAAAAAACATTGAAATGGTAATCAGAAACTTGACTCAAGAAGATAACATGACCTACATAATTCAAACGGTCTAATGCCTTGAGATACCCTCTTTCAATTAGATTTCCAATTTTAAATTATATAGCACTTCTTAATCGATTCGTCTAGCACTATCGGGTTATATGAATGGCACATGTTGTCGTTATTTAGAGTAATTAGATATGTGTACATCAATGGAAATTTCTATTTCAGTAAGGATTTTATGTCTTTTGATGCTTTGCAAGAGAATTGACTCTGTTTCCAAGAGGATCAAGGTTTTCGTTTCAGAAGGTGATAAAAGTGAGGTTATGTAAGCTTTATTTTCTCTATCTTAATATAGTCTTCTTTCTTTGTATGTTTTTGTTTCTTTACAAGCTTCTCATCGAGTGGCAAACACAACGCCTGTGTTTTTGTTTGTAATGTTACTACAAGTTTCAACCTTTTTACAAACCACTCGACAGCTACGAAAAAATTAGGGTAAGAACTTAACTATTATTTCTTAAATTAGTACAAGCAATTACATTCAACAAACCATTATATACAAAAACTTACTAGTTGGAAGAACAGGAAGGTAGATAGGTTGAATATCGAGGGCTCTAACAGCATTCAAGACCTCCTTATTGCCCGTCGCCATGAATACTCTAAGAACAGATTCTGTGAGCTTTCCAGAGGATAGAGTCTTCTACAAGAAACAAAAGAAATAGGAAAATCAGAATATACATTGTCAATGACAATAAGAAGAAAAAACAAAATTTGAAAACAATAAACATCAAAATACCCCCAACTGCTTTGTACAGTTACCAGAATGTCCCTTTGATTTTTTAAATATTACCTACTCCTCTTGGATTCAAATAATGTCAACTTGAGAGAGGCACTTGGTTAAAATACAGTTCTTGGGGCAAAAATTTAGCAATTCGTGAAAAAATTACCACTCAGATATTCCCAGTGGTTTCTGAAGAAATTGACAGTACTGTATTAATTTCTGGAAAAAAAAAACTACACAGGGATATTCGAGCAAATCAACTATCACCGACAGGTATTAGAGCAATAAAATACACAATTGTAGAGGCGAACTCCTCTTCTCCGAGGGTCATCACACAGAAGAAATGAAGAAACAATGAAAACGGGAAAGAGAAGAAAGAAATGGAAGAAGAAGGAGGTGTTTGTTTTACCTGAAACAGTTCTGCAACGAGGGGATCAGGGATGGAGGTGAGATTGTGGATATGGTGGATGTTAAAGATCGCTGCTTTGATGGAGAGGCTGAGGAGAGAAGGCGGATCGGATCCACGGACTGACATATAACTCTCTGTCTCTGTCTCTGTCTCTGTCTGTCTGTCTGTCTCTCTCTCTCTCTCTCTCTCTCTCTGTCTCTCGCTCAGAGAGACCTCTCAGTCTCCTCCTGTAACAGAAGGTATATATGTATGTATATGTATACACATGTATATATGTATATACGTATATGTATAATATATACGTACGTGTATGTATACATGTATCATACGTACCATTCGTGCATTCTGCTAAAAAAACACCCTCGAAGTATGGTAAAATACCATACTTTTGCACTCATTATTTATTATAAGAAGGTAAGTTTCCTTTTAGGGTAAGAAAGTTAAGGTAAAAAAGTGCAATTTTTTATAATTTAAAAAAAAAAAACAAGAATGTTTTAAATAACATGCGCATTCGTTTTCATACGTATGAAACGAATGTTTTGGCTGACAAACACGAATCTTACGTACTATGCATGTATGTATGTATATGTACATATATACATACAAGTGTACATGTACATGTATATGTATATGATATATCTATATGTACTTTATATATAGAGAGAGAGAGAATATGGAGATGGAGGAGGAGGAGGGCTTTGTAGGCTTTGAAGAGGATGGGCATGCCCATGCCCTTGCCCATGGTATATGAGCATCATCACCATGTCCCATTATGAGGTGTCCGTTGAGACCGCTCGTGTCTGTCTGCTACCAAATCATAAATAGGCCTAGCGACGGAAATCGCGGCCACATGACGGTGTCAGCTGAGGGCGCATGCGATTTGCACCCTCCGATTTTGGATAATAATACTAATAAATGCACGAGAAAAGCGTTGTCAAATGTCGCCCAACTCTAACTGTTGCAGATCGCCCAACCCTGACCGTTGCAGGTCGCCCAACCAAATGTATCATTTCCACCAAAGTCTTCTAATCGCTCTGAACTTGAAACTTATAACTTAAAATAACAAATCAAATTGCCACAAACTAAAACATTAAAAATTCCAAAATCGATGAACTTCACCATACTTAATACTTAGTCTTAGACTCTTAACAACAACAAAATCATCTTAAACATAAAACTTCAAACTTCAAAAAATACACAAACTTAGACTTAGCACCCAAAAATCAACTTTAAGCATAAAACTTAAATCATAAAACATAAATCAACTTTTAAAAACATACTTTATTCGTAAACCTGATTAGAATGGTCCTAAAACAAAATGTTCCGGTCATTCAAAATTGATTAAACTAAAGTTCCAAAATCAAGCTAATAAAGTTCCTAAACAACCATTGAAATCAAGCTTGTGGCTCATCTGGGAATGATGGCAAGATGCAGCCACAATTCTTGCAACATTCAGCATTCGAGTCCCTTGATCTAAAGGTCAAGGCATTGCAATGCAAGCATCTAATCTTCTCTATCACAAATATTGGCAACCGCCTCCTAGCTCAACTTGCTCCTCTTTGCATGTTTCTGGTGTGTGTTTTGGAAGTGTTTGGAGAGCTACCAATAAGATCTTGTGAAATGTCGATAGATGCTCCTCTCTTCACACCAATTGCTTGGTTTCGCCTTATGGATCCACCATCTTCTTGATTGGTTGGTTTTAGTGCACTAGCGCGATACCATTTAGTTTGAGCCATTTCTTCAATGGACTCCCTACGTGCCAAAACTATTACAGGGTCGAGGGATCGTAACCCTTACAAATTTTATACTTTTCTAGATGGTACTTTAAACTCCTACACGATATCATAGCCTTGTACCACCATCAATCTAGAAGATCTACATAGATGGATTTAAATACAAGTTCAACAAACAAAACAATGTCAACGACAAGAAGGTAATACCATGGAGAAACTCACAACTAAGATGTGTAGAATGTAGAAATAAGGATGAGCCTAATCCTCCAAAGAGCACAATCAATCAACATTGTGAAGAATGTACGGATTGGGTTAATGTCAAGCCCATCTTTTTCTTCTTTCTAATCTTTAGTGAGGTCATTATCCTCACTTACTTTCTCCTCATTGTTTAACTCAACAAACATTCCTTGAACAATCCCAAACCAATTGGCCTCTCACACTAACTTGTGTTAATCCCTTAATGTCTTCATCCTTAATGTCATTATTCATCTTTGTCTCATCACCACCCCTTTCTTGGGTCATATTGTGTCTTGGGTTTGAATCTTTGGTGGTGGCTTTTGGCCTTCATTTAAACACTTTAAAAAAAAATCCTCTCCTAACCTTTTCTCTCGAGATCACTCTGACTATAATCTTGATCCAACATCAAACTTGACATTTAAACACTTTTCTATGGTTGATCTAACATTTAAACTTGACATTCAATAGGAGATATAACATATCTATGGTTGGGTAAAAGTCCATATTATATAAATCTAACAGTTTTGGATGTCCACCAACTTATGCATTGGTACCCCTAGATATCTAGCTTGAAGTAGATAATCACGCAATTTGTATCATGTTTGTTGGGTATGGAAAACCTAATGGCCATAAGGATCGTCGATTCTATGAACCAAAAGACAAATGATTTATATTCAATCGAAGGATGATATTTGATGAAGATAGTCTCATACTCACACACACCCTATATCCGGAATGACACAAACTATAACCATCATACCAAATCCCTCAATCACTAAATCTGTCATTGAAACAAATGAAATTGTGTCATTAACTAGTACTTCTTGTCGAGTTCCACCAATCTCCTAGGAAATCCAACATGTAAAAATTGATCACTAAATGCACATTAACCACCTTTCATCAATGTTCCAACTTCCAATCATGACATGCCCCACCACCACATTTCCCCTCTAGGTAATGGCTCTAATTCCTCATCCATAGTAACCAAACAAAAAACAACAATGTGAGCCACATATTCCAATCACAAATACCAATAATACCCAAATTACTAGGAAGATCTCTTATCATCATCCAAATACATATTTGTAATGTGAAATCGTCAAGCACAACACACCTAAGTCATCTTGATTATTCATGTTCAAATTCTTGCAAAAGCTCTTTTATCTTATTATGAAGATCCTCATACCACTACATATAGTAAAAAGAAAGGCATTGGTAATGAGGATGCAAAATTTAATCCAACTAGGATGTACAAATGTCTCCTCTCCCACTAACGAACATAGTTTGCAATATAGTGTGAAAAGCTAGACATTTTGCCATCACCCTAGTTCACCTAGTTGTAGACCAACTTTTAAGAAAGTTTGAATTCTTTCGGATATCTACAATCATATTAACAAATTAGATTCTCTTATTGTGGATCATAAATTCAACACAAAGTTTGCATTCTCTACACTTAGCTCCCCCTCAATCAAATCAAATGTTCATGATGAGGCATCATAGAGTGAAGATAGTGTTGAATGGAAAACTACCATGAAGAAAGAACTTGAATCTCTTTCCCTGCCAATAAAGCATGGACTCTAATACCACTCCCAATAGACAACTCACCTATTCTCGTGTAATTCCACATTATAAAGAGAAGTCTATGCCTTGATGGTACAATTCCATGTTACAAAGCTTATCTTGTGGCTCATGGTTTCTCCCAAATCAAAGGACTTGATTTTTATGAGACCTATGTTTCACGTGTTCTCCATATGGCATCATTCAAATGCCTTATGGATGTAGCCACCAATCTTTGACCTTAATGTATATCATACAGTTAACATTCCTACATGGTAACCTACCGAAAGAATTCAACATCTCTTATGTTTAAGTCAAGTTCTGAGCTCCAAACTATGTTTGTCAAGTCCAGTAATCCATCTTTGGAGGAGTTAAAACAATCTTCTCCATTATGGTTTCTTAATTTTGACCTATTAACCATTACATGCACATTGCAAAAAGGCTACTCTAGATTTTTAATTTTAATAAGCAAAAGTTTACATTAGACATAACCATACATCTAATCAACGATTAGTAGTCGCATTATATCTATGCTCACTAATGTGGACGATAATTCCTATATTAGGAACGATCATCTAAAATTAGTGAAGCCTATACAAGATTGGAGTTCAAGTTAGGTCCTCTTTATCTTATTTCCCCTGGGTATGGCAAAAGTTACTCGTAATCGTAGTCTAGCCACTGTTAGTTAGTTTTTCCTGGCCACACTAGGTCTTGGATAGCCATTGTTAGTTTTTCCTGGCCACACTAGGTCTTTGATGCCCAAATGTTATTATTCTTAATATGTACCGTGTGAAAACGCCCACCCACTCTTATATGTATTTTACATATCTATACTCACTTTGTAAATAAAAAACAGTGAGAAAAGGCATATTTGTGTTAAGAGAGTTATGAACATAATTTTTGAAGACCTCATACTCAGTTTATAAAATATTTTTGAAACATGTAGATTAAATTAAATTACATACATAATTATCTATTAAGCCTCTTGTGAAATTTTAGGATTAGAGAGCCTAACAAATCGATTAAGAGACTAGCAAACTGATAATAATAGCTAAATTACTTTTTTGTGACTAACAAAGTGATTACTTGCTATGAAAATTTAGGATTAGAGAGACTAACAAACTAATATTTGTGATTATCAATAACAAAGTGATTGCGCTTGAAATAAAGTAATTTGGAATATAAAAGTAAATCAATGTGAAGAGAAAAGAATTTAAGCGTTTTAATAAAGTATGTATGGAAATGTGCACCAGAATTTGATGGAAACCCATTTTCATCCCTCACATTCTACTCCAACTGGAATCTTAATTAAAAAAATAAGAAAAGATTACTTATTAGCAAAATCTCTAATCTCAATATGAATATTCTGATCAATCATCTTATTAATAAAAAAGGGGCCTTAAATTCCAATTATTTGGTGATTTTGTGGGGGTAGTTATAATTGATAAAGAAGGGATCATGGTTGGGGAATGAGCATGAGGAACTATAAGAATACAATTGATCCAAACACATAATTATTATTAGCAAATAATCTCAAATCTCAAATATGTATGGACATTTTTAATCAGCTTCTTCATAAAAAAGGGGCCTTCAAATCAAATTATTTGGCTATATGGTAGTTATAATTGATAAAGAAGGGATCATGGATGGGGAATGAGCATGAGGAATTATAAGAATACAATTGATCCAAACACATATAATTATTATTAGCAAATCATCTCAAATCTCAAATATGTATAAACATTTTAATCATCTTATTTATAAAAAAAGGGGCCTTCAAATCAAATTAGCTGGTTATAATCATAATTATTAGCACGAGGAATCATAAGAATACAATTGATCTGTAAGCAGGATCAATGGTGATGGGCGAGAAATTCTGAATCCTGCTGCAGTCATCTAAAAGCTCCTCCATATGACCAATAATCTGCACCATTCATGTCATTTATGACATGGCTTGTGCAGTAGGATAAAGGAACCAGGCATAATCCCCTGCTCCTGAGGTCTGTAACCCCCTTAATGCTGCCACTGTTTACTTCACATTCTGAGCTATTCATCCTAATCTGCATCTGATCGCCATTGCTGTTCTGCTGCTGCTGCTACAAACAATAACATTTCTTCATAAGCGGAGCAAATTAATAGGGGATTTAGAATGATTTTTATCCCAAAATGTGCATTAATCCTTTCAGAAGATCAGTATTTCCTGTTCAAATTCAATTGAGGAATTTATAATGATTTTTATCTCAGAATGTGCATTAATCCTTTCATAAGATCAGTATTTTCGCATTCAAATTCAATTGAGGAATTCATAATGTTTTTTATCTCAGAATGTGCAATAATCCTTTCATAAAATTCGTATTTTCCCATTCAAATTCAATTGAGGAATTTAGAATGATTTTTATCTCAAAATGTGCATTAATCCTTTCATAAAATCAGTATTTTCCCATCCAATTTCAATTTGAGGAACACTATTTTGAAGCCCTGCTTGCAGTGTGATCGATTGATTCAATTTCATACATTACATTCAATGGGGTGGTCTGCAGGCTTACATGATTTGCGTTTCCGCCTTTGAGGTATGGTGAGCTCAATGCCTGTCAATCCATCCATGAATCCATTCATCAGTCAGGAATCAGAAATCCTCAGGAAAGAAATTAATTGTGTGGTGAGAGATCAAAGCAAGGAATGAAATTTAGGCCATGATTAAGAACCTGCACTTGCTCTTGCAGGAATTTGATGTAGCCAATGGCTTCTAGCAGCACAGAGGCTGTGTCCGTCTGCATTTTTACAAAAATGAGCAGTATATAAATTTTTTGTACTGTAAAGAATTAATTATAATTGAATGGAGGAGAATCAAAAGGGTCTGCAAAAATGGATGGATCAATCAATGGAATGGAATTTATGGACCATAAATTCCATAAATGGAATGGAATGGAATTTATGGATTAGTAGATGATTATGTCTGGGTAATTATGTGAGAGGCTTACTTTGAAATTTGAGGAATGAAATGGAATGGAATGGAATTTATGGACCTTTCCAAAAGGGGAAACTAACTGTTGCAGTGTTGTAATCCGCTCCCCGAGCTTCTCCTTCTTGGGTGGAGCTGTTACCACTTGGCCGCCACTACTCTGCTGCAAAATTAATTTCATTCAATTCAATCCATTTCTTTGAATGCTAATTGGATTAGTAGATGATTATGTCTGGGTAATTATCTGAGAAGCTTACTTTGAAATTTGAGGAATGATTTGTGGATGAATTAGTATTGTTATTAGTGACGGTAGAACTGGTAGCAGAAGCAGCATTAAGGCTGCTATAATTCTTGTTATTACTACTGCTACCAGTTGTTGTAGTAGTAGAGGTAGTAGTAGTAGGCTTCTGAATGTTATTCTCTAACCGAGATCTTTTGTAATTATATTCTTCACTTATTATACTATGCTTTTGAAGAAGATTAGTATTGCTATTGTTGTTGTTGTTGTTGGCCTTTTGAATTTGGTCACTTATTGTTGATGATGTTGATGATGTTGATGTATTTGCAAGCATTATTAATTCTTTATTATCCTCATCCTGCAACAATGTTTAATGTTAATGTTGATATTTTAAGGCGAATGTTAATGTTAATGTCAATGTTAATGTTAATGTTAATGTTAATGTTAATGTCAATGTCAATGTCAATGTTAATGTTATTCTTAATGGTAATGTCAATGTTAATGCAATTTGCTAATGCTAATGCTGATGGTAAATCTAATGTTAATGCTAATAATAATGCTAAAGCTAACGCTAATGGTGATGTAAATTTGACTATGTTAATGCTGAAGTTAATATAACTATATTAATGTCAACGCTAATGATGATGATGATGCTAACACTAACGCTAATGCTAATTTTCATGATGATTATGATGATCTTAATGATGATGACAATGCGAATGCTACGCCAATGTGACTATGTTAATGCTTTTTAAATGTGTTAATGCTAGTGTTAATTGTACTACTGCTAATTATGCGGTTAAATGCTTAATGTTAATATTTAATGCTAATGTTAACATTAATGTAAATGTTAATGCAATTTGCTAATGCTAATCCTCAGGCTAAATCTAATGGTAGTACTAATACTAATGATATCTCTAATGCTGATGCTAATGTAACTATGTTAATGCTAACGCTAATCCTGATGCTAATATAACTATGTCAATGCTAACGCCAATGGTGATGATAATGATAATGCTAATACTAACGCTAATGCTGAATCATACTAATGTAGGTAGGTTACTATTAATGCTAATGTTAATGCTAACGCTAATGTGGATGCTAAATTCTAATGTGACTATGTTAATGTTTTTTAAATGTGTTAATGCTAGTGTTAAATGTACTAATGCTAATTATGAGTTTAGATGCTTAATGCTAATGCTAATTATGAGATTAGATGCTTAATGCTAATGCTAATTATCAGATTAAATACTTAATGCTGATGCTAATTATGAGATTAAATGCTTAATGCTAATGCTAATCATGAGATTAAATGCTTAATGCTAATGTTAATCATGAGATTAAATGCTTAATGCTAATGCTAATCATGAGATTAAATGCTTAATGCCAATGTGGATATAAGCCATTTGATGTTTAATTACAAGACTTCAACGAATCATAATTTACCTCCATGGTACTGCCACTCCTAGTCAATATTTTGATCTTCCCAGAACCCAAATGCACATTCTGATTCTGATTGTGATGATCAATCATGGCGAACTGTGGATTCATCTCATGTGGGTGATGATTGATACTATCCATAATCAAACCAGATTTTGCCCCATGATTATGATTATGAGTATGATTATGATTACTGCTGCTGATTAATAGCTGCAATTGGTGCTGATCCATATGCTGTATACCTGGATTACTTAAGTAATGATCTCTGGGATTCATTAGGCTCTCTAATCCTCCTCTAAAATCAGCATAATTAGCGATAGTAGTAGTATTTCCAGCAGCAGAAGCAGGGTTACTAATTATGAGCCTCTGATCATGATTGCATGGCGGCACGTGAGTTGACAGATTACCAGCATGGTCCATGACGGAGGTGGGGAGATTAGCAGCACTAATCATAGGATTAGCATTCGAATGAGCGCTATTAAGCATGTAATTATAGTTAGCCTCATCTTGATTCATGAGATTATGGTTGGGATATAAATTAGGGTTTAGGAACCTGTAGTCACTCATTTGTTGCATGAAGGTGGGATTGCTCTCATTGTTGGTGGTGGTATTAGGGTTTACTGATGCCGTGGTATTAGGGTTTATCGATGGGGTGGTATTAGGGTTTATCAACTGGGTGGCATTAGGGTTTATGAATGGGGTGGTATTAGGGTTTATCAAGGGGGTGGTATTAGGGTTTACGAAGTGTGGGGACATGAGCATATTCGGCTCGTGTTCACACTTGACGGACAAAAGGTTGTCCCCATGTGGTTGTCCTTGTTGTGGCAATGGTCCTTGCAAGTGTGACCCATGGTGCGGCCCCTGGTGTTGAATGACCAACTGGCTCAAGCCGTGTTCCCAGGCTTCGTCCGCGAACAGGAGCTCCCGGATGGATAGCCTCGGATACAGGAGCTCGTGTAACCCGGCTATGTCCTGAATGTCTACGACGTTGTTATGTCCGCCCATCAGGCCGGCCGGAGTTATGTCCGTATCTCCCATATCCTTCCTGCTCTGGTTAATACTGTTCGGCTTATTATTGTTGTCCTGGAGAATCGACCCATCCACATTGATCCTGGCAAGTGTAGGAAATGAACAAGACAAACACCAAGATTTAGGGTTTAGGGTTTAGGGTTTAGTGAATGCCTCCTCCTAAGTTTTTATGTCCTCCTTCTTTTCCCTAAATGCCCTTTTATTTACAATGTTTGGCATTATGTATGCATATATAGTGCCTTTATATATGTACATATATATATATATGTATGCCAATCCTTGCCACCCATATTATGTAATAATGTATGTATCATTTTTCCATTATTTCTCTAGTTTATTATACATATGAAAATCATAATTCCATTATTTCTCTAGTTTATTTTATATATGAAAATCATAATTCCATTATTTCTCTAGTTTATTATATATATGAAAATCATAATGCCATTATTTCTCTAGTTTATATATGAAAAACATTCCATCATTCTCTAGTTTATATACATATGTTCAAGCATTCCATCATTTCTCTAGTTTACATATGAAAATCATTCCATTATTGAATCTCTAGTTTATATGTGGAAATCATAATTCTATTATTTCTCTAGTTTATATATGAAAAACATTCCATCATTTCTCTAGTTTATGTATGAAAATCATTCCATTATTGAATCTCTAGTTTACATATGAAAATCATTCCATTATTTCTCTAGTTTATATATGAAAATCATTCCATTCATTCTCTAGTTTATATATGAAAATCATTCCATTCATTCTCTAGCTTATATATCAAAGTCATTCCTATATTTCTCTAGTGTATATATGAAATCATTCCATCATTTCTCTATTTTATATATGAAATCATTCCATCATTGCTCTATTTTATATATGAAAATTGAAATCATTCCATCATTTCTCTAGTTTATTATATGAAATCCGGCATGTAATATGGAATCTGTCATTCGATCCGATTAGTCACCAAAAGGGTACGATTCATCGGAATCTCGTTCATATGTGCTCGATCATGGTTATACATACTTGCGATATATGCTTTCGATTTGAGAGCACATTCATATGATATGAATCCAAGGATGAAGCACATATTGCAGAATTAAACACAAACACAGAGGGGTATTTCCTGAATTTAATCTCCCTCTTCCCTATCCTATCTCAATGGGAGCTTAATCATGGAGACTAAAAAATTCCAGTGATGATTAGGGTAAAATTTACACCTGGTCAGTTAATCCAGACCATTCTTTAGGGAAATCATGACATAAAGAGAGCTTAGGGATGCCCATTTGAGGAGTTTGATCCAACTAATTAAACTAATTATCCTCGAGATTAAGCGATTAATCCTCAGTAGGTGACTAGGGCTATCATGATCTGGTTTATGACTAAGGTTTGAGTAGGAGCTCACGACTGAAAAAAAATGGCTTAATCCTCAGTACTGGGCGTCATTAACAGTGTAATTAAGGATAATGCACACGGAATTAAGAGGATGGTTCCATTAATTAACTGGTTTAAATCAACTAGCTGAGTGATTGATCAACTGAACGAGGATTTACAGAGTTAGATGATTCGATTAATGAGAGAAATTTAATGAAAACTTACAGATTAAACTGATCTTGGCAAGCAGGCCACTGTAAGTGGGCATGGATATCGTTAATCTCGTTATGCGCTGGCAAATGGTTAGCACCGTCCGATAACAAGATATCCGACGCATCCTGGCCGTCCATGTTTGACTGAGCATTATTAATCATCATACTGTTATAATTGTTAGCACGGTGATGATGATGATTATCGATATTAATTGACCGATCCATGCACAATAATTCAGGATTAAGCAAGTAATTAGTGATAATTAGCACCCCCCCGCCGGCCAGGATTTGCGTGTCAATTTCTAGTAATTAGCGCCTCGATTAGGCTATAATTAAAGGCTTGGCTAGAATCGATGCATAAGTAGCTCCCAAAATTTGCTAGATTCTCGACAGTGAATGGGTTAACTAGAAAGAGGAGTAAGAATTAGCCCCTGGGATTCATTCACATGACCAACAGAGGATGATAATTAAGCGGCTCGCGATAACTGATTAAGCAGCTCCGGATAGTAATTAATGGAATCTGGACGTGATTAAGGGGGGTAGAGGGAGGGACAGCTAGTAGCGATCAATGAGCAAGTAGAGACAATGGGGTTTGGATTAGCGATTTTAATGAGGAAGGATTAGCGAATCTGGCAGTGATTAGTGTGTGGGGAGCAGCAGGTAGCGATTGATTTAGCAGCAGAGACGGTAATTAGCGATTAATCTATCAGCAGCGACGGTAATTAGCGGTTGATTTAACAGCAAGGACGGTAATTAGCGGTTAATCCATCAGCAGCGAAGGTAATTAGCGATTGATTTAGCAGGCCGAGATGGTAATTAGAGATTGATTTAGCAGGCTCGACGGTAATTAGCGATTGATTTAGCAGCAGCGACGGCGATAATAATAATAATCATAATCATAATAGCAGGCGGAGAAGAAGACAGAAAAAACTAAGAATTATAAGAAAAAGGAAACGAGACAGACTTAAATTTCTAAATTTTCTGAGGTTTTTTTTTAATTCATTTAAATTCATTTTCTGAAAGACAAAGACTGAGAGAGGCGGCTTTCAACACGAAGTTTTTTGCTCGAAATTTCTACTATTTACATAATTGACTCTCTTGTTCTTTTAAAATTAATTAATAAATTAATTATTATAATAAGAGAATAAATAATATGGAGGATAATAATAAAAAAACGGATGGCGTTTTTGTTCCTCGCTTTTTTTTTTATTACTTTTTAATTTTTTTCTCCATTTCTCTCGTGCCGGCGGATTATTTATTTATTTATTTATTTATCTACTTAATTATTTATCTTCTTATTTATTCATTTATTTATCTATTTTTATTTATTTATCGATTTATGTATTTTTATTTATTTATGATTTATGTATTTTTATTTATTTATCGATTTATCTATTTTTATTTATTTATCGATTTATCTATTTTTATTTATTTATCGATTTATCTATTTACTTATTTATTGATTGATATTTATCTTCTTCTTTATTAATCTATTTATTTATCTAATTATTAATCTATTTATTTATCTATTTATTTTTATTTATTTATCTATTGATTTATTTATCGATTTACCTATTTATATATTTATTTCTATTTAATTGTCTACTATTTATCTATTTATTTTGTTTTTTTTATGGGGAGGAGGGGTCTTTGGGTCTTGAGTCCTACTCCCGACCATCCCAAACTCTTGGCCACACCTCCTCAAGGCCATCTCTCTCTCTCTCTCTCACACACACACACATCAACTAGCTTTCATGTCCGCACCAACATATGGTTCCATGTATGTTGCCAGTTCCATTCCGAAACATTGGCCGCAAATATATCGACTAGTTTCGTCACCCTTTCCGATTGTCCATTAAGTACCACACAGTTCCCTCCTGCCAGTTCCGTCCCAAACACACTTGCTGCATTTTCAACCAAGTTATGTCGGCCCTTCTCAACAACTGTAACAACTCGGGACCAGGAACAATTGTCACATATGTGTATTATGACACCACCTCGCCCTTTAACCATTCCACTTAGTAAGGCAATCGGTGGTAGCACCCGATTGAGCTTTTGAAAGCCAACGTTGTGCTTCTTGCCTTCAATTTATAACCGTGATGGATCATCACTCTTGATGGATATTATGATCACAACGTCTTCATTGTTTCTAGCTTGTGTAACACTACTTCTAGCCTCAAGATTTTGGTTCTTGCTTTGTCTCCCCTCTTTGTTTACATTATTAATAACGGAAATATATGAGGTTAATCTCCTTATTCCTCAAGTCGAAATTAAAGGTCCATTGAAAGAAAGTCTATAGTTATCACAAATGATAACTTAATGAGCGATTCACATGGCGCCACTTGAGTAAAATAAATAAAAAAGATGAAGGTTCATTGCTAAGGTTGCAATGGGAGACTTGGTTGGAATAATCATGAAAGTAAACCAAAATCACTACCTACTCTGACTACATTGCTTTACTAAACTCTCTTTCTCCCTCTTTTATATATTATACATCCACATTGGCACACACCCCCAATCCATGGATCACACACACATGTATGTGTGAGTGGGTTGGTGTAGAAAGAGCGGTATATGATGATGATAACGTCTAGGGGGGGCCCAACATGACCCATTGGACCAACATTCGTTACGATGAACCCTCTTCAATCATGTAGGTAGGGAGTTTTTAAATGGTCGAGCAAAAAGTAAAAGTAAAAGTTGGAATGGTTGTCGAATTTCACTGTTTCGATTTTCATCTAGAGAGAGAGAGAGAGATGCACTTGTATAGGGGTGTCTACATTGTTTAGGGGCGTGTACATTGTCTTGGCCTAAATCACTGTAATGCAGTATTTTGCATTGTCTCTCTTTTGTATGCAAACATGAGATAGACATATGGATTACCATTGTGTGCGTGTGTGTGTTTTGCACACATGTGAATGGTATTTATATATTTGGAAACAAAACACTAAGAGACTTATGGAAACACAATATCATGTAGGAGTAATGATGACTCATGACAATTCCCATACACGTAAGGGTTTTACTAGTATCCTATAACAAAACATTTCTTTACAAGTCAATGGCTGCGGAGACTTAGACGAATTGAAGGAGCATCACTTGTAGTTGTGAAGTGTGCATTAATCCACCTCCCTAAAGGGACATCTATTCTTGTTGCAATAAAGGTAAGCTCCATGTGTACTAGTGTAATAACACAAACTTAATTTAGTTTGACGTTGTGACTTTACCTATACAAATTGATTTGCTAGCCCAACAATGTTCTAAAGAAATAGTCGCAACAAATAAACATAAACATGATTGCTTCTTGCCATGATGAAAGGTTTGGGGTTAACCCACAATTCTAAATTAGTTTATCTCAATGCCATTATGTGTATGAAGAGGAGCTCATGTCTAAAACACATGTTTAAGGTATTGTAGCCATCGAGAGAAACCCCAACTACCGATTGTGAAGTGTCAGAGTTATATGCAAAGGTAACACTGTGATGTAATTGGTTCATATTTATAAAATTATATGTTTAAAAGGTATATTGATGGCAATATATATATCCAAGGCATGTTTAGGAGAATGTATTGACAATGATATGTTGTCCCTTTAGCTTTTTCTATATTTAAGGCAATATCGACAAGGATACCTCAAAAGATGACAAAGCAATACATCAAAGCCATATATCTTGCTTATCCCCCACCTAGGGATAAATATACATCTATGTAGGTGGTAGACCATCATTGACCGATGTGCCTTGGGAAACTCAAGAGTTGCAGGCCACATTTGTCTTTATTCTTCATTGTGGTGGAGGCTACCTAAAAGCGATTTTGGCAATTAAGGGTAGTGATAAATTGTTTGAACCCCTTTAGGAGGGTTTGAGATCGGTAAAGTTCTCGAAGGGGTTGTAAGTTGATAGAATAAATTCATGTTCATTTATACAACTATGGGTGTCCATGTCCGATTCGGCTTGCTAGATATTACTAGTAGGTCTGTCACACAATTAGAGGTGATGTCCAGGTGACTTGGTCATTGACGCCTATCAAACTCGTAATGACGTCGGACCCAAATAATTGGTTCTAATTTGACTCACGTCAAACATACCCATGGGATCGAAATTGAGAGCTCATATTAAATATGATAAGTTGAAAGTAGTGGGTTGACATGAACTATTAGATTCTTTTCAAATAAGCAACATATAAAAAGACATCAAACCGCTAAAGCAAAGAGGGTGTGAGAAAAAGGAGAGAGGGACGTGAGAGGAAATAATTAAAAGGAACAAAGTAACAATAGAAATGTAGACATCCCTCCCGTAAAAAGAAAGGCATAAATAACGGTGCCACCCCAAGGGTTTGAAAGCAACAAAACGAGAAGAAGCTATAAAGTGATCGAGATTAAACTAAAAGAAAAGAGGGGAGCAAGAGAAATAAGGCCGAAGTGATGGTACAAGAGAATGTGAACGATAATGACCCATCATTCATTGGAATTCATGATCGCATGCGCATCCCTTCCTCTCATTTTCACAAGTGTCCCACCATGTATAATATACTCTTCGAGTATTTCATTCAAATTTTTAATGTACTAATACTACTACTACGATTGTCTCCACGCAGTTCACAACTTTGGTAGTCACCAATTGTCCATTTTAATCAATAGTAGTTGCAAGCGGGGATTCTCTTCATGTGTTTAAAATTTATTTTTTTTCTCTAGAGTACATGTTGAAATCAATAGTAGTCACAATGGCATTATTGAAGAAACTAATAGTAAATGCTTTATGTTGTAGTCACTACTAATATTTACATGTTATAAGATTACCATATAATACAAAGAAATTTGAAAGTGGTTGATTAACAGTCTTAATACTCTTTGAGTAACTTTTTTGCCGAATCTTGATTTTCATGTATGGAAATTATTTAACATTCATACCGACAACCAAGCACTTTATGATAGAAAAGTAAATTGTGTTCGTTATGCTTGATAGAACATGTTTTCATTGCACGACATATGTCCATGACGTGGGTCGGTGATGCTAGACGAAAGTGTGTATATGTCACTAATGCGCAAGTTCTTTTTTTCATGTCTCCGATTGGATGTATGTCTATATCCCACATCATGGACCTAGCATTAGAAACGTAGCAATGAATTGTTTACTTTTATCTTATTGAACATATTATCATGGATTTATAAAGATAAGGATGCATTTTAATTCATGTAAAATCTCAAAAATGAGGTGTTTATAACATAACTTGAATTGGGAAAGGATGCATTAGCTATTCACATATATTTGAATAAGGAGATCTTTGTTGCTTTGATAGATACGTAATCAAGTCAAAAGTAAACAAATTCAGAAACAGATGGATTATCCAAACTTACTCGAGGTTTCCTTTTTTGTCTTTTATTTGATTTAGTATCATGGAACTTTGACAAGTTATATGATGGGAAAAGTACCAGGATACCCCTGGAAGTTCCAAATTTACCAAACTACCCCTATGTCCAAAATATTACACTTTATAAAGTAATTATACACTCAAATCTACAAGCCCTATTTACCAAAGATGGAAGAAATGGACCCGAACTAGCCCTATTTACCAAAGAAGATTTGAGTGTATAATTACTTTATAAAGTGTAATTTTTTGGACATAGGGGTAGTTTGGTAAATTTGGAACTTTCAGGGGCATTCTGGTAAATAGACGAACTTCCAAGGGTATCCTGGTACTTTTCCCTTATATGATTCACTATCATACCCAAGTTGAGTACACCATCAACGTTTCATGATATAGATGGAAGAAAAAAAGCACACATGTTCTAATGAAGCTTCCATGAATAAGATTTGTTTGGTGCATGATAGTTCTAAGATTTCCAGTTAACTTAACTAAAATCATCTACAATCTTGATATAAAATCAAGTTTCAAATATGAAAACACCAAGAATGCATTTGACATTCAAAATAGACATGTATCAATCAAGAACAAAATTAGAAAAAGCTTGAAGTCCTTATGGCATAACTTGTGAGAAAACCTAAAGATAAATGTACAAAGTCTACCCAAATTGCTTGTATAATATGTATGTCCTTGTTCTCAAGGTGGGTGATCCACATGATTACTCCCATTGTTTGATAAATTGAACGATTCTAAAGAACAACATAAAGTTAATTTTAATACAAGAATGGAATTTCAAGGTATTCGTGAAGGAAAGTAAAAATCTTGAAAGGGAAAGAAATTTCCCAATGGAAAAACATGTACTATTCTATGAAAGGTGTCACCAACATAAATTTGGACCAAGTTCAATGTCAATACAAGACTATTATTAGTGAAAATTGATTTGAATGATACACATAAATGAGACTAGAATATACTTTAGGATGATCAACGGATATTCAAAGAACATTTCATACTTAATACTAATTTCTTAAGATATAGCTATGGCACAACATAATGTAACATCAATCAATGCTTCATGTGGTCTACAAAATGAGCATATGTAAAGCTTGAGAAAATTAGGGCAATCGGAATAATCACTCAAGGAGCTATATAGTGAGAAGATGCAATTTCAAATGTTTACCATGTTTTAGTGCCGTGTATTAGTTGACCTTTGGTGTGTTGAGATTATTTGGCACTATTTTTTATGTAATTTAAAGGTGTTTCCCAAGAAAAGATATCTCTCTATGATTGCATTGGAGATTTTATGATTGAAATTCTCATGATCAATTATTAAAGTAGAGTAAAGTTATAATCAAACAATAAGGTTAACAACTAAGAAATAATGCATTAAGAGCATAAGATGTCAATACATATTGGTTAAAGTTGAAATCTAAATAAGAGCTGAAGAAGAAGAAGAAGAGATCTTTCTGGTTTATTTGACCAATTAATCTAGAATGCATTGGAAAAACATCATTAAAAATTCTTTGGATTGAAATCAATTTCTAAAGTTGATAAATCTACAGAAAGGTCATAGACTTCGTAATCTGTAGACTTGATTTATGAACTTATGTTTGAAGGTTTTTATCTCAAGCTTTGGAATTATGCGATCATTTAATGTACAAACTTTAAAAGTAAAGCTCAAAGGTGACTGCTAAGTGCAACGAAAATTCTGATTTATTGTAGAGAAACAAAACTTAGGCGTGGACTAAACAAGCACAAACGAAAGGTTGGGACAAGGGCAAGTTTTATTGAGTGTGACCATAAACTAATCAAAAGTTAGGAAACAAGACAATTCAAATGCAGATAGTTTGAGCACACATTAGGATGAAGTATTTATATGTATATGAAGCACAAACTATAGGTAGATGGACAACCTTTGTCTCGTTTGTATATAGAATTGGTTGAGTGAACCTTGTGACTATCTCCCATGTAGAGATGGAGATGGGACCCACAAGACTCTTGCATGAATACATGTATCCATCACATTGTGATACATGCATGTGTATACATATACCACCGTGATCACTACAAATGACACTTCTATTCAAGTTACTATATAATTAAACATAAAAAGAAGAAATAGAGATAAATAAATCATTTTAGCAGGGAAGAGAGTAACATGGTCTATGTTTGGATTACAAATAGAAGGATTAATATAAATAAATAAGAATATAGTAATAGTGATTGCGTAGATGTGTAGTTATAGCTCCGGTAGTGCACACATTGTAGATAAAACATAATAAGTTATTCAATACTTGCATATGAACATCTTCATTGTATGCTATTCCCCCTAATATTTAACTTAACCCTAAGGTTACACCTCATGGTCTATGCACACACATAAACTGTACTCATAGCTAATGTTGTTTCGCAATAGAAAGCTGTATTTCACACACGTTTTGGAACTTTTCGGAAAAACGTTACATGTTTTGACACAAACACCCCACTCTCTACCAAACAAAATATACCATTTTAATTTACTAAATGATTGTCGACAATTGAATGTCTTGTGCTATGGTTAAAGATAAACAAATGCTAGCCGTGTTTAAACTTTAGATTTTTCTTTTCTTTGTGATTGTTGATATCGATATATAAATTATCGAAAAATAGCAGTATGGTGAACCATACACTAGGTTTAAGCAAATTAACAATCATATTACCTAAACATTATGTTTGTATATAGTTAAATTCATGTTTACCCCTCACAATCTTTACTTTACTTCGACTTAATTAATTTTTTTCCTTTAAAGATTTTCTTCAACTACTTCGACTTAATTATGCATATAGCTATACTTAAGCACATTGTTTATGTAGCATCTAAATCTAAACTATATATATAGACTATCCTAATATACAATAATATCAACAATCTTAGAAGAGAATGAAAACTCTCTCTCTCTCTCTAGTTAAGACTAGAATGCATCCTAAAACAAGAGTACAAAACCGTAGTTGTCCCTACCATACTATGGAGGGATCTTTTGGTAAGCTAAACCGCCTAAGGTGTTGTAAGACTAGCTAACATAAAGGCTACACTTATAAGGACAATGTGCCTGCATGTCTCATTTGCAAAACACTACCAAATCAGTTCTGCTTTCAACTTTATACTTGTTGAGCTCCTTCGTAAAGAACATTAAACAAGAACCCATTTCTCATTCGCCAATTGAACCATGGTGCCTAAAACCATTGGTAGTGCCGAGCGAGTGAGAAAGAACCAGAAGGGAGATAATTTGTAGCGAGGCAAGGGGGTTGAAATATGATGGGCACTTTTTAAGCATTTTGAAAAGTTGAGGGTATTTCTTGAGATTTTAGGGTAACGATATGATGGCGTTTTTTGGTAGCATTCCTTCATTAAATTGTTTTTTTATGTAATATAAAATACTATTTAGTTATTTATCACAAATAAGTATTTTCACGACAACATCGCGACAAAAAACAAACAATTCCTTGCCTAATGTTTTTTTGTTTTCTTCCTCTCTCCTTTTTTTTATAAAAAATATAAGAGTAACAAAAGAACCTACAAAAACGTTTATTGAAAAAGAGGTAAATAACAATTAAAGACAAAAAGCAAAATCAAAAGCAATAGTTTCTTGCCTTTTCTTCTAGAATAACATTTCAATATATATAAAAAAACATATCTTGCATAAATTGGATTGGAATGTGATCTCAGTTCGAGACAGATAATTATGTTGTTGGGTGAATGGCTATGGGTCATCAAAGAACAGTTCCACGCTTTTGCAGAGACAATTTTGGCGTTTACAAATAAGATGGTCATCGAGAATAGTTTCCCACTTGTGTGGACACATTTTTGCATTTGTAGATGTCATAGCTTATATTGACAATGGTTTCACACTTGGGCAGGTCGAGAATAGTTTCGCACTTGCATGGACACATTTTCGCATTCATAGATGTCATAGGTTATATCGAGAATGGTTTCACACTTGGTCAGATCAACAATAATTTCGCACTTGCATGGGCACATTTTTGCATTCGTAGATATCATAGGTTATGTCAAGAATGGTTTCGCACTTGGGTAGATCGAGAATAGTTTCGCACTTGCATGGAAACATTTTTGCATTCATAGATGACATAGGTTATATCGAGAATGGTTTCACACTTGGGCAGAAACTTTTTTTGCATTCACGAATATTATGGGTCATATCGAGGACGCTTTCACACTAGGGTAGACACATTTTGCATTTACCAATGTTTGTTTTGACCACCTTTTGGTTGTTTACTACCTTTTCTTCTTCAAGTATTGTCTTCTTTTTAATGATTTGTTTGTTTTCTCGCCCTCGGCACATGCCTCCTCGCGGGGCCTTCTAAAAAACATGAAAAGAGAAATCGTTTACTCCACACTTTCCCATGTTAATTCTTATTCTCATTATCTTTTTTTCGGTCTTGTCAGAGGATGTTCCTATGGAGTCCTAGTAACCAGGAGTTATCCTCACCAACTTTCTTATCACGAACTTTAAAAATTATTCCAAAGTTTTTTTTATTATGGGGAAGAATACCAAAATATACCCTCCATGCATTAGAAATTCAAAAAGTATGCTTGGTTACCCTCAAACTCATCTTTACTTGGGCCCTTGGTCAAAGTTGAGTTGCTAAATCTTGTCACAAATTAAGATTCTAACACATAATTGTTATATGTTTAAGTATAGCGTGAGGCTGTGAAAATTAATTTGTCATGGCTAATCACAAGATTCAACTATTAATTGTTCTATGATTAAAAAGTGAACATGTGTGATTGTTTTGATTAGAGTCTTAATTTGCTAATTTAGGTAGGTGTTGATCAACAAAATTAGAAGCTTAACTTGATAGTTTTCTTATAGACAATGATTAATTACACGATTAATCTTAATTCCCATGTGATTAGGAGGTCAAATTTGACCAAGCACATATAGGTAATTTTGAAAGTAAATTAGCATACTTTTTGAAATTTGGATACACATACATGTATGCATACTGATAGGACCATGTTTCGGTAAATGTTCAAGTATTATAATCCCCCTTTCGCTTTTAATTTCACGGGGTTCTCAATCTCGTGTTGATAACCTTAAATTTGTCAATACGAGGGATTTCTTTCAATTCCTCCATCTAATTTAACACACAACTAACCCCACTATTTGTATCACATTTACTAGTGTTTTAGCTACCAGCCTACCACTCCTTGAAACTAGAGTATATTTGGTAATCCATATTTTAGCCAACTTATAACATACACAACTAGTTTTCCCATGTCTCCAAATTTGCAAGAGAGTTCCCATTGCCCAAACTCTACTAATTTGCATGAAGTTGTAGCTCATTGGGAATCCTAAACGTCAATTAATTTACGCATAAATGTAACCATGACAGTATAACATGCTATGAACTCTCCCACTTCTTTGGACCAACCGAGTTACAAAGGAATTCGAGGTATAATACATAAAATAGCCATCGAGAAATAGGTTACCAAATTTGTATCATAAGAGTTTGGGAATATCTCCATGTGATTGCACAAATATATTAGGTGTCACTATGGAATGGAGTATTCCATTCCCATTGATCCAAGCAACAAATTCGATTGAAATCAAGGAACGACAATATTATCCTTGAATCGAACATTAAACGATATAAAATGCACACAATATTAAAAAATGGCAAGCCTAAAGAATCAATCCCATGAGCTGTCCCTTTCACATGGAAGACTGCAATAATTAGATGAAAAGAACATTTTCCCAACATGGAAAGAAAAAGTTATGGGATTTGCACAAATTTCGGAGAAACATCTTGGATTATTCTATGGCTCTATATGGAACAATGCATTATGACTCGGACATTATAATCATATTATGTTGCAAAGGTTATCTAAAAACAATAAAATTTAAGCACTAACACATTTGAACAAAAAATAAGGACTAGCACACCTGAACAATATAGTTGAGTAAAACCTTTAATAATAAGAAGAGTCGGGATGCGTTTTATAATAAAGAATAACAGATGGGAAAGATACATTTTTTAGTTCAAGAAGCCCAATGTCCAAAGTGTCAATGGCAAACATTATTTAACATCATCACTACATGGCATTAAGCTCAAGTAAACCCGTTTTTCAATTTCGATAGTGCTCAATCACATCACGGTGACTTCAAGATGATTGATACATGATGTCAAGTCTATGAAAACATTGATATAGATAGACCTCCTCACCATGACCTTTTACAACATGCCATGCTCAAGACTTTGCATTATTCATTATACTGATTTATTTGCTATTGATATCATGACACATTTCCAAACAAACCATCCAAGTACTTGACTAGGGATGCCAACGTCATAACAAACCCCCCGAATGTATTTTTGCCTTAGTAATAATTTAATAAATGATGAGAATGGTAATTTTCTATATATCTTCATCAACATCATTGTGAAAAACCTATCATTGCCATAGGCCCATAAGTATTTGTCTCTATATTAGAGCACATGAGTTGTTTTGAAGAAACATAGAAAGAGAACAAGGGAGCTTGATATTCCTTTGAAGGTTTATAGGAAACCATGTTCACCATTTGCATTGGATGAACTATGAAATGTGATAGTGAACGAATAGGCCCATCTAGAGGAATTAGGTGATTAGAGATATAATGGTGTGAAGGTTTATAGGAAACCATGTTCACCATTTGCATTGGATGTTATGAAATGTGATAGTGAAAGAATAGGCCCATCTAGAGGAATTAGGTGATCAGGGATATATTGGTGTATAGGAAACCATGTTCACCATTTGCATTGGATGTTATGAAATGTGATAGTGAAAGAATAGGCCCATCTAGAGGAATTAGGTGATCAGGGATATATTGGTGTATAGGAAACCATGTTCACCATTTGCATTGGATGTTATGAAATGTGATAGTGAAAGAATAGGCCCATCTAGAGGAATTAGGTGATCAGGGATATATTGGTGTATAGGAAACCATGTTCACCATTTGCATTGGATGTTATGAAATGTGACAGTCAAAGAATAGGCCCATCTAGAGGAATTTGGTGATTAGGGATATAATGGTGTCAGGAAAAAGAAAAAAGAAAAAAGAAAAGATGAGCTAAAGAAAATTAGCATTCAAAAGCTTAAGAAATGCAAATCAATAGATGGGAACTTCCTTCATAGTAAATTCGGGTTGCTACCCATGAGCTTGGTACATATCACCTTGCATAATATAACTTCTAAAGAGCCGGCATGGAAACCAAATGCTGAATTAAGATGGATTGCACCTACCTGGGAATGTGGATTGGTGTAGATATTGACAAAAGAATACAATTGAAACAAATTCAAAGTAAAATTTGCGACAAAATCCGCATCTGGTTAGGGATGAATTTATCATTAGTTGGTAGGATCATAGTAGCTAACCATGTGCTCTTGTCTACGCTGTGGCATGTGGTCTCAATGTGGATGTTTGACATGCATGCTATTCGTATTGTTAAAGTGTGTATCGGGGCCTTTCTATGGGTTGGGAATAGGAAAGACAATGTGACAACTAAAGTATCACGGTCTACGTTGATTCTTCCCAAAAGTAAGGGGAGTTTAGGATTGATTGTCCATGGAATTGTTAGCTGGTCAAGGAATGAGCCGGACAAGTATGAAAGCGTCAAAGTCGACAATGTTCGAAAACTACAAAGTTGAAGTCGGATCAACTAGCCGGATCAATGAGTCAGTAGTTTTGCCGACAAAATAATAATTATGAATATTTAAGTTAGTTATTTTTGTAGTTCTTGCCAACAAGGCAAAATATAGTTCTTGATGAGGAAGTCTTCAGGTTACCTATAAAAAGGAACCGAAAGCATTGTACTACTATCGTCTGTTTTCAGTTAATATAGTTTTTAGTTATAGGAATTCTGAGCACTTGTGTTAATAATATTGTTCTCTATAATGCTGTTCTGCTATAACTGTACTAACTAAAATAGTTGATCACGATACAAATATAGTACGTAGGTTACGATTAATCTAGTATAATCCATTCATATTCCACAGTTCTTTGATAGAATGTTCGTCACAGAACGTTCAACCTTACTATCAGTCGGTCACATAAAGTCGTATGTTGGCCAAACAACACAGTAAATTTTGGCACGCCCGGTTACATTTGCATTCAGTAGGATGCACTCCGCCGATTCTCCTGATATTCTCTGATTCCGCCTAGGGACGGTTTTCTCCACGATATCCGGCATGGCCATATAATATCCCGTGGTAAGTTGTACCGTAGTATTCTACACACAAGGATAACATGTGAGGGTTAACCGTAGTATTACTTTTAATCCTAGGGATTGAGACAACCCATTAAGGCCAAGTGTGAACTGGCATGGGGGCCTTAGGTCTTGCTATAAATATGAGGCCTAGGCACCCTCATTTGACACATCTTTTGACTACGTCGAGACTCTGACGTCGTGGTGATCAAAATCTTGAAGTGAGTACACCAATATCGGGTACGAGTCGATGCCACGACAATGCTATGGGACGTCGATTGAGGCTCAAGTTCGTCTTGATCCCTTCGCTCAGGGGTGGGCGGGTGGATCAACACCCTTCTTTCACTCTCTTCTCTATTTATATTTATATTCTATTTTCTTTTCTCATTCTTGTTACGAAGGCGCTCAGGCACTTCTTTGTGCACAACCGATTGTGATGTGCTAGATTGTTTAATGTGCTCAAGACAGAAAAGGAAAGGGGAAGGAGGCTTACCTCTGTACCAAAACCAAAAGCTTCTATTTCATTACACAGAGAGAACCTCCCGTCTGTTCCTTCTTCTCTTACAACTTATTACTCTTCTTTTTACCTAAGTTATAAGTGACTTATATATGTAGCTAATTAGCTGTGAGTAGCTAATTAGCTTTGACTAGCTAAATAGTTGTTGTTGAGAATCAAGCTCAACTTGGTCTAGTGTGTGAACTCACCTTGAGAGTGAATAGACACTCCAACGGTCAAGAGTCACCATTATGTCACCACTTTGTATTCTAGCATTTAGTATGAGTCATAATATCATATTCTATGACACATAACTTATGAGGTTTCACATTCCCCATGCTCCATGAGTCTTGTAGTTAATGAAGAGAGAGGGTGACGATATAAAGCACCCTCCTCCCACCTTGTATAATGTTGAGTCTTTCTCCTTTGTTAATATAATCTACCTTGCGTATAGTCTATGTCTTACTCCTTGTCTCTGTCACTCACTCTCTCTCTCTCTCACACACACACACACACACACACAGACACACACACACACACACACACACACACACACACACACACACACACACACACACACACACACACACACACACACACACACACACACACACACACACACACACACCGTTCACACCTATTCCGCTACACAAGAGTCATACCCGATTCTTTACATGGTATCAGAGCAGTTTGGTAGCTCCATCTAGCCCATCCGCGTGTGTTGAGTTCTACGCCGATGTTCAAGAAGAACCGGCTCATTGCTATCGTAGCTTCGCTACATAGCTCGCATTCGAAGAGAGAAGAAGAAGAAGAAGAAGAAGAATCGACATAATGAATACTCAAATGGGGAGTGCTCTCCCTACCGAGAAGTTGGATCGAAACAACTTCGCATCTTGGGAGTACAAGATGCACCAATACCTTGTCGGACAAGGCTATTGGAGCTACATCAAAGGAGAGCAAGAAGACCGACCCGCCGAAGCGGCTCCCAGATACGTGACATGGGAGCAAGCCGCAAGCTGTGTGATGTATTGCTTGGCGACATGTGTTCACGATCACATGCTTGGCTACATTCGCGAAGCCAAGACGCTGAAGGAGGCATGGGAAAATCTACGAAATATTTTCACGGCGAACACAACCACAAGAAGGCTTCAACTCCGCCAAGAGTTGAACAACATTCAACAAAGGGACATGTCCATCACGACATACACCTTGAAGGTCAAGGAGCTTTGCGACTCGCTCAACTCGATAAGCGTAAGTATCGATGATGATGAGATGGTGCAAATATGCCTCGGCGGCCTTGCACCACAGTTCGGCGCGATGCGAACCGCCGTTCTACCTCCTTCTTCGAGCTCCAATCAATGCTATTGGTTGAAGAAAACCACGTGCATACAAGGAGCAATGAGTCGGAAGGCCACATGCTCTACATGCACTCGAACGGAGGAAGAGGACATGGACGAGCGAGAGGCCGATTCGGGCAAGGACAAGGCGGACGAGGTCCGACCTACGACAACAACTCCCAATTTCGGCCGCAAAACAGAAGCCAACGAGGAACCTTCGCAAGAAGGGGGAGCTTCCACTCCAACCCGAACTGTCAAAACGCAACCGAATGCGGATATTGCGGAAAGCTCAGCCACCACGAAGAAGAGTGTCGAAAGAAGATGCATGAATCGGCTTCCACAAGCCGACAACTCATGAATTACGCGCACAATTCCGACCACGAAGAGTATAGCAGAATGTATGGGCACAACTCCGACTACAAAGATTGTGGCGGAATGTATGCACACAACTCCGACCGTGGCGGAATATTCATGATGAAACATAGAGCAAACTCTATGTCGGCCTCTACCTCAACTAGTGCCCTCAATCCGGAGGACGTATGGTTTGTTGACTCCGGAGCCTCAAACCATATGACATCTCATAAAGAATGGTTTCTCAAACTTCGAGAGCTGGAGCGACTCAGTTATGTCGAAATTGGAGATGACACTACGCACCCGATTCGGCACATCGGCAATGTTACGTTCGGCGAAAGAGGTAAGCAAACATACATTAAAAATGTCTTGCATGTTCCAACCATCACGAAGAATTTGGTCTCGGTCAGCCAAATGGTTGAGCAAGGGATGCAAGTACGATTTGACCAAGAAGGGTGCTTCATCGAAAAAGAGGGCCGAATCATCGTGCGCGGAAGAAGAGAGGGCCGGATGTTCATTCTTGATTCACATGCGATGAAATCCGCCATGTTCGCAAAAAGCACGAAAGCCGACTCTGACATAGAGCTATGGCACAAGCGAATCGGCCACATCAATCTCAACAAACTCAAAGCAATGAAATCGAAAGGAGTCGTCATCGGGCTCCCAACATTCAAGGAGAAGGAGATTGAAGGTGTATGCAAAGCGTGCCAATTCGGCAAGCAACACCGACACCCATTCCCGAAAGAGTGGAACGTGAGCAAAGGTCTACTCGATGTAGTCCATTCCGACGTATGGGGACCGACGCAGACGGCTACATTCGGAGGATGCCGATATTACGTGCTCTTCATCGACGACTTCTCTAGGCACACTTGGATCTACCCGATGCGGCAAAAGAGCGAAGTGTTCAGACACTTCCAAAAATTCAAGAATGAAGTTGAGAAAGCCACGGGCCGACATGTATGATGTCTTTGATCGGATGGCGGAAAGGAGTACTTCTCGGACGATTTCACGGCGTATCTCCGAAAGGAAGGAATTCGGCGAGAATTCACTTGCCGACACACTCCGCAACAAAATAGAGTAGCTGAGAGCAAAAATCGGCATATCCTCGAAGTAGCTTGGGCCATGATGAATGAGAAGCATATGCCCAAGTCATATTGGGCCAAAGTTGCAAATACGGCCGTCTACCTAATGAACCGGTGCACAACATTTGGTGTGCACGAGGTCACTCCGCATGAAAAATACTTCGGAAAGAAGTCGGACTTATCGCACACCCGGATATTCGGCGCGATCGAGTACGTGCACATCCCAGACGAGAAGCGTCAAAAGCTTGACCTGAAGTTGGAGAAATGTATCCTCGTAGGATACTCACTGGAGCAAAAGGGGTACAAGTGCTACAACCCCGCAACTCGAAAATCTCGCGTAAGTCGAGACGTTGTTTTTGACGAGTCCGCATCTTGGTATGCACCAGAGACAACTTCGACTATGACTCCGCTCGACCCGGAATCCGCTGAACAAGAGATAGAGGATGAAGATCGCCTTACGAGCATGTTCGAAGAAAGTCCGATCACGACTCGACTGAGCAGACCACAAGAGCCTTTGAGCGATCAAAGCACATCACGACCTAGCCCGAAGATGGACAAAGGCAAGGCAAAAATGTCGGAATACGAAGATGATCACTTTGACGGCGATGAGTCGACTCACTCACTCGAGAGTGAGTTCGGCGGCTTCGATGTACCAATCGGAGCTAAGAAAGCCCTCATCTTTGCAAATGAAAAGCTCCGTCGCTCCACCCGTGAAAAGAATCCGGTCAGCCGATTTGGCTAGAACGACTACATGGCATATCACTATGCCTTTATGATGAAGGTGGCGACAGTATGCGAGCCAGAAACATTTTCCGAAGCAGCCAAGGATCCGCGATGGATCGAAGCCATGAACGAGGAGATGCAGGCACTACGCAAGAACGAGACATGGGATCTCGTTCCCACCTCACCATACAAAAAGGCGATCGGATGCAGATGGATTTACAAAGTGAAGTACAACGCTGATGGTTCTGTCAACCGCTACAAAGCTCGACTTGTAGCAAAAGGCTACGCCCAAACACATAGAGTTGACTACGAGGAGACCTTTGCCCCGGTGGCAAAGATGACGATGGTACAGACCTTTGCCCCGGTGGCGAAAGGGTGGCACCTCCATCAAATGGACGCCAAGAACGCCTTTCTATAAGGCGAATTAGAAGAGGAGGTGTACATGATACAACCACTCGACTTCAACTCGAGCACCCATCTGAAAGCTGTATGCCGACTCAAAAAGCCACTCTACGGCCTCAAGCAAGCACCGCGTGCTTGACATTCGAAGATAACACAATATCTTCATCAAACCGGCTTCCGTATGTCAAAATCGGACAACTCCCTATACATTAGAAGCGATTCCGCAAGTCTGATCATCATCATCTTATACGTGGATGACCTAGTCATTGGAGGTGAGCATCTTGTCGAAATAAATAAGGTCAAATCCCTCCTTTTCGACAAGTTCGAGATGACGAACATGAAGGAGCTCCACTACTTCCTCGGCATCGAGGTAATTCGGACTCCGGCCGGAATCATGATCTCTCAACGGCACTACATCCTCAACTTGTTATACAAGTTCGGTATGGTTGAGTGCAAATCCGCGGCAACCCCGCTCGATCGTAATCTCAAACTAGATGAAAAATCCGCCACCAAAGCGTGTGAGCCGACTCAGTATCGGCAACTCATTAGGAGTCTCATCTACCTCACGATCACACGACCCGATCTCAGTTATCCGGTCGGTCTCTTTAGTCAATTCATGCAAACACCGTGTGATACTCACTTGGATTGCTCTAAGAGAGTTCTACGATACGTGAACGGCACAATGGATTGCGGCATCCTCTACAAGACCGTGATGCCAGTACGACTCGAGGGGTACAAAGACGCCGATTGGGCCGGCTACAAAGCCGATAGAAGATCAAACTCCGGATTTATTTTTTCCCTCGGCAGAGGAGCAATATCCTGGAGCAGCAAAAAGCAACCAATTGTCGCTCTTTCAAGCACAGAGGCGGAATACAGGGGCGCGGCAGTGGCCGCATATGAAGCCGTATGGCTCTAAAGGATACTCAAGGATCTGGGCGTACCCATCAAGGATCCGACTTCCCTTTACTGCGAAAACATGAGCAATATCTATCTGGCTCGGAACTCGGTGTTCCACGCGCGGACAAAGCACATCGAAGTGCACTATCACTTCATCCGAGAGTGTGTTCTAGCTAGCGATGTCAACCTACAACACATTAGCACAAATCTTCAAACGACCGACATCTTCACTAAAGCCTTAGGAGCCGACAAGCTATGGCAATTCATGACCGATCTCGGATTGACGATCCCTGACCTGCCAAGCTTGAGGGGGAGTACTGAAGACACTACGCAATAATGCGTGGATTCCGCAACTGCTTAACGAAGCCGCGAAGAGCCGATCTACCGCGCAAAGTCGTGAAGAAAGATGCAAGCCGAAGCACAGACTTCGCAACTACGCACAACGCAAGCTGGAGCACGGATTCCGCAACTCCACATAAATACGAGTCGACGCAGACTCCGGAACGTGAGTCGAAGCGGATTTCAGATACCGTTTGAAACCGACCTGACTTGAGCTTGAGGGGGCGTGTTGAGAATCAAGCTCAACTTGGTCTTGTGTGTGAACTCACCTTGAGAGTGAATAGACACTCCAACGGTCAAGAGTTACCATTATGTCACCACTTTGTATTCTATCATTTAGTATGAGTCATAGAATCATATTCTATGACACATAACTTATGAGGTTTCACATTCCCCATGCTCCATGAGTCTTGTAGTTAATGAAGAGAGAGGGTGACGATATAAAGCACCCTCCTCCCACCTTGTATAATGTTGAGTCTTTCTCCTTTGTTAATATAATCTACCTTGCGTATAGTCTATGTCTTACTCCTTGTCTCTGTCACTCACTCACTCACTCACTCTCTCTCTCTCATACACACACACCGTTCACACCTATTCCGCTACACAAGAATCATACCCGATTCTTTACAGTTGTGAATAACTAAATAACTATTTCACCTTTATGTCCACTAGTAGCTACTATAGAAGATCTCCCTTAACAATATGCATCACATACCTTTGTTGAGCTTGTTTCTCAACACTCCCCCTCAAGCTCAACTTATCCTTTCTTGAGGTCATCTTCAATCTTCTTTTCATCATGCTTTTCTGTTATCATACCAATGCTTATAACTCCCATCATGTCTCTAAACTGTGTATGTTTTTCCATGCTCAATCCCTTTGTAAGAATATCAGCCACTTGCTGATTTGTACTTACATACAACAGATCCACTTCTCTAGCAATCACTTTTTCTCTAACAAAGTGATAATGCACTTCAATGTGCTTTGTTCTTGCATGGAACACTGGGTTTTTTGCGAGCTGAATGTTGCTCATATTGTCACACCAAATTGTGATTGCACCATCTATATATTCTCCCAAATCAGCAAGCAATCTTCTAATGCATACCTGTTCACAAGTGGCTATTGCAGCTCCTCTATACTCAGCTTCAGTACTTGATAATGCAACAATAGCTTGTTTCTTGCTACTCCATGAAATAACTACACTTCCCAATGTAAAAATATATCCACTTGTGGATCTTCTATCAATTTGGCTTCCAGCCCAATCAACATATGTATATCCTTCCAGCTTTATGTCCAGATCAACCCTGTAAAACAGTCCATAGTTCTGAGTAGCTTGTACATAACTCAAGATTCTTCTAATGCAGTCCAAATGTGGCTTTGTTGGCTGTTGCATAAACTGACTGACTAATCCAACAAGATAACTCAAATAAGGTCTTGTTATAGTCAAATATATGAGGTTGCCCACCATAGACCTGTACATGTTTACATATTCTATTTTGGCTCCCAAATCATCCCCCAATTTGCAGTTCTTATCTAGTGGTATATCAATAGGTTTGCATCCAAGCATACCATACTTCTTCAACATAGTTGTTGCATACTGTTTTTGCAACATATATATACCACTTTCAGATCTGATCATCTCAATGCCAAGAAAGTATCTCAGCTCTCCCAAATCCTTCATATGAAATTGCATTTCAAGATTGTTTTTTAGCTTCCTTATTTCATCCATAGAATCATCTACATAAATCAAAATCACAACAATGCAATCATTTATCCTTTTTACATATAATGATGGATCAACCTTTGACATTTTGAATGCAAATTTTTTCAGAGATTCTGAAAGTTCTTTATGCCATGCTCTCGGTGCTTGTTTCAGTCCATAAAGAGCCTTTTTCAGCCTACATACATATTCTCGATGCTTCTTATCTTCAAAACCTAGTGGTTGACACATATACACTTCTTCTTCTAATTTGCCATGTAAAAAAGGGACCCATCTTTTGATTACACTCACAACAAGTAGTGTCCTCAATGTTGCCATCTTTGCAAATGTTTCATCATAATCAATTCCTTGCATCTGGGCATATCCCTTTGCCACAAGTCTTGCTTTATGTCTACTTACATTCCCATTGGAATCATGCTTTGTTTTGTAGACCCATTTGCAACCTACAACATTTTTTCCTTTTGGTAACTTTACCAAATCCCATGTTCTGTTTTTAGCCAATGCATCTACTTCTTCTTGCATTGCATTCACTCATTTCTTATCAGATTTTGCTTCATCAAAATTATTTGGATCAGGGATTTGTACCACTTTAGACATGTATGCATAATGCATAGCCATGTATGTACCATAACCAAATCTTTCAATAGTCTTTTTCTCTCTATCTGATCTTCTCAGTTTTTGATTTGCATCTTTCATTGCCTTTTCCATACCAGGGATTTTTAAGGCTCCTATACCAAGCTCATCATCCAATGATGTATGTGAATCTACATCTTCCATGTTTCTAGATCCATCATCAAGCATTTCATATTCTGGCATCTTCTGTTTTCCCTTTCTATCATCATATTTTTTGTGTCCTGCATTTTTTCCACTCCATGCATTTGAATCAGATTTACTTCCAGAGATTTTAGATGGCCCGTAACATTCTATTGATGTTGAACTTTGTTGTCCAACATTGTTTCCATCTTTATGGCAATCTCTTCCTTTTTTAGATTTATCCCTATCTTCATTTTCACAGTCTTCTTCAGTTTCTACATTTTCTTTTGGGTTGTACCAGTTGCCCAACTCATCAAATATTACATCACGGCTTACCACAATCTTTTTTGTCAACATGTTATAGCATATATACCCTTTTTGCTCCTCTGAATATCCAACAAGAACACATTTTTCAGCTTTTGGATCAAGCTTACTTCTTACTTTAGTAGGTACATGGACATAGACAAGACATCCAAACACTTTTAAGTGTCCTAAACTAGGTTTCCTTTCATAGAAACATTCTTCAGGAGTTACTTCTTGTACTCCAGATGTTATACATCTATTTAGAATAAAGTTTGCAATGTTTACAACTTCTGCCCAGTAATACAATGGCATATTGTTTTCAGTCATCATGGCTCTTGCTATGTTCACCAGAGTGCTGTTTTTTCTCTTAGCAACTCCATTTTGCTGTGGGGTATATCTACATGTAAACTGTCTTCTTATTCCTTGATTACATAGAAAATCAGAAAATTTATGTGAGAAGTATTATCCTCCTCCATTAGATCTTTAACACTTTATTCTAGTCCTGGCTTGCTTTTCTACCATGCATTTGAACTTATGAAAGCAATCAAATACTTCACTTTTTTCTTTCATGAAGTAAACCTATGTTTTCCTTGAGCAATCATTAATAAAGGTTACATAGAACCTACAGCCACCAATTGAGACATTTTTTGTTGGTCCCCATACATCCGTATGTACCAAATCCAACAAATTTTTGCTTACACGTCTTCCATGAGGGAAAGGTAACCTGTTTTGCTTTCCATATTGGCAGGCTTCACATATTTTGCTCATCTCATAGTCTTTCAACTTAGGCAGTCCAGCCACTGCATTTTTCTCAACATATTTTTCAATGTTTGCATACTTATGTGACCGATTCTTTTATGCCACATTTCCACATCTGAGATTACACTTATTCCTTTTGCAAACATGGTTGTAATCTTTTTAGGCATATCCACATCTAACACAAACATTCTTCCTTAACGTTTTCCTTTTGCAATAAGCCTTCCCTGTTTCTGTATAAAGCATCCACTTTGCTTAAACTTAACTTGCATTCATTGCTCTACTATCTGTCCAACATAAATTAGATTTTTTGAAAGGTTGGGCACATGCATAACATTTGGCATATACTTAGTTTTTCCTTTTTCTTCCCACAATGGGATATCTCCAACATGCTCGATTGTATGAGTGGTGTTATCACCTGTCTGTACAAAACTAGGGATCTCTGGTTCCCTTAAACGTTCAAACCAATTTGCATGTCCTGTCATATGATTAGATGCCCCAAAATCTACATACCACATAAAATCTTCATTACATCTCTGTGAACATTCAACTATTGCTACTGTTTCATGTTGCATAACAAATGCACCATCTTTATCATAGTCTTCACTAGTTGAAGCATAATTATTTTGCTATCTCTTCCCTCTTTTTTCATCATTTTGCTTTTTATAGCATTTAGCCTGTATATGGCTTGGTTTTCCACAATAACAACAACCATCATCATTCAAATAAGTTTGCTTACCTCTTCTTCGATTGCTCCCATTGCCCCTGATGTTGTTTCTTCCACTTGTAGCTTGTTGTCCTCTTCCTTGATAATTATTGTTGGTTCTAGTTGAACCAAATCTTCTATGGCCTCTTCCTCGGCCTCTTCCAACACTATTGTAGAGGGCTTGCCCCTCAGTCTCAAAGTTTCCTTTGTTTACATCATCCATCTGATTTCTTTCTTCCACTACAAGCATTGAAACTAGATCTGAAAAACTTGGGATGCTATCCCTTGTGAGAATAGATGTTTTGAAGCTTTTATATTGAGGTCCTAAACCTCTTAAGCATATTTCCACCTTATCATCATCTTCTACCTTCACATTAATAGAAGCAAGTGAGTCACATATACTCTTTATTTTCAGATCATACTCATTTACTGACATCTTACATTTTTCCAAGGTATTTAGCTCAGTCTTCAACTGAAGCTTACTGCAAACAATTTTACCAAATTGTCCCAAGCTTCTTTTGGAAGCATAGCATCTTGTATATGTCCAAGCATCAAATTTGAGATGCTAAGTGGTAGCCAATGCAATACTTTCCTTGCCCCTTGATTCCAATCCTTAAATGCTTTAATTTGTGCATTAGTTGCATATTCCTCAGGGATCGTTGGAGCCTCTTCTAGGTCTCCTTCAATGTAGTTCCAATATCCTTTTCCCATCAGGAAATTTGTCACTCTAAATTTCCACACTAGGAAATTGTTTTTATCCAACTTTTTTGTGAATATTTGGCTTCCATTCTCAGCAACCATTCTCTCTTTCAATTAGGGCTTTTGCTACGATTAACTTCACAGACAACTCTCTGATTCAGATCAACAACCAGAACCAAACTTCTCATATCAGTACTGCTCTAATCTTCTTTACGAGCAACTTTGCTCTGATACCATGTTACGAAGGCGCTCCGGCTCTTCTTTGTGCACAACGAATCATGATGTGCTCAAGATAGAAAAGGAAAGGGGAAGGAGACTTACCTCTGTACCAAAACCAAAAGCTTCTATTTCATTACAAAGAGAGAACCTCTCGTCTGTTTCTTCTTCTCTTGCAACTTACTACTCTTCTTTTTACCTAAGTTATAAGTGACTTATATATGCAACTAATTAGGCGTGAATAGCTAAATAGTTGTTTCACCTTTATGTCCACTAGTAGCTAATTTCCTAATAGCTACTATAGAAGATCTCACTTACCAATATGCATCACATACCTTTGTTGAGCTTGTTTCTCAACAATGCTTACATTAGGATTTAGCCCTAACACACCATGTATGGAATACACACATAAGCCAAAATTATAATTATGAGAAAGTGAGCTTATGGAAGAGCTTATCTTAATAGTTCATACTAAGTGTTTGATATGCAAGGTTTGAGGTTTGAGACTCACAAATTTTCATGAAAACACCATGATTTGGTTGATGGAACACTTGAATTTCTGCTTTAGGTAGCGGGCTTGATTCTCGACTCTCGTGAAATATCATCACTTAACTTGTTGGTTTGCTAAACCAAAACATGGGGATCTCCTCTTGAAGATCTGCTAAATCTTCTAATACCTCTATCTTGCTTATCTATTCTCTTTTCAAGTCACGCCATGTAACGGAGTCGAGAGGTATCTCGCTTGTATCTAAATAACCCTTTAAGACTTTGATATGTTCTGCCCTTTTCAATAGGCATATAAGATTAATATCAGTAATCTACCATCGAATATTAGTCTCTATTGAGTAGGGATCAAATCAGAATTTTAGGCTTAGAAATCTGAGAAACTTACCAAAAAACAGATTCTAGGTTACCTCACCAAGAAACTTACCGAGCTTGAATGACAATGGAATGCTTTGGAGCATGTCACCAACTACTGAACAAAAAGTTATACACTTACTATTATGAAAAAGAAGTGCTTGATTCTCTTAAAAGAGGTTTAGGATGTCTTCATTGAGGAACTATCAAAAGGGTTACCTACCTCAACCTTACATTGACCATTATATTGATCTCATCTTGGGTATGACACATGTTAGTATTCCTCCATATCAATTTAGTCTAATTGAAGAGAACACGATTGTATCACAACTTATCGATGTCGTGATGTGGGGTGTGCATAGGAGGAATTTAGTTAAACTAGGATTATTAACAAAGTTGATTGGTAGGTTGAAGAGGTGAAGGGAAGGGCATTTGTGACTTTATTATTATTTAGGAAAGAAAAATCATGGTATCACAAAATGTCAATATCAAGATTCAAACTTATAAGTTACCTTTAAATAAGAGCTTTACACTCTAACCATCACACCCATTTATTTTAGTATATTTTCATTATATATTATTTAAAGTTATTTAGTTCTAGATACAATGAATGACCACCAAATGGCATGCATGCATGTATGCCTAGTGGTGCACAACATGTATGCAAAGTGGTGATCATGAGTGATCCTATGTATGCTATGTAAGTGGACGACTTGCTTAGTGTTAAACCATTCCGGTTCAATGCCGGTCTTCAACACCCTTGTCATCTTAGTCTTTGGGTAACAAAAATTGTTGTCTTCTTGTTTTGTTATAATCTTCTTTTCTTCGAAATCTACATCACCTTCGAAGCTTCGGTCATGACAATTTGAACTAGAATATACTCATTTTCCCCCCCCAAGTATTTAGTAGAATCTCCTCATCACAATGGAGACCGTCAATAAACAAGAGTATATGCATATTCTATCAAAACTTGACCTCCTAACAACAAAATTTGTTGTATTTGAACAAGAGAATCAAAAACTTCTTAGAGACTTACAACAAGTGAGTGTTGAAAAGGCATAACAACATGACAAACTCTCTAAACGTGTCCAACAACTTGAAGCAGTTGTGTTATCTCTTTGACAACAAGGTTCAACCTCTCAAAGCTTGTTGAAGGAACCCAAAATTAGTTTGCTAGAAAAGTTTGATGCTACAAGGTCTCAATTTCAAACATTCTTAAATCAAGTGCGCCTTGTAATTCATATGCATCCCAACCGATATCCAATTGATGCAACTCGAGTTAGGTTAGTTGGAACATTATTGACAGGAACCATACTAGCAAGGTTTACACCATTGCTAGGGAAGAAGTCACCAATACTAGATGACTTTGATACCTTTATCAATGAAGAATCACGATAAACAAGATTCGAAGATTGCATCAAGGAGATCACCCTGCCTCAGCTTGCACAACTGATTTTCGTCTTCTTGCTTGTGATATCCCTTGGGATGGACTTATTCCACCATGGTTTGTTCAATGATGTTAAAGACTTGATCATGACATTTCACTCTATCAAACCTAAATCACTGGACGATGTGTTAAACGAGTAAGTTCGACCAAAATTGGAGCCATTTAATTGGACCAACCAAATCATATAGAACTTGTTCTAAGCACAGGTTCCATTTTGTCGAACCAAGTTAGTAAAGTTTTAGTGGCACAAGTTCAACTTAGCACATTAAGATGTCATCAAGTTCTTGCATCTGTGCTCTTGGATTTAGGGGCCAACTCATGTTTCATGGATAGGGATTTGGCCACAACACAAGAAATTCTACTCTAAAAGCTTCCTTTTCCAGCATCTAAAGCAATAATTGATGAATGATCTATTGCATCAGGAGATATTATTAAAGAATCATAGCCAAATTGTGTAGTTCTCAGTAATTTAGCTTCTTTCAATATGTTCATAAGTAGTTCGGAACATCCAATTGTTCTTGGCTTACCTTGGTTCAAACTTCATAATCCAAAGATTGATTGGAGGAAGCGTGAAATCATAGACTCACAAGACAACAACAATTCAATGCTCTTCACCGCAACAACCTCAAAGCTAAGGCCAACACATATATCAACTATCTCTCTACAAAGATTATGTAAAGAAGCTAGGGTAGAAGAGATGTTCGTGTTTGCAGTGGTTATAACCCCATTTTTAAACCCACAAGATTCTGAGGTCCATTTACCATCAAAGTGTCAAGAATTCTCCGATGTGTTTGATAAGGTAAAGGCCAAGAAAATTGTTGATCATCTGCCATAAGATTGTCCCATCAATTTGAATCCTGAGAAGGAACCACCATGGGGACCAATTTATAACCTTCGCCATCAGAACTGAAAGTTCTTCAAGAATATATTGATGAGAATCTTGTAAATGGATTTATTCGACATTCTTGATGTTCTGTTGGTGCTCCTACTCTTCTCGTTAAGAAAACAAATATCTCTTTATGTTTGGTCATAGGTTACCGAGGATTGAACAAGGTTATCATCCAAAATTGATATGCTCTATTATAGATTCCAAATCTCTTGGAGCGTCTCAGTGGAGCCAAATACTTCATAAGGCTAGACTTACGAGGAGCTTACAATCTTGTTCAGTTTCACCCTAGTGCTGAATGGAAAACTTCTTTTCACATGCGATATGGTCACTTTGAGTACACAATAATGTCATTCGGTCTTACAAATGCCCTTACAGTTTTTCCACATATGGAAAATGATATCTTTCGAGATTTTCTTGATATCATCACAAAAATTTATTTGAATGACATATTAATCTACTTGATGACATAAGAGGAGCACGGTACCCATGTTTGACAAGTTCTACAACGATTATGGGAATATGGTCTTTATGCCAAACTAGAGAAGTGTTTCCTTGACTGCAACCAAGTAGAAAGTACGAATGGTTCTAGATTGGAAGATACCAGGCTCAATTAAGGATGTGCAATGTTTCTTGGGATTTGCAAATTTCTACCGCAAATTCATCAAGAGTTACTCACAGGTTTTCTTGCCCCTCACAAAACTAATACAAAAGAACTGATAATTTGTATGGACGTCAAGTACAACCAAGGAATTTGATAACTTGAAGCAAGCATTTACGAATGCTCCAATTTTGGTCCACGTTGACATAGAAAAATCATTTATCATTGTTTATGGGTGGGAGGTGGAGCCAAGAATGGTCCCCCCCCCCCCCCCAAAGGGGGTTATGTGTGAGGGACAGAGCCCCCTCCCAAGGGGGTTATGTGTGAGGGAAAGAGAAACAGAGACACAAAAAATGCGAGGGAAAATCTTCTTCTATATCTTTCATACCCCATGTGTGGGGTTTATATAGTACAAGAGGTAACTGTTACAAATAAAGAATGAGACAAGTAGGGAGTTACACTACTTACCCAATCTCTCATCTTTGTACACATGCACACAAATGTGCATGTATTCATACACATACTCATCCTCACACAATCATGTACATTACACATACACAACAACTAGTTTATCGTGTTTCACCCTTATACCTCCCCATACAACTCCTATGGGTAACACATGGCACGCCTATGAGACAATGCATTGGATGGTCGAACCCTCTTTCCATAGAAAACTCTCGTTGACCGGAACTCTATCGGTCTTCTCGTTGGTTGGAAATCCCTTGACTGGATCACTACTCTATGACCGCTAACTTTGATCGGAGCTTGCTTGACACAAACCTTCGCGTTCGGTCAACACACTCACGATTGGATCACACACCAATCGGCTCATCCATTGTGGCATTGGTCATAAGATCGTGTTGCGTGTATGTGTATTCTTTCTTTCCTTCATGTGAGTTGGGTTTTTGTACCATGAGTTTTCCGAAATTTTGTTTTTACCCTCAAAGTTTTGAAATTTCCTTACCATGCCCCTCTCTTCTTCGTTTCTTCTTTTTCTTCCTCTTTCTGTCTGTTCTTCCATTGTCTTTCATCTTCTGTTTCCTCGTTCTTCTCCATCTTCATGTTTTGCATACTCTTCTGTCTATGTCATCGTTGTTATCATCTTCTTTTGCTTATGTTTCATTCATTTCTTCTTCTCTTTTTTCTTTGTCTGTCTCTTCTTCCTCTTTTGTCTTTTTCTTCTTTTTCACTTGTTCTTGTCTCCTCTTGGTGCCATCTCTGTCTGTCGATCTGTCCCCTGTCACCGCCTCTCTATCCCGTAGTCTCTGCCGTCTAGCCGTCATCGTATGTTCGTCGGCTCTGTTGCCGTCTACCAACTCTGTCATATGTCAAGTGTCACCGTTCTTAGGCTGTCGGCTGTCTGGCTGGCCGACTGTCCCCGTCGTCCGGCCAGCCATCGCCATCCACCGGTTGCGACTCTCTCTACCAGACGGTCGGTTGTGTCCGCTAGTTACTGGACCAGCTATCCAACCGGCTCCTCACCAAGCTCGGTGTCGGCTTCAACATGTTGATTATGCCCATCTATGCCTCGAAGCTGGCCCCGACACGCGTCTACGACTGCCTCGTCTCCCTCACCGAGGTCTTCCTAAATGCTGGCATCCTTTCATTCACATCAAGAATCCATTCGTTCTGCTAATTAGAAGCAAGATGTGTATGAAGAATCCATTCCTTCTCATCATGTTTATAATGTTTTCCCCCTTTCTCCTCATCTTTCACTAGCTTCTCACTTTCACCTGAGCTCCATCCTTCTTTAGCAAGCTATTAGAATGCATTCCTCTAGATCTACCATTTCGTTCCCTCTCATTTAATTTGAACATGTCATCAACTGACCTCTAAATTTCTCCGCCTTTTCATAAACCTTATGTGACGTCAAAGACATCCTAAATTCTATCTCAACAGGATCACGAGTTGAAGCAAGAATCTTAGCTCTATCCATACAGAAATTTTGAGAATCAAACTCAACTTCCCTAGTGTGGGAACACACCTTAGTATACTCAAGTGTGTGAACACCCCATCTCCTAGTATAGTAACTAGTGTGTCATAGAACTTTAGGGTTCTATGACACATATTTTGTAGATAGTTACGTCTCTACCTCTTTTCAACTGGTGGTTGTAGTGATAGAACATAGAAAGAAAGAAAGAAAGATATATTAACGTCTTTTGAAGGCCAAAATTCGTCCATGAGACAGTTGGTTTACAACAAAATGGGTATTTATCCAATCATCAGACTAAAATAAAATAAAGTAAAAATAGAACTTAAACTAAAAGAGTTCTAGAAGTGTACAAAACATGGTATACTCAATAAAAGGAAGTGACTTTGCACTAAGCCTAAGTTCATTTCCACCCAAGCCTCTCAAAAAGAAGTGGGAGGTCAAAGGGTTTTGGTGTGGGTGTATAGAGTGCCCCAGTCATGCCTTCTAGGCAGTGTAGCTGACGTTCACTTATTTTCTTTATTGCTTCTACACCACGTCGAGTTGCTTTGAAACCCAACATCCGAGGGCGTTTGGTTCTTCTTTGAATTTCTGCTTCATCAAGGAAAAGGCCGAGTGGTGTAGGTGTGTCGACATTAGTTGTCTCGATTCTCCCCCTGTTCTTGAAAAACTTCATTTCTTACATGTTGGTGAACATTAGCAACATTATTGTCAGCATTTTGTTTAACTCATTCTCTCTGTGTTGTTTTAGTTTCTAGGATGTATTTGCCTAATTTCTTTATATCTAGAGTATCTAATATTTTGGGAAGGGTAGGAGAGGAACCAAGTATGTTTTGGTATTTTGCCCTTATCTTGGCGCAGGTGGGACACTTGCATGTAAAGTGGTACTCATCCTCTATCTCTATGTGGCATAACCTACATATCCTTTCCTCCCTAGAGACTCCATTAGTACGACCATTCTCAATCTCAAGTTGGTGAGATGATATTCTAAGTTGTCAAATGGAAACCCTTAGTGCATGTGGTAAGAATACATCTAGATATTTTGGCCGTGTAATAAAACCTAACTTAGAGAAGTGCATGAAGTGTTCCTTATATTACAACATTTTAGATGGGAGTGGCTCTAGTGGGGTGATCCATTTATACCGAGTGTAAATTTGCCATATTTCTTGGCGTATTACTTTATTGCGGTCCTCATGAGAGATTAAAGTGTTATCAATCGCGTGGTTGTACCTAAGGGGAGGGAGATTAATGTCTAGACCGTTCACAAGAAACCAACTCACCATCATGCTATACCATGAGCTAGTATAATCGGACTCATATAGTGATCGAGAGGCCTTAAAGGCTTGATGGGATATTCTATCATGTGGTTGGCTATGTATCCTGTGGATAAAGACTACAAGTTGAAAAAGTGCCTCTATTAAGATCGGGGGTAAAGTGAACTCAGCCCTAATAATGTCATGTGGTACTGTGAATTTGCTTCAGAGTTGGCGTCATAATATTATCACCAATGGTCTCTCTAATTGTGTCCACATGAAAGATGGTAGTCCTAGAGCCCAAACCACTGATGCATACATGAGGGAGGGAGTCACTAATGAGTCAAAGAGCCACCCTTTAGTTCGTGGCTCTTGAAAGTATGGTTGATGGCATTGTCTCTCGAGGAGTGAGAGGGATGCATGTCCTCTTGTAAGTCTATCCTTGGCTGATTGTGTCATCGAAAATTTACCTAAACGGGCACTGAAAGTGACTCCGAGATAGACATATGATCCAACCACCTCAACTGGGCTATGGGAGATGTTTAGGTGACACTTAGCTCTAACTTGAGCCGATGTGTGGAAGATAAGGACTTTATTTTTCCCTAGATTCACTGCCAATCCTCGTTGTGTGTCATCAAAAATTTACCTGAGCGGGCATTGAAAGTGATTCCGAGATAGACATATGATCCAACCACCTCAACTGGGCTATGGGAGATATTTAGGTGACACTTAGCTCTAACTTGGGTCGATGTGTGGAAGATAAGGACTTTAGTTTTCCCTAGATTCACTACCAATCCTCGTTGTGCGCAAAAGTCATCTAAGGCATTAAGGTGCCTTTGTTGGTCGTGTTCGGATTCAGAGAGCAAAATTATATCGTCTGCATAGAGCAAGATACGAACCTGCGTATCCCCAAGGACTACTCTGTTGCCTCCTTACAAGCAATAAAATCTATGATCTCATCAATGTAGATCCCAAAAAGAGTCGGAGATAGGGGGCAACCTTGTTTTACACCAATAGTGCTAGTGAAACAATTGGATAGTCCACCTGGGCATCGAACACACCCGGACACTTGTTCATATAGTGCATAGATGGCCCAAACCATGTGATCTGGTATCCTCAAGCTTTTAAGCCTATCAAACAACCGCTCTCTAGGGACTGTGTCAAAAGCTTTGTGGAAGGCCATAAAACATCAATATAATTTCTTCTTGCGAGCCTTAGTTTGGTCAATTAAGCATCTAAGTGTGAAGATATGATCAATAGTGGAGAAGGCTCATCTAAAGTCAACCTGTTTAGGTGCACGAAGATTTAGGGTCTCCAAATAATCGCTCAGCTCTGCCTCCATTACTGCACCATATAATTTAGCAAGGGTATGACCTATCATAATGGTCCTATATGTATTTGGGTCCATGGGGTCCCCCCCTTTATGTATGGGGGCCACTATGTTCATAGTCCATTATGGTGGAAAACCCTTTGCGAGGGCACGATTGAAGATTAGAGTTAGCAAGGGAGCTAGGCACTCTCTCGCATATATAATGTGTTTTGCTCGCAATCTTGTGTGGTCCACAGACTTCCTATGTTGTAATTTCTTTATGACCTTCGTGACCCTAGAGGTCGTGAAAAGTGTCCCCGTTGTAGGTCGGGGTGTAGAAGGCATTGGAATGGGTTTGGGATTTTGTAACATCTCTTTGTATATATGTGCCAGGTTTCGGGAACTTCGATGGGTGTTTGTGGTCTTGGTTCCCATAATCTCTTCCATGCAGTGGCGCAATTGCCACTCATGAGAATATGGTAGAGTTTCCAATACTGGGATGCTTCCCATGCTCGTCTCTTATGACGTGTCATCTTGCACATTTCCTTGCGAGCTTGTACTGAGGTAGTACTACCACAGAGTTGCGATATTGTAAGTTGTCTATGTAAGTTCCTACAGTCCTCATCATACCATCTATTTTGTGGCATAGATCATAATCTACCTTGATTGGAGTGTTTCGTATATGGGAAACTGCTAACTATTGCGGAGTGAAAGATGTGTGTGAGTTTCGTACTAAGGCTCTCTAAAGGTAGGGAGGGATCAAGGGAGGAGAGATGGGCTTGAACATGTGGAGAGTATATGTCAGAGAGCTCATGTGTGAAATGTATTGTGGTGCGATGGCGTGGTTGACTAGATTTGGTGATGTTAGAGATATCGCATTTTAGCTCGAAGTATAAGAAACTATGGTCCGTGCAAATAGGGCATGGGGACACCTGGAAGGAGTTAATGATGTGGCTAGCTTCAAGGCATCCTATTAGGTAATCAACTATGCTTTCCCCTCCTCCATGTGGGAAACATGTGAGCTCTTCCGAGCCTCGCCACTTGGCTAAACCATTATATATAACCATCTGGTGCCAATTGCCAAGTTCGAGCAAATGATGGCCAAAGCTCATGGCGTCCGCACCTTGATCCTCTGATCTACGTGTGGTGCCTATGTCTAAAGGATTGACATTTACCATTTCTAGGTTTTTATTCATATGAAATACTGTGCATTGTCGGGATTGGGTTCTCGCATTAAAGTCTCCTACAAGGCATACTTCTCCTTGGGACGAATATCGGATTATGTCATCAAAGAGGTTCGTATGGGGAAGGCCCATGTGGCACTCCGTCATCAACTAATCTCACCTCGCCAGCCAAATTATAACGAGATCCTTTCGGGGGAAAGTAACAAATGGCGAAAAATACTACCTTGTCTTTGCTTGTGGAGACTTTCACCCACATAAAACGAGCTTCTGTGTTTGTCCTCAGTATTTCTATCCTCTTATGTAGCTCTCTCCGAAACAATATTGCGACACCTCCAGATCCCCTAGTAGTGCATCAATGTGAGGTTTGTCTAAAAGGGGACTCCCAATGAAATCCTTCGACTTGTGGGAGTCCTCTATCTGGGCTTTGGTGTGTTTCTACCAAGAAAAGTATATTTGATATTTTTCATATCTCCTCTAGGCGGCTGGGGTGTGTGTCCAGAGTGCGCCCTTACAATTCCATAAGGTCATCCTAAGTGTATTTTCTGTCACATGGGCCACACGCCGTCAATTAGTAGTGCGATCATATATAATCACTCGCCCATCTCGATAAAAGGCGCGATGCCCTTCTTTACGAGCTTGCATAACTCGTGGCATACAACTCTTGCGATGTTGAATTTGCATCTTAGTGAGGGCTTCATCGAGATAGATAGGGTCCCCACCCAATCCTTGAGGAATTGGTCTCTTCTTAAAGAAAGTGATTGTAGAGTCTAAGTCTTTAAATTGAAGGACTAAGGCTCTCTTCCTAGTTGTGTCACGTCTGGCCCTCCAAGCTTTGGTGATAGGTAGGGCCGCTATGTACCATAACATTTTCCCAAGTGTTTGTGCATCCTTGTTTGGGGATGCACCTTCCTTGAGCCCAGTGACACGTACATTTAAGCATCGGGCTTGACGCATTTTCTCTTCTTCAAGGGTGGTATAAACAATATTTTCATCTTTTCTTTCCTTTCTAATGTTTCTTTTAACCACATCTACCCAACCCGTTTTAGCTAACTTTATGTTTTTTCTTTTATATCCTCTATGGAGGATCTTTCACCGTCCTCCCGAGATACCTCAATGTCGTTAAGTTATTTTTTAAGGTTGATGTTTTCCACTTCAAGTTTCTCTATTTCGGCCTTGAGGGCATCTTTTTCCTCTCTATCTTTTTTCTTGTGGGTTTCGACGCCTTTTGCCCATGTTTTGATATCCATCTCTAATTTTGTTAAACGATTACACATATCTAAAAAGTCCTCTTTACTTATAGCCTCGTCTTGTATATCCTTATGTTCCTTAGCTCGTTTAGACGTCATTGTGGTGTCAATAAGAAAAAGATAAAATAAATGGATGTGAGACCTAGCCGAGTTTGTGTGTATGTCGTAGTCACATCGACATTTTGTAGCACGCGACGAGCACGCTGAAAGAACCCACGAACAGAGGTAGACACTCGAGGTGAAACCCACACACCTCAATGGTCCAAGGATGTGCATTTTACAACAGTCGCAACGCAGACCATGCACGTACACCAAGTGGCACTAGGCAACGTTGTCGTGTTATTACGCGCATGCGTGTAGAAGGGGCGGGACCACGGGGGTCTCGGACAAGAGAGAAAAGGGATGCCAAGAAAACCGACTCCGGACATGACCCGGAGGCAACCGAACACGAGAGAGAGAGAGAGAGAGAGAGAGAGAGAGAGAGAGAGAGAGAGAGAGAGAGAGAGAGAGAGAAGGGCATGCGCGCGACGCCGACTCTTATGCACAGGAAACAAAAAGGGCTATACACCTGACACCACCAATATGCACAACATATGTAAGTGTTTATATTACAAAGGGGGAAGATACAACGTCGGCTTCGAGCCGGGTATGCTCAGAAGAAGAGAAGTTAGCCCTAACAACTTTGCCGCCATGGCTGCGGCGCCCGACTTCTCAAGAAGGAGAAGAAGAAGAAGTTACTAACCCTAGGAAACAGAATGACCCTCGACAAAATTGGTATACCCTCCTGACTCAAAATGGGCAACCCCTCTACAAGGGACCCTCCCTTCCTTTTATAGAACAAGGAGGGAGGAACATTACAATGTGGGATAAATACTCCCCCTTATGCTATACACAGTTTCCTACTATACATGTGCACATGTTGCACACCACCGACTTGCCCGTTCCACCCCGGTTTCACACTATAGCCGGAAATCTTCACGACATCCAAACCGCAAGTCCACCGGTACGTGCCAAGAAAGGAAAGGATGAGAGATTTCGGTGACGGTGATCAACCGGGTTCTCCTCCTTCCCGATACCAGACAGTCTTGCTGGCTCCTTACCAGCCTTGATCCGTCGGCTCTATCCGATCCACGCTTGTCTCCCATAGGTGCTACCCATGTGTGATTGTCGTCCTCCGAATGTGCGCTCATTCTTCGGTCCTTAGGTGACCCCATTACGCACTCCTTGTTTCTACCTCGCTTGCTGCGCTCTCTCTCAGTAGTTGTCCCCTCACCGCCACCTTCCTTCTCCTTGGTCTTACGTTGCCTCGGCGGCTTGAACTGCCAAAGTCTCCGGAACTGGTGTGGAGGATCCCTCTCCGGCTTTCTATTCGAGATCACCTGAACCGACAACCTTCCTTTGCCTCAGTAGTTCCGCTCTAGCGCTTCCGTGTGTCGCACATTTTTCTTCTCGTTGTTCAGCACCGCCTGTTCCGTTCTCTGGTTACTCCTATGCACGCGTTGTCGTAGTGTATTTTGTACACTACGTGAAAAACGTATATAGTATTAGATTCAATAAAAAATGAAGAAATAGAAGAAAATAGCAAAATAAATGGAACATGCATAGGGCAAGATTCGAACCTTGCACCTCCATGTTAATGATGTAATGTCTTACCATTACACTAGCATTTCATTAGTGTTAAAGCATAGATGTCCCACATAGAAAGGTAAATTCACGCTAGGATAAACATTAAAAAAACGCATAACAAAAGAAAAAGCTACACATACACATCTAGCGTGCATGATAAAAAACGCACAAGTTAGAAAAAAGCATGATCACTTTAGATAAAGCATATAGTCTATCTATAGGAAAAGCATGGGGTCTATAGTTAGAGAAAAAGCATGGATTACTAAGACTTCCTCATCACTACATAAGGATGGGGAGCACAATGTAATTGTGTGTGAAAAATATTTGGAAACTGGATATGTTTCTAAAAAACACCAATTAATAAACTATACTCGTGGGATTCACGAGGATTATATATCATTCTCTTTCAACCCAAATTTATATTCTTATATTCATATTGATTAATCTAATACAATACACTCGTGGGATTCACGAGTTTGCTATTACTCTTTCTTACAACATATTCATATTCATAACTAGATTAGCCTCAAATTCTTCCTCCTCCTAGTCCAAAACCTCAGCGGTTCCCACCCGACTCACGCAAACGATCCGGAGCCGAAAGGCACGACACAATTGGTGAACCCGACGTGAAGACGGGTGGCAAGGAGATGGAGAATCAACAAGAGGCAATGAGCATAACGATGATGATGATGTTCGAGCGGATGCTACAAGAACAACGAGTGATGTCGGAGATCACGGGGGCAGTAAAGCGGCTCGTACAACGAAACGGACAATTCAACGGAAACGATCTGTCATGCTATCTACGTGACTACAAGGCGGAGATGATACGATGTGGGATACCGGAAGGATTGCAAGTGACATCCTTCAATCGGGTGGCCACGGATGAGCTACAAGAGAGAATCCACAAGATACGGCAACAAAACTCGACATGGGGGTCATTCGAAGAAGCTTTACGAGAGGCATATGATTACAAGAGATCAAAGGGACAAGATCGGCGAAAATTCGACGAATGGGTGGCATCGGAGAAGACCCACCGAAGTGCAACACAAGCATTCCTAGAGTTCGAGAATCGTTTTGCTCGACTCTCGGAGCGGGAACAACGGTTGGTGGGGGAGGATAAAGTCCTAATGTTCGTAAAATCGATCGATCGAAAAGAAAGGATGGACATCGGGATCGAACTCGAAGACGATGACGGTACGAATGGTCTTACCGAGGATTGGGCCAAAGTCGAAAGGGTATGCCGAAGACATGATGAAAGGAAGCTGAGAATCTCGTCAACAACGACATGGCCCATGAAGGATGGTCGATTGAGGAAAAACGATGAAGCCAATATGAAGGCCGAAATACAACATGATGGTACCACGGGAGAAAGAGTGGAACAAGACACCCACTCGTCTTGTGAAAGAACGATGGCGAAGGATAAGGCCGATAATTCAAGTGTAGAAGGAAATTTCGGGATACAAGTGCCCGAGACATCGGGTCAAAAAGGGGTAAGCATAATAGATGTTTGCATAATTGATGCAGATAAAGAGTGTGAAGCGGATGTGATTAAGGAGGTAGCCACAAAAGACGAAATCGAATCGGAGGTGGCTATGGACGAATCAATGGCGGATTGCCATATCGAGACTTCCCCACCACTGATTCCAGAGACTCCGGCGGTTGCGATCGAAAGGCAACGTGAGACCGAAGAGACGGAAGGTGGCGGAGAGAAAACGAATGTCGAAGCCGACGAATACGATGAAGAGATAGCCGAGAAGAATGCTAAGGGTGAAACTACGAAAGAAGGTAATACCGAGGATTCATGCCAACAATATCTAGAGACTTCGGCGGTTGTGTCCGAGAACCAACGTGAGATCGGAGAGACGGGAGATGGCGGCGAGGAAGGTAAAGTCGGAAGTCGGTTCGGATGGAAAATGATCCATCCGAAATTCCAATCTAAAAGAAAGTGCGACAATGCGGAGGTCGGGTCTACGACGGGAGAAGCGCGTAATACAGAGCACGCTCTACGGCGAATAAAGAAACGCGTGTTATGGCGAATAAAGAAGCACGCGCTACGGCGAGAAAAGAAGCATGCATTACAACCACACGAGGACCGAACAACGAGCACATATCGGAGGACCTACGTAGCGAACAACGGAAAGAAGTGCCGAAAGTCGAACCGGACAAGGCAGGTGAAAACGAAGAAAAGAAAGCAAATCCGGACGAAAAGAAAAGAAAAGAAACCGACCCGAAAGAGCACTGAATCGGTAAAAACCGATCAACCGAGTCCGGATCGACCGAATACAAATCGGAAAGGAAGCCGAACTAAACGAAAGACGATCCGACGAGACCGAATCGGAAGTAAGCTAATCCGACTAAACCGAAAATCCGAAAAGAAGTCGAGATTGATGAAGAAAAGAAAGAGGGCAAGAAAAGATACTCCCGCGGATGACAAGGACCAAGCGGGCCATGCAAAAAGCGAACGAAGACTATGGTGGATCGGATGTCGACAATGGTTCGGGTGGAAAGAATGGATGTGCTCCAAATGGAGAGACAAAGTCAACATAACAAGAGAAGTCGAGGGTACTACGAGCCGGCAACGAAACCAATCGGGTAGAGACTGGACGGAGGAGACTAACAAACACCAACAACTTCGGCACATACCGGAGGATGTGCGGGTTTGGAGGGGGTGAGTGTCATAGTGTATTTTGTACACTACGTGAAAAACGTATATAGTATTAGATTCAATAAAAAATGAAGAAATAGAAGAAAATAGCAAAATAAATGGAACATGCATAGGGCAAGATTCGAACCTTGCACCTCCATGTTAATAATGTAATGTCTTACCATTACACTAGCATTTCATTAGTGTTAAAGCATAGATGTCCCACATAGAAAGGTAAATTCACGCTAGGATAAACATTAAAAAAACGCATAACAAAAGAAAAAGCTACACATACACATCTAGCGTGCATGATAAAAAACGCACAAGTTAGAAAAAAGCATGATCACTTTAGATAAAGCATATAGTCTATCTATAGGAAAAGCATGGGGTCTATAGTTAGAGAAAAAGCATGGATTACTAAGACTTCCTCATCACTACATAAGGATGGGGAGCACAATGTAATTGTGTGTGAAAAATATTTGGAAACTGGATATGTTTCTAAAAAACACCAATTAATAAACTATACTCGTGGGATTCACGAGGATTATATATCATTCTCTTTCAACCCAAATTTATATTCTTATATTCATATTGATTAATCTAATACAATACACTCGTGGGATTCACGAGTTTGCTATTACTCTTTCTTACAACATATTCATATTCATAACTAGATTAGCCTCAAATTCTTCCTCCTCCTAGTCCAAAACCTCAGCGGTTCCCACCCGACTCACGCAAACGATCCGGAGCCGAAAGGCACGACAGCGTTGTCGGCCTTCGCCCTACCAGATCGTGCATTGTCGTTTCTCCGCATATTGGTGTCCTCTGTATCCGAGGAACACCCCATAGTAGCCCGCTTGGACCCCTTTCGTCTTGCACTCCTGCCACTAGTTTGGTGCCTTCTGCTTGCCGTCGTCCCCTCACCCCCACTAGCTTGTTACATTGGGCTTGACTTGCCATGCCAGTCGTTGCTACTCTGACTGAGCCACCGAGTTCTCCGAAGTGGGTGTGGAGGATCCTCCTTCGGCCCGTTGAATCGTTTCCGGCCTCCAAACCGTGCAGTCCGTTGTGCGCCCGTGCTCTCGTTCCCGGCACCGTCGTGTGCCATCTTTCGTTGTCATTGTTCAGCACCGCCTGTACCGAACACCGTCCCGTACTCGTGCTTTGGTTTGGCCCTCGATGGCCACTCGCACGCCTCTTGATCCGCTCCGAGCTTACCCCTCACCGGCTTCCTTCCGAAACCGTAACCGGCCGGTAAGGGTTCGGCCCTGTTAACTCTGGCCTTGCCGGCTCCCGGTGTCGTGAAGAAAACCGTCCCCAGGCGCAAACCGTGTATAGTGTGTGTGAACCGGCCCTTACACGTGGGCACGTCCCTTGTCGTATAGTAGATAGGTAGGCACAAAGGTTAAATCCTAGGTAGCAATATTCTGTAAGGGAAATCGAGGAGTATCTCTGTCCGAAAGGACAGAGAATTAATGTGATGTAAACGGGCAAGGCGGCCTCCTTCCTTGAGCTATAAAAGAGAGGGAGACGGGGAGAGAAGGTATCGCGCTCTAGAGGGGACGAAGTGCTGTCGGACTGGGACCGAGCTCTTCTCCTCTGTCGTTCTCCATAGCTTCCTTGGCGCAGGTTCTCGAGAGGCTGATTCTGCTCCGTGGAACGCCCGTGTGCTTCCGGCAGAATCTCCAACTTGCTCTCCTGTGTGCGGGGGTGATCAGGCGTCGGCATCCGCCTCGCCGACCTGGTCGGTTGTAACCATTCGAGTCGTCTGCATACACGCAAATACATGCATATTGTTACATACATACTCTAGTGTTCTCAACTCGTGTCTCTTGTGTTGTTGTGTGAGCGCCCCCGTGCGCTTCTTTGTCTATACGTGAGTGAGTGTCTCTCTCTTCCTCTCCTTTCGCTTCCTCACCTATTCCTCGGTCCAAGACCCCAGTGGTCCCGCCTTGTTCTCCACGCACGCGCGTAGCAACGCGACATATTTGGTGAACTTGACGTGAACAGGCGGCAGAGGAGTAGAAGATGAGGGGGTCGGACCTTGCAGAAGCCATGGGTTCGGCTGTGGACCGTATAGTGAGTGCTCGCGAAGGCACCGGCGCCCTTGATAGGGCTATCGAGGCGGTTGTCGGTACGATCGGCCGGTTTAGTGGGAAGGATGCCACGAGCTACTTGGCGTCCTACCGGGCTGAGATGGTAATGAGGGACATTCCGGAAGAGAGGCGTCTAGACGGATTCCCTCGACTGGCGATGCCGGGTATCCATACGGAGGTGCTCGAGGTACGAACCGAGAGCCGGACCTAGGAGACCCCCGACAAAGGAAGGAACACGTCAGTGCTCCTTCGGGAGTTTGAGGAACGCTTCGCGCGCCTCTCGATGCTTGACCGGACCGTTCTGGACACAAGCCATGTCCTATTGTTTGTTAAGTTGGTTGACGAGCGAGATCGGGAGCAGGTAGGCCTCCTATTGGAGACTGATGACGGGCTGACGGCCGACTGGGCCGTATTGAAAAGGGTCTGTGGCCGTTTCGACAAACGGCGTGAATGGGCTGACAAAGGATCGACAGGGGCGGGCTCCGTCGCAACAAGGAAGCTCGAGCCAACACCACCAACGCAAAGGGAAGAGACCCGAGAATGGCTCGAGACCGGGTCTGCTTCAACCGATATGGTCAATGGCTCGTCCGGGGGAGCAGCTCTGGAGGAGCTGACGCGGATGGTAAGGGATCTCCAGATCACCCAGGCACGGAGGGATGGTGGCGAACAGGCCCGTGACCGACGACCTCTGGCTGAAAACAGGTGCATGTGGTGTGACGCGGTTGGGCACATCCGAAAGGACTGCGGGGACTTCGCCGAGGCGATGAGAAGCAACGTGGTGTACCTGTGGAACGGTCGAGTGCACGCCAGCGAAACCCGAAGGGGCCCTGAACCTGAACGTCGGGCGAGGGGGTATGAAAAGGCTGATGGAGGAGGCGGCGGCTCGTCATGCGGAGACCGTCCACTACTCGGCGTCGGCTGGTATTCGGGTCGGAGGAGGCGAGACCCCGAAGAAGAACAAAGCCGGGTTCTGGCCGACGATGCTGGAAGGCCTCGCCGACGCATGGCTGAGGAAAAAAGAGGTGGACCGCGCCGAAAAACGGGTCCGGGAGGTAACCGGGTGGAGTGACCCGGTGGAAGAAAAGACGGGCTTCGTCGAAGCCGCTTGTCAAAACTACGAGGCTCTGGTGGAGGACAAGCGAGTAGGGAAATCCGGAGGGGCTAGGCCCTCGCAACGATATGACACTCGATTCGGTCAAAGACGGAATGAGGCCGGTGCATCCGGCGCCCAGGATAATCCCAAGAAGGGCGGGTACTGGCTGGGCACTGAATTCGAAAGATCCACGAACCTGCGAAAGGTCCTGGAAGAACGAATCCTTGACAGCAAGGTGGAACTGTCGCTGAGGGAAGTGCTCGGGATCGCCAAGAAGGAGTTCCACGACTCCATCGTAGACTTGGTGAAGAGGAAGAGGCTGTCGACAGAGACAGAACCGGAGAAGCCGGTGGAGGTGCGGACGACGCACATAGAGGACATGGCGTTGGAAGACGAGTTGGCGGAGAGCCACTATTCGAGGCCGCACTGGGCCAGAGCGACCACGTAGACCCCCGTGAAGATCGGAGATGTTCATGAACCGGTGGTGGCGTTGGTGGACCACGGTTCAAAAATCAATTTGATGTCCATGGACTTCTATAAGAAGGGGAAATGGCCGATCAACACCAAGCACGGGTGGAAGATACGGGCAACGACGCGTGCCACCGAAGAACTGCATGGAGCCTGCCCGAATGTACGAGTAAAGATCGGCGATGTCGAGATTGACCAACACTTCTTTGTGCAGGAGACGTCCTCACATCCAGTTATACTAGGAGAACCGTACATCACGACAGCACGGATGGAGACCAAGGTGCTGGACAACGGCTCGGCCTATGCAAGGGTCAAGAGCCAGGATGGGCGCCACTCGGTCCAGTTCCTGACGGTGAGACCAAACCATGAGAGGAACCGTGAGACCCTCGGAGGCGAAAGCCGGGAGGATTTTTGAAGAGGGCTATCAAGGCGTGGGGCCGCGATAGTCCGGACACTCTAGGAGAACCCCACAAGTGTAAGATAGCGAAGAAACCCTGTACTATAAATAGGAAATTTTGGTTCTCCGACAAGGGAGGGTGTACGATAGTTGACGTTGTTGGACGGAAGAAGAGAAGGGCGGAGGAGTGACTTCGGGAATGTGGCGTCCTCAGCCTTGGAGAGGAAATCAACAGAGCCGTGGAGGTGGTCTCTTTCGACGATACCTTGGGGGAGTTGCGAGAGGTAGTCGGAGGGGTCCTTAAAGTGGACCGGACGATTCCGGTATGTTCGGAAAGGATGTACGAAGTCATCGCGGACTTCAGTAGAGGGCTCAAGTCGGGTCGGACGGCCCGGGTGGACACGAGGTACAAGACTGTGGACCGGAAGGTGAGGCCAGTCGCGGCTCCCTTGCTGGAGGGCAGCGAGTTGCGAATAAAAGGGGTTGCGTCGGACCCGAGTTTACGAAGTCCGGCCCGCATAGGACACACGTTCACTGATATAACGCAACGCGAGCTCAAAATCAGTGGGGGCGGCTTCCTACTGCTGGCAGAAGAGGACCATTTTCGGGGAATGCTCGGAAGGCACGGGTAGACCCGACAGTCGTGGAACCGATGGTGATATTCACGATACCGCATGTGCCGTGGAGTCCTAAACCGATTCCAATACCCAGAGCTCACATCCCGAAGCTGATGGAGCTGTTAAAGCAGAAGGTCGAGATGGGAATCCTCGAACTGTCGAGTGCCCCATACTCAAATCGGTGGTTTACCGTGCCGAAGAAGGACGGCACGTTGCACTTTATTCAAGACCTGCAACAGGTCAACAAGATGACCATTCGAAATGCAGGGATCGGACCAACAATAGACGAGTTTGCAGAGGCCTTCACCGGAAGGTCGATTTACTCGGTCGGTGATCTCTACTCGGGGTACGATCAGTTCTAGCTAGCCATAGAAAGCAGAGACATCACGACAATGCGAACTCCTCTCGGCCTAGTACGGATGTGTACCCTACTGCAAGGAGGGACGAACTTGGTGGCTCACATGGTCAACGCAATGAACAAGGTGCTGAGGGATTGTATCCCGGACATCACCATGCCGTTTCTGGACGACGTCCCGATCAAGGGATGCCCGATGGAGGGAAAGGACGAGACGATTGGACCGGACGGGTGCCGGAAATTCATGGCGACGCACATCGATGACTGCGAGAAGGTGCTACAGAGGTTGGAGGGCGCGAGGCTCACCTTCTCCGGGGGAAAATCGGCCTTCGAGCAAGCAGAGATCATGGTCGTCGGAAACCTATGCGGGTCGTACGGCCGGAAACCGTCTCCGGCTAAGGTAGAAGCCATCTCCGCGATGAAGAACGACTGTAGCTCGGTCACTGAGGTTCGGAGGTTCTTAGGAGTGTTCGCGTTCTACCACATATGGATCCCGCATTACGCTCACGTCGCGGAGCCGTTATATGGGTTGTTGAAAAAGGGGCGAAGATTCGAGTGGAAAGACTAGCATATGGAGTCTGTCCGGAAGATGAAGGAAGCACTTGCCGCGGCTCCGGCGCTCCGAAAGGCTGTCTACGGAAAGAGCACTCCAATTTATGTAACGGTAGACACGAGTCCGACCGGGATCGGATGGGTCGTCAACTAGGAGGACGAGGACGGCATGCGTTTCCCGATCCGGTTCGGCGCGAAGGTCCTCAGCGAGCGACAACGAGGATACGCCTAGGTTAAACGCGAGCTCTGGGGTATCGTTTCGGCGGTAAAGGTCGATAAAGACTACCTTATCGGGGCAGAGGTAATTATCGAGACGGATTGCCTGCCAATTCTTGGCATGGTTTCCGGATGCGCGACGCCAGACCTGGCAATGCTCAGGTGGATAGTGTACATCAAGTCCCTGAATCCGGAAATACGACACATATCCGGGAATGACAATGCCATGGCCGACATGCTTTTAAGGGCGAGGTTCGAAAACGACGGCGGCATGGTTTCAGAGGACGATGAAGTCGGCGTGGACTTCTTCGAGGCGGCTTACGTGACAACCAACAGGGAATGCTCTCCGAAGCTTAACGACTTCGACGAGAGCAAGTACAACGGGGAGTGGCTACAGATTGGCGGGTTCCTGAAAACAATGACACCGGACGCGGCATGGACAACGGACGAGGCCAACCGGATTCGGAAGAAAGCCTACCGATTCTTTCTCCAGGACGGATACATCTGGAAGCACCCGAAGAAGAGGAAAGGCATCCCGCTTCAAGTGGTGGCGAAGAAGGAGGAACAGGAGGATTTGCTGGCGGCGTACCACGATAGCCCGTGGGCTGGACACCATGGAACGTGGGCCACGTTCGAAAAGCTAAAGGGGAATTACTGGTGGCCGGGACTATACCGGGACGTGCATCGGTTCGTGACGACTTGCGAAAGCGGCCAGATGCACTCCACGATCCGACATCGGGACGAGCTTCACCCGACCTACCCTCCGACCATCCACTTCAAGTGGATGATGGATTTGGTGACGATGCTGATGGGGGTAGGACAGATGTGGTATCTGGTGCTAGCTCGGGAAGATCTAACGAACCAGGTTGAAGGCCGAGCCCTGCCGAACAAGATGACTGCAGCCGTATGCCGGTTTTTGATTGAGGACGTAGTATGCCGATACGGGTGCGTAGGGAAGATCGTGGCTGACCGTGGCGAGTTGAACACAGAAGAAGCCGAAGAGCTGTTTGACCGGCTAGGGCCAATTGTCAAAGCGCTAGTACGGGCGTGCGGAGGCCAAGTCGGGGACTGGCCACGACTGCTACCTTATGCCTTGTGGGCGGACCGGACTACGCACAGTTCGGTAACCGGGTTCATGCCGGCCGAGCTGATGTTCGGACAGAAGCCGATCATGCCAACAGAGCGAACGATCTCCTTGTGGGCCACGGTGGACTGGAGGGATGAGATGAGCCGGGAGGAACTGTTGGCGGTGCGGATTCGACAGCTCGAGCGGAGGCCGGAAGACGTAGAGCGAGCCGCAGAGAAACTTCAAGTAGAGAGGATAATAACAAAGCCCGGTTTGACCGAACACACCGGTTCTGGCCAAGGAAGATCGAGGAAGGCGACTGGGTGCTAGTCTACGACAACAGCCTCGACAATCAGCACAGGGCCACGCGGAAGTTTGCGAGGAGGTGGTTCGGGCCTTACGTAGTAACAGGCACCAACGGCAATGGGACGTACCATCTCGCGGAGCTCGACGGTACGAGAATGGCGATATCGGTGGCGGGGAAGAGGATCAAAGCGTTCAAGAAACGACACGACGGTGAGCCGGAGCTAGGAGGCACGAACAGCAACGACGAGCAGCCCGAGGCAGAGGACGAACCGGTTAAGGAGGAATAAAAGCAAGGACCGGTTTTCTCCATGCAGGAACCCAATTTTGGCGCATACCAGTGGATGCGCGGTTAGGTGGGGGCGGATGTCGTGAAGAAAACCGTCCCCAGGCGCAAACCGTGTATAGTGTGTGTGAACCGGCCCTTACACGTGGGCACGTCCCTTGTCGTATAGTAGATAGGTAGGCACAAAGGTTAAATCCTAGGTAGCAATATTCTGTAAGGGAAATCGAGGAGTATCTCTGTCCGAAAGGACAGAGAATTAATGTGATGTAAACGGGCAAGGCGGTCTCCCTCCTTGAGCTATAAAAGAGAGGGAGACGGGGAGAGAAGGTATCGCACGCTAGAGGGGATGAAGTGTTGTCGGACTGGGACCGAGCTCTTCTCCTCTGTCGTTCTCCATAGCTTTCTTGGCGCAGGTTCTCGAGAGGCTGATTCTGCTCCGTGGAACGCCCGTGTGCTTCCGGCAGAATCTCCAACTTGCTCTCCTGTGTGCGTGGGTGATCGGGCGTCGGCATCCGCCTCGCCGACCTGGTCGGTTGTAACCGTTCGAGTCGTCTGCATACACGCAAATACATGCATATTGTTACATACATACTCTAGTGTTCTCAACTCGTGTCTCTTGTGTTGTTGTGTGAGCGCCCCCGTGCGCTTCTTTGTCTATACGTGAGTGAGTGCCTCTCTCTTCCTCTCCTTTCGCTTCCTCACCTATTCCTCGGTCCAAGACCCCAGTGGTCCCGCCTTGTTCTCTACGCACGCACGTAGCAACGCGACACCGGTCCCGCTCTTCCTGCATCGTCGGTTTTCGTTTCCTGCCGCCACCATCCTTCTCACTCGGTCTCATGTTTCCATGTCGGCTCGAACTGCCGGTGTCTCCGGATTGGTGTGAGGATCCCATAAGACCGTCCATCTTTCGCACTTCCCGCATTGCCGGTTCCTGTTTCCTATTGCCACCATCCTTCTCACTCGGTCTCACATTGCCATGTCGGTTCAAACTGCCGGTGTCTCCGGATTGGTGTGAGGACCCCATAGGACCATCCATCTTTCGCACTTCCCGCATTGCCGGTTCCCGTTTCCTACCGCCACCATCCTTCTCACTCGGTCTCACATTGCCATGTCGACTCGAACTGCCGGTGTCTCCGGATCGGTGTGAGGACCCCATAGGAACACCCCATCCACACTTCCCGCATGGCCAATTTCCGTTTCTTGCCGCTACCATCCTTCTCACTCGGTCTCACGTTGCCATGTCGGCTCGAACTGTCGGTGTCTCCGGATCGGTGTGAGGACCCCATAGGAACACCCCATCCACACTTCCCGCATCGCCGGTTCCTGTTTCCTGCCGCCACCATCCTTCTCACTTGGTCTCACCTTGCCATGTCGGCTCGAACTGCTGGTGTCTCCGGATCGGTGTGAGGACCCCATAGGAACGCCCCATTTGCACTTCCCGCATCGCCGATTCCCGTTTCCTGCCGCCACCATCCTTCTCACTTGGTCTCACGTTGCCATGTTGGCTCGAACTGCCAGAGTCTCCGGATCGGTGTGAGGACCCCATAGGAACGCCCATCGCTGCCTTCCACCCTCGTCCCCTCGCCGCCACCGTTAATCTCTTGGCCTTACATCAGCTCCGTTGCCGATTGTCGAAGTCTCTAGATCCAATGTGAAGGATCCTCCTTGGGCCTCTCGTCTTCCCGACACTTTCCCGGGTCATCCTGCATGTCGAGAGGGTGGCTTGCTCCACACCCTCCCTCGTGGTACCGTCATATCGTGCTCCCGGCCTCTTTGTAGGCCCGCCTCTTCCTTCCTTCCGGATCGGTTATCTGGAAGTCCGCTCCACCCGGTTCTCGTCCGGGTCCGATTGTCACTCAGCATTGTTGGGTCCCGTTCTCCTACCGCCACCGTCAGTATCTTGGTCTTACGTCGGATCCGATGCTGATTGCCGAAGTCTCTAGCCCAGTGTGAGGTGACCCATAGGACCGGTCTTCCTTTTCTTCTCCCCCCTTCCTTCCATCGACCTTGGTGGAAGGTCTGGTTTTGGTTTGTGGCCGCCTCATCGGTCCGATACCTCCTTGCCGCTCGGCCTTCGTCCCGTGTACTTCTCCCGAACTCGTCGTCGCTGATCCTCTTTCCTGCGCTTCCCCACCATCTCCCTTCTCTTTCGGCCTCACGTTGCCATGTTGGCTTGAACTGTTGAAGTCTCCGGTTAGGACGTGGAGACCGATTTCGTAACGATTCCCGACTACTCATCCGGGGCCACAGACCCTTTAGTGGTGTCGGTGGATAGCATCAACTCTGTGATCAACCGAGCCCCTCCTGGGCTTGATTCTCCAATGTCCGGAGTTTCGGCTCCGATGCTGATCCTGCCGAATTCGTTTTGAACCCTTGGTCACCTTCCTTTCTATTCCCGACCTTCGCCCGGTCGGTGTTTCTCCCCATGTAAAAAAGGGCGGCTCGATCTGCACCCTCTTCAGTATCGGCACCCTCATGCCGATTCTGGCCCCGGTCGAACAATCCACGACCAGATCGTGCTCCAACCGAATCGGAGTGCCGTGCGGTTCGGTCCCCGGTCGGGTTGTTTCTTGGTCTCTTCTTCGACCTATTCGCGGGCCATTTCCCATCCATCTTCGCTAGCATCGTGCTAGGACTCCTCGATACCGTCACCCATCTCCTCGGTCTCACATGGGCGTAAGGGCCTGAATGCCGAGTTCTCCGGAATCGGTCCCGAGGGCTCTTGTCTGTTCCTTCCCCGTATCGTCGCGACGGTGATTCTCGGTCTCTCGCCACCACCTTCCTCCTCTTGGGACTCACATGGGCACTCGGGCCCGATTGCCATCGTCTCGGGAGCAAGTGTGGGAAGACGTGTAGAATCGCCCGTCCTATTTACGCCCTTGTTCGTAGCCATTGCCTCCTCGTGATCGGTGGTTGTCTCCTTACCGATCGTGCAAGCCCTGCCTGGGCTTGCTTCTCCAATGTCCGGAGTTTCGGGCTGACATGCCCAAAACCCCCGGTCCCGACATTCCGATTCTGCGATCGGTATCTCGGCTTTGTCCTTGGTCGTTCTATCCCCGCAAGCCGAAAGGGCGTTTTGTCTCGCACCCTCTCCCGTGGTACTATCGTACCGATCTTCTGCCTTCTCGTGGACCAGGTCCGTCTCCTCGGTGTCGGTTTGGGGCCTCGATCTTTCCTTTTCCTTGAGCATTGCCTCGAGAGCTGTGTACGCCTCCGCAATCCTGGCCCTGAAGCCGAGCCTTGCCGACTCTCTTTGCTGTTCGACCTCTTCCCGTTGTGATGGCGCGCCGTCGCGCGCCTTCCTCCTAGCCTTCTCAGCCCGCTTGTCATCTAGCCGTTGCCATACCCTTCTGACTTTCGACTAGTCCTCCGTAAGGCCATTCGCCCCATCATCATCTTCGAGCTCAATCCAAATGGCCTCCCGTTCCATTCGGTCGATTGACCTAACGAACAACAAGACTTTGTCCGCCCCCACCAAACCTTGCTCCCGCTACGGGAGCTGAGCGAGCCGTCGCTTGAACTCTCAGAACACCTTCGTTGCACTCCGGTGGGTCTTTGCCGATGCCACCCACTAGTCGAAGTTGCGTTGTCCCTGGCTCTTCCACCGTCCTCCATATGCCTGCAGGAGCGCCTCTTCGAAGGCCTCCCACGAACTATGAGCTTCTCGGAGCTCCTTCAGTTCTGCGTGCATACGGACGGCGACGACCCGACAGGAGAACTCAAGCCTCAACGCCTCCTGTACGTCTCGCTCCTCCATTTCTGCATTGTAGGCTTCCAAGTAGAATGGAACTTTGTCCCCGTTGAAACGGCCAACTCTGTCGACCACCCGCTCAATAGCTTGATGCGTTGTCTCTCTTCTCGTTGTTGCTCGTCCAAACTCCCTCACTGCTTCTTCCAACTCCATTCTCCCTTGCCGCCCTTTCACGTCGGATTCACCAAAGATATCATGTTATTACGCGCGTGCGTGTAGAAGGGGCGGGACCACGGGGTTTTCGGGCAAGGGAGAAAAGGGATGCCAAGAAAACCGACTCCGAAGACAACCCGGAGACAACCGAACACGAGAGAGAGAGAGAGAAAAAGGGCATGAGCGCGACACCGACTCTTATGCACAAGAAACAGAAAGGGCTATACACCACCAGAACCACCAATATGCACAACAAATGTAAGTGTTTATATTACAAAGGGGGAAGATACAACCTCGGCTTCGAGCCGGGTACGCTCAGAAGAAGAGAAGTTAGCCCTAACAGCTTTGCCGCCATGGTTGTGACACCCGACTTCTCAAGAAGGGGAAGAAGAAGAAGTTACTAACCCTCGGAAACAAAATGACCCTTGACAAAATTGGTATACCCTCCTGACTCAAAATGGGCAACCCCTCTACAAGGGACCATCCCTTCCTTTTATAGAACAAGGAGGTGTTAGGAAATAGGTCCCTCCAGATGGGAAGTGAAAAGAGCAGTACTGATGAGCAAACTCGGCTGAGGCCGAAACCGGATGTGGAGTACCCGGCATGAGCTGGATGGTGCAAACCCGGTGAGAACCGGATGAGGAGTACCCGGCTACGAAAGACCCGGTGAGAACTGGATGAAGAGTACCCAGTTACGGAAGACCCGGTGAGAACCGGATGACGAGTACCCCGCTACGGAAGACCCGGTGAGAACCGGATGAAGAGTACCTAGCTACGGAAGACCCGGTGAGAACCGGATGACGAGTGCCCGGCAAGATCCGGATGATGCAGGCCCGGTGAGGAGCGCTCACCAGATGAAGGGACATATTCGTAAATATGTCTTCTGAGAGTCCATCCGGGCTATATTTGTAAATAGCCGAAAAGTCATATTAGTATAAATATGACTTAGGGCAAACTTATTAGATAGCGGTGTTGTCATTCTTGTTGGTGCAAGACTTGAGAGTGCGTAACAGTGTACAGAGAGAGAGAGAGAGGAAGAGGTCGCTACCTTTGTTGTAACCACTGCCTGTGGCGAAGATCGTGAGCGCGAGGTCATTGCCTCCGTGAGCTCATTGTTGTAATTATTGTGACATAGTGATAGTTAGTAGTCAGTGGACTGTCGTGGTTTTTTCCCTCTCAGGGTTTTCCACGTTAAACATCCTGTGTACTCTTCTCTCCATTGTGTCGTGCGTTCATTATCCGTTTTTCTATGTTTGATCTTAGACTCAGTTGTGGCCGAGCGTTGCATATCAGGAGGGAGGAATGTTACAATGTGGGATAAATACTCCCCCTTATGTTATACACCGTTTCCTACTATATATGTGCACATGTTGCACACCACCGACTTGCCCGTTCCACCCCGGTTTCACACTATAGCCAGAAAACTTCACAACAACGTCAAGAAAAGAACACGACAACACGAGAGTATGGCCAACGACGACAATAGACGGCGATAGACGACAAGAGACGGCAAGAGACGACAACGCGGCAGCAGACCGTGCAACACGGAGACGACAGCAGACGGCGACAGACGGTTGCAACCGGCCGTTGACGACAACGTGATAGCAGACGACACCACACAGTAGCAGACAACACCACATGGCAGCAGATGACGGCGCAACAATAGACTGGGTTGTCGTTATCACAAATAGATAGAAACGAGAGAGAGAGAGAGAGAGAGAGAGAGAGAGAGAGAGAGAGAGCGACTTAAGCACATTCTCCTCCACTTTGTAGTGGTCAGTTGGTTGATTATGGCTTCTTGTGAATAGGGTTTTCTGCTTTTCTGTATACTCTAGACAAAAGAGACCGAATCTTAAAAGAAAAAAGGTAGGGAAGAAAAACACATACTTATGGCTGAAATAACGAAACTCAAAATAGAAAATATCAACCTTCAGAAACAACTTAATGACCTTGAGACATGTAGGGGAGATGGTGAAATATCCTCCCTAGAGGATATTAAGGAAGAGATTAAAATGGTTAAGGAAGAGGTAAGAAACAACATGGAATTAGAGAAAACTAGTTGGGTCAATGCAGTAAAACGTAACATTAAAAAGGAAATAAAAGATGAAAATATTTTAAACATTAACCTTGAGGAAGTGAAAATGCGTCAAGCTCGACGCCTAAAAGTACGGGTCATTGGACTCAAGGAAGGGGCATCTTCCGACGAAGATGCCCAAACACTCGGGAAAATGTTAGGGTACACAGAGGCCCTACCAATCACCAAAACTTGGAGGGTCGGACGTGACACTACTAGGAAGAGAGCTTTAGTCCTGCAGTTTAAAGGTGTGGAATCTAGAATCACATTTTTTAAGAAGAGACTAATTCTTCGAGGATTAGACAGGGACCCTATCTACCTAGATGAAGACCTCACCAATATGCAAATTGAGCATCGTAAAACTTGTATGTCGTGAGTCATGCAAGCTCGTAAAGAAGGGCATCGTGCCTTTACCAAAACGGACGAATGATAATAAATGATCGCGCCCCCAATTGACGGCATGTTGCCCATGTGACAGAAAATAAAATTAGGATGACAAGTTTATGGAATTGTAATGGTGCACTTTGTGCACACCTTGGCCATCTAGATGAGATTTTGAAGGTATGTGCTACACTTTTCTTAGTAGAAACATATCCGAGTCCAAATAGAGGATTGCCATGAGTTGAAGGTTTTTGTTGGGAGTTTGTCTTTAGACAAACCTCGCGTCAACACACTACTAGAGGGTCTAGAGGGGTTGCAATACTATTTCGAAGAGAGATACATAATAGGGTAGAAATACTTAGGATGGACCCATAAGCCCATTTGATGTGAGTCAAAGTCCTCACTAGCAAGGATAAGGGAATATTTATCGCCATTTGTTACTTTCCCTCGAAAGGATCCCAATACAATATGGTTGGAGGAGCGATTTTACTTGATGACGGAGCGCAACATGGGTCATCTCCATACAAACCTTTATCGAATGACATAACCCAATATTCTTCTCAAGGGGAAGTCTTCCTCATAGGAGATTTCAATGCGAGAACCTAATCTTGACAATGCCCAATATTTCAGATGGATAAAAACCTAGAAATGGTGAATGTCAACCCTTTAGCCATAGATATCACATGTATATCAAAAGATCAAGGTGTGGACACCACAAGCTTTGCCCATCATCTACTTGAACTTGGAAGTCGATGCTAGATGATCATATATAATGGTTTAGCCAAGTGGCCGGGCTCGGAAGAGCTCATATGTTTCCCACATGGAGGAGGGGAAAGCACAGTTGATTACCTAATAGGACGCCCTGAAGCTACCCACATGATTAACTCTTTCCGGGTGGCCCCATGCCCTATTGGCGTGGACCATAGTTTCTTATATTTCGAGCTAAAATGCGATATCGCTAACATCACCAAATCTAGTCAACCACGCCATCACACCACAATACATTTCACACATGCGCTCTCTGACATATACTCTGCACATGTTCAAGCCCATCTCTCCTCTCTTGATTCTTCCCTACCTTTAGAGAACCTCACTACAAAACTCACACACATCCTTCACTCCGCAACAATTAGTAGCTTCCCATACACGAAACACTCCAATCAAAGTAGAATAGGGTTTATGCCACAGAATAGGTGCTATGATGAGGATTGTAGAGACTTGTATAGACAACTTAAAGTATCGCGACTTAGTGGTACTTTTTCCTCAGTACAGGCTCGCAAAGAGATGTGCAAGATGACACGTCATAAAAGACGAGCGTGGGAAGCATCTCAATATTGGGAACTCTACCACATGCTCATGAGTAGGGATTGTGCCCTTGCATGGAAGAGACTATGGGAACCGAGACCACAAACACCCATCGAGGATCCCAACACTTGGCACACATATACTGAGTAACTCTACCACGTTCTGAACCAACCACCCTTCCATACCTCGACCTACCATGGGGACACTTTTCATGACATCTAGGATCACAAAGGTCATAAAAAAATTACAACATAGGAAGTCCATGGACCACACAGGATTGCGAGCCTGAAAACATCATATATGCTCGAGAGTGCCTAGCTCCTTTTCTCACTCTAATCTTCAACCGTGCCCTCGCCGAGGGTTTTCCACCACAATGGACCATGAACACAGTAGCCCCTATACATAAAGGAGGGGACCCCATGAACCCAAATACATATAGGACCATTATGATAGGTCATACGCTCGCTAAATCATATGGTGCAGTAATGGAAGCAGAGCTCAATGATTATATGGAAACCTTAATTCTTCGAGCACCTAAGCAGGTTGGCTTTAGACGAGCTTTCTCCACTATTGACCATATCTTCACACTTAGATGCTTAATTGATGAGATGAAGGCTCGCAAGAAGAAACTAGATATTGTTGCTTTGTGGACTTCAAAGCCTTTGACACAATTCCTATGGAGCGGTTGTTTGATAGGCTTAAAAGCCTGGAGATACCAAATGACATAGTCTGGGCCATTTATGCTCTATATGAGCAAGTCTCTGGGTGAGAAAGATGCCCATGTGTAAAACAAGGTTGCCCCCTATAATCGACTCTTTTTAGGATCTACATTGATGAGATCACTGATTTTATTGCTCGTAAGGGAGGTAACGGAGTAGTCATTGGGGGTACGCAAGTTAATCTCAGAGTCTGAACACAACCTACAAAAGCACCTTAATGCCCTAGATGATTTTTGCACACAACGAGGATTGGTAGTGAATTTAGCAAAAACTAAAATCCTTAAGTTTCATACACCGTCTCTAGTTAGGAGTAAATGCCACCTAATCCTCTCTCATAAACTAGTTGAGGTAGTTGTATCATATGTATATTTGGGAGTCACTTTTAGTGCTTGCTTAGGTAAATTCTTGATGACCCATGCAACCAAAGATAGGCTAACAAGAGGGTATGCATCCCTCTCACTCTTAGAGAGACAATGCCACCAAGCATACATTCAAGAGCCACGAACTAAGGGATGGCTCTTCGACTCATTAGTGACCCCTTCCCTCATGTATGAATCAGTATTTTGGGCTCTAGGTCTACCATCTTTCATGTGGATGCAATTAGAGAGACCTTTGGTGATGATGTTATCACGTCAACTCCGAAGCAAATTGATAGTACCACATGACATTATTAGAGTAGAGTTCGCTTTGCCCCCGATGTTAGTAGAAGCACTTTTCCAACTTGTAGTTTTTATTCATAGGATACATAGCCAACCAGAAGATAGGATATCTCGTCAAGCTTTTCAGACATCTTGATCCCTATATGTATCCGAAGATACTAGCTCTTGGTATAGCACTGTAGTGAGTTGGTTACTAGCAAATGGTATAGACATTAATAACCTACCTCCCTTTAAGTACAACCATGGGACTAATAGAACTTTAATCTCTTATGAGGACCGTAATAAAGTAATGCGCCAATTTACACTTGATATAAATTGATCACCCCATGAGAGCCACTCCCATCTAAATTGTACTATAAGGAACACTTCATGCACTTCTCTAAGTTGGGTTTTATTACACGACCAAAATATCTAGATACATTCTTATCAAATGCACTAAGGGTTTCCATTGGACAACTAGGATATCATCTCACCAACTTGACATTGAGAATGGTAGTACTAATAGAGTCCCTAGAGAGGAAAGGATATGTAGATTATGTCACATAGAGATAGAGGATGAGTATCACTTTACATGCAAGTGTCCAACTTACGCTATGATAAGGACGAAATACCGAGACATACTAGGACCCTCTCCCACCCTCTCCAAACTATTAGATACCCCGGATATAAAGAGACTAGGTAGGCATATCTTAGAGCTAAAACAATATAGAGAGAATAAGCTAGAAAATGTTAACCATAACCATTCTAATATTCACCAACATGTAACTACTGAAACCTTTCAGGAACAAGGGTAGATGATGAATGTGGACACACTTACACCACTCGGCCTCACCCTTACTAAAGCAGAAAAGAAAAGAACAACCAAACGCGCTCGGATGTCGGGCTTCAAAGCAACTCGACGTGGAGTAGAAACATAACGTGAGTTGCGCCACCTGGAAGTTATGGCTAGGGTACCTTTTTGTTAGCTAGTCAGCTATAGGGTCGGAAGGTCGGAATCGGACAGGTGTGAAAGGGTCGGATCCGACAATGTTTGAAAGCACGAAGGAGTCGGAGTCGGATTGTCATGGCGGATCGATGAGTCAGCACTTACGAATTTTGCCAAATAGTAAAAATATGTATTAGAATTAGTTAGACAGTTTTGTAATAGTTCTTGCCGAACAAGGGCAAGTGTAATCTTGAAAAGATACTCTCGATTTTACCTATAAAAGGGGGGCTGAAAATATTGTAAATCTATTGTTCTATTTTGGAATTAATATAAGTTACAGTAACCATTCGGTTAAGTGTGTGTCCAATTAAGTGTGCAATTCTATTAAGTGCGCTTTTTATAGATGTCAAAATTCTGTTCAAAAATAATATATTGTTTTATGACAAAATACATTGAACCAAATGGAAATTATGTTCCAAAAATTCAAAAAACAACAAAATCACCAATAAAAATAATATTTCTAATTTCTTTCGCAATTTCATACCAACATCATGTTTGGTCATTTGCCTACTTTTAGCGATAACTTACAAACAATGGCAAAAATTCAACAAAAATAGGATTTCTATGTCTTTCGCTATTTCATACCAAAATCATGTAAGGTCATTTGCCTACTTTTCAGGATACGCTTAGAAACAATGGTAGACTTTTCTTCTTGAATAATTCTACGAGCACTCGATAAAGCTAATTTTACTTGCTTTGCTTTCTCGGAACTCAAATACGTTGTTGTCATTATCGAGTTGAGCATGAGTTCGATATCAACAATATTTTGCAATACTTCAGGAATAATCACATCTTCTTCCTTTAAGCATCCATGCATATCTTGCATCTCAACAAACTCAGAATCTGAATCATTTTCATCATATGCAAGTGGTTCATTGGTATTGGATGCTTGCGCTATAACTTCATCAATCTCTTCAAGGAGATTTTGATTTAGTTTTTTTGATTCATTTGCATCTGCATTGACACATTCCATGATTTCCTCTCAAATTTCTTCTACGTTATGGGCATTCTCAAGCAAACCGCAGTTACATAACAAAGCAACAAGATCATCAAGACATTGATCTTCCATTTCAACGACTTTAACATCATTAATACAGAATGATGGAATAATATCTGCCTTTCTATATCAATTGAAAAGTGTTTCTTGCTTGATCTCATTCCAAGCAATAACAATGATATTGGCAACATCTAACAAATGTGCCAACTTTCCAAAAGTTAAACCAATAGAATCTCTTCTCATTCGTTTAGCAACATCCTCCAAACGAAACTTAACATTTTCTGGACTATTATGATATGTCAAAATTTCTCTTATCAAATGATATTTGTACCTCTTTTTCAACGTTGCAATAATTCCCATATCCATTGGTTGCTTCCATGATGTGACATTGGCTGGGAAAAAAATCACTTTGATAACATCACGCTCAAATGTTTCGGCATGAGTAGGAGCATTATCAAGGATTAGAAGCACTTTGCGATTAGTTCGAGAACGAACAAAAGGTACAAACACATGATCAAACCTCTTATTAAATGTAGGGATATCAATCCAAGCGTTTTTTGTGCTAAATAGGGTAATGGCCAAGAATTTCCAACAATACAAGCTAGTTCCTTAGACTTTCCAATCATTGTAATGGGAACTTTTTCAGTTCCAGTCGCATTACAACAAACAACTAAGGTAACTCTATCTAGCAATTTTTTCTTACCACGAATTGTTATAGGATCTTCACTAGGCAAAAGCACTATATAACCTGGAACTAATCATAAAAACAAGCATGTTTCATCCATATTGTAAACACAACAAGCATCATACTCGTTGATTATAGTATAGAGCCTTTCCAAAGAAGCCAACAATTCTGGGTCATTTCGATTAATTGCCACTCCTTCGCCATACAAAATAACTAGTATTCAAACATTGGCGATGACAAAATTTCCTAAACCAAGCCCAAGTTGCTTTGAAATCATTATCACAAATATTCATTTGTGTAGCCAATCGTTGAGCCTTCTCCATAATAACTGATGGAGGCAATGCAATTGAAAATCGACGAGATGCATCAATCCAAGCATACAAGTGTTCCTCTAATTCAAGATATTTCCCTTTGGATCCCCTAAAAGTTGTTTTCTTTGTATTATGATCTTTTAATTGGACACACATTTGTATCTCATCCTTCTTCTTGATCAAACTTCTAATCGCCAATTCACTTACACCAAAATTTCTACCTATGTTGCGAAGAGAAGCAACTAATGGTTGTTCCACTATCTCCAAAATTTGTAACCTTTGTTCATCATTCAAACAAGGTCCAACACCTCGCATATGGGTTGAATTCATCTCTGTAATAAGGCTAATGAGCTAATTTCACATTGACTTATATCTATTGTTTTCTAATTCCCTAAACCCTCAATCTAATTTATGAACCCAATCAACAAATGTACTCGAACTAAACAGTAAAAACAGCACAAGTACATTCACATACTCATCCACAATCAAATTATTTTCTAATTCCCTAAACCCTCAATCTAATTTATGAACCTAATCAACAAATGTACTCGAATTCAGATGTAAAAACAACACAAATACATTCATATACTCATCCACTATCAAGTTATTTTCTAATTCCCTAAACTCGCAATCTAATTTATGAACCTAATCAACAAATATACTTGAATTCAGCAGTAAAAATAACACAAATACATTCACATACTCATCCACAATCAAATTATTTTCTAATTCCCTAAACCCTCAATCTAATTTATGAACCTAATCAACAAATGTACTCGAATTCAATGCTAAAAGAAACACAAATACATTGACATACTCATCCACTATCAAATTATTTTCTAATTCCCTTGTTGGCTGGTTAGGCCAGAGTATGAAAGGGGAGTCAGTTTTGGGAGTTGTAATTAGTTCAATTATGATAATTATAAGAGCGGACGGACGGACCGGAATCGGTATGCCGATCCGGATCTGAACCGGTTCTTAGCCGATTGTCGGTTGGCACCGGTTTGTAACCCAGCCGAATACCTATAAAAGGATCTGGAGACGATGTAAGGAAGGACTGATAATTAATAGAGAGGTGTTGTGTCTTTACATATTGTGTATCTTGTTAATACCATTCTGTGCTTAATGTGATTATCATACGCATGTATCAAGTTAATCATTCCGGATAGTAACCGGGAAGGATCGGTCCTGTATCACAGTCTGCACATTCCTTACCGTACCACCCCTTTTGTGAAGTGTTCCAAAGGGACACCATGTTTTAGCGGCTTGTCCAGGACGATGACAACACACTTATTGGCGACCACTAATGCGACCCCCCTTTGGAGACGAAGTCGAAGACTAATACGCGGCAAAGACATGGCAACGACGAGTTGTGCAAGAATGGTGGCAATAATGTGCGAGAAATCAAATGGATGATGTGCAGGAAATGGTGATGGTGATTGGAAGCCGTCGAGGAATGTAACACAGTGATGATGTCTTTTTGGCGTGGATCGGATCGCAAAGAAAGAAGAAAAAAGAAAGGGAGAAAGAAAGCCTATGATCTATGCATGTTGTAACTTCCAAATACGAGAGAAAGCATTTCTATTCACATACGACCTAATAGACACAAACACTGCTAGAAAAAACGAACGACTGGACCGGAAAAACAATTGAATGGACATCAACAAGTCGGACGGACAGACAACGGCTGGACCAATGACCAGAATGCAAAGGGGTGGCCAAAAACCTAAACAGGAAAACCGGCCATAGGAGTGGTGTCTTGACAATGGCGGCGGTAGAATGGACCGAACAAGCGGTGACAAGGCAGTAGTCAGAGAGCGACCAAACCAACGGCCAGATGAAGCGGCAACGACCAGAAAGGCCGATGGAGATGACGACGACGCCTGACGATGGCCGGCCGACGAAGATGACAATAGAACCGGGACGAAGGACCGGACGACGACGAATCGATAAAGATAGAAAAGGCCGGAGAGGCCGGAAAGCGGTCACCAAAATGAAGGTCAAACAACGGACAAGACGCCGAACAACGATAACGGATCTGGAGAGGAAAACGAAAATGGAGACGGCCAGACAAGGATGACATCAACGGTCGGAGATGAAGCCGGAACGACGGATGTGCGGCCAAATAGTGGCCGAGGAGTGGCCGAAGCGATCAGAATAGCCGAACAATGGCCGTAGTGGCCAGACGGACTGGACAGAGAACCACCAAACGACGACCTGAATGAGCCGAACAATCAGAACGGTGACAGAGCCAGGAAGACGATTGGACGGAAGTGGCCACATACCAATGGCTAGAGTGGTTGCTGACTAGCAGCGGCCCGGTCAAAGAGAGACAGTGACCGGATGGAGCCGCAGTCGTACATTGGCAGCGGCAGAGCGGCAGCCGTCGGATAGCGGCTGGAGCGATTTCCAGAATGCGCAAAGACACATAACAAACAAACACGACTAGAAGATTAGACAAACATGACTAGATGAATACTAGGAAGAAGGTAGAGAAGGATTAGGAAGAGGAGATGAAGAAAATGCAGAAAATAAGAAGAAACAAAGACTGGAGAAAGAACGAGAAAGACAAAGAGACAAGGAAAACAGCCAAAGAAAAAAACCAAAGAAAGAAAATGAGAGAAGAATAAATACAAGAGCATTTAAGGAAATTTGCATGCATGAGAGGAAATTCAAAAACCTAGGGCTATTGAACAAAATTTTTAAAAAACTCGATAGTACATAATAGAATTTTAAAAACTAAAGGGTAGTGAAAAAATTGTAAAACTCATCAAACTAAAAGAAATGGACGAGATATACTCACAACTTACAACAACTCAAGGAGGAACACACATACAAACGATGTGATTTTGGACCCATGATGAAGTTCGTGAACCGACAAAACGAGAATGTTCGTGTCGAGGAAGATTCGTTGACCGATGAAGATGTTCGAGTCAAGCGCTCCAATCGAGGGAGTCGATCGTTGAGAGGACCGATGGAAGTTCCGGTCGAAGAAAGATTATGATCAAAGCATGTGGTATCGAAGTGCAAGGCACACTCCCATGGGCGTACCATATTGTGTTACCGTACGACATATACGGGTGATTGATAAGTGTGATAAGTGAGGGTGAAAGATGTAATGTGTTGATATGTATGTGTAATGTTATACGATTATGAGTGTGAATGTAAGTGTGAGTGTGGTTGATACAAAGAGGTGTGAGTGAGTGACTTGCACCCTTGTGTATCTACCCTTTTGTACCCATTTAACCCCTTATGGGGAATGAATGAATACAAGGAACATTTTACTCTCTCTCTCTCTCTCTCTCTCTCTCTCTGTCATGGCAAGACTCGAACCCATGACTTTATGCTACATGGGTCGAGCTCTTACCATTAGATTAGGAATTGTATTTTGTAGGATATTATTTTCATTTTTACTTTATCATAGAAAATTGATGTATATTCCAGATCTCTCTGGAACATTCTAGAAGCTTCAAGATTATTCCTAAAAACACTATAAAAGGAGGCACAAGGCATTGTTTTGAACGAAATTGGTTCAAACTGTCAGGAATAGTACTAAAACAGAGATGGAATTAGTACTAAGAACAGCAGTACTATTAGTACTAAGAGGACGGGACTCGAACCCATGACTTTATGCTACATGGGTCGAGCTCTTACCATTAGATTAGGAATTGTATTTTGTAGGATATTATTTTCATTTTTACTTTATCATAGAAAATTGATGTATATTCCAGATCTCTCTGGAACATTCTAGAAGCTTCAAGATTATTCCTAAAAACACTATAAAAGGAGGCACAAGGCATTGTTTTTCTAGAAGCGGAGCAAACCATGCCAAGGCTGAGCCGCTAAGTAGCGTGCCTATTCCGGATGGTGACTTTATTCAATCCGCGGTAATCAACGACAAGACGAAGTGAGCCATCTTTCTTCTTGACAAAGAAGATGGGTGCACCGGCCGGAGATTTCGAATGACGGATGAACCCGCTTGCCAAGTTCTCCTCTATGTAGGCTCGAAGGACTTCTAACTCGGTGGGTGACAAGTTGTAAATTGGTCCCCATGGTGGCTCGGTTCCTGGTTGTAAATCGATGGGACAGTCATAGGGACGGTGATGAGGAAGGGTACCGACTTTTACCTTGTCAAATACATCGGCATAAGGATGATATTTTGCCGGAAGTTGTATTGAGGAGTCCTTCTTAATAGTGCTAGAAGGATGTACTGATATGGCAAATAGGAACATTGCCTCCTTGGGTCCTTCTTCGCGTAGTTGATGGAGTGAAATGGTCGAAACTCGGTGCACTATCACGGCGTTCATATCTTGCACCTCGTCCTGGTGACGCAACATTTGATAATCAAAAGCAAGTAATCTTGGGACCAACACGATTGCACACGACGCGGATTTTTCACACCCCGATGGATTCACGGATTACCGATGACATACGTGCAATCTTGAAGACGGATAGTTTTGCTCAAGACATCCTGGCGCACATTGATACTTCTCGGGCATCCTGTTCTCAGTCTCAACAACCAGGTATTGACTACCGACAATTCGAATATCATGATGGTTTGTTATTCTTTAAAAAGCGCGTATATGTCCCCGATTGCTCCTGTCGCCTTCAAATCGTCCAACATTGTCACGACACCCATACAGCGGGACATTTCGGTAGTACCAAGACGTTGGAGTTAGTGCAGCGATCTTTTTGGTGGCCCCACATGCGCCGTTTTGTCGACGAATACATCCGGTTTTCCATTGTTCTCTTCTTGAACCTTATAAAGCAAACACCATTCCCGATCGTGTGACACCACCGCCGCCCCCGCTGGAGTTGGACGCCGGCCTGGAGTATGAAGTTGCTGCCATCCTCGATTCCAAACTTGTTCGCAACAAACTTTATTACTTGGTCGATTGGCTCGGTTATAGTCCGAGCGAACGTACTTGGGAACCCGTCGAGAATGTTGCCAATGCACAAGATCTTCTTGCTGATTTCCACCGAAAGTATCCGGACAAACCCGGTCCGCAGTTAGCGCCGACTCATTCCACTCGTCGTCTTTAAGGGGGAGATAGTGTCATGGCAAGACTCGAACCCATGACTTTATGCTACATGGGTCGAGCTCTTACCATTAGATTAGGAATTGTATTTTGTAGGATATTATTTTCATTTGCCATGTGTTGGAAGACTGTGGGTGCATTGGTTAGGCCAAACGGCATAACAGTATACTCGAAATGTCCATACCGCGTGCGAAAAGCGGTCTTCCACTCATCTCCCGGTCGGATCCGCACGAGATTATACGCTCCTCGTAGGTCGATTGGCTCGGTTATAGTCCGAGCGAACGTACTTGGGAACCCGTCGAGAATGTTGCCAATGCACAAGATCTTCTTGCTGATTTCCACCGAAAGTATCCGGACAAACCCGGTCCGCAGTTAGCGCCGACTCATTCCACTCGTCGTCTTTAAGGGGGAGATAGTGTCATGGCAAGACTCGAACCCATGACTTTATGCTACATGGGTCGAGCTCTTACCATTAGATTAGGAATTGTATTTTGTAGGATATTATTTTCATTTTTACTTTATCATAGAAAATTGATGTATATTCCAGATCTCTCTGGAACATTCTAGAAGCTTCAAGATTATTCCTAAAAACACTATAAAAGGAGGCACAAGGCATTGTTTTGAACCAAATTGGTTCAACGCCAGTCTTAAGCCTCTTAGCCGCTTGTACTTATCTTTTCACATAATATATAGCTGCTGTCATCATCTCTCTCATTCTCGCTATCTCTCTCTCTCTCCTCTTCTCACTACCTCTCTCGGGAATCTTACGCAGTCCCGTCCTCTTAGTACTAATAGTACTGCTGTTCTTAGTACTAATTCCATCTCTGTTTTAGTACTATTCCTGACACTCTCTCTCTCTCTCTCTTTCTATCTCCCCTTACGTTGAACCCCCTTGGGAGGGGGGTGGAGCCATTCTAGGCACCACCCCCCACCCCGCAATGCTTCTTGATGCACGTCATCTCTCTCACCATCAATCCCATAACGCTCATCATCCTCATCAAACACACCATCTCCATCACCAATCATCATTATCATAATCATACTATCGTAATCCTCTACCCTAACCCTAAAACCCATTAACATCCCTAAACCCGCAGTCTAATTTATGAACCTAATCAACAAATGTACTCAAATTCAGTAGTACACCGGAATTTACCTACATTAGAAGAGTTCAGATTCAGGCAAGTTGTTTAATGACAGCCACAAGCCGAATGACAGCCACAAGCCGAAGGGGTCTCGACAATTTCAACATGATTCCAGGGATAGGGATAATTTTGAACCTTGGGATGCTCGTCGACCTCAATATGAACCAGTCGAAGTAAAGGAAAACAATCAGAGTGGGAGGTGCAGGAAGAAGTACAGAAGGCGGCTAAGGAATGGGTCCAAGAAGCCAACAACAAGAATGTCGCCAGAATGTTGCAAGACAATGATGCATCATTCGACCCTCAACCAGACAGCCAATCGGCACCCAAAACGACACTAGAAGATGAAGAAACATGGAAAATCTTGGTAGGTTGCCAAGTGTCATTACCCTTGGTAGGATTATTAAAACTAGTGCCCAGATTCACGGAAAAAGTCACAACTATTATTGTGCAGAATGAGGCCGAAAAAGTGTTGGTTAATTACATCAATTCGATCACCGGGCTTATTGTAATGGATGAACATAGTCCATCAATAAAAGAGGTAATTCAGGGTCAGGAAGTCACCGACACTATTGTCGACGGCGGATCAGGGGTAAATGTGATTAATAAGATCACTTGTGATCAGCTCGGAATTACTAAATGGGGCACATGTCCTTTCCAGTTAAGAATGGCCGACACAAGTACAATCCGGCCACTGGGTCTAATTCGCCAATTGGATGTCATTGTGGGAGCTCACACTATCCAGATCTCGGTTGTAGTGCTTCATTTGGAAGCACTTGGTGCATATCCATTATTATTAGGCCAACCTTCGCTAAAGACAACAAATAATAAACAGAATTGAAACAAGAACATCTTAACATTCCGGAAGGGTAAGAGTAAATTCTGGGTGTCAACACAAGAAAAGATCAATACGAGTCGGTAGTGTTTACCAGTTCATGCCGAAGTTGTGACCATGATGGAAGGATTGGATGAAGCCGAAAAAGATCAATATTTTGAAGACAATCCAAAGATTATTCCACTATTCGAAGTCGACATCATACAGGCGCTTACATCATATATGGGTGAGAAAGATAAAGAAGAAGAAATTCATGTTGATGACAAAACATTGAAGAAGTTACGACTTCAACAAAAAGCTATAGAAAGGGAGATGTAGGAGTCCCAAACAGTGTTGGGCAAAGTTTATAAGCAGCCCTCCAAGAAATTTTCCTGCTTCTTATGATCCTAACCGGAAATTTAAAAATTAGACCGGCCACTTTCCTACTAGTGATAATGTAAACCGGAAATGCTAAAAAAAAAAATTTGCACATACCAAAAAAATTTAGCACAAGATGAGATAGCAACATAGATAGAGGATATTATATGAAGCAAATTTACAAGCATAAATGGGCATTTCTCTATGAACACGCCACCATGGATCGACTCACTTAAGGATATGCAACTTTGGCTATCCTTGAACTTTGGCATTGTTCCTCCCCTACCCTTATGTATGATACACCATATGGGCTTTAAGACACCCTATGTACATATGGATATAGAGAGTCCACATCATTATAGTCCTAGATAATATATATCAAAGTATCCACTCCACATGACATCATTTGAGTTCAATGAACAAAGCCCTCCCCCCGTGATAATAGAAGTATTGTTCCATGATTCTAAAACAATCACCGATACTATTAAACCCATTAGTGAGTTGTAACATATGGGCATAGTGGCATAGTCCAAAGTTGGACTATGCCACTATGCCACAAAGCTTTCAAACAAGGGTAAGAGTTTATCGTAAGAATCATGTCCTCACTATGCCACTATGTCCATCAGTCTGCGAATACAATGTCCAAAACATGTCAATCATAATCACCGATTATGTCCAAAACATGTATCAAATTCAAAATGTCATCCAATAATGTTACCGCTATCACATTCACCAAAGATGTCTTTCCAACGTTTTTTAAACCAATCAAGGAAAGTTCCATTTCTTGCTTGAAGAAAAAGCTACAATTATCCAATAAAAACCTCTCTCTCTCTTTCTCTTAGTAAATGCTACCATGACTATTAACAAACATATAGAAAGAGATTTTGAGAGCAAAATCAAAATTGAGTCTATACCAAAGGCTCATGAAGGGAATTACACCAAGAACATAAAAACACGTCAGAAAAAGCCATATCCTAAAGCTCAACAACCTCGGATGAACTATGGAGGCTAATTACCATTTGATGCACTCAGAGCTCAAACCTGTCCAAAAATTTTGTCCAAAACCCAACTTTCCCAACGTCACAGCTGGTGGCATAGTCATAGCCACTTTGTATAATTCATAGCCACTTCCCCCTAAGCCAGACACTAAGAAGGCCGCTTGCTGAGTGGAGGAAAGAGACGTTACTTCTCTCTCTCTCTCTCTCTCTCTCTAGTAACGGCTCTTTCTGTCATTGATGCCGCCGTCAGCTATCGTCGCCTGCTGCCGCAGCCATTGTTGTTGTTGTTGTTGCCGTCGCCGTTGTCATCCCCGTTGTTGTGTGTAGTCGTTGGCATTGTCGTCGTTGTCCGTCCCCACTATCACCTACACTTCTGATGACGTAATCCGTTGAAGCATACATGTCCTTCTACACTCGAACCTAGCACGCAAGGCATCGATGCTCGGCTAAGTTTTTTCTATCCTCTTTGACTTTTCTTTCTTTTATCTTTTGATTTACAACATGACTTCTAGACGAAACCATAAGGCAACACACGAAGAAATTATAAGTACGGAAGAATTTTTAGATGTCCTTAACCGTTTAGTTAAACTAGAAAAATGGGCAAAAGAGATTGAAGCTGAAAAACAAAAAGATAAGGAAGAAAAAGAAGTGCTTATTGATGAAATAACGAAACTTAAAGTAGACAACACGAACCTTCAGAAACAAGTTAAGGATCTTGAGACATCTAGGGAAGATGGTGAAATATCTTCTCGACATGTTCAAGCCCATCTCTCCTCTATTGATTCTTCCTTGCCTTTAGAGAACCTCACTACAAAACTCGCACACACCCTTCACTCGGCAACAATTAGTAGATTCCCATGCACGAAACACTCCAATCATAGTAGAATAGGGTCTATGCCACAGAACAAGTGCTATGACGAGGATTGTAGAGAGTTGTATAGACAACTTAAAGTGTCGCGACTTAGTGGTCAGTACAGGCTCGAAAAGAGATGCGCAAGATGACACGTTGTAAAAGATGAGCTTGGGAAGCATCCCAATATTGGGAACTCTACCATATGCTCATGAGTAGGGATTGCGCCCTTGCATGGAAGAGACTATGGGAACCGCGACCACAAACACCCATCAAGGATCCCAATATTTGGCACACATATAACGAGAGACTCTACCATGTCCCGAACCAACCACCCATCCCAATGCCTTCCACACCCCGACCTAACATGGGGACACTTTTCATGACATCTAGGGTCATGAAGGTCATAAAAAAATTACAACATAGCAAATCCATGGACCACACAGGATTGCGAGTCGAGCACATCATATATGCTCGAGAGTGCCTAGCCCCCTTTCTCACTCTAATCTTCAACCGTGCCCTCGCCGAGGGTTTTCCACCACAATGGACCATGAACATAGTGGCCCCTATACATAAAGGAGAGGACCCAATGGACCCAAATACATATAGGACCATTATGATAGTCCATACGCTCGCTAAACTATATGGTGCGGTAATGGAAGCAGAGCTTAGCGATTATATGGAAACCTTAAGTCTTCGAGCATCTGAGCAGGCTGGCTTTAGACGAGCCTTCTCCACTATTGACCATATCTTCACACTTAGGTCCTTAATTGACCAGACAAAGGCTAGTAAGAAGAAATTATATTGTTGCTTTGTGGACTTCCGCAAAGTCTTTGACACAGTTCCTAGGGAGAAGTTGTTTGATAGACTTAAGAACTTGGAGATACCAAATGACATGATCTAGGCCATTTATACCCTATATGAGCAAGTCTCTGGGTGCGTAAGATGCCTAGGTGGCCTATCTGATTGTTTCACTAGCACCATTGGTGTAAAACAGGGTTGCCCCCTATCACCGACTCTTTTTGGGATCTACATTGATGAGATCACTGATTTTATTGCTTGTAAGGGAGGCAAAGGAGTAGCTATTGGGGATATGCAAGTTAGTCTCTTACTCTACGCAGACGACATTGTCTTGCTCTCAGAGTCAGAACACGACCTACAAAAGCATCTTAATGCCCTAGATGACTTTTGTACACAACGAGGACTAGTAGTGAATCTAGCGAAAACTAAAGTCCTTATCTTTCATACATTGTCCCGAGTTAGGAGTAAATGTCACCTAATCCTCTCTCATAAACTAGTTGGATCATATGTATACTTGGGAGTCACTTTTAGTGCTCGCTCAGGTAAATTCTCGATGACCAAGGCAGCCAAAGATAGGCTTACGAGAGGGTATGAATCCCTCTCACTCTTAGAGAGACAATACCACCAGGCATACTTTCAAGAGCCACGGACTAAGGGATGGCTCTTCGACTCATTAGTGACCCCTTCCCTCATGTATACATCAGTAGTATGGGCTCCAGGTCTACCATCTTTCAAGTGGACGCAATTAGAGAGACCTTTGGTGACGATGTTATCACATCAACTCCGAAGCAAATCGACAGTACCACATGACATTATTAGAGTAGAGTTCAGTCTGCCCCAGATGTTAGTAGAAGCACTATTTCAAGTGGTAGTTTTTATTCATAGGATACATAGCCAACCACAAGATAGGATATCCCGTCCAGCCTTTGAGGCATCTCGATCCCTACATGCGTCTAGAGACACTAGCTCTTGGTATAGCACTTTAGTGAGTTGGTTACTTGCAAACGGCATAGACATTAATAACTTACCCCACCTTAAGTACAACCGTGGGACTGACCAAACTCTAATATCTCATGAAGACCGTAATAAAGTGATGCGCCAAGAAATATGGCAAATTTACACTCGATATAAATGGATCACCCCACAAGAGCCACTCCAAACTAAAATGTTGTACTATAAGGAACACTTCTTGCACTTCTCTCAGTTAGGTTTTATTACACGACCAAGATATCTAGATACATTCTTATCAAATGCACTAAGGGTTGCCATTGGAAAACTTAGGATATCAACTCACCAACTTGAGATTGAGAATGGTCGGGCCAATAGAATCCCTAGGGAGGAAAGGCTATGTAGGTTGTGCCACATAGAGATAGAGGATGAGTATCACTTCACATGCAAGTGCCCAACTTATGCCGAGATACGAGTGGAATACCAAGACATATTAGGACCCTCTCCCACCCTCTCCAAACTGTTAGATACCCTGGATGTAAAGAGATTAGGTAGGTATTTCTTAGAGCTAAAACAACATAGGGAGAATAAATTACAAAGTGTTAACCATAACCCTTTTACTATTCATCAACTTGTAACTAGTGTAATTTTTCAGGAATAAGGGGAGACGATGCATGTGGATACACTTACGCCGCTCGGCCTCTCTCTTGAGGAAGCCAAAACGCAAAGAACAACCAAACTTCGTCGAATGTTGGGCTTCAAAACAAGTCGACACGGAGTAGAAAGTATTAAGAAGATAAATGAACGTGAGCTACGTCGACTAGAAGCTATGTTTGGGGTACCTTTTACATTGGGGCCACGGGCCACACCCATATCGAAACCCTTTGACCTCCCGCTTCTCTTCGAGAGACTTGGATGGAAAGGAAATTAGGCCTAGTATAACATCATTTTCATTGTAGAACATGTTTGTTATATTATTTTACTAGAACTATTTAGCTTAAAACTCTATTTTTATTTTTATTTTTTACTTTCGATGAATGGGTAAATATCCCATTTTTTGTTGTAAACCATTTGCCTCATGGGCCAATTTTGGCCTTAGAAGACGTTAATATATCTTTCTCTCTCTCTCTCTCTCTCTCTCTCTCTCTCTCTCTCTCTCTCCATAATTCCTACATTAACATATTTTGCAAACTATGAGATGGACGATACTTTTGGTAAGTGGAGAGTAGTAGTAGTAACATAGAGAGAGAGAGAGAGAGAGAGAGAGAGAGAGAGAGAGAGATTTACGAAGATATTTACATCAATGGAGACCTATTTCTTTGATGGGGGGGTTGTACAAGATATTTACGAAGGTCTTGGCAAATAGATTACAAAAGTATTTGCCAAAGTTGATACACCCCACCCAATATGGTTTTATTGCAGGTAGAAATATATTGCATAATGTGTTGAATGTTCAAATGGTCATGGATTATGCTCGGAACACTCATCAAGAATTGATTATGGTGCAATTAGATTTGGAGAAAGCTTATGATCATGTTAATTGGTCTTTTGTTTCTGGGTTAATGCATACAATGGGCTTTGGACCTCGTATGTCTCGCCTCATATTTTTATTAGGACAAGATGCAGTGTCTCGAGTAATGCTTAATGGGGGAGTTACATCGGATATTGCCCTCACAAGATCCGTTCGTCAAGGATGCCCTCTTAGCCCATTGTTGTTTGCTATTGTTTCTCATCCTTTGTTAGTGATGCTATCAAGACTTGCAATAAATGGTGACATTGTGGGTTTACACCTTCCGTCCGGAGGGCAAATAGTAGCACAAGCTTTGGCGGATGATTCTTTCATGTTTTTACAAGCCTCACGGGAGAATCTTGAGAAGGGGATGCTTGTATGGAATTAGTTTGCATTGGCTTCCGGATTACATATTAATTGGAGGAAGTATAGTCTCATATCATGCACTGAAAGGGATTTGGAATGTTTAGGATGGCAAGGATCCGTGGTGAAGAAAGGCTCTATTTTTCGACACTTGGGCTATCCATTACAAATGGTCAATTGATTGAATGGATGTCTAGTAAGTTGAGGGATAAGTTCATGTATTAGAAGTCACAATCTTGGCCATTTCATGTTCGTTTGAGGTTGTACAATGTATTATGGAACCCATGATATTATATTACTTGCCATTATTGCCATGGACAAAGAAGGCGTTGAATTCTATTTTGCAACCTCTTCGATATTTGTTGTGGAAGAAGAGGGATAAGATGGGAATCACATGGATTGCTTGGATTCATCTAGCAACCCCTAAGCGATTGGGGGGGGTTGGAATATTGAACTTATCTATGCATATGATGGCTCGTAGATTTTCACTATTACAAGACATGTGTTCAAACTCACAACCATGGATATCTATTGTTCGATATTTCATTGAGAACAAGGGTTTAACACATGGGAGGACAACGATTAACGCTTCATGGTGGCAATTACTGAATGGATGTATTTCACTTAGGATTCCGGATTCTTCATGTGTTCAACACTTAGTTACCTCATGGCAAGAAGCACTCTTGTTATGTGTATGGAAACCATCATCTAGTAGAGAGCATTGTAACTCTTTGCAAAAAGAGTTACTTGTGTCTTCTCGGTTATTATGTTGGCCAAGAAAGGAGAGATTGCGTTCTCAATTTAATCGTTTGTTTCGTTTGGGGGTCAAAGAGGTGGGAGATATAGTTGAGGTTCCATCTCAAAAAAATTTGGAGTTTACTGAAGCACGACAATTATTACGCATCCCGCCTAATTATGGGTTTATTTGGCAACAACTACAGAATATTGCATTGATGCAAGGTCCCTTACCTCTACAAACAAGAGAACAACCGTGGATTGATTGGATTTTAAGGGGTCAAACACCATTGTTACAAGTGACTACTAATCTTTTGTATCATTGTTCCGTTGAGTCTCTTGGATGGTTATCATCTAAGGCTAAAGCAGAATGGAAAATACACAAATCTGATCATGGGTGTTGGCAGATCTTACAACGTAGTTGGCATTCTAAATTGCCACTTGTTGCAAAGGTATTCATTTGGAGAGTTTTGATCGGAGGATTGCCTTTGGGATTAGCTTTAAAGCGTCGTGGACTAGCAACGGGTACCTGCTTCTTTTGCACAGTTCAGATAGAAGATAGTACTCATCGATTTATACAATGTCCAATTGCTTGTCAAATTTGGAGTTACATTTCTCAAATTTGGCAAGTTTTTTCACAGAGTTATTTGACACCTAGACAATGGGTGTTTGCACAATTTACACAAGCTGACCCAAAATCAGGATGGAGATTGTTTTCCTATTTCTGAGATATTGGGGATTGCGTCATAATTGGAACATGCGCAACACTTTTGTATTCGATGGTAGACATGGAGTGAAAGCATATCTACGAAAGTTGAAGGGAGTACTAATGTGGCAATTTTCTTTATTGGAACAAGTGGAAATTCTTTCCTCGGTGGAGTGTTCGTCTTGTCTATTGGCAATTCAACATGTTCCACTACCCATGTAGTGTAGTGTGGTTAGTGTGTGACCATACTCCATTGTCACACGTATTGTAAGTAGTGTTTTTCACACACATTTATTAATATAATTGTGTGTTTTCACCAAAGAGAGAGAGAGAGAGAGAGAGAGAGAGAGAGAGAGAGAGAGAGAGAGAGAGAGAGATACCTTAGAGGAGTAGCGAGTTGTAGATGTTGTGCAAGATACAAGAGTTGTAGATGACAGGAGCAGTTATTGTCTCTTCATCCACCTCACCCTTCTCTTCCTCTTCCTCTTCCTCCACTTCATATTCCTCTTCCTCTGATCCGTATGATGCCCGCATCGAGCTTCATATTCTTCTTCATGCAATGTCTGTAAGAGCTTCACAGTGCACACGCAAAGCAAGGGAAAGAGGGAAAAAAGAGGGGCAAACATAAAAAAAAATCACTTTTATTTATATTTTTAGAAAACTATATAAATAGCCAATTCAAAAAATATGAACCGGCTAGATTCCGGTGGTACGAAAAACTGGCCGGAATCGATTTTGGTTGTCCCCAACCTTGGCCAGCAAAAGTCCCAACCTAACCAGAACGTTAACACTATTCCTAGGACTTTGCCCAACATTGGTCCCAAAGAGTTCAAGCGTCGGCACTCGAAGAATTAAACTTAGTCGACACCGATGCCGAACTGAAAACAATTCTGATAGCTAAAGAAATGGAGTCGGCTAATAAAGCTAAGATGACTAATTTATTGTGTCAATATAAAGATGCATGTTTGCCTGGTCATTTGAAGATATGAAAGGATTAGATTCGACCTTCTGTCATCATTAGATAAATTTGCATAAAGATGTGAAGCTTGTACAACAGCATCAGTACCGATTAAATCCCAATTATGCTATGAAAGTAAAAGAGGAAATTTACAAACTACTCATAGTCGGTTTTATTCGACCAATGAAGAAGGCAACTTGGTTATGTCCAATCGTAGTCGTACCCAAGAAGAATGGAAAGATCAGGGTATGTGTCGACTATAGAAAGCTAAATGCAGCTACGGTAACGGATGCATTTCCGTTACCCTTTACAGATGGAGTTTTGGATGCGGTACCAGGACATGAAATTTGTAGTTTTCTGGACGGATTTAATGGTTGTAATCATGTTCGTATGCACCCGGACGATCAGGAGAAAACAACATTTGTACAACTGAATGGGCAGTATTTGTCGCAGTCGAAATGATGTTTGGCTTAAAAACGGCGCCGACGACATTTCAGAGGGTCATTCAGGAAATTTTCATTGATTATATACCTTCATTTATGCAAGTATTTCTTGATGATTTTGTTGTATATAGTAAAAAAGCTAATCATTTAGAGCATTTACGTTTGTGTCTAAAATAGTGTCGACAAGGCCGACTTAATCTTAATCCCGCTAAATGTGCATTCAGAGTAATGAGTGGTACACCACTCGGCCATATTGTCAGTCGGGACAGCATAGCAGTTGATTCCGACAAAGTGAAGGAAATAATGGAAGCTTCGGTGCCAACTAATGCTAAAGCTCTCGGTAGGTTTTTAGGCCAAATCAAATGGCATATAGTCAGATGATTAGGTATTTAGCCGATGTAGTAACACCTTTACATACGGCAGTGCATAAAACACCTTTTCAATGGATGAATGCAGAGCAAGATGCTTACGATTTTCTTAAGAAGATGCTCACTAAGGTACCAATTGTGCAACCTCCCTACTGGGGAAAGCAATTTCATGTCTTTGTCAACGTCTCCGATGTAGCTATCGGAAGTGCCTTAATGCAGATGACGAAGTCGAACTGGTATAGACCAGTTTATTACGTAAGTCAGAAGCTATCAACGGCAGGGAGCAACTATTCGACGACCGAACACGAGGCTCTCGGCATGATATATAGTATCAATAAATTTCAACATTACTTGTTGGGCCGAAAATTCACATTTCATGTTGATCATTCAACATTATTATATTTAGTGTCCAAGCAGGAATTAACAAGAAAACTAGCCCGATGGACATTATTGTTGCAAGAGTTTGAATTTGAAATAATCCATAACCCAAGGGTACAACATGCAGTCACTGACTATCTAAGTCGACTAGAGTCGGGAGAGTCGGGTACAGGAGTAAAGGATGATTTTCCCGACGCTCAACTTTTTCATTGACACCATAGTAGCCACAGAGATGGATGAAAATCAAGCAGATTTATGGATCACTGAAATGACGATTTCTCTGAGTTCAAGAGTGCCGCCAGAAGGCATGCCACAAGATGAAAGAAAAAGGTTGGCAATAAGAAGTTGGAACTTTTGTTTCTTGAACAGCACATTATACCATAAAGGAACCGACAACATACAGTGGTGGACGGTTCGACAATACGAGAAAGATGCGGCTCTGCACGAGACCCATTGTGATATTGCAGGTGATCATTATGCGAGAGAAACGACCTGTGGTGGCCGACTAACTCAAAAGACGCAGTCGACTATTGTCGACAATGCGATTTATGTCAGCGAACCAGCAACCCACAAAAAAAAATAGGATGTCGCATCATCCAGTATTACCTTTGGAGCCATTTCAAAAATGGGGTCTCGACTTTGTCAGGCCATTCAAACCAATAGCTACACAAACCGAAAATCGATATATTATAGTTGCCACCGACAACTGTACCAAATGGGTTGAAGCGAAAGCTCTTCGAGATAACACGGCGGCATCAACAACAACATTTCTCTATGAATTCATATGGTGTCGATTCGGTTGCCCAATCGAACTGGTAAGTGATCAGGGTACTCATTTTATAAATGAAATTGTACATGAGCTATCCACTTATTATGCAGTGGTACATCAAAGAAGTACTTCGTACTACCCTCAAGCTAATGGATTGGCAGAATCAACAAACAAAACCTTACAAATGATTATAAGAAAAGTAGTTAATGAGAATAGAATTGATTGGGACCAGAAGCTTCATAGTGCTTTATGGGCATACCGGACTTCATACAAGACAGTTATCAAATCGACTCCGTTGCGGATGGCATTCGGACTACAAGTTGTAATGTTAGTCGAATTTCAAATTCCGACAATATGAGTTCAAATCAACGAGAGATTAGATGAAGCATAGTCGGAACGAATGAGGCATGAACAATTGCTGGTATTGGAGGAAAGTAGGCTTCAAGCCATGTGTGCACTAGAGCAGAAACAAAGACAAACAAAGGCATTTGTTGACCGACACCGGAAACAAAAGGAAAATATGTTTAAAGCCAGCAAGCCAGTGTTAATATTCCAAACAAAGATGAGGTAAACTTCGATTTTGGTGGACATGACCATTTTGGATAGTCGACAGCAAAAATGGTACATATCAAGTCGGTACATTAGCTGGTGAATTTCTGCCGAAATGGGTAAACGAGTTCCGACACCAAAAAATCCATTTAGAGTCAGTGTCGACACCGACAATCTGTTGACCACTCAATGGCGTGGGAAGGGGCCAAAAGTGTATATTTCGTAAAAAAAGAAAAAGAAAAAAAGATGGCAACAAATATAACAGAAATTGATTCTTGTTATAATAACTTCTTGGCATTGTCCTTTTCAGACTATAAATGGACAAGCCAATTATTCATTTAGTACTCATGTCGAGTGGTGGTTATTAAAAGCTATTATTAATATATTCGTACTACCATTGCCATTAATAGTATATTCCTATTCATTAAAACCCTCGAAAAATGGCCCAACGCTTCTCCAAAAACTTGTCCTCTATATTCTGTTCTTCACAACAGCACAAACGTTTTCTACCACACAGAGCACAGAGTTTTCACGCTTCTTCTTTCTACAACCGGCAAATAGACCGAAGCTTTCGTTATTCTTCAACAATCATCGACAGCCCAAACATCATCGAAGACGAAACCATGTTGATTCATGTATCTAATAGACTTCATCAATGGTTGCACAACAAGGGATTGCAAGGATATCTTAGGGTTGCAGATGTTGAACCCCATCCCCGCACTGCAAAAATCGTGAATCAAATCGACGTCGCCAAAATCACCAACAAACAGGTATGCCGATTTCTGAATCTAAAAAGAGAAGGGTTTGATAATATAGACCCTCTAGAACCTGCGATTCTAAGGTCATACTTCGGCAATTATTCGCCATCAACTAAAGCATACAAGACTCAAGGGGCTAACGATGAGTTATTTTAGGAAGTTGCCAAGTTCTTGTTGGAAGTGGCGTTCGTCAGTCCAAGGTTCTATTGTATGCCCAAACAACGGGCGGCGTTTATTATCGCCACATATGAAGGGGAGACAATCGATTGGGGATATCTAACAAATGAAGCTCTAAGGGAGTAACGGGAAGGGGTACAGAACAAAAAACCGATGAAGCCCATCTTCGGTCGATGCCTCACATTACTCTACCCAACATCAAGTATGGAGAGTTAGTGTAAGACCCCAAGGACAAAGGGGGGGGGGGGGGGGGGGTTAGGGTTTAGGGTTTAGTACAACCGGAGTCGACATCAAGGGTTCGGAGGGAAGTGCCGACAATCGGAAGCCGCACCACAACAGGTAGCAATGGGCACGGTTCGGTTTCAAGGCAAAGAAACCAAACCAAACCGTTTATGAACTCTTAGTATTTAAACCAAACCATTTAAGAAAAAGTTAAAACCAAACCATTTAAAACCAAACTGTTTAGGGAAAAGTTGGAAACCAAAGCGAACCATTTAATAAAAAAATTAAACCTAACCACTTAAGTCAAACTAGTAAACATCTAAAGAAACAAAAATAGATTAAATTAAATAAGCATTTAAGTGAACTTTATGAAATCAATAAAAGAAACTTTAATTGAACCATTAAATTAAATAAACATTTAAGTTAAATTAATTAAATCAATAAAAAACCATTAATTAAACCATTACATCAATAAATTATTAAGGTAAAAAGAAAAAGTTAAACAAAAACCTATAAACCTTTAAACCAAACTTGTAAACCTATAAACCCGAGTTTTAGAACCGAACCGTTTATCGAGAATCCAAACCAAACCAAACCAAACCATTAAATTTTTTTGGAACCAATAAACCATTAAACCATGGCTTAACGGTTCATTTGGTTTGAGCCGAAACCATGCCCATTGCTAGGAGCAGGAGCAAGAGCCGACTCTGAACCCCGACACCCCGGAACCGGAGCCAAGACCAACGCCGAATCCCCAACCTATTCAGGAACCAAACCCGACACCCGAGGCTGGGAATCAGCCCCAAACGAAGCAGAAGGGTAAGAGGTTTCAACAAATAGAAGAAGACATACAAGCTACGAAGAGGCAGCGAGTCGAGGAACATCAAACGTCGCCACACTCAGAACAACAACTAGAACACGAAATGTGTGTCGATCCAACTAACACGAGTCGTCTAGAAAAGGGGAAATCATCTTCGATAATGCCAAGCAAAGTATTGGGATTACCAGAGTTACCGCAAACAACACATGAATTCGCAGCAATTCTATAATTCGGAACATCTTTCGAACTTGTAGAATGGTTGGCGCATAAATTATAGTATGCATCTGAGATACTGGCTCAAGAACACAAGGATCGAATCATGATTCAAAAGGCCATGATCAGCGCAATCGAACCAGAGGAACAACCGGAGTTGGATCGAATTGGTCGACAAAGGATTGCTAAGTATAGGGGAGAGGCAATTCAAATGCCTCCATTGAATGCGGCTCTGGGAGAAGTCCATCAAGAATATGCGAGAATGAACAAGGTTGCACAGGATATGGCCGAAACGTGCAAAAGGGCCAAAGCGGCAGCTAATCGATTACATGATCAGTATTCGACGGCTACGAAGGACAACGCCAACTTGGATTGTGACTTGCATGACATCTTGGTGTATGACTCTAAAGACTTTGCCCTAATCAACAAGAAAATAAATAATGTTAGAAATTAGTTTTAAAAATAAACAAATAAAGACACAAATATATTGATAACTATCAAGATGAAGAGGCAATGAGATTCTCTTGTAAACTTATTGCAATATAGACATCTATTGATTTTTGTATTTTCTTATTGATACGAGGACTCTTTCCGCAATCACATGAGCAGTGCTCCATGAGTTTGAAATTTGATACTGTATCAACTTTGTAAATTTGTTTTGGATGTAAACTCACAAATATGTATAATTGTAACTGGTAGACATGTTGTACATTATTTTGTAATTTTGGTGATGTATTTTTGGAGGCATTTTACTTATGACTCAAAGTGGTAGTCATGTTGAAATTCAATATATTTTGCCACCTTTTCTGAAAAGCTTTACGCATGCGTCGTGTCTTTTTGAAAACTGCGTGCTTTTGTGCCCTTTTTCGACGTAGTGTTCTCATAATGCGAAATATTACCTGTTTCAAATGACCCTATTGTAACAATATTGTATAGTGTATTGACATTTAATGCTCAAACATGATTGTACAAAACCTCATGTTCCACTGGAAGTGCCCAAATTCAATATTTTTGGCATTCCCATATTTTACTCCACATAATACATAAATGGTGTGTACCTTTAAAATCCAACCACTAAAAAACAACTAAAACAAGAACTAATTAGTTATTGGCTTCTTAACTACATGTTAGCTAATAGAGGGTTTCTATTCCCATGCATTCAACCTGCACTTCTTGTAAGTTAGGTCCCGTGGGAGTCCAACTTATGTAGTGAGTCAAAAACAACTCAATGGGTCATGATGGTAATTGCTTAACACTTCATCAATTAGTCTCTTAATTACTGTACATCCAAGTAAGTAAAAGTGTGTGTGTGTGTGTGTGTGTGACCAAGTGGTCATGGGTTCAACCCCTACATTCCATAGTGGCATCTAGTGAATTAAGAGATATATAAGAAGTAAATAATAGAGAGTTGAGGAAGTTGGGTTTTGAACCCACAACGCAATTCTTGTAGTGCTAACAACTTACCGTTAGGGTAAGGTAATTATAATAATAATAATAAAAGAGAGAAAGAAAGAGAAAACAGGTATAGAATGTCATTTAAGTAAGATTTGATTACAAATCGAATGAAGGCTAGGAGGAGGTGCTCAGTCTTGCAGTCTTGCAAGGACTAGATAACTAGGTTGGTTGGTAGAGAGAGAGAGAGAGAGAGAGAGAGAAATAGAAAACAGGCATAGAATGTAATTTAAGTAGGATTTGATTACAAATCGAATGAAGGCTAGGAGGTGCTTGATCTTGCAAGGACTAGATCACTAGGTTGGTTGGTAGAGAGAGAGAGAGAGAGAGAGAAATAGAAAACAGGCATAGAATGTAATTTAAGTAGGATTTGATTACAAATCGAATGAAGACTAGGAGGTGCTCGATCTTGCAAGGACTAGATAACTAGGTTGGTTGGTCAATCCCAAGAATAACTAACATAGACATTTTGAGACAAAAATCACGAAGTCATCAACTTAGTAAATCATGATTATAATAATAACCCGATAACAACCACCTTATCTTATCCATAATTATTCACGTAATTAATGTATAGTGGAGTGAACACTAAAGATCGAAGCCAATACATCACATAATTATAACCAAAGTAGCTTAATTAATTATTCTCACTTAATCATCTATCTTTCTTGGAGTTTTGCAAGATTCTTACCATATATAGGTGGGTGATGGAGGAAAAAATTAAAATTGTTAGGTCTTATCCGCACGTCAAAATAACTTTCCTTTCTGCTTGAAACTTATCATGATACCTCTTAACAATGCTCAATTTCAACATGTTCAAATCTCTAGCTTCTCACTGCAACAATCAAAAGTACAATAATTGTAGCCTACAAAGTAGATTTTTGTCAAAGAAGTATTAGAACATCTATTTTCAATATACCAAGAGAATCTAGAAAACCATTATTAAAGCCCCATGCATCATAAAGTCAAGGTAGTGAGAAGGCTCCTCCCTCTCTCTATAGCCATACATCTAAAGGGGACTTCGGTGAACTCCCGAACCATAGCATCTGCCATCAACAGTTATGCTGCTAATCCTCTTTTTCTCATCAATATTTATCTTATGCTAAAGTCAAGTCTATTAGGTGTCAATTAAAGCAATACATAGAGACCATCACGCTATGTATCGTCTTTTTTGTCATTTACTAATAAATCGCATTTCCATCAAGTAGAAGTAAAAAAATATTAAATATTACATCAAACCTCACTCACATTTGGTATAATTGTCACAAAACTCAAATCTTCCAGATAAAAGATTATGACAATACAATTTACTCGTTCTTACATGTGTTCCTGTATACTTATATACAGTGTGAACCATGCGATTAAACATACAAGATGGCAAGATGGATATTTTTCCAAATACAAAAACAAAGTGGTTTGTTTCGTTTACAACTGGCTAGCAATTCTTTTGCTTTTGTAGACGTATAAACTAGGTTGTTCTCAGTGTCTATAGCACTCATTATACATGGTGCAAACACATCATTGACGATATTATAGATGAACTTTCATTTGTCTATATTTTTATCAGTAAATATGTTACACCATTCCACTTGTTCAATGGGCCTATGATGCATCCATGCAACAGTGACAGGCCACTTTCTTGAACTTTGGACACAAACTTAATCAATACAAGTAGGCTGACAAATGGAATATTCATTGTCTAGCTTCTTCTTTGTTTTACTAGAATGGCCAATAACCTCTTTCTCCACGGAGAACCTCGGGCTCCATTCTTTCTAGATACATCAATATATCTTTGAAGGACGGTCGATCATTCGGATTCTTACTCCAACAACTTTGTATCAATCTTGCGAAGGGGAAAACAACCATTAAAAGTTAGACAACGGAGAAACAAAGCTTCACAACAGATGTCATACGAATTAGTGATAAGAAAGAGCGCGAAAAATCGAAAGAAATGATGATCAATGAAAACTCGTTAACACAACACGGACTTAACAAATCAATAAACAATACAAATCATTAATTGCATGGTAGAATGAGAGGGAACGGTACAAATCATTCAAAATGGAATCATTATGTTGGACATTCAAGAAAAATAATTTCTTAATTTTCAATAAGAAAAATATGTAGAGGAGGTATATGAGAGAATAAAAAATTGAAGTCAAAGGCTGTAAATTCATACTCTTTCATATGTGCTGGATATGTTTTTGCCCGTAGCTTTGGTCTAATGTTGTCTCTAGCCATACTCTTTGCAGCTTCATATGCCACCATCTCACTCAATGGTGATTCTCCCTCAAACATCTGGAGATCAAACTAAAGAGTATCAGAACCTACTCTTACACATCATAATTAAAATTCTGGCTTTGTGGCTATTAAAGCGGATAAAATCAAGTTTTGTCATTTTAAAGTGGTGAAGTTGATGTTTTACTCCTGGTTATTAAGCAGTCAGAACCCACATTAGTGATTGTTAATGCCATTAAATACAGTTTAGTGGAGTTAAAAGCAGTTTAATCCTGTTTAGTGGTGGTTAAAAGCAGTTCAATCCAGGCTAAATCCAGTTCAGTATAGGTTACAAGTGGTTAAATCCAGTGTACTGGATTTAAAGGCAGTCAAATTCCCTTTAGCAGTAATTAACAACAGTAATCGAGTTTAAATGTAGTCAAGAGTAGTTGAATCGAGTTAAGAGGTGGTTAAGATGCAGTTGCATACCTCGTACAGTATCATTGCAAATGAGAACACATCCACCTTCGTATCATATGATCTATGAAGAAACACTTCTGGTGCCATATATCGATCTTTACATAAAAAAAACAAGCGCAAATATTAGTTTCAAGAAAGAAATATTTCCATGCTTGAAAAACACATACATCAATCAATCTTCATGTGGAAATTGAAAATTTGCCAAAACTTACAGCTGCCCGTCTCTCCTGTTAAAACATATGCCTGATGTAACTTTTTTGTCGGAAATATCTTACTAAGCCCAAAATCAGCAACTTTCACATGATTGTTCTCAAGTAGCAATAGATTCCTATATCATTAGTTAAAAGTAATTAAGTTCCAGAATGTAAATACTTTAAGAAATCAGGTTCACAGTGTCATCAACCCTTACCGAGGCTTTAGATCACGGTGGATAATACATTTGTCCTCATTGTGTAGATATATCATCCCCCTATTTTAAGATTAGAAATGTAAGGGTGAGAAATTTCATGATCCTTTGTTCTTTTCAATAAAAACAAAGTAAACAAATTTTTCTCAAAAGAAATTGTAAAAGTTTTGACCATTCTTTCTCAAGAAATCATGTTTTAATTATCAGCAATATCTTGTGCAAAGTAAAGTTTTCATAAAATTGCAAAATTTTGATCATTCCAAGAAAAGCATATTAATTACCGGGCAATATCTTGTGCAAAACTGAGAGCAGTTGCAGCCGGCAAAGCACCCTTTTCCTTAAGATAGCTGTGAAGGTCTCCCTGTTTGCATAAGTAAAGATATTTTCTTCAATTAAAGAGCTAGACATTATATATTCTCATGAGTAGAAGTACAGTGCATGGTGAGGGTGATAGTGACAGTACACGACAGTACTGGTACAGGATTAATGATGCTCATCATACATAATGAAAATAGTGATGGTGATGGTACATGATGGTACATGATGGTCATATGGCCCTAGTCATGTACATGTGTACATGGTACATACATGGTACATGGTACACAGTACATGATACATGCAACATGCTACGTGGTGGTACAGTACATGGTACTATGGCACATGGTACATGTATTAATCGGGGTCATGATAGTGCATGGGGCATGGTCATGATCATGATCAATGAGGGTACTTACAGCTCCCAAGTACTCAGTAACCAACATCAGAGGCTTGCGAGTCACTGCACCCAAGAATTGAACCACATTTGGATGTCTTAGCTTCACAAGTAATTCCACCTCATTTCTAAAGTCTCGCCTGAAGAAGAACAAATAAATGAAGAAAGTTTAGACACTTGGCATTTGCTTTCACTATCCTATTATTTGATACAAAACACAAACACTACATTCAGCAAATAAAAATACTACTACATCCTTAACAACCCTTAAAAGTGAGTTTAAATTTAAGATCTTGTAATCAAATCATAAAGTGAATAACATGCACAAAAGCACATCCAGAATTTTGAAAGGCACCAAGAATCTTTCAATAACTAACCACATATGTTAAGATGGAACCACTTCACTTAGAAAGAAGAGGTTAAGAATGTAATTTTCTTTCTAATATTTATTATTAGAACAATTAGTTACATCATAAATGATCTACCCTTACTTACATTGTTAGACTGTCATCAGAGAGAGAAGGCAATAGTTTTTTAATAGCTACTGGTGTGCTTCTCCACATAGCCCTCCATATCTCCCCAAAACCACCCTGAATCGATTAACAACAATTCAATTAACGTGTTCATACAAATAAAATGATGACAAGATATATCAGCATTCAATCTATCAGAGAAAATTGAT